>NW_024040928.1:29038785-29776285 GCF_014851395.1 Micropterus salmoides | reverse complement strand
AATAAACTATTGCTCTGTAGAAAGTCACACAGCTGTTTAGCAACTGCTTTCTCCAGAACCTTAGAGAGAAATGGAAGGTTAGATATAGGTCTATAGTTGGCTAAAACATCCGGATCAAGTTTGGGCTTTTTCAGAAGAGGTTTAATTACAGCTACTTTAAAGTACTGTGGTACATAGCCTGTTGATAAAGATAGATTGATCATATCTAGTATAGAGGTGCTGACTAAGGGTAAAACATCTTTAAGCAGCCTAGTCGGGATGGAGTCTAAGAGGCAGGTTGATGGTTTAGATGAAGAAATTATTGAAGTTAGTTGGTAAAGATTGAGGGAAGCAAAACAGTCTAAACATGTATCTGGTTCTACAGCTGTTTCTAAGGTTCCTGAGTTAAGAGATAAGTCGGTGCCAATTGAGGGCAGGTCTTGGTGAATTTTGTCTCTAATAGCTAGAATTTTATCATTAAAGAAGCTCATGAAGTCGTAACTACTGAGAGCTATGGGAATACTTGGCTCAATAGAGCTGTGACTCTCTGTCAGCCTGGCTACAGTGCTGAAAAGAAACCTGGGGTTGTTCCTATTTTCCTCTATTAATGACGAGTAGTACGCTGCTCTGGCATTACGGAGGGCCTTCCTATAAGTTTTAAGACTATCTTGCCAAATTAAACGAGAATTTTCCACTTTGGTGGAACGCCAATTCCTCTCAAGTTTCCGTGATATTTGCTTTAATTTGCGAGTTTCAGTATTATACCATGGAGCTAACCGTCTTTGTTTTAGTATTTTCTTTTTTAGAGGGGCTACAGAGTCGAGTGTCATTCTCAGCGAGCCTGCAGCAGTATCAACAAGATGATCGATTTGGGAGGGACTGAAATTAGCATAGGAGTCCTCCGTTACTTTGTGACTAGATAATGTATTTAGAGCTGATGGAATCGCATCCTTAAATTCAGACAGACATCTTGTATAGAAATTTTTGCCCAATGGCGAGTAGTTCAGCAATACAAACTCAAAAGTTATCAAACAGTGGTCGGATAAAGAGGGATTCTGTGGGAACACCACTAAATGTTCAATTTCAATACCGTACACCAAAACAAGGTCGAGGGTGTGGTTAAAACAGTGAGTCGGTTCATGAACACTCTGAGAGAAGCCGATGGAATCTAACAAAGAGATAAACGCAGTACTGAAGCTGTCATTCTCAACGTCCACATGAATATTAAAATCCCCTACAATAACAACTTTGTCCGTTTTAAGGACTAAAGTTGACAAAAACTCTGCAAATTCAGATAAGAATTCAGAGTACGGGCCAGGTGCTCGGTACACTATAACAAAAAGAATTGGTTGCAGTGATTTCCAACTTGGGTGCGAAAGACTAAGAACAAGACTTTCAAATGAGTTATAGTTTAGTTTAGGTTTAGAGCTGATTAGTAGGCTAGAGTCGAAGATAGCTGCAACTCCACCTCCTCGGCCTGTGCCTCGAGGAATGTGAGTATTAATATGACTGGGATGGAAAGGTTCTATTCACTTGGGGCACTTTACGTGAAGCACACTGGCCCCTGGTATTACAGTTACATAGTTATCATGAGTATGGACCACTGTTATCTGAGAACATTGAGGAGCATACCCGTACATCTCTGTCTCAACATTCAGACTGACTCAATTTTAAGTTGACGCCGTCTTCTCCAAAGTTGATGATGTGTTTCAGTGCGCTCAGGAGAAGCGAGTCAACCTCACTGTCGGGGTCGATCTCTTCATGGTAGTTCTTCACAGGGAAGATGCAGTTCATGGGAATACCCACTTCTGCACTGAATTGCTCCATCTAGGTGGAAAAAAATCACAGCATCTCAGTTCACAGATTACTTTGTGCTCACTGCACCAATCCGATCGTTTGGAATACTACATCATCCTTAAAGTACATGATGCACTGGCCAAACATGATCAATCTGAAGGCAGTGGCGGGCCTGTACTGTACAGCCGCCTCTGCAGCTTCTCTCCCAGCACTGTTTTTCTTGGCTCGTGTGGAGGTGAGTGGCGATGAACAAAGACTAAACTACAGTGCACTACATAAATAATTATGAGTGCCGTTTTTTTCACTTGAGCCCCTGCCCAACAAAATGTTTGTGCACATCCCTGGTACCCCGAGGTTGGGTTATAAAGTCAGTATAGGGAGAAAAAAAGTCAGACAGTGCTCAAATATTGAAACCAAATTCATAATATTACCTATTCAACATACCTTTTTCTTCAGGGACTTGCTCTTGTAGACGTTCTTTAAATCTTGTTTGATTTCACGACAGGCCTCATCAATTTTGGTGAGGATGGCCACTTGAGGAATTCCTGCCAGGAGAACACAAAACTACTGAATCATGTAACTGACCACAGCTGCTGTTCTCTGTGATGATGGAAACTACAAACAGCTGCAAGAGGAGAGTGTTTGAGAGTCAGAACATTTGGAGCAGAGTACCAATCAGTGTGATCTATTAAAACCCAATAAAGAGAAGAATAATCAGAGATTTGTGCGCTCACCCAGGTTGGTGGCTTCCATCCTGATGTTCTGAATCTTCTGCACAGTTAAATCTGCATCTCCACTTGTCATCAGAGACACTGACTTGGCATCAAAGACACAAACCAGAATGTGCACTTTGTCGTTGACAGTTGGAGTTGTGTTGTAGAACTGATCACCCTCTGCCAACGGTGATTTAGGTTTGAACTGGAAAACAAATTGAAACCCAGTTAATTGTTGTAATACAGTACAGTTACAGTTGTAATATATAAAAATAATTCAAAATAATCATATGAGCTATTTTGTGGGAAAAGTCTGCAAAGATTGTAGCATCTGTACCCTGTAACCGTCCTTCACATGTCCCTTCAAAGCCAGTTTGATGTCGTCCACTTGGACACCATTGGTTGGTTCCAGACCCATGATGTCACTGAAGACAAAAGGGTAAAAGGACTGTGGACTTTCTTTTTGGATCTTGTAGGTTGCGTACTGTAAAGCACATATGGAGAAAAGGGCAGTTAATATATTATTACCACTATAGAGCAAACATAGACACATCAATACCCAACAGTTCTCTGTACTGTCTGTAGTTGGCGCTCATCCCGCTGGTGGTCGTAGACAAAGCTCTTAAGTGCTGCGATGCTGTGCAGTGAGTAAACCTCACTGTCCGACACCTTAAGAGACGCACTGGCGACCGATATTAGTGCCAATGGGTTTTACTCTCCTCGTCAGCGTGTCCGCCTCCCGTACCCGAGGTCGCCGGTTCCAGTGTGGACTCTGCAGTACGTTCTCGGGAGCAGTCAGTTACACGTGTGCGCATGAGGGATAAACCCACTAGTGATTCAGAAAGCATCGGTAGTTGATGCAAAAATTTGCTAGTGAATAATAGGTGGGTTATACAGTCACTGACTTTACTTCACTGGTTTAGGCAACAGTAGGATGGTTAGGGTAAGGTTAAGGAGCTTCAGGGGCATTGAGCGAACTAGATGAGAACAGGCTGTCATTTCAGTTTCAAAGAAATATGTACATTAAAACCTTCATTGGATAACTATGACCTGGATGACTGAGAATCTTCATAGACATCTTACATTAAAACCCCAAGAACGAATTTTAAACTAAGCTACAAGAAATATAGCATGATGCTACCTGCCACAATGATGATGCTTAAAAAAATTATCTGCCATGACAGCAAACGGTGTATAAAAGGCTCTGACATTTCTGGGTGCCTCCCGCTTTAAGACTCTTCTTCTGTGGTTACGGTAGGGGAGGTGGGTAGCTAGTGTGTTGGCTATAGTGGGAACGGAAACTTTTTCAAGTTCAACGAGCATAGTTTAGCCCACGTACCTGTGACGATTAGCATGTTTATTTCTTCCTGAATGATCCAGCTTCCAATATTCCGTGTGTTGAGTTAATGACGAAAAGTAAGTGACTGTAACTTTGTTGTGTTTGTTTCTGTATTGTAGAGTTAACATGCATTCACATGTGGCCAGCGTGATGAGTGAGATTTCTAATGTTAGCACAATGTTCATGCTGTAAAACAATGCAGGAAAAAATAAGTTAACTGGTGTGAGCCTTCTGATGTCTAAGTTACGCAGTGACACCTATAACATTGAATTAAGGAGTGTTCGTATCGTGTTCATTAGACCATGTGCAGATGCTATTGTGTAGTAGCCTCGGCTAGCCAGAGGGTGTCGCCATTGCTCCTTATGTGAACCCCCTTGCAATGCAATCTATGATGTAAACTGGTCAGTGAGATACGTGAAGCTCCTTATGTCTTTCCAAGGAGTAATATCCACATTTATGTAATTGTAAACTTATGTTTAAAGGGGAATTGCAATTTTTTGATATGTTAATGTTGGATGATTTAATTACATTATGTATGTGGATTTATTATTCACGTTGCATGGTAATTTAAGTACCTAATGGTGATTTATTTGGTTTCATACAGACTATAATGACAAAGATGGATATTGGAATGTTCTGATGAGTACTGCTGGAGCTCAATACAGTTAAAGGAAGAAATTACATCTCCTCGTCTTCATTCCTGTGTCCTGACCGATACACCATCCTGTTCACTAGCTTAAAACCTTGATGAACTAGCCCTACCTAGTTGCCTCAGTAATAAACGGCATGAAAGTAGTCTTATTTACAAGTGACGTCCACCCCAGTAACTCAGGATGGGGAAGTTAGAATCAATGTTTTCCCCACACACTCTTTCCCCTTTGTCTTTATAGGTAATGGGATAGTGCCACAACTTCAAATCGGTCAAAAACTTTTTGGTGTTTCGGTTACACATGAAGCTTAAGGCGTCCTCAATCTGGTGATATTCTTCATTTGACACCAGCGCTGTGTATTGAAACAGTGTGCTTCAGACGAGTGAAAGAAGCTTTGGAGCTTAGGTCTCATTGGCCCATCTCTATCGCATATTCAGACGGCTTTCCTGACCGTTCACCATCAGCAGATGGATTTTATGACTGATGTTTTTTATGTATTCTAAAATCAAATATCTACTCTCACAAAGTCCTGTAATTGCTTTGCCACAGCGTTTTTTCTGACGACAGAAAAAAGAAGGCGCTTTGTATTCTTTGGTTGAAAATATATAATGATTAAAGTAATAATAACAAAAATACAACCTATTATTGTAAAGTTTTTATTAGGGAATACTGAATTTGTGATCATTTCTTTATAAACACAATGAAAAGTTCTTCATACCTTTTTGGTGAAACTGTCGTGAGAGATGCTGTCTGCCAAAGCCAGTGTGCAGGATCTGCCATGCATCGTAGTTTGAACAGAGTTGATGAAACTGGACTTTCCAGCTCCAGCCGGCCCATGAACAAGAATCCTGAGCTCCAGGCCTTTAATCTGGGGTCTGTAGTCCTTCACATACTGCAGAACACTCTGTTTGTCTCTGCGCAGGCAATCAGAATCCGGTTTATTGCCAAGCACATTTTCACATGCAAGAAATTTGCTTTGATATACTGGTGCATAACAATTAACATTGAGGAAATAAGAAACAGGTTGAAACGAGTTGTGCAAAAATCAAGAAACATAAATATAAGAGGAGGAGGAAGATTTACATCACTATTTGGACCAAAACTAAAATAACATGCATAAACAGGTTAGTTAATTAAAATAATAATTAAGGTTGCAAGCAGCATTGGACAGGCCCTCGCACCGTGACGCGTTGCCGGAGATCATCGACGCAGCTGTGAATTATCATGCACTTTGGTAAGTTGGTAAGTAAATTACTCAAGTAACAGCTAACTTCTACTTATTAGCTCAGTTAGCTGTCATATTTACTTCATAAGGTACTGGAACTGGGAGCTCGGAGCACTCGGGGAGTGTTAGTGTTTCCACCTCTAATGTTACTGAAGACCTGGAGGTTTTCAGGTCAGGGAAACTGAGACAGTTTTGAAGTGGGTGTGGCCACCCTGCTAGGAGTAGTTCATCACAGCAAGAAATTCATTTCCTGTTTCTACTGCCAAAGTTGGCATATATATGTGTTCAGGGCATTTTCTGAGCTTGCTACTCTTACACAATGAAAACATGACTTGAATATTCCGTGATCATCTTCAGCCTCGGGGAAAACAACTTGCGCTGAGTGGGACTGAGTGGACGAGTACAACAGAACGACGACAGCATTCAGAGACTCACTACTACTGCTAATGGGCTGCTATAGATTAAAAAGTATAGTAAGTATAAGTATTTACCATTTTGTATCTGAGGTAGAATATCTTAGCTAATACAGCTCGTGCAATGGCTGATTGTTTGCTGGTTTTCGGTTTTGTTGGTAAAATTATTTATTACATGAAACTGTCAAATGTGCATATCTAACGTTAGCTACAAATCTGCAAAACAGGCTGGTTTTAATTAGCTAACTAGCTGATGCTATCATAGCTAGGGCTGCTTTTAATACAGAAAAATAAGGGACACCTGCCGGAGCGCGGGGCCACACCCCTTGGGGTCCCAGCAACAACAGGCCCGATGGTGTGCCAGTGGTGGTATATGATAACTTAAAAACATGTTTTCAGGAAAGTATTAAGATTGATACCAATGGACGTTATAATAAGCTATCTGCTATTGAAATCAGAGTGACCAGATGCAAATGTACTTTTTTTTTGTACTTGTCACATACACGTTGCGATATTCATCCTCTGCATTTAACCCATTCCTCAAGGGAGCAGTGGGCAGCCGCTGTGCAGCGCTTATGTAAGTGTCTGGTCAATACACTGACTGAAGAAACCTGACATGTGAACTCCACACAGAAAGGCCGGGGCGACCGGGATTTGAACCCATGACCTTCTTGCTGTGAGGCCACATATTTAGCAATGTCTTATTTTTTCTTTTGTGAAATTTCAAAAGTACGCTTAAATTCACATGACAATTGGAGGGGAACATGGCTAGTATTACATGTCCGTGCAAAACAGTGCGCAATATCGTTACAAGGATTAAACGAAGCCTCCATGCTCAATGCTTTTTATCGTTTCAATGCCTTCCTGTTTCATGGTGAATCATCAATTTTTTAAGCCACACCACAGACACGCCCTTTGACAAAAACTCATATTCTTTTATTAATTCTCTAGGAGGAGTTTGTTAAAGGAGAGTGTGTAAATCATCATATTACCACTATATTGAAAATGACTTCCTGTTGGGAACACTATGGGGCGCTAGAGAGTCATTTGGCCACGCCCATGTGGGAGATGCTAAAATACATCATTTTCGCATGTTTTGTGCTCAGGACCTTAAAATTCCCATGAAAAGTGCTATTTGCTTCCTGATATTTATGTGTTTCCTGTTAAAACACAAAGCTAGGGAGGGACTTGTTGCAAATATTGATTGATGTTTGTAGTAGCCAATAGCACTGAATGTGCGTTACGCCCTCACCCCATTTTGCAGACTCTGTGCGGACTAGTTCCAGCTCCCGCCAAGTGAACACGGCAGGCAGGACCAAACCACAGGACCAAACACATCATCTGAGACCGACTGAGGCCAGTTTGACGAGAGCGAATACAGTACCAAGGTTTTCTTGCCAGGTGTGGGTGTTGGAATCCCGGGACAAGAGTCAGCTATTAGGTCCACTAGCAGCCCAGCTAATGTTAACCAAGCTAACTAGCTACAGATGCAGACAGATCATTAGCAGCATTTAACGGTTTAGCAAAAACTAAAGCTATCTGTCCATCCTGAAGCTCTATAAATCACCTCGGTACTGGATTCTCTGTCGGTCGTTGAGGTTTTGTTTGGTCCTGTTCAGGGACGTCCGTTCCGGAGCCGCTACCCGCCATCGCTCCCTGCTGGGTCCCCTGACCCTGGTCATAAACTTTACAAACACCCCAGGCTGAAAACCCTATATGGCTTGAGTAACATTAGAAGTGTAATGGTAAACACTAACACTCCCCCAGTGCTCCAAGCTCCCAGTCAAAGGCAGAGCCGGCTAATATGAGCGCTAACTGAGCTAACTAATTGCAGCCAATAGCAGTTAGCTGTTACTTTAGCAACAAGTTATGCTATCTGTTCATCAGCGATCACAGATAGTTGAAGCAGGACAGCCGGGGGACATCAGGGGGAGAACCAGAAAATATTGTTCGCAATCAAATTTGATCCAGTTTCAACTAAATCAGTTAATAAAGATTTTGTTTTTGAACAGTAATCAGTGAGGTCCGGTGGTCGGCCCCCAATTAACGCTACACTCCGGTGGCGTTATAAAAATGAGAAAGCTTCTCATTGGACGCTGAATTAGCACATGCCCCCGAGTGCAGGATGAGTCATCAACATTTTAAAATTGACTCAAACTCTAAAATACCATCAAGAATACCTACAAAACAACGTTTTTTTTATCATTGTTGGTCCAGATGCTGGTGGATTGGAGACAATAAAAATAAACAAACATCGATTTGATTTCATGAAAATGAGACACACTCACCCCCAGTTTATTTGCCTCCATGGCTTATCAAGGACTGACAAGTACAAGACAAAATATTTGATTACTGACATCATGATACATCATGTGACTAAATAATTTAAATTTGTAAGTCAGCTTACGTGGAGCTGGAGGTGGATCTGCAGAGCCGAATATTTCCTTCAGAAAATTCAACATTGCTGGAAAGTAAAACATTTACTCTGAGTTCACATTTAAAGATCATTTTGTGTTTGCCTTAAAACCAAGTGACTTTGCTGAATGTCATAATCTTAATGTTATTTATTACATTGTAAGTTTACAATAAATAACTTTTGCAAATTATTTTATTGAATGTGCTGCAGCAGAAAACAAAACATCTGAAGCTGAACATTATAACAGAAGAACTAAATGCTTCTAGAAACACTTCTGTTTACAACAATCATATCTACTCTGATTAACAGTTTTACAAGCATAAACAAAATCACTGGACATCATAGACACGTCTTACCTTTTGTGTGCAGGGACAGAGTCAAACAATGTGATGCGGCTGATGCTAGAATCACCTCTGCTTACAGTCCCCAGTAAAAACCGAGTGTGATCGATAAACCACTCCCTGTTTTTTTTTTCACTTTCACTATGTATGAAAGACGTGACTTACCAGAAGCCCCATTAGCTTCAGTTTACTTTCAGTTTCTGTTTTTCTGATGTTATCTCCCGGAAGATCCTGATATTCTCACAGCTCTGCAGACAGATTTGATAATGTGACATATTCATGAGTTTATTCTGTTCCTTTGTGTTTTTAATTTTATTTTATGAGGCAGCACCATTCACTTTATGTTTTTAACACCACTGAACAATGTGTCACACTGACTGTGAGCCACTGCTTATACTATCTACTATTCTTATTCTTCTTTAATGGTCTTTAAAATTGGATTGAGATACATTTGAATATTTCAGATTTAATCAAATTCATTTCTACAGATTGAAAGGGAACAGAATTGATGGTTAGAGGCAGGGATGGACTGGCACAAAAGCACGTGTCTCTGGGTCTTTAGAGACCTTTTATTCCTGCATTCTTGAGAATTTAATGAGAAATGAGCAGAGTGACACTGATTATTGATTAGTTCAAGTTTAAGTTTGTTTATTGGCATTGATCAACATACCAAGTAGCTTATAGTCCAAAAATTAACAAAATGCCGTTTCTCACAGTCCGATGTGCTAAAAATATGGTCACAGTGGCCTAATTCAACTTACAAGACTCTGTATTAAAACAGAGCTGCTGGCCAGCCAACATGAAGAATGGCCTTTGTTTAATGCTGCCGTCATACAGTCATTAAATTAAATCAAGTTACTGTGAATCTTTTGTGATTTTTATCAAAGCTGTAAAGGAAACCTGGAAAACTCTCCAGATGGAAGCACCTCTCCAGGCCACAAAAACAAGACGGTAATATAGAGTAACTGACACTAGAGACAGAGCTGAACTTTTACTGTCAGGAGTGAGCATGGTGGGACTGGAGCGTTATGAAGTGTGTATACTTACAGTATCAAAAGTAACAGGTCTCAACTGCTGAAATTATTTGATTTAAAAAATAAAAACTAGGAGCTCCGTGAAAGTTTCAGTTCAGACACGTTTTTATTTGTTGACGGATAAAAAGAGATCATTCTTCATCTGAAACATGAATCCAGACTCTCCTCAGCTGATCTGGATCAGTTCCATTCTCACTTTCAAAATTAATGTTAAAAAACTCGTGTTGAGTTCAAAGAGTTTTTTTCCAAGAGGATAAATCAGCAACTGAAGATGTGATCCTCACCCCTTTAACACTTTTACTAGTTATTAGCAAAGTAATGATATTAGTATGAAGTTAGAACTGAGGTCAGCAATGTTGGAGAAACTAGCGAGTCCAAAAGCAGCAACACTGAGTAACTATTCTGAGAATTATTCTGTTGATATTTTAAAACTTGTTTTCAAGCTGCTCGAGCCTGAATGTGTCCGGTTTTCTAAGAGAACAGTCTCAGCCCTGTGTTCCCAGGGAACTCCTGTAAGAGATGAGCTGACTTTGCTGTTCAAACAACAAGAGAACAGTTTGAATGGTTAAATCTGTTCAGCCACTGTGAAGATATCAATGTCTAAAGTCAAGAGAACTGTCTTGTCCGCAAATTTAAGAGCGCAGGTTTCAAGGAGTCAAACACCAGTAGGATGTACTGTAAGTTGTAGGTGAGTGATTTCAACATTCGGACCCAGAGAAACACACACTGAACATTTGACCCATGTAAAAAACATTGCTACAAACTGTGACAGTTTGGCTACAGGTTACTTTGGGGTGCCAGTCAGCTTTCTCTCTTGACACAGTAGATATTTTTGATTGTATCTCAGAATAATGTATATTAACCCACCAAAAGGACACACAAGGATACATACACAACATTATGGACCCTCCCGTTGAATGCAAGAAAATGAACAATAATGAAAAACCACAACTTGATAATGATATGCAATCAAAGGCAAACGTGGATTTGAAAAACAAACAATAAACACAACTTAAATTTCCACTTGGGGTTCAGTTCTATTCAGAAGCAGTTCAGTTCATTGCAATTCAAACACAGTTCAGTTCAATTCTTCAGAAGCAAGAAAGAAAAACTGCCCATCAAATAATGAAAGGTTGCTTCTAAAGGTTTTTTCTGCACTTACGACCTGCCTGGCTCTAATGGATTCTGGACCGGTTTGCTGACGGCGGTTTTAGTATGGTGGGTGGCTGGTTGTTGGGAGGTTATTGCTGAGTTGAAGATGAAGAAGGTTTTGATGTATGGAAACATTGTAGCAGATGAACGTGGAAAGGATTAACGCCTTACTATAACTGATTGTATCTAAACATCTTTTCTTTCCTCAGCTCTCCTCTTTCGTCCAACTGCCCTCGCTCCCAGGCACACACCAAACATTTTAGCACTTCCTGCTTCCAGAACTGGGCGGACTCTGGCGTTGAACAAATAGGAAACCTCCTACAAAGAGTAATGCATGGCTGCATGAATGGGCGGCGCTCCTAGGCAAGGCAAGGCAAGTTTATTTGTATAGCACATTTCAACAACAAGGTCATTCAAAGTGCTTTACATAAAACATAAAAGCAACAGGGAATTAAAGCTGCAAGCAGCGTTGGGTAGGCCCTCGCACGAGGTTGCGCGTCCGGGTATGAGCTGTGAATTTGCTACGCAGTTCAGACGCTGCATGAAGGTGTTTTATGTCACTTCCTCTGTCCCCTTTGTGGAGCTACATAGCACTTGCCGCTATGAATATAAATCGGTATTGGCGTGTAGATGTCTTTGGGGTGGGAGAGTTATCAAGCACGTAAAGTTTTGTTCAGATGTGAGCATGTACTCTGAAGTTACAACAACTTCCTGTGTCATGGCGAAGAGTTGATCTTTGACGCCACGCCACATTCATCGACGAAAACTCACAGATAGCACAACTTTTCATCGTCAATGCCTTTAGAGGGCACAGCAGAAATTTGAAATCGATCGGACTAAATCCCTAGGAGGAGTTCGTTAAAGTACCGAGTGTGTAAATTGCCAAAAATTACCATTAAATCCAAAATGGCCGACTTTCTATTGGGATTAGGGCATCGCTCCAAGAGTCACTTCCTGTTGCCAGCAGGTGGCGCTATGACTGTGGGTGAATGTCAGCATGTACATGTGTTCAGGGCGGGACTCTCATCCTAGATGTACAGTTTGGTGCAGATGTGAGCATGTACACTGAAGTTACAACTTTATATATTATATTGCATTTGTGTCAATAGATCCTCCTAAATAGAGGAGGAGTTTGTTGCTCTCAAGAGGAGATCTAAGATGGAGCACATGTTGGCACAATGGCATCCTGGCTCAGGCTAAATCTACATCTGTCCTCTGCAGAGGCTCTATCCGTAAACTGGAGGAGGAACTAGTATACATGTGTTACGGGATTGCGTGGTGTGGGGACAGAGAGGACCCAAATGCAATGTTCGGAGGGAAGGAGGTTTATTGAGGGAGAAAGGGGTAGAGGGACTGGAGGAAGAGGTGGATGTCGGGAAAGCACAGGCACGGGGAACCAAGGAGACAGGGGGCCAGGGAGCCGGGGAACACTGGGGCCGAGGAAGCGAGGAGAGGCGGAGGAACAGGGAGGACGCCGTGAGGGAAGTCCGAGGAGGAGAGGGCCGGTGGACGAGGGTGAGTGTACCTGGGAGGGAAACAGACAGAGAGACAGGGTTAGGGATGACAGTGACAAGGCACAGGGAAAATGCGAAAAAACAAGAAACATGAAAGCCTGAACATGGGGAGGGGCACCGGGTATGGAGCAACGACGATCAAGCGAGGATGGTGTGGAGAACCGGGGTTGAAATACAGGCAGGCATGAGGTGATTACTGGCAGGTGTGGCAGGCTGACGAGGTGGCTGATGAGATGCAGGTGCAGGTAGTTGGCTGGGCTCAGGAGCAGAGGGAGAGAGAGAGCACACAGGGGAGAAAACACAGGGAGGCAGGCAGAGAACAGAAAACCAAGGAAAAAGCAGAAAAACTGATAAAAAGGAGAAAAAACCAGGACACTCACCGTCAGCCAGGCTGCCACCACAACATACATGAGTGTATTAGTTGAATATTATAACGTTAAATAAAGAGTATAATGTTCATTTATTAATATAAGTCTTCCTCTTATGTAACTTACAAACATTAACATGTGTCTCGTCTTGCAGCTTGTTGAACCAAACAAACGTTCACACCTCTGCAACATGTTCACCATCATGGATGTGTCACTTCGGTCTGGTTAGATGCTGGTGTGGTTCTGACTCTTCAGGACCACCAACATTACTCTGTCTGCCCATGACCTGCAGCTACAGGCTGTTGTTTAGTTCAGTCTAGTGTAACATCATCTAACAGTAGGGGGGCACTATAAATTTCTCAAGAGCAATTTTTGAAGGGGACACAAATAATATAGCCAAAATTGTACTTGTATAGGATAAGTGTACACAGAGGGAAGTCTTACTATTATTTCTCTGGCCAACAACACAAAGAAATAGTTGTTTACATATTACTTAGGTTTATGGGTTCACCATGCAGTAGTTTTATCCTAATTAACTTGCGTCCTCTACATCGTAATTTAGGTTTCTTCTGGGACAGAGGACCTCTCTTACTTAGATATTTAACTGCAGCAGGCCAACTGATCTGCCACATAACATCATAATGTGCAAAACCCAACACAACAGTAGATCTACGGTATTTGCCTAATATCAGTTCACACACAGGCTTATCGCTGTACTAGCTGTAGAGATGCACAGATTACGTTTTTCCTGGCTGATTCTAATTACTGACTTCTTAAAGGTCTGACCAATTTTGTAACTTTTTATTGGAAAAATGTGTTTTCATTAGGCTCCCCATCAGCACCAGTATAGATGTTGGCTATTCTCACTGGGGTCCATTCAATTGTATGGTCATAATGATTATGATTGATTATTAAATAACTAATAATAATTAGTAATTAAATAATTTGCATTTTCTTTGGAAGGAGCTGTTATAGCCTATAATGCAACAGAAAATAAATAACAGTTGCCTATGAACTTGGCCATGTTAAAATATATTTTTACTTAAAAACATTTGAATGAATACATTATCCTATTTCCAATCTCACCATTTTTGTTCTACTTAATTCTCCATCTTTTGTGTTTTATCACAAACAGTAATCTGTTCATCTTGCTTTTCCCTTCAGACACACACGCACACACCTACACCTGTCTGTCTCTCTCTTTCTCTCTCTGACTGTCAGCAGTTTTATAAAAGACAACTCACGTTTGTCTCTTTTTTTGTTGTTAATTACCGATAGAGCCACCGTGGTATGAATGACATCGTAACCAACGGCTGTGTTCACTGTTGCTTTACCTGGTCCATGCTTTACAATATCCATCGTTGTTTTCTAACGTGATACAAGAATGAGTCTCTTTCTGTGTTTCTCTGCAGATGTAGTGAGCGTTGCGCCTTCTTCACTCTCGTGAATAACTTCCACACACCTAAGACATGTTTTAGCCTGTGTGTGTGTGAGGCTGTGACATGAGCTTACTGTCTGTGCACACATGTGAAACACGGCGCAGCCTGTTTGTAACGTTCAGTGTGACCGGCAGAAAATTGGATATTTGACACTGCTCAGCTCCGGTCACTGGTCAGAGCCGAGTAAGCTGAAAAACGGCCTCTTTAAGTCCCCAGCTGATCTCTAACTGTAGAAGGTGATTTACAATCCAATAAGCTGTTAAACAAGCTAGGTAATGTTATAATAACAAATTATAATGATAACTTTTTGTCCAGATTAATTTATTAATGACTATCTGTATTAAAGACAAAATAATCAGATCATCCAGTGTTTAAAGTCAATAAAACAGGCCTGCAGCCTGCTTAACATTACTAACTACTGACACTACTGAAGGATTGGAACTTGGGCTGAGTTCAGCGCCGACAAAACGTAGCAAAACATTTTTTTCAACGGAAACGGTGGTTCCCTGAAGACGCTGCTGTGTACGCAAGCGCACTGCATTTTCCTGCCTTTTTAACACTGTTGTGTTTACAAACTTGTCGCCGCTGATTTGGGGTCTTTCTCATTTCCCAAATTTCCACCTCCAGGAGAGAGTCGTCGAGGAGACAGAAATTTGGGAAATGAGAAAGTGACCTTGGTAACACCTGTGATACGCCCACTAAGCAGAAGAAAACATACCCCGAAGCTTGTTGAGGAGCGTTGCGCAACGTTGCAAAGAAACATGTCGTTCAAACCCGAAAACGTTTTGAGATTGAACTCGCCCCTGGTTTTCTCCCACCAGACTCCTGTAAGCAAGCAGTGGACCAAACCACTGTGAGGCAAGAGAGGGGGGACTCCAAATGTTTCTAACCTTAAAATGCACTTTAATTGCCTGTTTGCGTTTGTATTATTCTAAGTATATATCATTATATTATTTAATGGTTTTTAAGATGGGGACAACCCGCAGAAAGGGCGGGGGGGGGCTTTCTGCGGGTTTCTTCATTAGGACTCTTTCAGTCAATTATGAGATTTGAACAGCGACCTTCAGAGCTGGTCGGAGAACATGTGCACCACATTTAGCTAAGCCAAAGAAGAAAATAGCTTTAAGACAGCTTTAAGAAATAATTCCAGTAAAACTCACAATAAAGTACGGCTTTTACCCAGGTGAAAAACTTGCATGAAATTTAAATATCAAAACTTCCTCATTCGAAAGAGCCCAGAAAAATGGAAATCTGAAGTCCCAGCACAGCAACTAAATGGAGACAAAGGATGTCCAAAAGCCTTTCATGCATGAATTATCACAGTCTGTCAGAATTTTTTTCCTATGTGTTTTTATGGCTCTTTAGACATGCAAAATAAAATTTGAGTTTCTTACATGTCCACTAAGGTGGACAACGTGCGCATAAGGTTTTAACTCAAGAAATATTTAACAAACCAATAAATAAAATGATATATTATGTGAAATCGATCTTTTTTAATGCTGTTAAACTAATGTGGTCACATTTCAACATATTCTAATGCAATGCAAATGCGTTGAACCTCACTTCTTACTTCTCAGCACCCTCAGCAACTATCACTGCTTCTAGCCTTTTGGGATCCTTCTATTTCAGGCAGCCATTCATCATCACTGCCACTAGTATTATCCTTACTTTATTCTAATCCAAAAAAGTTAGTGCACATTAAGTATTCAAGAAAAACAAAGTCTCGATGCATAATGTCCATTTTAGACAGATGATTAATCCTAATTAACAATACTTTTAAAGGTTAACAATTGTTGTTACCAAATTTTATTTACCTGCAGGGGTCTCCTATAATTGGAGAAATTAATGAAAAGAGAAAACAAAGAAAAGAATTACCTGAGCTGCACAGTGTTCCCAAACATCCGTCGGCCATCTTGGTTTTGACAAATTTAAGTTGCACTTACAACGGCTTACCAGAGGGTGGCAGTGTATGACATGACACACTAGTGTCCACTGTAGTGGCTGATGTGCAACTAGAGTATCAGAACCTCTGCCCATACAAGTAAACACCTTTCGAATAGCTGTCCACTGTAGTGAGCACTACGCGTGAAAGGGTTAAAAACTTTAAGGTTGTCTTTGTAACAGCGTTTGACTCGAGTCATTTGCTGCAGCAGTGCAACACAAGCAGTGGTGAAAAAACGAACCCCAACCATTTAACTATGACTTGAGGAATTAATAAAATTGTCATTTATCAGGCTGCTGTCTGTAAACTGTAATAATGTCTTCCAGCCTGTGAGAGGCGCTGTGACCATGTGAGCAGAAAAAACATTTCTAAAGGTAAAGGAGCTTCTTTGAGCTTCAGAAATCAAAATAATGTTAATTAAGCTTTTAATGAATCATCTCTCATTTGTGAATAAAATCTGCCACTGGTGCAGGTTCTCAACTTTTAAAAGTATTTTCAGTCTGTAAAGATGTGTTTTTATTCTAGATACATATTCTATAAAAACCTTGATATAAACTCAGGCTATATTATGATTCATGATATAGAACGACTCAACATGAAGTTAAAGTTACGAGAGCAGCTCACCGCGGAGCATCAATAGCTATGTTTCCATCTAATTGTCATGAAAATTTTCAGTGGACTATAAACAGAAAACGGGGGTCTTAAAATTAAGATTAAAGGGTTTTCAAGTGCTACCATTTTTTTTAGAAAGATAACGGTAGAATTCACGACACAAACAAACAATAAAATCATCTTGGTGAAATTGTCAAAAATTTATTTTCTTTATGCTGCAGTAAAACAAAATGTATGAAACTTTACATTGTGAAGCTTTTCTGTTGAAGCTGTTGGGCGGTTTACGAATACATGTCACCATCAGATTAACTCAGGTTTTGAGTGTTAAACGCTTCCGAAATAATAACCAAAGACGTTTCTTAACTTAAACTGCTGCTTATATAGTGGGAGAATATTTCATGTTGGTGTGAAATACTAAAAAGTTTAAACTAACTTAAACTAAAACATACAATTATTAAAAGAAATCATGAATTCATGTACAAGATTGTTAGAAATCCTGATGGATTATCATGAAATACAGCGTTTTTATGCTGCATTCAAACACTGATTGGCTGATTTTATAGATTATCAGACACAAAAAGAAAATGTGAAACACTTGTTTACTACAGCTTGACTCTCCTCGATCAGGGAAAATAAAATGTGACGTGAAAATACAGCAGACTGCTGACTGGTCAGAGAGAATCGTCACTATTCATTGCATCATCATTGCACGCCACACAGTCCAGCAGCAGAAAGTTTTGTATTTTTTACAAATTTCACACGTTATTTTATCACTAAATCCACTTCTGAGAAGTTTTGAGATGAGAAATCAGATGTGTACATTTTGAATATTGACAGTTATACGCAAATTAATGGCAGGGGAAGCTAACAAGCTGCCAACGGGGGAAGCTAACGAGCCAGTCAGCTCACAGCTCACTGCAGCCAACACAGCAGAGACTGCAGCAACAACGGCACAGCTGCAAGATTTTCATACAGCTATTCTGTCTTTATATTCTGAGTAATGTTGAAACTCTTTAACTTATATCAAGAGACAGCTGGTGTGTGGGCCCGTTGAACATTATGTCGCAGCAGTTGGCCTGGCTGTGACAACCAGCTACATTGAGGGGAAAATGGAGGACGGCGGGCCAAAAGCGAGTCGAGGTGATTTGAGCTGGTACCAGCAAAGGAAAAGGTTCTATTCACTTGGGGCACTTTACGTGAAGCACACTGGCCCCTGGTATTACAGTTACATAGTTATCATGAGTATGGACCACTGTTATCTGAGAACATTGAGGAGCATACCCGTACATCTCTGTCTCAACATTCAGACTGACTCAATTTTAAGTTGACGCCGTCTTCTCCAAAGTTGATGATGTGTTTCAGTGCGCTCAGGAGAAGCGAGTCAACCTCACTGTCGGGGTCGATCTCTTCATGGTAGTTCCTCACTTTCTTATTATTGACAGGTATTTGCTTTGCATTAATAAATTAGTGACCAATGTAGACTGTTTTTCTTGCACTTGGATTTTATAAATGGAAACATTCCACAAAAATGTAACTACTATAACAGATGGCAAAGGTCACTTTGGAAATGTAAGGTTACTGATTAGGACAAGTTACCCTATTTAAAATGTTATAGTAGCCTAGTTTAACTATTTCAATTACTCTATCAAAGTAATTTAACTTATCACATTTCATTACTTTTCAAAATTTCTAATGCATGTACGCATAAGTATGTAAGCATGCATAAACAGCTGTGGCTGGAACTGGCTTCCCATTCACTTTTTGAAAGCATTTGTTAAAAACTTTCTGAAAAATAGCTTGAACCAAATGTTAACTAACAAATGAAAATGCTTTGAGAAAAGGTTGATTTGCACAATAAGAAATTATGCAATGCTATAGTTTCCCTCCTATAAAAAAAAGAAATGTCTCCAGAATGCAAGAAATTATGAGTTTAATGCTCAGAATCTTCTGGGGGAGGACTCCCCACATACATATATTTCTGCATCATATATTTCGTCTTAATAGTGCTAAAATCTTCTTGTCCTGTTGTCATGCATCATCACGTCTCATGACCCAAATGTATCATCATTTGCCTAAATCTGAGCCCTTTTGTCCCCACCACTTTTAAACACAAAGTGACACCCTTGACTGACCCGTTTTGCCCCAGCTCCTCTCTAGTAGGCCTACTTATCATCTCCACCGATTATCGAACACTTTTTAAAGGCATTGTTGGCATGCTACATTCTCATTAGGGGCTGAGCACCTCTAAGGGTCTGATCCTAGAATCGCCCCTGACCAGTACCTGCTGAACTCGCCTCACTTCGACTCGACAACTTTCAAGTAGGGTTTTCCCCGACTAAGGATTTACATAGTTGAATCAGAATTGTCACGTCCTGCCGATAGTCGACTGATAGTCGAATCATATGTGTTTTTATACACGGCGATTGCATGGGGGGGTGGGAAACGGTAGCGCCGCTTTGAGAAGCAGTGTAACTTACACTGTTAATTTCCAGCTAAACTGAGACTTATTGAAGACCCTTTTCTGTCTGTCTGTCTGTCTGTCTCTCTCTCTCGCCTGCCATTCACCTGTCTTCTGCAGACCTTTGTGCATGCTGTGCTAAAACTTGCTGTTGCTGGCCTCTGTCTGGTGTAGATGATGCAGTGAATGGTGACAATTCTATTTGACCAATCAGCAGTCTGCTGTTTTCACGCCACATTTTAGTATCCCTTCAGCTCGCTCAGAACCTCGACTGAGGTGATACAAAAAAAAAGTATCTGGAAGCAGGTACAACTTTTACACAATGAACAACCAAAGAAAGACGAGTTGAGGCGAGTCAAGTTGAGGCAAGCTGGTACTGTGCAGGGGAAAAGGGGCTAGTAGATATCAGAGATGGGGACTTGAGTTAGAGACTCGGACTTGAGTGCGACTTAAGTCGCACAACTAGTGACTTCAGACTCAACTCGGACTCGAGGTGCGGGACTCTTGAATCATGTTTATTTTTTAGGAAACGTCTGATGAGCTTGAAGTTATTCTCTCCCTCTGTTAACCTGCCCATGTAACACGTAGCATTTGCTGCGCACGGCCGCACGTGAGAGAGGACAATAAACAATGCAGCTGCTCCGCCATTCATCATAAACTTTGGCTTATCATACAACAAGCCTGGATTGAACGCAGCAGGTGATACAACATTCATTATAACCACGATTGACTTGAGACTAGACTTGGACTCTAGCGCAGTGACTTGAGACTAGACTTGGACTCTAGCGCAGTGACTTGAGACTAGACTTGGACTCTAGCTCAAAGACTTGTGAGCATCTGTGGTAGATATAAGTACTAACACACTGTCAAGATAAATACTACAAATAAATAAAATGCATGCAATCTACAAAACTAAAATTCTAGTTATTGGTCCCCAACACCTCGCAAAAAAAATACTTCCATCTATTGGTCACCTTTTGCAACACATCAATCCTGTTGCTAGAAATCTGTGTTTTATTTGACAGTAACATATGTTTTGAGCAACACGTCACTAAACTTGACCAGTCTTGTTTTTACCAGCTCAGAAACATCGCTAAAATCAGGTCAGAGATGCGGAAATTGTTGTCAGTCTTTTTTCTTGTAATTACATTTTATTTGTATAGCACCTTTCACAGATAAAAGTTACAAAGTGCATAAGAAAATTTAAATACAGATGGAAAACAGAAACAAAAACCATAAAAACCCCACGTCTAACTAAAAGCAAGGCAGGAAGAGGTACAGTACAAAGGGGTTTTAATAAATGAACCAAAAGGCGAGCACACTTACAAACTGAGTGGCTGATGACAGAGTCCCAAAACAAAGGCTGTCCAACAGAAATCCAAAAGGGTGAAAACCAGAATCCAAAACTGGGCAGGGTTACAGGGAGACACGGTGAGTAAGGCTGGAGACACAAGACACAGGGTGACAACATACAATGACCCGACAAAGACAAGACAGAAACACCAGGTATATATACACACAGGGACTAACGAGCAGGGCGGGAGCAACACAGGTGAAAGACATGAGATTAACGAGGCAGGCAGAGAGAGACAGTGAGAAGAGGGAAATAGAGAGACTGACATGCAGGCAGAGTGACAACCGGGGAAACAGACAGAACACAGGTTACTGAACACAAAACAGACCAGAGTGAACACTTAACATGAACTAAGGTACAGGACTGGGAACAAGGACAAAGAACTAAAACGCAGGAACAAGAGTTAAGGCAGTGACTAAGAAACCATATAACAAGTAGACTCCCAAACCAAAGCAATATCAAAACAACACAGGACTACGAGCTAGAACACCAGACAAGACAAACACTAAGGACAAGGAAACAAGAAGAACAGGTAAACAGAAGGACACCAGAAACAAATGGCAAAAACTACCGAGGCATCCAGAGGGGAACAAAAGTTCAGGGGGTCGTCCTGGAGGGTGACCCATGAGGTCGGGCAAATCAGGGGGAGAATAGAGTTCAGGAGGCCTTCCCGGAGGACTACCCAACAGGCCGGGCAGAACAGGGAGGCAACAACATTCAGGAGGTCGCCTGGGAGGACGACCCAACTGGGCGGGAGGACCAGAGGGTCCACAGAGTTCAGGTGGCCGTCCCGGAGTACGGCCCTGGAGGCCGGACTGTTCAGGGGGACGGCAGGAAGGCCAACAAAGAGGCTGGAAACCCACTGGAGGCCAAGCGGGAGGCCGTCGGCAAGACCTCTCCGGAGGTCGGCACCCAAAGCTCTGGTGCTCTGGAGCTGCAGCTGGGCTGAGGTCCACGGACTGAGCAGCTGGGCTGAGGACCACCAGTGAGACAGCTGGGCTGAGGACCATGGACCGGACACGAGGTGCTGGAGTCGGTCTGACCACCGACTGGACAGCTGGGCTGGGGACCACCAGCGAGACAGCTGGGCTGAGGACCACAGGTGAGACAGCTGGGCTGAGGACCATGGACCGGACACGAGGAGCTGGAGTCGGTCTGAACACCGACGAGGAAACAGGAGTCGGGTGAGCCACCGGCGAAGCAGGTGCCGGTCGGACCACCGACGAGGGAACAGGAGTAGGCCAGGGGTCGGGTAGGCGGCTAGCAGCACTTGCAGGCCAGAAAACAGGCTGGGGGCTAGCAGCGCTAGCGGGCCAGGAAACTGGGGGGCTGGAGTTCACAAAACTCTTGGCCCACCTTGGCAGTCGACGTCGCAGCCATGGCCTTGCGGCTACCTCCCAGTGAGCCTTAACGAGGGCAGCTTGCCGGGATTTGCGGCTTGACGCGAACTGCCAGATTGTCCATAGTTCGGCCAAAACGTCCAAGAACCTCTCCCTCTCCATTTTTGCGTCTGCTGGGTCCATATTTGGTCGTGTCATTCTGTCACGATCGTGGTGTGGGTGAGGCAGGTTGGAGGACCCAAACGCAGGACGCAAGGCAGGAAGAGGTACAGTACAAAGCGGTTTTAATGAATGAATCAAAAGGCGAGTGTAGCTGTGTTACATGTGATATCATCAATATGCAGGTTAAAATCCCCAATGATTAGGGCCTTCTCCAGTTTGATGATAGACAATAAAAAGTAAGTAAAATCAGTCAGAAAGACGCCAGCCGGGCCTGGAGGATGGTAAATTAACACACATTAACACATTAAAATGCGTTAAAAGTACCTACTCTGAGTAAGCCCACCACCACAGCGTGCCATGCGGGGCGTCCCAGTAACAGAGCAGCCAACAGGACAGAGCTCATTTAAATGAAAAAACTCATTTTCCCTTTGCCACATTTCAGTTAAGAACATAAAATCCATATTCTCACTGGTAAAAAGCTCGTTAAGAATAAAAGATTTGTTAGTAATGGAACGAGCATTGAGCAAGGCAAACCGGAACGATGCCGGCAGGCCAGCATCCACAACAGCTGACGGAACTAACCGTAAACAGGTGGCACGGTCACATGATCTCCAGCTGGAGTGAGCGGTCAATCGCTCGTCAGACAGCACAGTAACCATCGGTAGTGGCAGGTTCGCGTTCCCATTAACATGTCGCTGAGACAGAAGAGGTTCTCCTCCAACGGGTAGAGACATCCAGGGGCGCTGCAGCTAGGGAGCATTTCTACCCGCATCCTGGAGGGAAACTGGCCGTAACCACCGGGTTCGTTCTCCGCACTGAGGCCAGAGCATCCCCATCCAGGAAGGTCGCCGCATCTTGACCTGAGCGCCAGCTCTTGGGATTACCAGGGCCCCTGGTCATAAACAGAAGCCGGTAATCAGGTGAGGAGGGAGGACACACGAGCCGGGGCGGAAAAGTTTGTTTGTAACTTTCCCAGCTATCAGAGAGTCCTTCCATAGACTCTGATGTCCAACAACGAGCGTCAGTAAGAGCAGCAGAGACACAATCATTAGACGTTAGATATGATATGTGAACAAAACACACCAGTACAAACACTGAAAGTTGAGACATATGCGACGCAGCAGCGGCCAAGACAAACACAGGCGCCATCTTGCTTTGATGGACCTCTGCGAAATTTGAGTTCTTCCGGCCGGCCGTCTGTCTCTTCCTGTGACTAGGCTTAGAACTAAAGGGGACAGAGCCTTTTCTGTCAGAGCCCTGAGGCTCTGGAACTACCCGTCCAAGGAAATAAGGCTGTCAGAGTCAGTGTCCTCTTTTAAAAACACACTTTTATCGGAAGACATATCCTGATTTTGTCCTGTTTGCCTGTCATACGAAGATGCTATTTATTCCAAGAGGGTCCAACTGCAGACCTCCACTGTTAGGCTGGTCAGGACAGGAAATACACGCCAAAACTACAAAATAAAAGCGTGCAATTTGACAGGAAACACATAAAAAATTATAAAGTTTAATCACGTGGACATAGGGGGAGGGTTTTTGTCATTGATTTATATTTAATTATTTATTCAACATTGTAAAGGGAAACTAGCAGGCTAATTCCTTAAATATAGCACACTGATTTGAGCCTATTCTACTTAACACTTAACATGCCAGTGTAGCAACAAAGCCAACTGTATATCGCTTCAATCGTTCAACTATTTTTTTTACAGGCACTATTTATTTATTCTGTCAAAATAGGACGTTAACTCCGCCACATCCATTCACAGAAAAACATCGTCCTTAAGAGTGTAACTTAGCCTCTCTTCCAATCTTCTTTAAAAGACACACACACACACACGCACACTTCTCAGTCATATTTTCCCTTTGAAGAGTAATATACTATGGCATTTTACTGCTATCAGCTGAATTTAATAGGAAAAAACGGACAACTGTGGGAACTGGACTACTGGTGGAGATTAATAAATAAATAAGTAATAGCCTAAGCCTGGACAGAAAGAGAGACAGAGACTTCATTGATCATTACGTGGCCAACACTTTCTCTTTTCTTCAGTGTGTTTATCTTATTAATATAATGTACATTTGTCATTAAAAATACCCTCCTTATGGACCGTAACTAGAACCCTGCTGGACTATTTGGACTACAGCTTGTGGACTATCAAACTGTAGAATCTGTAAAAATGAACACACATGCAATACAGCATGTATACTTGTATCGATAATGTAAATATCTACTTTTTAAAAATGAATGGAGACACAATAGCCTACTGTAATAATACTTTTACTTTATTCACTGTATACACACAGGGATTACAAAGGAGGTGGCGACATTGACTGATTTGCATTATGCAAAACATTTAAAGTCTGAATGCATGGGTCTTGGCATGTTCCATCAAATTATCTACCACTATCAATATTTGTACATCTAAATCATGCAAATTAGGATATCCCAACAGTGGCTGTGGTGAGAAGTAGAGGAGTAGTATCTTTATGTGGATAACTGTTTATATAGCCGTGTGTCTCACTGCTCCAAAACAGCTGATTCAAAACTATCAACTCGTTATGAATCCTGAAGCTGCTTCAATCAGCTGTGTTGAAGCAGAGAGAGATTTAATCATTAATTAATCAATAAATTTCTCCAGGAAAGGGTTGGGAAACACTGTCGTAGATTATCACACAGAGCTTATTTTCTGTTGCCAGTAGGTGGCACTGTGACATTGCATGAATATTGGCATGTAGATGTGTTCAGGACAGAAATGTTATCAAACATGGAAAGTGTGGTGCAGCTGTGAGCATGTGCACTGCAGTGACAACAACGTCCTGTGTCTTGGTGAATCATCAATTTTTGACGCCATGGACACGCCCTTTGATGAAACCTCACAGACCTCACACAACTTTTTACTGTCAATACCTTTAGATCGCACAGTGAAACTTTGAAATATGATCAAACTGATTTAGTAGTTGGAGCTTGTTAAAGTATGTAAATATAAAGTATGAAAAATGGGCTGAAATTGCACTTTCAAATCAAAATGGCTGACTTACTGTTACTTACTTTCCAAGAGGCCTTTTTTGTGCGTCTTGGGATAATACAGTACATATGCCTCAAAAGTTTTGTGCATGTAGGTCAAACATGATGCAAGGGCCTCTTCTTTGAAAGGTCACTTCCTGTTGCCAGTAGTAGTAGTAGTAGTAATATTTCTCTTATCAAATTTGATAGAGAAATGTGGTAGAGATATGAGCATGTACACTTAAAGGTTCAGTGTGTAATATTTCTGAGGCTCTATTGACAGAAATGCAATATAACATCCATAAATATGTTTTCAGGGGTGTATAAATAATAATGAACCATTATGTTTTTATTACCTTAGAATGAGACATTTATATCTACATAACCGCGGGCACCCCCTTCTATGGAGGTTGCTGTATTTTGTCGTCATGTTTCTATAATAGCCGACAACGAACAAACAGCACTACAGAGCGCGTTTCATCATCACGGCGTTCTTCTTCTGCTTGTACAATTCCGGTAGCGTAGACACCCGTCACTACATTGAATATGTACGAGCAATGAGCGAGCACACGTGTTATTTAGCACGAGAGCCGACAGCCTGTGGATCTTTATACCATGAAGCCAGACGAGTCGGGACAGATACAAGCTGACGGAAATCACGGATGTCGTGGATTTTCCCAGATGGAAGGCTATAATGTGGGACAGATTACTGTACTGTGATGGACCAGGATGCCGAGCTAAAGCCTAAGTTGCTGCTGTGATAATGTGCTGCTTTCGGGCTGTGTGGACACTGTGTTAACCAACCTTAGCAGCATCAGTATTAGTTGTTGGGATGAGAACTATTAATGTTTTCATGCTCACAACTAAGAATATCAACAGAATTAAACTTTTCTGCGTACCTTTTTGGTGCAACAGTCAGTGCTGTTATCCACCCTAGCCTGTCTGCACATTCTGCCTTCTAACACGCTGCGGACAGAATTGATGAAACTGGACTTTCCAGCTCCAACCAGACCATCAAGAAGAATCCTCAGCTTGGGTTTGTAGTTGTTGACATACCGCAGAGCGCTTTGTTTGTCTCTGCTCAGGGAAAGAAACTTTAAATCACACTCAAGACAAAAACTAAAATGAAGTGCAGCAACTGGGTATTTAATTGGGGAAAATAATCAAATCAATAACACTGAGCTTTATAGGTTCCTTCTCGTGCCCAGAAGGATGGTTCCCTCTTCATCCTCTCATCAAAGGGAGGTGGTGATGGCGCAGTGGATAAAACCTCTCAAAGCCCACCGTGTTGCCCGCTTGAGCAAAGCTGCTTAGATCGTGCGGACCAATATAAATGTTTAAATTGTTGTCATTATGGACACACATGGTTTGATTCTCCACAAATCAACTGCTCAGTTACGGAAACAATGAGCACCAAAATATTCATCATTCTGACTGGCATTGTAAAGGAATTAAAGGCCTGTCCCAACAATAGGCAGGGTGAGTTAAAAACCCAGGCTATTAAATTAAATTAAATTTTTAGGTATTTTAAAGTAACTTTAACACAGAGATTAAATAAAACCTTACTTTACTAAAACCAGGTAGTTACAACAACAAAATGTACTTAGAGTATCAAAAGTGATGGGCCTCAACTGCTGAAACCACAACAATAATATGTTTGATTTCAAAAATAAAACTAGGGGCCCTGTGAAGGTTTCAGTTCAGACATGTTTTTATTTGTTGACAGATAAAACCACAGTGATCATTATCTTAACCATGAATCCAGACTATTCCCAGCTGATCTGGATCAGTTACATTCTCATTTTAAATTAATGTGAAAAATGCATGTTGACGTCCAAGAGCTTTGTTCCAAGAGGATAAATCAGCAACTGAAGATGTGATCCTCACCACTTTTAAAATCTTTTTTATTATTTATCAATTTATTTGTATGTATGGAGTTAATTTTGTCCGATGACAGAAAAAAATATGACAAAGGGCTCAAAGTGAACTGCAAAGAAATTAGTTTCAGCCAACACATCATCTTTTGTCTTTGTAACGTCAAATTACTTATTGCTAGGGTTCGCTAGCTAATTGGCCCACATTAAAATCACTCATACTCCCAAAATTAACTTCATGTATTTGTTTTTACTAAATCACTACACGGAGAATGACTTTGTTCACTTTTGTAGTCATAGTTGTTTTTCTGTCTTTACAGGACCTGAAGTCCTGCTAAAAGCACAAAAACATTTCACTTTTAACAGCCAAAAAAACACAATGTTTTTTATTTTCATTTTTGGCCAAATGCAGTCCCACATTTGTGTATTTTAGTTCAGATGGGAGTTGTTCCTTTCCACTGTGTCCAAGTGCTTGCTCAAGGGCGAGAATTGTTTGGCTCATTAAATAATATTACAAAGAGTACGGTCTAGACCTGCACTATATGAAAAGTGCAATGAGATATCTTCTGCGCTATAAATAAAATTGAAGTACACAACATGTTTCGGTGGAGAGAAAACTAATACAAACCTAAATGTTTGACCACAAAATACATTTTTATAGTTAGATTCAAACTAAATTGTGCTGTTGTACCTTTAAAAAAACATTCAAGTGCTCTGGCTTTGGGTTGAGAAAACGGTGTGACCATCAAAACTGTCCAGCTGACCTCCAGCGAGGTCTGAGCAGCAAAGCAAAAACAGACATACAGAATTCATCTGTAGATATTTTTTTTTGTCCTTGTGCCTTGTATTGATATTTTAAAGCTTGTTTTCTAGCTGCTGGAGCATGGATGTGTCCTGCTTCCTACATGTCAGGTTTGACAGTGAGGCGTCGCTGCAGCACTGACGAATCGACTCGTGTCTCTTGTAAATCGTTTTTTTTTTTTTTTTTCAGGTTTGAAGCGTTTCCTGAGAGGCGGTGTGGGCGTTCAGCTCAGCAGTTTCTTTCCTTTTTATAGGTGTTGGCAGGTTTGATTGACAGCTCACCTCAGGTTAGAGGACAACCACCCACCAACTGCACACAATACTGTGGAGAGTCCAGGCTGCAAGTTACATCCTGCAAATGTCCTTTTCATACAGCTGGAGGAGGCTGGTGGAGTGGGGGTGGAGGGTTGTGTGTGCGGTGTGCATCCAACCGTGGCGAGAGGATAATGGGAAAGCAAAGAGCATCATTACCTCTCCATGCTGCTCTGCACCTCTCGCCTCCCCTGAATGCTGGGAAAAGACGGAGCGGACGCCGTCGTTTGGAAGCTTTGGATCTGGACTTGTTTTTGATAACAGTGAATTTCAAAAGATGTCTTTATTGCTTCAGGCTCGAGTCTCTACGACAGCACTAACTTTAAGCTACAGGCAGCGTCTAAAGCACGGGCAGCATGCACCGAGGCTCAGGAAGCTCATGAAACAAGCTGAACTTCTGTTGGGTTTCTTTTTGTCAGAAGTTAATTTTGTCCTGCTGCTAAACAGCAACTGTGACAAAAATCTTACAGAACATTTTCAGAAAGAAAAGAGAATTAACTTTTGTTTAAATAATTTAGTTTTCTTTTAGATGTAACCTACATTCAGCCTAGAATGACAACTATTCTAGAGTATTTAGCTTGAGTCCTGCACACATTGTGTTGTGTTCTTTTGTACAATTTCTTTTTACTTTTGTAAATAAAACTTCTGAAATGTCGGCGGCTCTGTCTTTACATTTAGGGTTTGAACAGAGCAAAACCAAAACCAGGGAGTGTTAAGTTATGATATCTTCTCTCTCTCATATATATATATATATATATATATATATATATATATATATATATATATATATATATATATATATTTTATTTGTCTATTTTCCATAAAAGTGACGTCCACGGGGCAGTTTGAACTACACCAACACAAACACAGCTGAGACAGAAGTGTCTTCAGCCACCAGAACAGGTTCAGTGTGTGAACTCTTGTTTCTCTGCTGTAATAATTTAAGACACACTCTGTGATTCACATTACAACAAGTCTTACAGAAGATTCTTTAAATTTACTTCTTTTTTTTGTTTGTTTTTTTATAGATTTTGACCTTCATATCTTCTGTTTTAGGTAGTTTTTTGTACTTAATACATATCTTTAATATTGTGAATATTATTTGGATTATTTGGGTAGAAGTAATGAGGTCTGGATTTTTTGGTATTGATATATAAAACTTGAGTCATTTATCTCTAACAAGTCTAATTCTGTGTGTAAATACATCACTAAGTTTATGTGCAAAACTTCATCCTACATTTATAGTAACTGTAGTAGTAGTAACTACTGATTTTCTGAATCAGTGTGGGAAAAATTTAATTATGATAAGCAAAGTATAATCATTTAGTCTGACATTATTAGCATAATATTTTGTAATTTGAGGTATGTTTTGTGCAATTTAAATCCTCAGTTTACACCAGTATTTAACAGCATTTCGATTCAGTGTGTTTCATATTACATCTTTATGTCAATAGTATACCAGTTAATATCTAGAATATTCTTTTTGTGTTCTCATGTTCAAGTTTAACCTTCTACACCACCAAAGTTTGGGTTTCTAGAGCGCTATATCAAAATCAGAAAGTGTATCTCAAAGTTACAGTATATCCTGTGTTTTTGTCCTCTTTATTTATTTTTTCATAAAATACATCTCTAACATTCAGCTTTTGTTTAAATATTCTCATGTTTTTTTTTATTTGGTTCGGGTGGTGAAATCCTGCTCACAGCCCCAGAAAGCTTTGGGCCGGCCCTGCCTGAGCACTACTTTACCTCAGGAGGCCGATCTGCAGCTGGATGGCTTTTCTGTTTCAGGCAGAGCTCAGATTTGTTTTTTAAGATCAGCAGCTTCAGCTCTTTCATGTTTTTGCCTTCAGACCTTTGGTGTGGGAAAGCTGCGTCAGATCTGCAGGCAGTTTTTAAAGGATTTACAGCTTCTTTTAAGCACCTCTTTTCCTCACAGAGCTCCTCTGTTTTTCGTCTCCTTCCCCGAGACGGTCGCCTGAATCCACAATCTGTCATTTCCAACATTTGGTAATTATTCCCCCTCAAACACACCTCCCCCACCTTACCTCCCCCTTTACTATGAGCCAGAAAGCTCAGCTGAAAACTCCACATTTCCCCGCTCAGCTGTGAGGATTAAACGTACTCCTGGAGGCTGTAGCTGTCTTTGATGTCTTTCGGAGGGAGTTTGGAGGGAGACAAGTAGACCTTCTTCTGCTCCTGACCCTGTTCAGGAGGTTTCTTCTGCTTCACTTTGTCCATCTGCAGCTGAACCGTCTTGTTTTGCCTGTTTTTCGGCTGCACGTCCTCCGTCTGCAGCTCCCGCCTCCGCTGCTCATGTGGGCACGTTAGACGTCTGTCGGGGTCAGCGGAGGAAGCGAAGTCCGGTCGTCCAGATCTCTTTCCAGGACATGACAAACAAAAAATGACCCCTCCAGCCAGGAGGAAGCCGGCGGATATAAACGTCACGCACAGAGCTCCTCCCGGCTGATATTTGCTGCTCTCCGGCAGGTCCGTGGTCAGGAAGACGGTGATGACTTCGTTGGTGAACCAGGATGCGGGGACCAGGCAGAGAAAGCTGGCCAGGATGAAGCAGCCCCCCGCAGCGATGGCTGTGTGCCCCTTTGCTCGGTGGCTGCCCCCCCAGCGGGTACATTTAAGCCCCAGGGAGGCGAGGCAGAGTCCGAACAACGCCACCAGGCAGGACAGAACCATGGCGGCCCGCGTGGCCTGCAGATACCCCGGCAGCGACAGAACCGAGTTCTTCATGGTGCAGCTGAAGACCCCGGAGCTGTACCAGACGCAGTCCATCCACAGACCCTGCATCTGCGAGATGGGGGTCATGATGCTGGACCAGGCGTTGATGCTCACCTTCCAGTTGGGCAGCAGAGTGGCCACGGTGGTGCCGAGGACGCCCAGGAGCGCCAGGGCGAACGCCAGGATCTGAATGGCGGCGGACAGCATCGCTCAGTACCCCCCCAGCCCCAGTACAGCTCCGGTCCGTGTTGGCGCGGCGGCGTCCCGGGCAGGTCCTGACAGCAGATAATTCCTCAGCGCAGGCTCCAGCGGGCTGCAACCAGAGGAGAAATGAGAATTGAAGTGAGCGTGGGAGCGTGACGGACGCACAGCTGAGGCTGCTGGTGGGAGTGCGTTTTCCTCCCTCAGTTTTGTGATTTCTTTTTTAAAGAGGGGTGGGGGCGGCGAGCATGTGTGAGCTCGCTGATTGCCTGCATTAGTTACTCCGCAGCTGATGTGGTGATCATTGACACTCAATTATGTCCATTTAAAGCTGCAGAGTCCCCTGGGTTTACTCCCTGTGAGCTGCAGGAAACATCCCCACAGAGGAAAAACTCACAGCTCCCTCAGAGTGAAGTTATTTCTGCAACAAGAGGAGGAATCAGCCGTCTCTTCAGGTTCAGTTGTTGAAAGCTGGAATATTACCTGAGTGTCTGGCAGCCTCTCCTGAAGTGATTCCTGAGGACGAAGCAGAGAAGCAGAGTGAATGAAAACACAGGGTTTGTGGGTTAACAGCCTCTAACTATCCTCTCTGCCTGCCGTCTCCCTGGCAACTGTACATACAGTTTCATCCCATTCTGCGTCCTGGAAAAGATGCACCAGGCGTCCTTTCTTTCTTTTTCCCCCCCCTGCGAGCTCGCTCTGAATAACAGAAACCTTCGTACGAACACAGTCGGCCGAAGTCTGGTTCAGGAAACAGGGTTTTGTTCCTAACCTGAAGGTCACCGGCTCTCTGCCGAAGCAGCCGCAGAGCAGCGTTCTTATCTGATGAGTTGATGGCGGGGTACGGCAGCGCCACGCAACGCCGCAGAAATGGTTCTCCGCCTTTGACCACACAGCCGCTCACCTGGAAATGACTGTTTGATTGTTTGGACAGTTAGATTTTGTCCTTTCGCTCTGTGTGGTCACTGTCACAGAGAGAGTTTGAAAATGATAAAGAGCACGAAGGTAAAATTAGTGATTATCACTGATAATATCTGCGTGTTTGAGTGCTTCGCTTTCGAAACCTGACAGAATCACTGGTGCTTCTAAAACAATCAGCACGCACCATCGGGGTCGTCATTTTCGTTTGGTGATAAAACCGCTGAGCTGTTCTTTGTCCAGCTGCAGTGTGAATCAAGGTGTCGCCCGTCATGTGACTGAAGAATCGCCCACTGCAACGCAGTGATAAGCGTCCGCAGCCCGCCCACCCGTAATGGGACCCGGCAGTCAGTCAGTGGCAGCCTGTTATTACCATAATCCTCCAGTCTGGGTCTTATCAGCCTCAGACCTGCACAGACAGGAGCAGCTCCCACCAAACTGCAAACAATAAACACACGTTTTCACCAACCAGCCTCCCTGTGGGAAAGTATCACGTTAAAGTCCCCGTGAGCTTCATTTCAACCATCAACACTGCTTAATGAATGTTGTCATGTTGAGAGAGTAACTCATGACAAACAGACCACAGCAAAGACGACTCCGTTTCCCACCAGAGAGACGCAGCGATGAGGTCATCGTGTACGCCAAACCAGGAGTTACTGCAGCTTTAATGCGGGAAGATTTCTAATGGAGGTTCTGTACTGTGGTGAGATAAAACAGTGGCTCCCAACGTTTTCAGCTTGTGGCCCCTTGTACTTTTATCACAGCCTGTGGTCTTTGTGTGGACAAATAGGAGCTATTTTACACAGATTTAGGATTTTAGGAGGTCGGGGCCCCTAGGATGGGCACCAGATATTTAGATGGGGGTTTTATTGTGGTGGCACACAGAGGAGGTCAGTGTGACTGAGCAGTTCTGATCTACTGGTTAAAATGCTGCTGGTGCAACTAAACCAAGACCAACAGGATAAAACACAATAAAATGATACCAAACCCAAATGAAAATATATTTACTTGTTACAAAATGTACATAAAACATGAAGGTATTTAGTGCCCTAAACTGAAAGGTGAGGTTTTACTAAGACAATAAATGATGTGGTGTTTTTATATAGTCTGGGTTATATCAGTAAACCTACTCATACAGGGTAACTTGTTTATGTTACATAAGTTAACAGTCTGCTTCTTTTCACATATGGCACCTATCAAATATGTTTGTTTTTTAAATCCAGCGCTTGTTGTTGCGGAGGTGGGTGGCTGTAGGTTACTTTGGACAAAAGCACCAAATAAACAATAACATAAAAACATGTATTTTTCTAATGAGATCTGGTTTAGTAGCATTTTCTCTTTTGTATTAAGTCAAAGGACTCTCTGACGTCGTCAGTAAAATTGAATCCAGAAGACAATCCATAAGTAAAATTTGTTACTGCAACTTCGGTTGTTTGATGTATTTAAAAGATTTTAGAAGTCTTAAACCTCAGATGTCAGAGCGTCCTTGAATGCATCGACAGGGAGAGTTTTCCCAGCAGCCCTCGCTCTCAACTGCATCATGACAATAATAATAATAATAATAATGTCAGTTTGAAAATACAGTATTTGAGTGAACCAGGTCAGTGATGGAGTCTCTCTCTGCAGGCTGATTTCAGAAATGAAAATAAATCAAAATAATGATCAGCTGTTATGCTGATTACATTTGGACAAACTTATTAATTGCTTAGTTTAGAAACTGTCAGAAAATAGAGAAAAAAACTGTCTAAAAACCAAAGATAATGATGATTTTTTTAAACAGAAAATATACTTTAAAAGCTGTTTTATTTGTATTTCTAAGAAGGATGAGTTCTAAATTTCTAACAGAGATGAATCACCTACTGGATGGGGGGATGATGTGTGGCGTGTTGAGGCGTTCAGACCTGCTGTGATCTCAGACTTTGTCCCACATGCTGAACGCTGTGTATTAATATCCAGCTGCTCCGGTCTGCTCGTGTGAAACGAGGTGAAGTCTATTAAAACAGACTCTGGAGGTTTGACTCGACGCCTGAGGGCCTCCTGCTGCAAGGACAAACGTTTACACCAGCGTTTGTTCTGTTTGTGTTCCACCAGCAAGGTTCTGCTCTCAATTAAGTGATACCTGGGGGGGAAGTCAGTGTTTGTTTTGTTATTATTATTATTTTAAATTTAACATTTTGTTAGGTTTTTTTTGTTTAATTGTTTTGGGTCGTTTTTGTTTGATTTACATTTTTTTGTTAAATCAATCAATTTTCTTTTGTTTTACAATTGTGTTATTTTGTTTATTATTATTATTTTAAATTTAACATTTTGTTAGTTTTTTTTGTTTAATTGTTTTCGGTCGTTTTTGTTTGATTTACATTTTTTTGTTAAATCAATCAATTTTCTTGGTTTAATCTTTTGTTTTACAATTGTGTTATTTTGTTTATTATTATTATTTTAAATTTAACATTTTGTTAGTTTTTTTTGTTTAATTGTTTTCGGTCGTTTTTGTTTGATTTACATTTTTTTGTTAAATCAATCAATTTTCTTGGTTTAATCTTTTGTTTTACAATTGTGTTATTTTGTTTATTATTATTAGTTTGGTTTAAAATATGTTCTGGACTTGTTACCTCTATTTAGTTTAATTTATTCATACTTTTACTTTGGGTGTTTTGTTTTACAATGTATACACTATACACTGAAACAATGTATTTTTTATTTGCTTTAAAATGTTTTGTTTAATCTTAAAATCTCTTTTTTGTTTTAATATCGCATCGTTTGTTTTAAGATTTTGTGCGTTCTTTTGTTTAAAGTAAAAATGATTTCTTCTGTGTAGTTTAAAATTTTTAAAGAGTATTTATATGATTTGTTTTGGAGAGTTGTGTTTTGTTATTGTTGTGCATTTTATTGTTGAGTTTTTAGTGCTTTTTTGGTCATTTTGGTTGTTTTTCATTTGCTGTTTGTATGAAACCACAGTTACCTGTTCAGCCCAGCGTCGTTGCTTCAACATCGAGACTTTCAGATTAAAGGGAGATTCTGCAGGGAAGTTTTTGTCCAACATTTTTTAAAAAGTCAAAACATCACTCTGAACTTATATCATTGTTTATAGATATAATAAGCAGATCTGAGGGTTTTGACTAATCCAGTGAATTAAATACCTGAAAATGATGCAAACATGTACGAAATCGATATTATCAGAGATCAGTCCTCACTCAAGCAAAGTTATGCTTTAAATTCAAAATGAAAGATGATGGTTTCAGGTAAATTGTGTATTTTTCTACATGTTGAAGCTGCTTTTGTCTGACATTATTTTGAAAATATTTTATGAGGTAATGATTTATGTCTGTTTCAGTAATTAAACAAAGATCCGTTCTATGTTTTCTGTTTTAAGTGAATAAACACAATAAAGTTAAGTAAAATATGCTGGATCAGCTGACTGTATGTGGGCGGACGTTTCTTCTTCATGTGTGTATTAATCCTGACGTACAGCGACGCACAAAAGAGGCGGCGGCAACGCGTTAAATGCTGCAGAAGAATCAAACACGGTGCTCGTAAAGGCCTGTGATTCTCCAGCCTTTCATCCAATATGGCAGAAATTAGCTTTGCATTAAAGCTGACAGTTTGACCTTTGACCCCCACAGTCACAGTGATAATAGGAACCCCCCGCCGGCTCCATTAGGCATCAATCAGCAGACAGACGGGAATATAAATGAACTGCTTTATCTCAGCTGAACACACACACAGATTTCATCTTCAGACGTTTGTAAAATATGATATTTATTTAAATTGAGAGCACGCTTTGTTAAACAGGGGTAGTATGTATTTGGATAAACGCTGTCATCATATAAATATAACATTAAATGTAAAAAATGTATTAAAATATTTTAGATAATAAAAAGTAAACCTGTGCTCTTGATTTAAAATAGCTCTTTAATTAGTATCTAATAATATAATCATTAATAAGGCTCTTTCTTTCCTTTATACAGCATGTAACAGGAAACAAAATATATATATTAACAAAACATTTTAATAAACAAACAGCGTATTCGAGGTTAATCAAAGATGAAATGTTGTACAGCAGGTCTAAAGTACGTATTACCACTATACAATACATAATACTATATTATATTATAGCTCAGCCTTCCTGATGGACCAGAGCAAAAACAAAAAGCTTCCAACAGCAGAAAAGGTTCCTTCAGCTGAAATGATTTCCTCCACTACGGAAGGCCAAACGTGTTCAGTGTTAAATTAATAATTATATCTAGTCGTGATAATATAAGCAATTATCACGAGTAGATATAATTATTTAATTTATTTATTTTTACTGACCTTCACTGTAAGTTCTTATTGTTGTCAACTGGACTTGTTAACTCTTTATTTTATTATTTATTTTTTTAGTTTAATTTATTCAAAAAGTGTTTATTTTATATACTGCTGCTTGTTCAATTGGGCAAGAGTTCAGTTATGTTTATGTGTTAATTGAATTAAAAAATTCAATAAAATAAGTTAACACATTTATGACAATGACCGCATTCCTAATTTATTTATGCATTTATTTTTACTGACCTTCATTATAAGTTGTTGTTCTTGTCATCTGGACCTTTGAAATTATTTCTTTTTTTCAATTTTAGTTTTATTTATTCAGTGTCATTTGTACGATGTTCATTTAAGTAGTTGTTCAGGTAGGGGAAGCATAAGTTTTATATATATATATTTATTAGGTCTGGGCAACGCATTAATTAATTAATGGTGACAATTATTTTATCTCACGTTAACGCAGTTTTTATTACTTTTATTTTGAAAGTCCGCTGCTCGCTGGCTCTGAATACATATCCAGTCAAACGGGTCACAGGAGGGGCGGGATGTTGATCAGCCTGCAAATCAGCCACCCGAAAAAGCAGCAGAGGGAGGCTTCGGCAGACTACGCTGGACGCAGCGTGTGGAAGGAGATAAACAAAAGCAAGACAAGCGATCAAACGCCACAGCGCAGTGGACAGCTGCACCCTGCATGCTGGTTAGTGTTGGGGAAGAAGTCGGCCAGAGGAACGTTCTTAAAAACACAACGTAGTCTCTGCTCAGGTGACCAGGAGAGTAAACGGCAGGTGCTCTGTGGATTGTAACCACGGCAACGGCTTCTGTAGCCTGTTTAACTTAAGTTAAAATGAAAGGCTACGTAACTTTACCCGACAGGCGTTCATCTGACGCTCTGCCGTGTGAATTCCCTCCTGCTGATGTCCTCTTTAGTTAAACAGTGATAGATTCTGGAGACTCCCAAACAGCGAGGATCAGTCTCTCTTCCAATGAGTCGCGCTGCGCGTCGCGTACAAGCTACTTTAGAATTTATGTTTCAATAACATTTTCACTTAGGGGTGTCCTCACTTTTGTCTCCAGCAGTTTAGACATTAACGGCTGTGTGATGTGTTATTTAGAGGGGACAGCAAATTTACACTGTTACACAAGCTGCACACTCACTACTTTACACTGTAGAGTCATTTCTTCAGTGTTGTCACATGAAAAGATAGAATCAAATATTTATAAAAAAGTGAGGAGTGTACTCACTTGTGTGAGATGCTGTAAATATTTTAAACAAAAGAGTATGATAAGAACATAAATCTGAGAAATAATACAATATGTTTGAGAAGATTATGTCTCATGCCAGTTTCTAGAATTTCTAATTGTTTTTTTCCACTCAAAAAAGACCGTTTTCTTTTTCAGTGGAGGCGAACAGGTGAGAGTCACAGCGAGTACGGCCAATCAGCATCAGCGCTCACCTGCACATGTTGTTTCAAGGCAGACAGAAAAAAAGGAAAACTTTGAAAACATTTAAAAAAATCTAAAAACTCACCTGCCGACAGAGACGTGACGAGGTCGTCATCCTACAGCCACTGTGAGGACACACACACACACACACACACACACACACAGCGGTGCAGGTGTGTGTGTTTGAATGCAGGTCTACTTCAGCACATTCCTGCTGTTCAAACACAACAAACTGACTGTGTGTTGGACAAACAGCGGCCCGAGGCTCAAATCTGGCCCTCTGACCAAAGCATCTGGCCTCCTGATGAGAGTTTTCCTTCATGTGCTTTACATCAAAACCTTTACTTCCGTTTTTATAAATCAGCTGTAGGAGTGTAGTGTAAGTGTAATTTAATTTATGGGTTTTTGAAGTCAAATATTTTATTTTGCTTTCTGGTTCCAACGTGTTTCCGTACGTGACTGCAGCTTCCTCTCTAACGGCCAGCAGGGGGCGAAAACAAGTGTGATTGCATAGAAGTCTACGGTAAAATGAGTCTTCTTCTGAGGTGGTTTATTCCCTCAGTAAACACTTTCCTGATGAGTTTATGGTCTCAGTCGCTAGTTTCAAGTCTTCTTCAACACAGCATGATGTTCATTTAGTAAATTATGGTCCCATTTAGAGGAACAGAGACCAGGAAGCAGGGGGGGCTTTGTGAGCAGGGGCCACCTTGTGATTGACTGATTGACAACATGGCGGCGGCAAAACTGCCATACTCGAGGCTTAAAACGTTAGTCCACTAAACAACAGGTGACGTCACGGTGGCTGCGTCCTCTTCCTTTACACCTCTCATGTTTAATCCAGCCATAAATGCTTGCTGCTTCTCTGGGCCCAGCTCGCACCAACTGATCATTTATGTTAATGTGAATCAATAAATACATGAACTAAAAAACATAACTGCAGCCCTTATTGTCTCGACTGTTTTTCTCTGGCTGATAAGATGGTGAAACTGTATTAAATATCTTTCTGTATGAGCTTAAATTTAACTTTAAAAGTCTGCAGTCTGAAGAGAAACAGCCGAGACAGCAGTTTCTGAAACCATTAAAAACAGGCTGCTGGTGGTAAGATGATGGATTTGATCATGTACTTTATTAATGTCTTTCCTGTTTTCCATTAATAAATAAAGAGGAAGCAGCATCGAGCTGTTTCATCCTCCGTACAGCAGTTACTGTGGCAACAAGAGCTGAAGTGACTCACCATCACGCACACTTGTTTATGTTTATTCATTGTTTAATGTCAAAAACAGAAGATTTCGAGCACGATGGGACGCTGAAATTAAAATCTGTGAACAGAAGCACAAACCTCTTCATTCTCTTCAGCTCTTGTTGCCACAGTGAGAAAAACAAAGAGCTGCTGAACACACTGATCACAAAGAAGAGACTGAGCGAGAGGGCAGAAATACCACACATGCTCACAGGTTCAGGTTCATCTGCATGAAATGTGTTCGTCTGAGGCCAAAACTCACGACTTCAGCTCGACGCTGGACCTGCTGGTTCAGACTGAAACATCTCAGCAGCTGTTGGACGGACTGTGATGAAACGTGGTTTAGACCTTAATGTTCCCCTCAGGAAGAACTGTAATAACGTTTCATCTAGTGCCACCATCAGGTCAACATGTTCACGTGTCCAACACTTTGGCTTAAGACCAAATCCCCAGACAGCCCGTCCTCGCTCCCCGACACTTATGGACGCATGGTCAAGACCCATCAGCGGCGGTTTGTAACGCACTGGGGATCCCTATAGCGTCGTAGTTCAATGTAGCGTCAGTTTTTGATGGTAAAGGCAGGTATGTGATATTTAACAGAACAGACTGAGTAAGGAGGTCCCCGACTTTGAACCAGGAGACCGGGGTTCGTGTCCTGTGTGAAACAAAAAGTCATCATTAGATATTTTTATTTAAGTTACACCAAGTTACGTTAGTTAACGCAAGTGTTAACTGACGTACGTAGTTATTTAATCCAAAACCTTGATTTTTTGCAAACCTTAACCAAGTAGTTTTGTTGCCTAAACCTGACCAAATTGCAATGTTTCACAACTTTAACAACACGCCGTTTCAAAATGCTAGCATTTTATTTTGAAAGTCTAAACAGATGTTGCATATTTGTTGTTGCTAAGCGTTGCTAACTTGACTGCAGAGCCCTAAACATCTAAAAATGATGCTAAAGGTGTACCCAGGGTGTTAAAGCGACGTCAAAGGGCCTAAGTGACGAGTCGGGAGTGAGAATTAGTTGATCCAGCCCGTTCTCGCTCCCAGGGCGTCGAATAGAAACGATCCGTCACGTGCTTCAGCGTCTGGTACCAACTATAGACTGTGTAAAAGGTACCAACTCACTTGGCTGCCAAGTGAGTAGCTACAAGTAGGCCTATGACAGAAAACAGAAAATTCAGAGTAAGCTGATGATACACGGGGCAACTCGTTGAGCAGTGTTGCTGGGCAATGTTGCTGGTGGCAAGTCCGACTATGTTTTGAACGGATAGCGTGATGGATGGCGGAGTGGTGGGGGGAGGGGATTACAGTAGTAATCTTTACTCGTTACCATTGACGGGAACATTGCCCAGCACCATAGATCTAAAAGTTGCTCCGTGTATCATCTGCTTAAGTAGGTGGTTGGGGTGGACAGGTGAGTCAGAAACTGGATTTTCACCCAGGAGACCGCGGTTTGTTTCCCGTGTGAAACAAAAAGTCAACAGCAGTGGTTTTTGTTGAAGTCACGTAAGTAACACAGTTATTTAAACCCAAACCAGGATCTTTTCCTAAACCTAACCAAACTGCGACATTTCACAACATTAACCACTAGTTTTATTTTGAAAGTCTAACTAGATATTTATTTTCGCTAACTTGACCAGAGAGCCCTAAACATGCAAACGTTATGCTAAAGTTTTACCCAGGGCGTTAAAAAGCAACGCCAAGAGGTCATATGTGACAAGTCGTGATGAGACTCAGGTTGGAGGGAAGTTTGAACATAAAAACTGTTGCTAGCTAGCTAACAGCTAACATCTGTAACAGCTAGTACACTGGCTGTGCCAGGCTAGCTGTTAGCTTAGCTTATGCTAGTTGCTAAGCTAAGCTCACAGGCTCTAAGATAAACATGGTTTCTCCACATGAACAAATATCTATGATCTGGGAAACATACAGAATATTATTGTAATCTCGTGCATGTTGATATTTTTACTGAGCTGCAAGAAAAAAAAAAAGAGTTTAAAAAATAAATCTTCTTAATTAAATACTTTTTATTTATTTAACAGCATCAAGTCGTTAAAAAGACGTACACAAATATTTAAGAAAATAAATTACCAAATACTTTAACAGTTAATAAAAATAACTTGAAAAGTTCATTTTAAATGAAAAAACTGCAATACACAAATACAAAACATGATACAAAATATATAAATACAATAACTCAACCTGGCAGATACACAAAGGCTTCGATCTGATCCAGCAGCTTCGCTCCGAGCTGCTTTTGTCGAGAAAACATCAGAAAACTACAAACTGAAAAATAAACTGTGCAAGAATCATTATTTACAAGATGATGCTAAAAAGCAAGAGTCAACATTCGTCGGAAGTGATGAGAGGTGTGACTTAAAAAGCTTTGAGCTTCCTGAAGACTCTGGTCGTCGTAAAAACTGTTAAATCCACGGCGTGATTTCAAAAATACAAAAAGAAAAATCCACATTTTTATTTGTGATTCCTGACAAACTACATCTGTGGTTTTCTTCTGACCGGAAACAAGATTCCTTAATCGTTAAATGTCATGAACGAGTTTTAAAAAGTGTTCTGGAGGTTTGTTGGTGCAGCTTTGAGCCTGAAACATGAAGGAAGCTTCTGGACTTTGGTGAGTTTATGGCCACTGCGAGGAATGAAGTCAAAATATGTTGAAGAACAAGTCATAATGTTACGAGAGTAAAGTCGCACAGGCAAAATATTTTACATGAAACAAATTTCTCAAATCTCAATATCATGAGAAATTATTTAAATGTATTTTGTGAAATGTAAATTTCAAGAATAAAGTCATAATTTAATCAGATTAAGTCATGAACTTTTAGGATTTATGATTTTAATGTTGTGGAAATAAAGTCCTACTTAGCGCAGATAAAATGTTTTTAAAAGTTCTCTGAGAAAAATGCCATGATTTTGAGAATTAAAGTCACATTTTTGCAAGATATTTCAGATATAAAGTAAATATTTTGAGAGGAAAGTCAAGATTTTTTGAGAATAACTGTAATTTTAATATTCAAGAATAAAGTTAGAACTTTGTGAGGAAAAAAGCCACAACATTAGGAGTGAAGTGACAGACTGAGCTCAGCTGTTACTGTGATGAGAATTAAAATAACACGTCAACATTTCTCTAAAAGATTTTTAACTTTTTCTTGTAAAATTTATAATTTTGTTCACATATTATGTTTTTCCTCCCAGCGGCTGTAAAACTCTGTTGAAGTTGTTTTTAACTCGAGTGTCAAAGCTGATCGGATTTCCTCTTAAAAGTTATCGTTGTTGTTGAACTCACAGCCAATCAGACGGCTGCTAAAGGTCGCGCCATCTCAAATTTTCCCAGACGTCCGTGATCAGCCGGCAGCGTGTTCGTGATGAATCCTCCAGTTTGATGTGGTGTCAAATGACGATTGAGGTCTGAGGACGTCCTGCTGATGGAGGACACATGTCAGAACCTGCTCAGGCCTGACAGGAAGTTTAGTTTCTCTCTCCTGCAGATTTCAGCTCCTCTTCTCCGCGTTAGCATGTTAGCTTTAGCCGTGTAGCGAGGGGACGGCGGGCTTCTGGATCCCCATCATGGTGTCGTAGAAACAGTCTTCGTTGATGATGGAGGTCATGCTCTGAACGCTGAAGTCTCTCTCCAGCAGGCTGCTGAAGTCCACCTCTCCCCCAGGACTTCTCCTCGCTGCCGCTCCTCGCTCCGCCTCCTCCTCGGTGACGTTCAGCCTCTGCAGCTGAGCCTCCAGATCGCTGGTCAGGGAGCAGAGTCTGGTCCTCTTCCCCGCAGGGTCCAGGGCGGCCCTGCTGGGCAGCAGAGGCTCCGAGCAGGTTTCTCCCAGGAGGAAGCCGCCGTCGGGTCTGCAGCTCTCCTCCGGCTGGCGGTGGTTCGTCCTCTGCTGCCTCCTCCTCCAGGAGCTGCTCCTCTCCGCCGTCGACAGCCTGGTCCTCCTCAGGGAGCCGGCGGGCGCTCGCTCTCGGAGGAGGGAACGCAGAGCTCGCAGGACGCTGGCCTTCGTCTCCAGACCGCTGAAACACAAACAGCTCAGGTCAGAACAGACACGTTATCCGTTCATCTGTCGATAATTTCCTCCATTAATTTGTGTTTTATTAAAACATCAGAAGTTTTGATTTTACATTTACAATCATACAAAACAGAAAGGCAGGAAGTTCTCACACCGAAGCTGCAACAGGATCACGTTTTCTCTTTAAAAAAATTAAATTAACTGATTATCAAGAAGTAGATAATTAACTGTTTAAGGACCTTTAACCTGAATTCTAACTGTAACCCTAAAACCTCAAACAGCCCTTTGTAGATGAGAGGACAGAACAGAACAACCTGCTCTCACCCCCGACTCGTCACATATACACATGTTCAAGACCCGTCAGTTGATGAAGATGCGTCAGTTTGTAACGCGAAACCCTGCAGTGTAGTTTTAAAAAAGTGCGAGTAGGATATAAAAAAGAGCAAAGTCTGAGTGAGGAGTTGTTAGAAACCAATGTTTCGACATCAACCACTAGTTTTATTTTCAAAGTCTAATCAGACATCGCATATTTATTCTTGACCCGCAGACTACGACACTAAAGGCGTTAAAAAGCGACACCAAGAGGTCTCGACAAGCGTCCATATGTGATGAGGTGGGAGTGAGAACGTGTTGGACAAACTGATCCTCGTAAAGATGGTACAAAAACACGCACACACGTTTCTAAAATAACAGAGCAGTAATCTCTTCAAAAACTCTGTTCAGTCCTTCAACACCTAAAATAATTCTTCTGGCTGAGGTCAGGCTGAGCGGACACGAGCTGACGGGACAGTTTGTACCTGCTGCAGAGCTGAAACACCGTCTCCGGCCGTCCCTCCACCTCCGACCGGCTGTGGACCAGCTCCCAAACACACGGGTTCTCCGAGCCTGAAGACACAAGTTACGTCAGTACCAATACCGCAGTCTGTTACAAGTAAAAGTTCTGCATTCAAAAGTGCAAGCATAAAATATACATGAAGGAAAAGTTAAAGTACTAGTAGTATATTAGATCATTATTATTATTGATGCATTCATTCAGTCACTTTAATGTTGCCGCTGTAAAGATGGAGCTCATTTGAAAGACTATTTATTCTGCTGGGCAGCTTGTGAATTTCAATAAGGGATCAATAAAGTTTTATTTGATTTTATCTTATAATAATACATCATATTTTTTGATTACATTTTGTAATTCGTTTTTAAAGTTCTTAATTGATTGAAGGGCAGTAAAAAGTACAATATTTCCCTCTGACACTGTAAATGTACTGCAGCTGCAGCAGAGCGCCACCTGCTGACATATAGATGTGAAATGTTTGTGATTGGTCACTGACCTGCAATGTTGGCCGGTCGGACCTGAACCGCTGACACTGGGATTAACCAGCGGAACCTGAAGGGGTCCAGATCTGCTGAGCGAGAGCCGGCCTGTAGAACAGAGAGCACACATTATAAATGAGAACATGACAGAAAGAGCTCAGGACTGCAGGAAACGCACGCCACGTTCAGGTCCAGGTGGCCGTCTGTGTCACTGCCTGGACCCGCTGCACATAAAGTTACAGTGGGGAGCAGTGACGCATTCAAGAACGCGCCGTTCAGGAGCTGAATCTGAAATCTCTGACAGAGTGTCCTTGAACGCATCAGTGGGAGTTTTTAAAACTGTCCCTGCATCAGGTTTATGCTGCTCATTTCCTGCGGGGACCCTTGGTTTCGCCTCTCAGACCACATACAGGTCGCCCTATCTTTGTGTCGCAGACCAGCAGGAACCTCCAGGTCTGAAAAGTGAAACCTTAAACCTGCGTTCTCTCCAGCAGCCAGCATGTTTCTACTTCTCAGCTGATTTATTCCCTCAGTAAACACTAGCTCCACCCTCTCGCCCAAATGTGGTCACGTCTGGTTCCAAAAACCCAAGATTGAAGACTCACCATCCTCTTCTTGAGCTTGTTCTCACGGTAAACCAGGATGACGGCCCGTTTGAACACTGAGGACACAAACAGGATGAAACACACCGTTAGTCACACTCACACCTGTCTGCACGCGCCTGCCGCCAGGTAACAGCGTCTGTACCCACCGAACAGCGTGAGCTCCGGCTCTTTCCTCAGTCGCCTCAGAGAGGGCAGCGGGTTCAACCAGATCACCGACGAGTGGACCAGGAACTCCCCCATCGAGATCTCTGCCACCTGGAAGGTAAGAACTGCTTCAGCCCTCAGATACAGACGACCGGGACGAGTAACGCGCTCTAAATAAAGTTGAATGGCGTGCGGCAGAGTGCACGACGCCCTCTGTACCTGTTTGTCAGGTGCGCTCTGCTCTGCAGCCAGCTGGTCGAACACGGAGCCGTAGTCCTCGTAGATCTTCTGCATCTCGTTGATGTGACTCGCCACCTTCTCCATCGCTCTCAGCGCCTCTGTGTGGACAGCAGAGGAATTACAGGTGCGTTACATTACCTGACAGTACAGCAGGTGGGAAAAAGATCAATAACTGGTTTAACTGGTTTAAGTGCTGCCACTGCCCTCTACAGGCCGCAGGGCGCATTACAGCTGCAATATGATGAGTTACCCATACAGCTGTCAGGTGTGTGTGTGCATCGTACCTGTCAGGTGTTAGTGTGTGTGTGTGCGTCGTACCTGTCAGGTGTTAGTGTGTGTGTGTGCGTCGTACCTGTCAGGTGTTAGTGTGTGTGTGTGCGTCGTACCTGTCAGGTGTGTGTGTGCGTCGTACCTGTCAGGTGTGTGTGCGCGTCGTACCTGTCAGGTGTGTGTGCGCGTCGTACCTGTCAGGTGTGTGTGCGCGTCGTACCTGTCAGGTGTTAGTGTGTGTGCGCGTCGTACCTGTCAGTTGTGTGTGTGTGTGCGCGTCGTACCTGTCAGTGTGTGTGTGTGTGCGCGTCGTACCTGTCAGTTGTGTGTGTGTGTGCGCGTCGTACCTGTCAGTTGTGTGTGTGTGTGCGCGTCGTACCTGTCAGGTGTTAGTGTGTGTGTGTGCGTCGTACCTGTCAGGTGTTAGTGTGTGTGTGCGCGTCGTACCTGTCAGTTGTGTGTGTGTGTGCGTCGTACCTGTCAGTTGTGTGTGTGTGTGCGTCGTACCTGTCAGGTGTTAGTGTGTGCGCGTCGTACCTGTCAGGTGTGTGTGTGCGTCGTACCTGTCAGGTGTTAGTGTGTGTCGTACCTGTCAGGTGTTAGTGTGTGTGCGCGTCGTACCTGTCAGGTGTTAGTGTGTGTGCGCGTCGTACCTGTCAGGTGTTAGTGTGTGTGCGCGTCGTACCTGTCAGGTGTGTGTGTGTGCGCGACGTACCTGTCAGGTGTGTGTGTGTGCGTCGTACCTGTCAGGTGTTAGTGTGTGTGCGTGGTACCTGTCAGGTGTTAGTGTGTGTGCGTGGTACCTGTCAGGTGTTAGTGTGTGTGCGTGGTACCTGTCAGGTGTGTGTGTGTGCGCGACGTACCTGTTAGGTGTGTGTGTGTGCGCGTCGTACCTGTCAGGTGTTAGTGTGTGTGCGTCGTACCTGTCAGGTGTTAGTGTGTGTGTGTGCGTCGTACCTGTCAGGTGTGTGTGTGTGCGTCGTACCTGTCAGGTGTTAGTGTGTGTGTGTGCGTCGTACCTGTCAGGTGTTAGTGTGTGTGCGTCGTACCTGTCAGGTGTTAGTGTGTGCGCGTCGTACCTGTCAGGTGTTAGTGTGTGTGTGCGCGTCGTACCTGTCAGGTGTTAGTGTGTGTGAGTCGTACCTGTCAGGTGTTAGTGTGTGGGCGTCGTACCTGTCAGGTGTGTGTGTGTGAGTCGTACCTGTCAGGTGTTAGTGTGTGCGCGTCGTACCTGTCAGGTGTGTGTGTTCAGGGCTCTCGGGGTCGGTCAGGGACACCAGCTCTCTGAGCAGCAGTGGATACTTCAGGACTCTCTGAACAGGTTTGATCAAGTACGACTCCAGAGAGGATGAGTGCTGATTGGTCGGATTCCTCGCCTCCAGGAAGTGCTTGAAGGCTGCGTCTGTCTTTGCTGTACCAGTAACAGAATTGTTTAATTATTAACGAATCACAGCGGAGCAACAAATTTCATCTCCTCCTGAACCAGAACCTTTCTACACTCTCCTTTTTAAAATGAAACAGTTTCAGAGCTGAGACTGATTTTTGATTGAATAAAGAATAATAATAATAATAATAATAATGAATGTAACAACTGAATGAAGAATGTAAAGAATAAATTAAATCTGAAGAACAAATGAATAAATAAAGAATGTAAAGATTAAATAATAAATTAAGGATGTAAAGAGTAAATAAAGAATAAAAGACCAAATTAAGGATGTAAAGAGTAAATAAAGAATAAAAGAATAAATTAAAGGTGTAAAGATTAAATAAAGAATAAAAGACCAAATTAAGGATATATAAAGGGATAAATAAAAGAATAAATAAAGAATGTAAATGGAGGTTTTGTGTGACGGGTCGGCCTCACCTCTCTCCAGGACCTTCTGGACCTTGATGTGGTTTGCACAGAAGCCGCTGTAGTGCTTGAAGTGGTCGGCGTAGTAAAGGAAAGATCCTCCCAACGAGAAGAGGAGTTTCTGAGAGCAGAGAGAGAAAACTTTAAAAACATAAAAACAATCAATCTACAGAAGTGAAACAAGGAGCAGAGCGTGTCTGTCAGGGCAGACGGAGCTTCACCTTGAACTGTCCAGGTGTTTCCAGGTGGCTGAAGTTCGGACAGGAAGCGATTCTCTCCTCCAGCGTCTGGAGGAAAACTCTCTGGAAGTCCAACATCTCGGGCAGACTGCCAAACAGCGCCTCCATCTGGAGGGAGAGACGCTGCGATCAGAGACACTGAAAACAGGTCGACGTCTCATCTGGTTAAAGGTGTTTCCTGAACTTTACCTCGTCTTTACTGAGGAAGGTCTCCCTCTGCAGCGGCGTCAGGTAGACGTCGAACAGACAGACCAGATCCTGACGGACACACGGACACGTTTATCTTTACAAACACGATTCAGAGCGTTTAACAGGCACAGAAAAACATTTATTAACAGATGTCATCAAATAAAACAAGCAGATGATGCTGGCACAGCTGACAGGATGAAAAACTGGGTTTCAGCTAAATAATATTAACATTTTTTTGTCTGGTTCTGCTTGATCAAACTTAAATCTAACTCATCAAGTCATAATTTAAAAGTATGGAAGTTAAATATGAAACACATAAAGTGGAATCATCTACCATTTACTGTGTATTAACAATTAATAAATGATTTGTGTTCAATAGTTTAAATCTACCTGAATGCTTTGTTTATTCTGTGTGTAATACTAATGAATGTCTTTTTAAATATTTTTTAAAAAGTAAACATATAAATATAAACATAAAGAACCTTTAATGCCAAATCAGGACGTAATTAAGGATTTTAAACCAAACTACAGTGGATTTGTATATAAGTACTTCCACACTATTAAGTGCGATTTATACTTCCATACAATTTATACTTCGACGGCGTAGGTGACGGGGCTACGCAGAGGATACGCCGTGGCCTGACATGCACTTCCTCAAAAAGGTAACTACACGTCGAGTCGACGCAGACCGTAAGCTCTGTGATTGGTCGGCTGGGTAGCCTCGCAATACCTCCGAGCCGACCGGAAGTAAATGGGCCTGTAATAAACTGTAATAAGCAATCATGAAGATATGTTTTATTTAGTTTTTCATATTTACAAACAATTCAGATCGCTAATGATGCATCAACGTTATAACGTGTTCAACTGTGTTGTAAATCATTAAAAGCAGTACTGTGAGTTGCAGTAGTATTTCTAGAGTACGAGCATTAAAAGCAGTACTGTGAGTTGCAGTAGTATTTCTAGAGTACGAGCATTAAAAGCAGTACTGTGAGTTGCAGTAGTATTTCTAGAGTACGAGCATTAAAAGCAGTACTGTAGTTGCAGTAGTATTTCTAGAGTACGAGCATTAAAAGCAGTACTGTGAGTTGCAGTAGTATTTCTAGAGTACGAGCATTAAAAGCAGTACTGTAGTTGCAGTAGTATTTCTAGAGTACGAGCATTAAAAGCAGTACTGTGAGTTGCAGTACTGTGAGTTGCAGTACTGTAGTTGCAGTAGTATTTCTAGAGTACGAGCATTAAAAGCAGTACTGTTGTTGCAGTAGTATTTCTAGAATGCGAGCATTAAAAGCAGTACTGTGAGTTGCAGTAGTATTTCTAGAATGCGAGCATTAAAAGCAGTACTGTAGTTGCAGTAGTATTTCTAGAATGCGAGCATTAAAAGCAGTACTGTGAGTTGCAGTAGTATTTCTAGAGTACGAGCATTAAAAGCAGTACTGTGAGTTGCAGTAGTATTTCTAGAATGCGAGCATTAAAAGCAGTACTGTAGTTGCAGTACTGTAGTTGCAGTAGTAGTACTGCAGTACTACTGACCTTGACGTAGGACTTCTCGGTGTCGACCAGCTCCTGGATGACTTTACGCAGACGCTGACACACGCTCAGGTGGGCGGGGCTCGCGGGCTGCAGACCGGCCTCTCTGCTGTACGGGTTCCTGGGAACGTCAGCCTCTGCCGCTCGGCCTTCTGGGAAGGTCTGGTACAGCGAGTAGACCCGGTCCACGTTCTGAGGACAGAACCGCAGTCCATTAAAGAGTTTTCCAACAAACAGCAGATGTGACGCTTCCTCTGCTCCATAATGAACTACGTCAGACAGCAGCCACAGAGCGGCGCTCAGTCTGACCCTCAAGGAGGACGAGCCCAGAACCAACCAGCCGCCTCGTTCATCATCGTAATCTGTGCTGCCAGACTAATAAACTGCAGACAGTCTGATGCATTCAGAGCGTCAGTGAGGCTGCAGGCGAGGACGCTTCCTCTGAGGAGACTCCTCACGCCCTCACACTCAGAGACGGTTTAGATTTAATGCTGCAGTTACCGTAAAACATCCGACCAGGTCAGCACGGAGCCAAGAATCACGTTCGACAGCAGCAGCCACAGGTATTACTGGGAACAGAGGTCATTACACGCAGCAGCGGCGGGACACACAAATGTTTCCCCGTCAAGTGCAGCAGGAAATAAAACTCGTGTTTTCTATTACATTGCACGCATCAAAACACAAACAAAGAAGAGCAGCGAATTCATCCAGAACAGATGGACAAAAGTTTGTGGACAGCTGCGACACTGATGTTCTGCTCAAACAGATCCAGTCACTTCTCCTTATGCACAACTTAAAATAACCTAAACAAACAAAGAACACCTAAATATTGCAGAACAGACGGCCAAAAGTGTGCCGAACATCCACTCTGCTGCTTTCAGGCAGACCTGAGGTCCATTAAAGTCTGTGGACAGACGTGTCCTAATTAAAACTGCAACTAACATTTATTTTCATTATCCGCTTACAATCTGCTATATCTACAATATTCAAATTAAAGAAGCTGAAATTTGAAAATTTTGACATTGGTTTTCTCAGAAAAATGACTCAGAACGATTAATCGATTATCAACATAACTTGGGTTTAATTTAATATTTGATAACTAATTGATTAATCCACTAATCGCTGCAGCTCTAGTCCTCATATCTAGAGGTGAAGACAGGGGTGTCCACATACATTTGGCCATATAGAGTAAGTTGAGATGCTGAATAAGTATATTTTTGAATAAATGACTTGTTGTTGTTTATCTCTCAGGAGACTTAAAATAAAAGGTTACATATATAAATAGCGCTCAAACGCCACGTCACGAACCTTCCTGACCTCTCACACGGGTCAACATGTCGATTTATTTATTTACCAAAGCACCATAACAACAAACCTCGCCGCCCACAGGGAACACAACCAGAGCCAGTGCCCTCGTGTTGCTCGTGTCACCAAACCAACACCCAGGAAAGGTTGTCCTGTTGCTCACATGTCCTGACAGACAGAGGGACTGACGGGGTTAATCAGTAAACTCTCATCAGGACGCAGCAGGAAGAAGAAAGCGCAACAGGTTTCACGTCTTTACAGGGACACTGTCTGCTGTCGTCAGAAGCCTCAGTCTGAACCCTGACCCCCCGACCCCCTGCGTCTCTTTACCAGCAGGGCGAGGCCGTCCGGGGGCCGCTGGCAGCTCCGGCAGCAGGACGCCTCGTCCAGCAGCCCCGCCAGCCGCTCCACCAGGCCCACACCGGGGAACCCCTCCCCTCCCTCCTCCTGCTCCTCCAGCGTCTCCTCGTCCTCCTCCGGCGGCAGCACCCAGCACAGAGCGCCCATGGTCAGAGAGCGGGGTGACGGGGGGGGCCTCGGCCGGGGTCGCAGGTTGTCTTCGTGAAGCGTTACGGCCGCCAGAGGAGGAGCTGGTCAGGAACAACATGAGCTCTCTCAGGTTCTACGAGCAGACGCCATTAATCCTCTGCTCAGACTTTAAACGCTCCTCAGGACCTAAGACCGGATTAACGGCCTCATCACAGGTCAGGTGACACAGGAGGCTTCAGGAGGAGGATTGTGGGAAAGGATTTCTGCAGAGTAACAAGTGCAAACACTGAAACCCCTCTGTGGCGGCTGCAGGTGGACTCACGGAGACGTCAGCTCCGTCTTCAGGCTGCAGACACCTGTGCTGCATCCTGGACATTTAAAGTGAGTCTCAGTGTTCATCCACACTCTGAAACAGCGAGCAGGATTTCTGCAAAAGCTCACACTAAAGCTGCAAATTCCCTCTTTCAAGCGGATTCAGACTCTAGTCACAAATCTCACACATCTGAACGCAGCGTCTTGGTTTCCCTTGGTTACATGTAGACCAGGGTCAGTTACGCCACAGTCCAGAGGGAGGTGGTGACACATCTAAAGCAAAAACACCTGAAGAAGAACCATCCAAAAATACAAACACGTGGACCCACAGCGATCATTCAGTGGCTGATCACAGATCAGATCAACGCTAAAAACAGCTCCTGAATGTGTCTTTTCCTCTTTGTTTACAGCAGGATGAACATAAACAACGAGAGGGGAGATAAATAAATAGAAGAAGGTCTGAAACACTGACCGACAGACTGAGAGTCTCACCTGTCTCTGCTGCTCGGCGTCCTCATGGGGTTTTGATGAAACGGCGTCAAAAACAGGAAGCATGACGTCGTCTGGAGATGAAGAATCTGTGACATCGAGATCAGGTTACAGATTGTTTCCATGTTTAAAATATAAAGACATTAAAGAAAGAATTGATCCTAAATTCTGCTGTTTTTATCAGTGGACTCTGGCGGCTTTGACTGTTTCTGGCTTAACAAAAAGGATCTCACTCTTTACAAAAAGCTCTGTCTCTGTAGGAATCCTTTGCATAATGTTATCAGACACTTTTATTAACAATCTGAGCCTGCCACCGGCACAAAACGAGCATTTTAGTGTACGTACTCTGACGAAAAGATTAAGTTACAGCTCAGCTCCACTGCTGCCGACTGCAGTGCGCTCGATCAATACTGGGCCACTTTCAAGAACTCTGTCTCAGTTAGTCACACAGACACAAAAACGTGGGAAAGGTTGAAAAATACCAAAGTGACCCTTTAAAACACAACATCAGCCAAACTATTTTTGATCAGTGTTGATCGTTATTGGCGAAACATTTAAACAAAAACCTCCGACAGAGAAATTCTACCACTACAGCTCTGCAGGCAGTTTTCCCAGAATTCCCTGCTTTGCTGTTCTAACTGTGTCTGACTGAGCCATCGACCGGCCTTCAGAATAAAAGCTCCTCTGGGAGCTGCAGTTGGCTTCGTGCCTGCAGGGAGACTGAAGCTCCTGTGTTAAATTCTGGTTTCAGGGTTGTTGACAGATAAGGGCACACAGTTCAGTACCAGCCTCTCGACCTCCTGCACTTCCTGTCTACGTTACTGTCACATTTAATAAACGGCAAATTCTAAAATTTAAAGAGCAGTCTACTGTAGTCCGGTTTTGATTTTGGGATGTCTAAATAAAGTTTACATTAAATGCTGGAGAGTGAGTTTAACGTGAGGAATGCAAAACATCAAACTCGTGTTTATTAACCTGAATTGGTGCTTGTGGTACCGGCGGTCCAGGTCTGGAGGTCCAGAGGGGCCGGGGGCTGGCAGGGGTCTCCGGGCTCCACGGGGTCGGGTGACTCGTCTCTCCTGAGCTGCAGCTGGAGCTTCTGGTGGCTGAAGAGACTCTGCATCAGGTCCAGGTCCAGTCCGGACACGGCGGCCCCATTCACAGCCAGGACCTCGTCTCCCGCCCTGAGGCCTGATGGGAAACGCAAACAAACAGGACTTTAAGAAACAAATGAAACAGGAAGTCCCCATCTGGTCCGCTCGCCCTTCACATTAAGGGTCTGTCACTTCTGATTCTGTGACAAAACTGAAACCTGCTTTTTTGCTGCCGTCTGGTGAAAATAAGAAGAATTTAAGTACAAATCAACATAACTTCAGCAGTATTTGCATATTAAAACTCTATAATCATATCTTCACCAGTCTGGTTTTATGAAATGTAACTGTGACAGTTAACATTGTTCATCCTGACTGTCACCAAACTCTGTTAGTTATCTGAGTATTAAACAGAAACCGAAGATGGACCTTCTCTGGCCGACAGTCCCAGCGGGTCGACCTCGCTGACGTAGACGTGACTTCTTCCCGCTCCGTCCACGTGACCAGTCACCGCAAAACCTGCACAAGAAAATATTATAAATATATCTTCATTATTCTTATTTTAACTAATAAAACTAGTGAGACATCGGCACACAATCAAATCATATGTCATTAGTTGATTTCACAAAGTCACCGAGTCCTGCGGGTGGTTTTTATGCCACAATTTTTAAAACCCAACAAGGACTGCTGAAATGTAACATCACATTTTTAGGGCCACTTTAAGGGGAAAAAAATTGAGGAGAAGATTTTTATTTTATTTTGTATTTCGAGAATAAAGTCAACTCCTTTAGTCAATCAAATCACGTTAGAGCGGCTGTCATGTAGTCTACACTTTATTCTCAAAATGCAACATAAATAAAAAATATTCTCCCTTACTTTATTATTCCTTAATGTGGCCCTAATACTGATAAGTGGAATTAAAATCCATGTTTCCTGATAAATTCCTCTTTCCCAAATTCATGAAGGTGGAACTCTTTCTAATTCCTTAAAACCTCTGGTGTGAAGTGAAGCGACGTGTTTGTGGGATTAATTTCTCACCAAAGTCTTTGGCAGCGTCGTGTCGACAGACGGTCAGGGTGAAAACACCGAGGAGCTGCAGCTCGTCACTCACCTGAACAACAACAACAGGACCCACTTTAATCATTCTGAAGCCGTTGATTTAATTCACTGATCTGAACCACGACAATAATTATTATTATTCAGGCAGACAGTTTGTCAGTGTTTCAGTCTGTAAACATGGTGAAAGTTCTGTAGCTTGCAGTGACGGTTCAGTGTGAATGTAGAACAACATGCAGGCAGTGAACGCACCTGCAGCGCTGCAGGACGTCCTGCAGAGGGCGCCGCCTCCCTCAGTTTGGACACACAGTCGAGTCTCTGGAGAGGAAACAGTTTAGACTCATTACACTTCATCCAGCTGAAAGTTAAATTCAACATTCTTTAATAATAAAAAAAACATTTGACAAACTATCTAATCAAGTATCTGAACACACCGACAAAGATGAGCTCAACGGAAGGGAAGAGTGGAGGAGAAAAAAGAAAGGAGGAGAAAGGTGAAGAGAGATAGTAGAGAATGAGAAAGGAGAGGAAATATGATGAGAGGAGTCAAAGAGAGATGAGAATAAAAGTATGGAGAGAGGATGTAAATGAAAACCAATTAGAGATGAGGCAGCAGTGGAGGTGGACGAGGAGGCGTCATGTTGAGAGGAAGACGAGGAAGGAAGGAAGGAGGTTAAAAGAGGAGCAGAGGATTGGAAGACAGGAGGTGGAGGTCATGTGGAGAGGAGAGGAGGTGGGGGAGTCATTTGCTGCCTCTAGAGAGGGATTAACACCGAGGGACAAAGGAATTCTGAGAGAATAAAAGGCTGTCAGACCTTTTAATCCTCCTCCTTCTCCTGCTCCTCCTCTGTGTGTCTACAGATCAGCAGGTTGCTATGGAACAGCTGTCTGACCAACCAAATACTTCTGAATAAAGAAAACGCTCGTGTCTTTGTCCTCCTCTCTGGCAGCAAACTGGACAAACAAAAGACACGATACGGCCAAAAGTGTGAGGACACCACGTCCACATGTTCTTCGCTCTGTTTGTCTCCGTTTCAACACAAGTTTTTTCTTGTAATGTTTTTAGTACTTCATTTTAAACCTTTCTTTCTCAAAATATGGCAACTTTTTTTCTTGTCTTCTTTTCTTATTATGATATGTTAATTTTCATAATATCATGTTTCTCTGGATTTTATGATTTGCCAATATGCAGTTTTCAAGTATTTAAATATTTTAAGGAAATGTATTACAAATATGAGAAAGCCATGTAAATCTTTCAGAAAGTGTAAACTCAGACCTGCAGACAGCAGCATGGTGAACGACTACAGTCAGTCATGACTCAGGACGAAGCTAAAAATACACCCTCACAGTCTATATTTATACTTAATTAAAAACCATCTGTCGAGGAAAAAGAAATGAAACACTTTGATACTAAATTCTCTTCCGGATCAAAACCAAAATTATCTACAGGGAATCATGAGAAAAAATTAGGGTTTGAGCTGTGCTGAAATTACAGGTTTGTGCAGTCGGAGCGGTTATCAGAGCGGAGGAGCTGCAGCCAGTCTGGAGTCTGAGGACGACTGATAGTGAACACATCATCATCCACTTCACTACAACATACAGGACTCGGTACAGGACTCGGTACAGGGATCAGTCCAGAAGTGAGCAGGGGAGTCAGTATGGGAGGCAGATGTTAGACTGAATTTGTGTTTTATTTTTCATACTATGTGTGAAATTTACATTTTTCAAACATATAAGTGAAGTCATCACGTTAAAAGCTCCACACAGGTTTTACATGTGAATTTATCCTCAGCTATTATGTCAAGTTTCTTCCACCTGCCTCTACATTTGTTTTAATTTGTTTGTGCTATGAGCAATCATTATGTTACTAATCCACCTACTCAATATACCTTCATTTAGTATTTTTTATACCATCAACATTACTTCATCTCATTACACATCCCTGTGTTGTTTGACAAATAGATCTTTCTTGTATGTTTATTGTGTTCAGGTGAATCTCTACAACACTTATCACAATTTAATACCATTAATGATCCAGGAGGATGTGGAATCTGGTTCAAACTGGCTGTAAACAGATGAATTGTCCTGTTGGACTCGCAGTGAAATACCTAAACTGTAAATGCACACTAACATTTATCCAGGAAGGATTCTGAAGTACAAAAACTCTTTTATTGACAGTCACCACATTGTCAGAGTTTACTGGAAGGAATCAACCTTTTTACAGTAACAACAGTTGCCCCCCCCCCCCCCACCCGGATGAGGTGGGGGAGGTGGTTCTGAGTCCAGTAACTGTGTGGGCTGATGTTTGATGTTTGCTGGACAAAGGCAGCTGTTTGTCTCCTGCAGAGACGATGCAGCAATTAACTCCACATGTCCTTCAGACAGCAGACGCTCTCTGCGGGTTAGGTCTAAACCTGAACGAGATCCAGCCTACAGGATTCAATCTGTTTGGACTCAGAGCTGCAATTTATGCAGGATTTACTCTCAAGGTAGGAAATAGAAATACTGATGCTGTAAATCTGTTTGATTTGCTAATATCACTGAACTGTATCCTGTTGCATTAAGATTTCTCGGAGTGGAACTAAGAGACCAAGAAGAAATGCACTTCAGGATGTGAACAAGGAGGTCCACATGGGGGACTCTCAATGGGCCGACGGAGACAGTGGTTTGTCTATTGTACAGTCAGCAGGTAATTAGCTCATCACTGAACTTGAAAAGTCATTTAAACTCTGTTTAATGATGCAAGATCAAGATTTGAAAAACACATTTAAGGATCCTTCAAAGTAAGTCACCTTAAACTCCATCGTCACACCCTCAGTCAGTCACCTAGCCAGTAATAAACATGCTAGCATATTAGCTTGCTAGGAGTAGTACTAGCTAGGCAAACCCCATCGTTCATGTGACCCTGATGAGCCTTGCAGGCTAGAGAATCTTGTGTCCATGTACTTTTGGCCAGACAGTGTCTTTTTGTAAAAAGCGAATGGAACGGGAGTCAAAATGGAAATCAGTACGGGTATCACTACGGGAGTCAGTATGGGAATCACTACGGGAGTCAGTACGGGAATCAGTACGGGAATCACTACGGGAGTCAGTACGGGAATCACTACGGGAGTCAGTATGAAAATCAGTACGGGAGTCAGTATGAAAATCAGTACGGGAGTCAGTAAGGGAGTCAGTATGAAAATCAGTACGGGAGTCAGTAAGGGAGTTAGTATGAAAATCAGTACGGGAGTCAGTAAGGGAGTCAGTATGAAAATCAGTACGGGAGTCAGTAAGGGAGTTAGTATGAAAATCAGTACGGGAGTCAGTACGAAAATCAGTACGGGAGTCAGTACGAAAATCAGTACGGGAGTCAGTACGAAAATCAGTACGGGAGTCAGTACGGGAGTCAGTACGGGAATCAGTACGGGAGTCAGTACGAAAATCAGTACGGGAATCAGTAAGGGAGTCAGTACGGGAGTCAGTACGGGAGTCAGTACGGGAATCACTACGAGAGTCAGTACGGGAATCACTACGAGAGTCAGTACGGGAGTCAGTACAGGAATCATTACGGGAGTCAGTATGAAAAATTAGTACGGGAGTCAGTATGAAAAATCAGTACGGGAGTCAGTATGAAAATCAGTATGGGAGTCAGTATGAAAATTAGTACGGGAGTCAGTATGAAAATCAGTACGGGAATCAGTATGAAAATCAATATGGGAGTCAGTATGAAAATCACTACGGGTGTCCTTCCAGAAGTTATTTACAGCTGAGAAAAGTTTTGTGTATAAAAAGAGGTTTTTTATTTCACCTTTTACTTTGTCAGATATGTTCAAAAATCTGTAAAACCAGAAGATTTTTAGACAGGGAGCTGCCAATATTCTAAAATACTTGCGAAAAAAACTGCAATAACTTGACTTTCTCTAACCTCAGAGCACACTGAGCTCTCTGATTGGTCGGTGTTCTGTAAAATGAAGTGAACTAGCAGGGGATGTTCAAATCAGAACAGGGATATCACTAATAAACCGAACCAAACCAGGGTGAACAACGAGAGAAGAAAGACAAGTATATTGACATTCACCGAGACATGGCTTGCTCAGCAGGACGGTTACATGCTGAGGTCCTCCCAACCCTGCAGTCATGTTTCCACTGTCTTCACCCGTCAGGTCTATTAAAGCTTACGCTGTGAGAGTGTCAACACAGAACACGCGCCGTAGTGTTAATACTGAGGTGTATACAGCATCTGTCTGCCAAAACACAGAGCCAAAATCAACCTTCAGCTGCAGAGAGATTTATCTCCTCTGGACTCTGAAACTCTCAGACTCTCTGGGTCCAGAAATAGCTCGCTGTTTATCAAGAAGGGGCCCTTAAGGAGCCGAGGATGATGGGAACTTCAGCTGACTGATGATCCATAGCTGCAGCACTGAGATTCAGCAGGACCAGCAGTAAAGAGGGACCAAAAATCTGGCTCATGGCGACAGACTATAACATGAGATCGGGTTTTTTGGCATTTAGCCTTTTTTGGAGAGCTGATGGTGATCTGGCCGACAGACAACAAGAGGAGAGAGAGAGTTTAAAATGCAACAAAGGTCCACAGCTGCAGTCAAACCGTGTTTAACTGCAAGATTTCAATCGGAAAAACATCCACTGACAATCAGCAGCTGTAATTCTGATCAATCAGTGAACTACAGGGAGCGTTTAGATGATGAGATCCCTCTGAACCTTAAAATACGTGCTTGTAAAACGAAGCACGGCCTGTTTGTCTCCTCAGACTTGTTCAGGAGTTGGTTTTTGGCAGGTAGTTTCATGTTTCCAGAACTGTTGTCATGTGTTTCCAGTTTGACAGATGAGACCAATTAGATTCCAGCAGCAGTTCATCCAGTCATTGACAGGGAGGGGTTAAGTTGAGATGTGAGTTAATAGATGGCTGTCAATCATTGTGTCAAGTTATAACATTTTCTCACTTTTTATTAGAGATGTTTCAGTTGTTAAACAGATGACAGCTCCAGAAAAGGCGAGTAAGTTAAGGTCGGGTTAAGATCTGATGTTTCCATATGAGAAGTCTTAAAATTGGAGACACTGTGGAGATAAACATGCGGTCCTGTCACCTGACTTAGGAGAAACACACAAGTGTATATGTTTGAACATCTATGCAGATAACAGAGACAGTTAAACAGGAAACAGAAGCTGACCTTTACACGCATGATGTGTCATGATCGCGTCTAAATGTAAGCCGACTGCGGTCTGAAGTTTGCTGGTGGATGAAGTTACAGCATTCAAGTCTAACCTCTGATCGTATCTCCATAAAAATGATTCCATCAGCGCCCAGCCGGTGGACAAAGGGAGGGTTGTAACAGACACGGAGGCGTATGAAACTGAATATCTCTGAGAAAACACCAAACTTAAAGCTTCAGTTTAACAACAAACTAGAGACGTCTTGGATTCCAACCTGAAGCAACAATGATCAACACAAAGAGAAAATAAAACACGACCCCAGGCTGTCGGTACGGTGTATTACCTGGGACGTGGAGTGTCTGCTGTCCCTCCTGCGTCTGCTCAGTCCATCCAGAGCCTTCAGAGAGGACGGCAGGCCCCTCCGCCTGGTGGTCCCTCCTGACAGGGACCGGCACCGACGCCTCAGCACCACCTCATCCCGACTGCACACCTGAGGAGGGAGGAGAGGTCCGACATGAGAGGATGAGATGAAGAGAAGATGGTCAGGTCTGTTAGCAAGATGGCTAAAAAAAAAGTTCTTACCAGGGCGTGGAAGGAGGACACAGAGAAGACTCCCAGACGTCCCAGCATGCTCTTGGAGGGCCGGCTGGCCACGGCGAGGAGGCTCTTGGGGTTTGGGAGCTCGCTGCCCTGCAGGCTGGACAGATAACACCGCAGCCGGAACAGATCCAGGTTCAGCTTCTCCAGGTTCTGCTCCCACTGCTGGATCTGGTCACAGCAGCACAGAGCGGGGTCACACACGCCGTCTTACTGGTTACACTGCTCGTTAGCGTGCTAACAGATAGCTATTTCCTAAACTCAAGCCTACAAGCTTTCAAAGAGATTCAAGCTGATTAACCGAAAGCTGCCTCCATCAGAAGACCTCGTTATTTGGCCACAATTAAACCTGATTTACAGGAAGTGAACGAGGCCTGTTAGTTTTAATTTGGCTGGCCGCCGCTGGCCATTTGTTGTCGTGTCAGATAATACATGACGTGTTCAGACATAGTTATCACGTGAGGTCATCCAATCAGATCTGGAGTTTGTTCATGTTAATATCTGGTTCATTGCTGCTGTTCCTGCTCTTCTATGTTGTGAGGAAGATAGTTTATCTAATTGAACGTCACCACAGAGGACCAATCAAATGAAGCCCCCCCCCCCTTCTTCTCTCCACTCTCCATCCTGTCCTCCCTTTCACCCCCCCCCTTCCCTTCCTTCTGACTCTTTCCCACGCCACTTTGAGCAAACACACGAACCTAAAGAGAACTGGACGTCCTTATTAAAAATAAAATAAAACACCCGTTTCACATTTTGCATGACAGTAAACTGTTAAACCCCCCCAGTATGTAATTGAATGTCGAGCAGTGAGATTAGCCTTTAATCTGCAGTCAGAGGACGGTTGAGTTCAAACAGCAGCGCTGGGATCAGTTTCACAGAGAGAGATTAAGCTCCTGCTAAATGATCCAGCCTGGAGTTCGTCTCTTCTCACCGTTACTGTAATTCACTTCTACATTTCAGCGCTGCCGGTTTAATTTAAGCACTAAGACTCAGCCGCTCACTGCTTATCAGGAAATGTGAGTTTAAAAATAAATTAGACCTCTAACCGCCGCTCTCCCATCACTACTAATACTACAAATATACTCTACTAGAGAGCCGAAGAGAAACCAGCTTCCAGCTTCTGTTATAGAGGAAAGAAAACCTCATTCAAAATCCCACTGACATTTCTAACAATTCTAATAATTTCTCCCTTGGACCAAAAATGTTTGCTAAAATAAAATGATTTCCCTTTAGCCCCACACGATCGAGGGTTAAACGTCACGGCTCAACAGGAGAGGAGCGAGTTGAATGTCTCTGGTTGGCTTAGATTTAACACATATAATAACAATCAAGAATGCAAATCTTTAAGGTGCTGTGGGAGGAACAATAAAAATAACTCATATAAGCTCAGTCTTCATGTATCTGGTGCATCGCTTTCAAATATAATGAAAATATCCATCTGAGATGAGGTTTTACTGCGAGTTTCCGCATCAGAATGGGACATAAATCCAACATGGCCACCACGGGCTTCAGGTCCTCGTGGGAAAACGCCGGGATGTGATTTTAAAACAGTGAGCTGATCGAGCGTCACTTGGCTGATGTGTTTCTTCTCACTCAGGCTGGATGTTGAGCCCGGCGGGTTTTTACGCTGCTGTCACCGCCTCAACATTTGGCTCATGATGTCACTCTCATCAGCCTCTATCATCTGGCCCTATCGTTAGCGGGAAAGCCTTTGTTGATTCAGGCTGCCGGTAACAGCCCCAAACATCTGGAACAGATATTAAACTCGACTCCACGTGAGACTGAGCTCTGCAGCAGCCAGAACATCCTCAGGGCTGTTTGTTAGGGTTTCCTGTGACGCTGCCAGGAGGACGCCAACAGCCCCATAAGGGCCCTCAGCTCTGCTGGGTTCACCTGAGCTCGGGGCCTCCACGCTCCTTTCTAACTGGACTGTGTCTCTGCTTAGCAGGTAATGCTTTAAATGTAGGTGTTAGCCAGACCTCATCCCCCCTGTTAAGAAGACTATTGTTTGTTTTTAAAGCCCTTCAGGGGCCAGCTGGGGCCTTTATCACTGATCTATTGAAGCCGTATGCTCCTTCAAGGTCATTAAGGTCCGCTGACCAGTTACTTCTTGTTGTCCCGGCTGAAGCACAGGGGGGACCGAGCTTTCTCAGTCGCGGCCCCGGGACTGTGGACTGAATTGCCTCTTCGTGTCAGACTGGCCCCCAGCATTCCAGTTTTTAAATCACGACTAAAACTCCCCTGTACTTCTTGGCTTTGAACCCAGACTCAGAGTTATTTGTTGCTGTTTTATGGTTGAAATGTTTTTTTTATTGATTGGTTGACTGATTCATGCTGATGTACTGCCCTTTGTTTTTAACCTGGTTGTTTTTAAATGTGCTTTATTAATAAAGTTGGATTGGAAACCTTTTCAATCACAGGATCATGTTTTTTTTTTAGTTTATTATAACAAGCTGAATTTTTTAATAATCACAGATTCCAAACCTGAGTTACCTTCATTTATCCTTTATATTTAATTCAACAATGTTTCAATCCCAGTTGATCTGCATGAGATCATTTCAGACCCGAGATGAACCTGAAATGTGCCGCCGAGACTCTTTTCACAGAGTCATGATTTCCACCAGTCTTCCACCTTCAGGCTCTTTCTAGTGTTTCACCATACTGACGCACCAAACGTCTCTTCTGCCAGACTTCTCTCCCGTTCTGAGGAAACAATTTGACCTCGACGACTGAATTTGAGACTAAATGACTCTTTTTGTTCACCAGATTTCATGACTTTACTGAGATTTAGCCATTTTACCAAAAGACACATGTAGAAGTGTCATTCAGGGTGTGATACACTTGTGCCTTACAGGGTTATCACTGTGTCAGGACTGCAGCTAATGCTTATTTTTCTTCACCTGATTTTATATTTCAGCTAAAAAATGTCAGATAACAGTAAAAAAAAAAAGAGGAATCAAAAGTCTAAAACCCAAAGAAATCCAGTTTATAATGATATAAAATGACTTCAGCTCTGTATATCTTTAAGGATGGGTGACCCAGAAGGGAATTGAACCTGTGGCCCAGGCAGAAGATGTTGACTGACGACCTTAACGGCCTCGCTGCCCTGATCGCACTCACCTGGCTCTCCACGGCCTTCCTGTTCTTCTGCTCCTTGATGACGGACAGCTGCAGCTCGGCCATCTTCTTCATCTTCCCGTCCATGTCGATCTTGTGCAGCAGCGAGCGGCTCTGGCAGCGGAGGAGGCGCAGCGTGTCCTCCTTGCCCTGACGCTTGGCCAGCAGCGAGGCGCTCGCCGAGTGGATCGCCGTCACCCAGTTCTCCAGGTCGGTCTGGTTGGTGGCCTGGGCGGGAGGAGTGATTTATGTTTATTCACCGTTTCAGAGACAGAACTGGTCAAATGGAGACACAGCAGCTTCATTTCATGACACTAACAGGTGTTTGTGTTCATGGGGATCAAGCGGCTCGCTGTCGGGGTCATTGTCGTAAAGAGGAACATTTGCTGCAGTAATTAGCCGGGTGTCATGACTCCCATTAGAGGGCTTTCACCTCCTCCACCCTCCATCTTCAGCTCCTTTCAGATCCTCGACACCTCAGTGGCGCTCACCCTCCCCCCATGGGGAACCATGGAGGCGAGCTTTAGGTGGACCGCCGTGTGATTTGTGTGTCTGTAAACACACTCTACAGCTGAGGGGAGTGAGAGTTAGTCTGGGAATAAAAAAGTGCTTCTGAGCTCGTAAAAAAACACGAGGAAGAAGATAAACGTTCCCTTGTTGGACTTCGGTCAACAACGCTACACAGGAAGTGCGTTGCGTCTATTTTTGGTGCTACTTGTGCTCTCTGACTCTCTCAAGTCCTGCTTTTTGTTTGCTGTAATGTAAATACACACGTCTGTTCCCATTTAACATGAAATGCCAGGAATTAGACACACTTAGGACATGTTTAGCCTAGCTTAGCAGTAAGACTGGATCTCCCCAGTGATTTCATTACATCAGGTAAAGACAGAAAGTACAAATGTAAGACAATAAAGTCAGAGCTTCAGCTGCGCGTCCTGGGTAGCTTCCCTTCATAGGACTGGAACTACAATCCGCATTCACCGTGGATCTCTCCTTCAGTGTCGGCGGTGTGAAGCTGGCAGCAGCACAGTCTTCACCAGGGAAAACCCTAAAATGAGCTCAGGCTCTGTGCATGTTTGTGGGGACGCTGCAGAGAAACCGCAGCCCTCCACAACACTACGTCCCATTCATTCACACTTTCCCTGGGTCTGAAATGACAGAGTGTAAACCAGCAGCCGGCAATCAGCCGTCAGACAATCAGGAGAAAAGTGAGAGGATGCAAATATAGAACTTCCCGGAAAAACCGCAGTTTAGCAGCGATGTTAAAAATATCACAGCAGCAGTGTGTTTACAGAAACACCAGGATCGAGTTTGATTCTGGTTGTTTGTGAATCTGTTTGTGGTTTCGGATCTCAGGCGCGGGTTTGAAAACTCTTCCTGCTGATTCACGGTTTCACGAAGATGTTCACTTGTTTTTCTAGACAGATAGATATTTATTAGTCCTTAGAAATTCATAGTGTGTCATACAGCAAACATCAAACCAACAACCAGACGGCTGCTTTACCAACACAAACATCTCCTGAGTGCTCTGCAGATTATACTGAGGTGCAGCTCACCGACACACAGACACTCTTATGCAGTTTATTTTTTATTATTCCATGGAACAAAACATGCTTTCCACAAAGGAGCGATAGAAGAGCACCAATATATGTCTGTCCACGTTAAAAAGTCTCAGTTTACCCCTAAAATATAGACGCTGCAGCCCTTTCTTATAAACAACATCTGTATTGTGACAGTTTAGCATCGTTCGATACTCTCTCCATCCAGACTAAGTGGCTGGTGGGTGTTAACAAAATGATTTCTTTCGTTTTCTTGGTGTTCAACAGAAGAAAACTTGCCCTACACCAACCCACAAACTGCTCAACCCACCCCCGGTAGCTGACTTCCTCTTCTTTGATCAAACAAACGATTGCTGTGTCGTCAGCTGTGAAATAAAAATAGAGCTCCCACAGACAGCAACAAGGTTTCGGAAGGTCTGATCACTGAACTCAGTCCTCAGATGTACCAAGTAAACTTTGATTCCTGATGCTAGATGAAATAAAAAGTTGCGTCTCGCTCACCTGGAACAGGTAGACGTCTCCGTGCGAGTTGCTCAGACAGAAGACGTGCTCCTTCTTGGGATGTTCGGGGACGGCCTGGACGATGCTGTCGTCGGCCAGCAGAGCGTAGCGAGGAGACAGCTCCTGCTCGGCGCTGATGTTTTTCCCATATGTCTCATAAAACAGTAGAGTGCAACCTGGAGGGGCAGAGTAATCTTTTATTCTAATCATTACGCCGTCATCCACTGGTCTCCCACACATTCTCCTTCCTGCGCTTTATTTGACTGTTTCTACATGCAGAACACCAGAAACACAAGCTGCGGTGGAGTTCTGCTCTAAGAGAAGTCCTTGTGTGCGGCTGATTGTTTAATTTTAATTTAATATTTCTACTTCCAGGCAGGACGTACCTTTCAGCGTGACCCAGTAGTGTCTCCACTTGCGGCGAGCCACCAGCTCCAGCTTCCTGTCCTTGCTGACGGTAATGAGAGCTTTGAAGGAGAGCCATCCGGCCCGGCGCACCACGCCCTGCTCCTTCTCAAACAGGACGTCCAGCTGCTCCCCTCCTCCCGCCTCCCCATCCATCACCTCCTCCCCCTCTTCCTCTTCCCGCTCCTCCTCCTCCTCTCCATCCCCCTCCGAGGGCTCGGTCCGGTCCGCTGTGCTGCTGCGGCCCGTCTCCAGCTCCTGCATGAAGTTCTCGTAGACGTTCTGCCGCTGAGCGTCGCCGCTCTGGTTCTGGTTCAGGCTTCTGGAGGAGCCACAGTGGACTGTTGGGTGCTGGTTCTGGTTGTGGAGAGAGTTGGAGGACCACGGTGTGCTGCAGCCAGCCAGCCCAGAGTGCAGCCCAGAATCCAGCCCGTTGATGAAAACATCACCGGTGTCGACGCCGTACGGCTCCTGGGAGGAATCAGAGATCAGATCTGGTTCTAAGCTCTTGTCTTTATTTTAAATCAAGATGGCCGACAGACAGACAGACAACTGTTGTTTTACTTCTTCAGTAGGAACCAACGTACCAAACGTTTTAGAACGTTTTGTAGTAATATAAGGAAATTAGTAAAAGTCTAAGTAGTATAAGTCCAGTGAAAAACCTTAAATGGTACAAAAGTAAGCAGCAAGCTGCCAAAGTTTACGTCACCACAACAGACATTTTCAGATCTAAAATTAAATTAAATGAAGGAGTTTTGTTTATTATTTCACTGTATAACAAATAATAATAATAAATATCTACAAATAATAATAACATAAATAAAAACTAATAATTTAACAGGCTTTTCTACTGTGGAAAATGTGGTTTTGCATCAACTTTTAAGGCTTCATTTACTTCCACTGCAGCTCAATAATCAAAGAAGGTAAAGACAAAGTTTAGGTCAGTAAAACTGAGAAATAATGTTAATTTATTCTGACTTCACTTTCTGTTGTTTCTCTGCTGGAGTTGTTTGCTTTTAAAGAGTCAGAAGTGTTTATGAGTTCGTTTTAACAAGCACAATGTTCCCCTTCATTACAGATAACAGGGTGTTAATGTGCATCCAGCACTTTGTAAGTTTAGCACACTTAACTAATATATAATTAATGTGCAAACTGCATTTCTCATTCAAATTCAAATTGAAAATTACAAAAAACATTATTATACTAAAATGTATTATATTGCAATACTGTATTCTAGTAATTTCATTAAAAAGAAAAAGGAAATTAGATATTAAAATGCCAAATACGGACAAAGAGAAATGGAAAAGGAAAATGTGTTCAATACAGCAACGAATACTGCAGTTCATACAACTACTGCTGCTGCTACAAGTAGTACTTTTACTGCTCTAGCTACACGGATACGGAAGATTTTAAATGCCCAAATAAAACTAATCAACAGAGAAATTAAGTGAAATACAAGACGTACTGATTTTGTATTTACTGCATCATAATTAATTGAAAACATGTTAAATTACAAATATTGAGCTTCTATATATACGATTGTTTTTATTTAGGCATTTTTAATCTTCCGTACATGATCAGCTAATGCTGACTTCGGATGTTTTTTAAAACGCCATTGTTGTTTCTCACCTGGATCCTCCTCTTCTTCCTGCTCAGACTTCCTGTCCAGTCGCTGAGTCGTCTGATTCGGCTCTTCAGGAAGTCTTTGCGGTTGTTTCCGGAGGTGGAGGTGGCGTTGGCGGGCTCGACCCTGCGACACGGCAGCGTTAGGGAGGTGTAACGCTGCTCCGCGCCACCTCCCGACCCCTCCTCCTCCTGGATGACATCATCCAGCAGCGCCGAGGAGGAGATGGCGGCCCTCTGCTGCAGCAGGGAGGCGTCTGGCGCGGTGGGGAAGGCGGGCAGCGTGTTGTGGCTGGAGTAAACGTTGTCCAGTGAGGCGGAGGAAGGCGACACCAGGCTGAAGTCGCTCAGGTCGGGCTGCAGGATCACAGAGTCCCCGATGCCGCTGTCCTCCGTCCGCCCGGAGGAGCAGGTGTTGTAACCCGTGGCGGAGGTGAACTCGCTGGTCTCTGCGGGGGGGAAGAGGAGGCTGGAGGTAAATCCAGGTGAGATGTCCACCTGCGCTGAGAAGAAGGTGTTGTACCCGCTGCTAGTGGTGGCGGTCTCCTCTGTGCGGGTGGAGGAGTAGGTGGCGTAGCCACTGCTGTTAGCCACACTCTGCCCGCAGACGAACACGTTGTCAGCCAGCTCGCCGCCGGCCCCCCATGGCGAGTCGTACCAGGAGCCGTCAGAGCTGAGCGAGCTGCCCTTGCTGGTGCGGAGCGAGGGATCGCTGACGGGGGCGGCGGCGGCAGTGTTAGTGGTGGCGGGGAGGCTGGTGAGCCCCTGCGTCTCCATGGGGACGACCCTGGTGTTGGTGAACTCCACCCTCATGCTGCCATCTTTGCTGAGCAGCACCTTCGGGCTGCCGCCACTCTCCAGAGACGTCCGCTCACCACACATCCTGTTTCTCCCGTCGCCATTCTCCAAGAAGCCAAACTGGCTCCTGCAGCCGCCCTGCGGCGGCGCCTCCCCTCTGATGAACCCCTGAGGAGATCCAGCTCCCAGTTTGGGCGCACGTTCATAATGCCAGGAGGTGTACGGCAGGCCGCTGGCGTGCTGGTTCTGCTGGCTCCTCCCTCGGCTCCTGCAGCCTCCCTGGCTGCTCCTCCACCAGCTGCGAGCTGATGGCACCTCCTCCCTCCTGGAGGAGAACCTGAGCGAGCAGGAGGACTTGGCAGGAGGGACGAAGCTGCTGTGACTGTCTGTGTTTCCCATCGCAACCTGGAGGAGGATCAAGGAGGACGACATCATCAACATGAGACAGACGGAGGACATAAATTACAGCAAAGGAACCAACGCTGCTGCAGATCTGCCGGTGAACTCAGATTTACTCAGCGTGAGACAGATTTATATTCGTGCTGAACACAGCAGTACTAACGCTTCCACCAATGCTGCTACTAGGGCCGTATTTAACTGCTAGGGGGCCTGGGGGCAAAGATGGGGCCCCCATCGACCCCTCACTACTCCTTGTCTCTTACTCTCCTACTCTGCATCGTGTCTGTATTCAGCACTGCACTCCTGTAACTTTGTCAGATGGACAGTTTCGTTTAAAGCAGCACATTCTTCTTTCTCGTCAAATCCTGGCGCCTTCATTACCCACAATGCAACCCGACAGCTGACAGTTGAGTCTGAGATTTCAGTGTGTTATGCTAGTAGTAGCAGCTGCAGAGGTCTGGTGAGCTCACTTCTTTCTAACTCCACACCAACAGATTTGTTTCAGTCTTGTAGTCTTCAAATGACGCTGACTCAAGTGACATCACTCGAGGACATCTATCAGACATCACACAGCTCACTCTGGAGACACTGAAGGCGTGAAACTCCCCAGAACACCTGGAGACACACGCTGAGGTGGAAAATCACCTTTAGGTCACCCATCAGGTTCAGATGTGTAAATCTGCAGTTTGACAAAGCTCAAGCTGTGAATGTTTGTCTAAAAGTTAACTTCATACGCTTAAAATATCTTTTCAAATGTAAAACTTTTAAAGGGAAAGCCAATGCGGACCAACAATATCCCTTTAGATAGCGAGCTTACGTCCACAGATCCATCCATAACAAATAAGCAAACTCCATCTGCTGATGAGGGCCACGGGGTTTGGTACAAGGTCCCAGAAACATCTTTGAGTTGAGGTTTTTATGTCATACTTCTATTCCCAAGGTCAGGAATGAACCTTTAATGGTTAAATGTGCTCGGTTTCAGTGTCCTGCACTGGACGAATAAAGTTACTGAGCAGCAGTGTTTGAGTTGCCCCCTCTGGTTCAGGTTCAACAGTGATGTCACAGTGTACCGGGAGTGCCTGTGACATCACCACAGCAAAGGTGACAAGTCAGCGAACACCAAAACTCAAGATGCTAATTCACTGAACTGAAACAGAATAAATGACGTTGGCTCAGTTGGTAATCCAGCCTCAAGCACTTCCCCACATTTTAATGTCCTTACCGCTTTTCTAAAGGCCAGTTTATACTTCTGCGAACCAGCGCTAGCTGGTTTCTAAGTTTCACTGTGTTGACTTCTGCCGGTCGAGCCGGCTAACTTCCTGTTAGCCTTCTGCTAACTTGAATGTGGTTAAAATAATAATTGTGCGGCTCTTCTAGACTTTCCAAAGGTTATCAAACCGAATGAATTCAATTCTGACACTGAATCATGTTGCAGGGTTTGTGGCTCACAAAAAACAAAAATCAAAATCAAAAAAGCTGGCTTCAAAGCACGGAGCACTTCCTGGGAGCCTGGAGGTTCCTGCGATGCTACCAAGCCGATCCAATCACAATTCTTGAGGTCTTACTGCTGCTAACACTGCTGCTGTCACTACAATTACTACTGTACCGCTCCAATCATTACTACACAAGTGACCAGATTTTTCTCCAAACGTACTTTATTTAAGATCTTGATTTCCCTTTTGTTTCTTTGGCATGTACTGTCTATATTCTTTCATTTGTAACTGTGAAGCATTTTGTGATTCAGGTTTTGAAAAGTGCAACCACTAGGACTACTTCTGCGGCTGCTGCTGCTGCTGCTGCTGCTATCACTACTCCTACTACATCAACCTCTCCATCGGTTTCTGCTGCTGCTCCTAAAAATACAAATTGTTCATGCACGCTTCAGTCTAATCTGATCAAAACATCTTCTGTTCAGTTTTGGACAACCAGCCTCAGTTCTCTGATGCACATCGTAGGTTATCAGTGAAAGTGCATCACATGCAGGAGCTCTAAACTATATTATCAACATTATCAAGCTTTTATTCATTTCCAAACGCACCTTTTCAAGCCCAAAATAAAGTGTTAAAAACAAATGTGAAATTAAGAAATTCACAGAAATGAACAAATAAAATAATTAGAAGGTGAATTTCTGTAAATGAGCAACAGTGAATAAAGTCTGAGGAGTTTTACCGGCTTGTAGTTTTCTTCTTCAGTAACAGAAACTCAGCAGCTCCTTCATGCTCCGTCCTGCTGCCTCCTCTCTCTCTTTCTACTGAAGCTCTCTGTCGCCTCCAGCTGCTCCCTCTCTCTCTCTCTCCCTGTGTTTGTCTATGTCGCTCGCCCCCTCCCTTCACACCGGCTCATCTGTAGGGGGAGAACAGAGGGAGGGAGGGGCTTCGTGAGCTTCAGCACACAGACTCTGCTTTTGTGCAACCCCCCCCTCTCTGTAAACCTCTTCCATGACGTCTCTGCTTCTTAAACCAGACTTCACTCTGTCCTCTGTTTATTTTGGCTTTCTGGAGTTTGGAGCAATTTTCTGTTTCTTTTATGTCTTTTTTTTTCTTTTTTTTTTAAACCGAGCGTCAGTCTGAGAGCAGCAGGCTGAGGTCATCAGGCAGCAGCTATTTTAGGAAACTCCAGGTTTCTGGCTTCATGCAGAGACCGAAGCTCTGCGGACTAAAATATTATTTTCATTAGCGATTAATGAAAAAAAACGTTTAAATGTCAGAGTATTATGAAAAATGCAGAAATATTTAAACAGACAAAAGAAGCATCCGCTGGCTAAAACCTGATGCTTGCTCAATGAATCGTGTTAAAACGATCGATTAATTCACCTGGTGACAGTCGTTTACCTCAAAATCAGTTTCAGCACTACTTAACGCAACACAAGGGGATTTTCAAAACCTAACTGATTTTAAAAACGTGGGATAACCGCAGAATTAGCTGATTTAATATTTTAATCTTTAAGAACGCAAACACCAGACGATAAGTGACCGTTGGAACGACACATAACATCAGTCCAGGACTTTCCAAACCTTCCTAAAGTCTTTCTTCCTGTCTGCTTTACTTTCACTCCAGCTGCAGTATGAACTCTAAAATACATCTAACCTCATCACAAACAATTACAACGTCAGACGTCTTCTAAAGAACGATAAAGAGCTCTGAGGTTTCCCGAACGCTCGTTTCCTGAGCGAGTCAGGCAGAAGTCAAAGGTCACGGCGGACCTGTGGTTCAGAGTGTTCTAATGGCGAGCTCAGGCATGGCAACGCCCATCCTCTCCCACAGGTCAGTGGAGGAAAGTGGGGGGGGGGGAGCCGACGGCAACACAATGCACTGCTGACCTCAAACGCATCAGTGACCTTTGACCTTCGTCATTGAAACAAGGATGTGAAGTGCTGAGGAGAAACCTCAACAGCTGGAAAGCCCCGACAGAGAGACGAGGGAGTGAATCAGAGACATAAAAACTACTTCTGTACACTTTATATATATATATATATATATATATAAAAAAAATAAATCAATATTATACTAGTTAGTCGTCATGACTGAAATATTATAATAGTTTTAACTTCTCAGTTCACGCCCCTCCATACTCACACTTACTATTCTGAGGCCACTGTGTTCACACTGACAAGTATGGCAAAACGCAGGTGGTGCACTCATAGTGATTAAAAAGTTACGTGTGGAGCGCCGGACACTTCTCACCCTCAACGGTCGCCATCTTGGCTGCGCAGCAAAAGGGGAGGGACCACCAACATATTTTTAAACCTTTTGAAAATGGTGGCCGAGGAAGCGATCGTAAAAGTAGAAGTACCTTCTTTTTATTTAAAATTTAATTGGAGTGAATAAACAAGCCAGCAGATATTTTGTCGGGAGACAATCGTGGCCAAAAGATGCAAATAATGATCCGCACGGTTACAATTTCTGAAGAAGAAAGGAGAAGATGTTTGACTTCATGCTGCGCTGCGCTGACTTAACGTGATGCATGCTGGTTAGAAACTGTGTCTGACTTTCGCCGCCACTGCAAAACGTCAACATGTCACATGACATTAAAACCTCATGGGAGCAAGATGCTTTTCTCCAGCTGCACAAAGTTGGAACCACACTATTTTTCTTTCCAAATGCTGCGAGATCAGTCATTGATCTGAGCCCACGCAGGTAGAACGTGTCCGAGCATATGAAAATAAAAAGACGGTTTCCTGCATCAAGAAGAAAACGGACTGTTCCACAGAAAGTAGAGCTTCAGGACACACGGCATGTGTTAGAAGCAAAGAACAGAAGGTTACAAAGACACAGCGATAGAGAGAGCTAATAAAGCTGGGTCAAAGGTCACGACTGGACTTCAACCTGAACATCACTGAAACACCATGTGACCAGATGAAACCTTGTATCTGCAGGATGTTCGCTGCTCCAGAAGACAAAACCCAACAGCCTTTCATCTGTTTATCACTTTCCATCATTACATTAAATTACACTGACAGCCGACCCGTTCTGACATTCCTTCCCGCTGTCCTTCTGTATTTGATATGTTTGCTACATGAAACCCAACCCTAACAGACGGGACTCAGGACCTGAACTCTGGGGTCAAAGTCCTGAACTTTCTAAGAAGGAGAAATTTATTTTACAAGCTCCAAATAAAGTAATGTACATCTCGCCCTACGAGTTCCTCGGCTATTATCCCGATCACGGGTGTCATTTGTGGCTCAAAATGTGGCATCATTACATTTTTGGGAGACTTCCACCCTTTTCTTTTGAAAACTATTTTAACTAATTGGCTTTCCAATAAAAAGTCGTTGCTGCGTTCAGCCATGAAGCTCCTGCTCAAGTTTATTTGTTGTTGGAGGGACGAACACTTATGTGGTTAAACGTCTTCGGCCTGTTTTTTTAGGACCTGATATTATGATAACAGATTTCACAGCATCAGTGAAGGTTGAACTGGTGAACCTCCCCCCCCCCGGTCCTCCCCCGGTCCTCCCCCGGTCCTCCCCCGGTCCTCCTTCAGCCCGGAGCTGTTTTGTGCCTTGAAGCTCAGACGATCGGCTCTGAATGGAGAAAGTCCACCGTCCACTTTTGTCTGCTTGTCCTATCAGCCATCTGCCGGCTCGCGGGACGCCCCGCCAAGGGTGACCCCTCCCATTCATCACGAACAAAGACCCTCCTCACCCCCTCCCCCCCAGGCAGGCGTGAGGCCGGCATATTGAAGGAATTCATCAGATTTGAACTGAAAAGAATCTGATTAATGTGCAGATTGAGTTTCTCTGCGTTTGTATGGAGGAATGCCACCTGTTCATCTGATGGTCCTGAGGAGACTTTAGATCCATCAGACATCTGAAATCACAAAACATGTGCTGGATCATACTCCAGAATCAGAATGAAGACTATAATCCATGTTTCAGGCTTTGGGACAAAGTTAAAGTTCATTTTAAAATATTCGTTGACAAACATTTTATCAGGATGAAAACGAAACACAAGGAATTAAAAACTAATCTTTGATAAAGAGAAGTATGATAAAATGTCAATAAATAAAAACTGTAACGTCAAAGACAGACAAAACGGATGAAACCGTGAGCGTGATCACAAAACAACCTGCAAAACTTGATCATTCTGTCAAATGTCTTCACATTTTTTTGCTTTCCAATATATAACTTTAACCAGCTTGTTGTGTGACGGATAAATCCCTGTAATAAAATCATCTGTGTGGCTGCTTTTCTGTCTCAGTAATGAAGCTTTTGTCTTGAGTCTGAGTGGACACAGGAAACAGGAAGTCCAGATCAGCAGTAAATAGCAGGAAACAGAAACACCTCCTGCAGCAGCAGATACACAAACACAAACCCTCAGACTGCTGCCTTCACAAGCTGCATTCAGGTATACTTTCGTTTCTTACCATTTTATACTAAGTATATTTTTACACTGGATCCCACCTGCACTCAGTAAAACCAGATTCTTTCTGGTTTGAAATCAGCGGTCCGACTGCAGAGACCAGAGCTGAACACTTTCAACACTGATTAATCAGCTGATTATCTTCCTAATGAATCAATTCACTGTTTGGTTAATAAAATGTCATAAACACAGTTTCCCAGTGTCCAAGGTGACGTCCTCAGATGTCTTGTTCTGTCCGACCAACAGTCCAAAACCCGAAGAGAATCAGTTTACTGTCAGTAACGATGTTTTCAGCCTCTGCTGGGACGGACCTGTTAGAAGTTTATCAGTAACAGATGAATCCAACTAAACTATCCTAAAGGAACGCACCTGCCGACTGCTGTATTCAGCTACAGTTTGTTATCTCGAGATCACGGGAATATGGAGTAAAAAAATTTTGAATGGATGGCCGCTTAGGGCCAACAAAGTACTATTTTCCAGGACACTGATGAAGCTAAAAGACTTTCAGTTTACGATCATATGAGGCAAATCACCACAACGGAGAAGCTGGAAACAATATTATTTTATCCAACGAAGGTTAAAATCAAGGGCAACTGGACTTGGTTGAAGATACTGGTTCCAGTATCTTCAACCAAGTCCTTTTAACTATGACCTGGATGACTGAGAATCTTACAATTCTATTATTTTTATTATATATGAATATTTCAACTTAAACGGCCGATCAATTCTCAGAGCCGTTGGCAGTTGGTATTTCTCTGTTGATTGACTGATGAATTTAAGCAGAGGCTCTCAAACTTCAAGGACCCCTAAACTGACCACCGACCCCCATCTGATAGGATTTTTGTTTTTAGTTTTCATATAGAAAGTGTATGAAACCCACAATCAAATCAGAAATACATTCTGTCCTTGTGTTACTTAAGGATAGTGAAAACAAAGTATTCCCCTCAGGGACCCCCGGGGGTCCCCGGACTCTACTTTGAGAACCACCGGACTGAACAACAAACAGCTTCGGCTCTGACAGAGCGAGTCCTGCTGCGAGGCTCCACACATGGTCCTGCTCAGTGCAGGAGGATGTGTTTCTGTGGTTTGCCTCCTCCTCCTCCTCCTCCTCTTCACTGACGGGCCCAGACTACGTCCAGAGACAGAAATGTTGTTAATTGCGGTGTGATATAATATACGTAGCACCGCCCTGACGGTTTCCACAGAGCTGGAGTGGAGCTGCCGACACACCCTCAGGTCAGAGAGTGCAGACACACAGACTCTGATGATGATGCGTTCAGTCACACGATGCATCGGTTTAATGGTGCTGGTAATGGCCCTGAAAACCACGTCAGACCAAATATCTCTAAAAGGGAGACAAGAGAATAAACAGCACGCTGAGGATTCATCTGTCGGACTAGTGAGACCAACATCATCATCCTCAGGCTGCTGGCAGGGAAAAGTCAACCTCCCAAAACACAATGTCTGGACGACAGGTGAGCTCAGCCTTTGGTTTAACTGTAGATAAAGTAGATTCAGTTCCATCAGTGCTGTCCTTGAAATATCTTAACTATCAGCTGGGAAACAGAAGAACCAACAGCAGCGTGCTGAGTGACGCAAAAACAAAAAGCACTGAAGTTGTTTCAGATTAAAGACGAACTTCTGCCAAAACAGATGGTCTACTTCCAGCTTAAAGAAGCAAAGTGCAAAAGAGGCGGACAACAGAGCAGGATCAAAGACGCCAACGCCAACGCCAACGCCAAGACATGTAACAGACAACAACTGGGGAACCAGGAAACTCTGGTGGAACAACACCTGAGAAGGAACAGCAACATTCGAAGAGATGCACAGAGATATAAGAAAAGAAACGACAACGGGAAGAGATGCAGCAACAAGTCCGATCTGCCATCTGGAACTACCTGAGATCCTACCTAATCCACCTGAGAGCCCATAAATAGATCGACGGATCTTAGACCATCACCCTCGACCTCGAGGGATGGCCACAACGAAGTGAACTGACAATTACTGACAAATAAAAAGAAGGAAAACAATTGTAAACAGAAAAAGACGATACAAAGTGCACATGTGAACACTGTTCTGCTCAAGTTGTGACGCAGCTTAAGATAAAAATGTTGCACCTGCACAGAATGCACTGTACCAATTTACAGGCGACCTTACCTAACTTTGCCTTTTGCTGCGTTTGCACCTCCAATCCAGACTAAAACAGTGAAAACGAAGACCTAAAACAGAAGTTTGAAAACGTTTCGTTTTAGTGCAGACGGGCAAAAACGGAGGACTTTAGAAACGATGACGCTCACGCTCGGCTCTCTGATTGGCTCTCATAAATCATGCAAAGCAGAAACACAACAGAGTTTTTGATTTGGTATTTTTAGTAAAATATTTTGTACCGTGCAGATAAGACTTACAGCCCACGATTGTACTGTGCTTTACATTCAGTAACAGTCCCAGCTCCTTATTGGTCCATGCAAAATAAAATCTAGTCTGATTGTTCGTCTGTAGTACTTTATTCTTTCGCCAAATCTTTTGTAACTGCAGAACAGACCATCTGCTTCATGTTTACACTGCGGCTACTAGATGTGCGTTTTCGGTCGTTTTAATGTAGACGGAGATCAACTCTGATGAGCAGCTGAAACGCTGCTGTGGACGGAGATCGGATTCATTTTAAAACTCCAGTTTTAAAGTAAAACTGAGTAGTGTGGGCGGGGCCTGAGAGAAAGCTTTAGCACACTGGGTGGAGGGCCTTTAGACATATTGTCTTGTGTTGTTTGTACATTTTAGAACTGCACTTCTCATATCAATGACACTGTATAAGGTTTAACCAAGTTTGTGACTTGCTTTTCTGAATTGTTTTCTTTTGTATTTAGTTGTTGCTGTGCACACGTGCAGATTGCAAAGTTAACTCTTATTTTTATTCTCAATTCATCTGTCGATATTTGTCTTTATCCTGTAGACTCCAGCTTCTCCAGTTGTCTCTTTTTGTTTGTTCAAAACCCAGAGAGATTCGGTTTACTGTGATGGAAGCCAGAGACAATGAAGAATGATTTGGCCTGTTCTTGCTTAGTAAATAAAACTTGAAAGATTAATAATTAATCAGAACTGCTGGAGAGAAGACGCTGGATTACAGCGGCAGCTCCACGGTTGCAGCTGCTGAGATCCTCCATGAACAAAATGTGATTGAGAGCAAAAATCTTTCCTTTCAAACATGCATCTTGATTTGCAGACTCAGCACTCTCCACTGGTTTCCCCTTGTTGTCCTTATTTTCCAGAGAGACGCCAAGGAGCGAAGTGAGCGCTCCACCTCCCCACGGGAACACACCGAGCGGCAGCTTCGATAAGGAGGAGGGGGCTGGAGCCAGCAGCCGCTTTCTCCCCATCAGAGGAAGTCTGCCTGGGCAGGGGCTGGGTGGGGGTCCGTTTCCTGTCCCGGCTGACTGGGGTCCTTGTCCTGGCCCCGCGGGCTGACGGGCGGGGCCCCCTCACTCAGGTGGGGCTGAGTGTTGGGTTTGGTGTGGCCACTGCAGCTGCTTCCTCCTCTGGAGAGCCTCAAACATCCTCAAGGAGAAGAACACTGCAGCTCACCGACAGACACTTTCTCCGTAACACAGATGCAGCATGCTCCGCCGTCTGGCAACGAGTCGGCTCACCTGAATTGACCAATTTAGAGCTGAAAGCTGATTAATTGATTGTCAATCATCAGAAAACTACTTGGCGGCTGTTGTGATAATCGTTTGTCATTTTTCAAGCAAAAATACCAAATATTTCCCGCTTGATTTTGTCCTTTGAGAGACTGAGCAGCTTTGGGCTTTTGGATGTTTTCTGACATTTTAAAGGCCAAATGAATAACTGAGAAATGAATCTGTAGTTGCAGCCATAAACTGCTTTGACTTATTGTCCAGTTAGTGACCGAGCTCATTGTAAAGTCAATATCTAAGCTCTTAATCGATTATCGCCACATTCAGCATTAAGGGTGGAAGGTGAATAGGGTAAAACATTAACTAATAGATATCTCCATGAATCTTTCCTACTTGATTACTTAAATTAGGACAATATTTTTTTCTATTACAGGTTTTCTGAAATATTATGTTTAAATATGCAAATGATGGCAATATCTGATGAATTACGCACAAATTTGCATCTATTTCAAGAACTGAAATCTGAACTCTGGATAAACTCCGGTTCAGAATTATTGTTTTATTTTGCTGACACATTAGACTCGAATGTTTTTACAGAGAGGATAACTTTTTGTTACACAATAAATCAGAAAGTACTGTCAACGGGCATTAAAAAAAAAAAATTTCAGCCATGTTTTGGGGAATAAAATGTTCTATAATTCAGGCTATGAATGTTATATGAACAAAACACCTTCAGAATATAGTCAGGAAGACAACTGGAAAGTTTGGTGTGTAAGAAATCGACACTAGCCAATCGGATTTCATGCTTAGCCTTAAATCAGTCTCTGTTCTTTTATGATTGGTTGCTGGCACAAAGGAAATGACCATATTTGTATCTGACAGCGTTGTGCAGGAGAGAGTGAGCTTCCCAGCGGAACCGGTGATGATACGGTGCAGACAGCTCCAGCGGGAGGAGATGTTGCGTTAGAAAGCTAACTTTTAGGAGAAATCTATAGACGCTGTAGAGACAAACTGCAGAAAAATAAACTACTAAATGTATATTTTGTATGTTGTTTTCTTTCCACTAGTCTGAAATGAGACATGCTAAAGAAGCAAAGTAGCCCAAAACCTTAAAATTGACCAGTTGACATGACAAAATGTTTTTGCCTGCTGTGTCTCGCCTTAAGCAAAATAACACGTTAGTTGCAACCTTCCACACCAAGAACAAAAACCTTTTGGTTTGTCTGAACGTTACTGTAGCGCACACCATCCCTCGTCGTGTCCACCCCCCATCGTCCTCATGTCTCCCAGCAGGCCCCTCAGCTGCCCTGATGGATCGAGTCTCTGCTCTAATCGACGGCTAATTGAATGAAGTGTTTGTTGGTGTCTTGGAGGATGACAGACTCAGGCGCTGCTGCAGAGCTAAACGCAGCCTAATCACATTTGATGGCAGGTCAAATGTGGTTTGGTTTAACCAGCAGGAGGTTATCTGCAGGTCCAGAGAAATCCCTCAATAAATCAGAGTTAGTCCAGCGCCTGCCGGCCTCTCCTAACCCACTCTCTCCGTCTTCGTTTCATGTTTCTGAAGGTCCATGAAAAGAACAGTATTTAGATTTACACAGTGTTTAGCCTAGCTTAGCACAAAGAGTGGAAGCAGAGGGAAACTGTTAGCCTAGCTCCATCAAAAGAGAACAAAATGCACCTTCCAAAAACTCCAGGTCTGTCTGACGCTGTATCTTGTCTGTGGAGTTGTGTTTGTGTCCCCTGATGAAGGAGAGTCCAGTTTTCTCTCTCTGTTGGCTGTTTTCAGGGAAATATCTGGCTCTTCAGCTGCTAGATGCTGCTCTGTGTTCACCAGCTGCTCTCTAACCGTCTGCTGAGACTGAACCAGAACAGGAAGCTGCCGCCGGACAGAAAAACAACGAGCTGAAAGTCTGCGTAAAGATCTGTGAAGAAGCAGCTGCAGATTCAGCTCAAACGCTGGTCTCACAGGAAACATTCATTATCACCACTTTACCTAAAAGGTGTTTCATCACAAAGATTTTCACACAGGACCAAGCAGGTCGTCAAAAATCTTTGTGTTTCTGCCGATTCTTTCACACAGAAAGAAGGCAAAAACTGTTTGATTAAATCTGCATTCGTTTAACTGAACAAAAACTGTCAGATAAACGAGGATGACAGCGAGATGTAGTGTCCCTCTAAGCAAATAAAACCATTATGATCTGACCTTAAACCTACAACCAGTCGCTGAAACTCATCATCACCTCCTCGTCTTGCCAACACATGCTGAACACTAAACTGTTTTTTTTCTTAAGAGGCAGGAAAAGAAAAACCATCGTCCCTGTGAGAGCCTGGAGACTTTATGTTTGACAACAAAGTCAAACACAAAGACGTCTGCATTTCATCCGCAGGAACTTCCCAACGACTTTAAGAAGCTGCGTTCAAGCTCGTTTCCAACTCCAAGCTTTCAAGCCATATTGTGGGGACTTCCTGGGGCCCCTCAGAGACCCTTGTAGGCCCTGGGCCCTCAGTTTAGGGGACCACTGGACTAAATGATCTGCATCATAACATTTGTCACTGGACTCTGAAAGCCAAATCCGGCCAGACAACTGAGAGCGTCTCAGAGACTGCGTGGTGTGAGAGGTGACAAAGCAGTGACAAGTGCCTGGCGTTGGTCCTTTCATTCAGACCCCAGATGCTGCCAAGGGGCCCTCTGGCCCTCTGGCCCTCGAACATCCATTAAAACATAAGATTCCCCGTCAGAGAACAGAGCAACATGCTAACGTTAGCTGCGGATTTCTTCAACCCGAATGAATCCGATTAGAGATTCGAACTCAACAGTTTTACCTGGACGCTAAATAAAGTGATCCGATGCAGCATGTCATCAGAATATAACTGACACGTGGCTCCGCCCACTGTGAAGAGTCTAATGCCGAGTGCAGACTACACGACCTGCTGTCTTGTAAAGGGAGTCTTGAAGTCACACGACGTCTCCATCTGGTCTCCAAATCACGTTTTGTCAAGAAAACACAAGTGAAAAGTGACGCGAAACAGGAGTTGTTTGTAATTAAAAAGATAAAAGACAAAGACTCTGAGTGAAAGAATGGATCAGCAGTCTGCGCTGCAAAGACAGCTGGAGGCGAGAAAAATACCTTTTGTAGTGGAAAAGTACTTTTCTGCTCTTATTGGCTGGATGTGGATGCAGCAAACCAGCTGGATCAGCCACCAGTTTTGTTGAACGGCTTATCAAAGGTTTACTTCACCCGAGGGAACATCCTTCCTCCCGACCCGAGGGCCAGTCTCTTCTGACTGAGGTGGCACTTTCGTTCTGATTATTAGTGGAACATCAGTGTTCATGTAAACACAGCTAGTGATGCTCTCAGGTGTAGAAGAGAACAACTTGGCTCTTACTTTTGGCATTTGTGTGCCTTTTTTTGGCCCATCAGACTTCTTCTTTTTCATGTCCCCAGGTGCTACAGTGTAGTTTTAGTAAAAGTCAGGCTCAAACAACAATGCCTCACATCGTCCCGCTGCCTTTAGTCTTTAAAACGTGCTGCAGCATCATGAAACATGACGTTGGTCTGTGGTGTTTGTGTTGCTGTGCAGCTGAATGAGTGAAGACCTGCAGGAGCAGCCAGGACTTTCTGTAAAACAACAGCATCAGACACACCGACGGTCCAGTACGGGCCATTTGGGCCAAACGTTTCCAGTAAAACAACACGAGCCGTTTTCCTCCGAGATAAAACTCTGATTAACTGCGAGTGAAAGGAGGCGAAGCGACAAACAGTGAGTAATGATGGTCACAAAAACCTCGCCGGCTGAAAGGAGCCATATGTGCGCAGCAGAGCTCTGAGAGGCCGACGGATCCCCTGAGAGCAGCACGAAGACGTCCTGGAAGAAACCAGCTGATGCTCCTGTTTACCTGCTGCCTTAATGAGCACAAGGTGAGGCGTTCATTTTCCATTCGATGGTCTGACTCAGACTCAGAGAGCGGTTTGTCTTTTTCAGGTTCACGTTGGGTTGCAGACCAGTTCATGCTGTTTGAGTCCACACACACGCACACGCACACACGCACACAGGAATTAGCAGGATTTAGTGGTTAGCCCACTACACTGAGTCCAACCACAGAGCAAACAGCGGCCGAAGGAGCTCAAACAAACTGAAAACAGGCTGCATTTGTTGTTTTAGTTCTACTCTGCGCTTTTAGAGAGCAGCTGTTCATTAGCAAATAGTGGAAATGGTCAAAATGGAAAGATTTTAAGCCATTTTTCTCTGTTGTAAAGGCGCCCAGGTAGGGACGGGCACCGAAACCTGGTATTAAATACTGATTGTTTAGCTGTGCTTCGTCACCCATTAAAGGATTGTGCAACTTTTTTGTTAAAGTGTTGCTCCACACCACTGTATTTTCTTGTGCAGTAAATTGTTTATTTTATTTATTTAACCATTCAGAAAATAAAGCAAAGTTAATTATGTTCTTTCTGTTGGTTTTTCTCTAAAAAAAAAACCAAACTAAAAGGGGGTGCGGTTAGCCCGGCTGGTACAAAGGCTGAGTCCTTGCTGCAGCCGCCGGAGTTTGAATCCAGCCTGAGGCCCTTTGCTGCGTGTCGCCTACGATCTCCCCTCCTTCTTCCTCTCAATATCCACTGTCCTGTCGAAATAAAGGCAAAAACCACCCAATAAATATCTATAAAAAATTAAATCGAACAAAAACCTCTCCAAACTCACATTGGATTTATGTATTTAAACACGTTTCACCGTTTGTGTTCTTTTGGTTTGTTATTGGTCATGTTTTTAAAAAATGTATTCTGGTTAAATCTCCTGAGACGTAATGTGCAAAGGCAGCTGTGTATGTAGAAGTGTTCTGTTGTATGTGGCTGCAGAGTTTACAGAAAAGAAGGTTTGGACAAAAGGCCCACTAGTGCGGTTCACACCCGAGCTCAGCCTGGCATTGTTTCTCTGGTGCCGTCACGTCACACGATATCATATCTGATAGGAACCGTTGCCAAAACTATAAGAATAAGATCTTAAAAAAACTCTGACCTTTACTGAGAGTGCAGACGGTGTCTTGAGAAGGTCTGAAACATTTTTTTAACAAGGTTGTGTATGAGATTCTCAACATTAAGAAGTAAAATGCAAACAATTATTTGCCCCTCGCTGCAAATTAGCATTAGCTACGATATATGCATTTGCAATTAATAATGTAAAGATACAATGATCTGTGAGGTACAATTATAGGTGTTTTTCATAAATGGAGTCTGGTGGCTATCGACAATGATTTAATGGCCGTTTCTGGTTAAACAAAAAGGACCTTACTGTTCAACAGAAAGCTCCATCTCTGTAGGGGTAATGTTGGCAGACACACTGAACAACAATCTCCCCAGCAGGCACCGCAGCTCATTTCATAGAAACTATCCTCACCAGAAAAACGACCACACAGGTAGTTTTTGTTCAAGCAAGTTATTACGACCCATGAGTGGCGGTACAGCAGCAAAGGAGGAAGTCGCATTAGCGAGAAAGTGCAAGTAGGACGGCAGCTGGATGGGGTCAAACCCGGGACTTATACTCAAGAGAACGGTGGTTAAATACGCGCTACAGACTCCCGTCACCTGAGTTACGTCACATACTTACTTTCCTTACTTAAACCCAAACGATGATGTTTTCCTAAACTAAACTGTGACCGCTTCACAATGTTAACCACGTGTTTAATGCCACGGGATTTACCTGACATACGTTTTGGGAGGCATGGACTAACGGCCTCTTTTGTTATTTATGTCGGAGGACAGGCTGGTTTCAGACTGCCGGAGGTGTAGAGCCAGAATATTTCTTCACTGGTCCAGTGAAGACCAGTGGAAAGACTGACTAACATGGTTTTGGTGAGTTTTATTTTGTTTCAGTCCAGTTTGAATGAAGTGTGTTTTTAACAATGATCTGTGAGGTAAAATGTTTTTCTCAATGGGGTCTGGTGGGTAGGTTTGTTTTGGTCTGTTCTGTACCGTTTGAAGCATTTAGTGGTTTCATGAGAACAATGCTTCCTTGTTGTTGTGAAAACGTGATTAAAGAGTTTCAGATTGGCTGTAAACGGACTCAGAGTCCCCAAAGTTAATCTCTGAGGGAAACAAGAGAAAGGAGTATTTGTTTGAGGGCAGGTAACTCTCCCGGCGGTTTGTACCGGCTCGGTTTGGTCTTTCAGGGTCGCAGCCCGCCGCCGCTGAGCCTCAGAGGAATGTGAAAGCTTTTACAGTAAACTCGCTGAGGTGAACAAACTTGTTGTTTGTGAGCTGAGCAGAGTCGTGGAAGTGATCCTGATCAGACAGAGCAGCCGGACCGAGACTGAGAAAACACCTCTGACGCTGGTGAAGACCAAAGAGAGGCCGACAGGAATTCTGCTGAGCTGGCTGTTTGTCCCGGAGCTGAGCGGCCCGACCAGACAGGATCAATGCAGATGTTGGCAGATGGTTGTGGCTCATTACTGCACACAGTCTGAATGATGGTGTTTGACCAAAGATACCTCAAACAGACCCCTCAAACACCAGGCCGCCCACCGACAAGATCAAATGACCGACTGTTAGACCACGAGACTTTTGAAGATGACTGCACAACAAGAAAAAGGTTCACTGCTCATAAAAGTTCAGAAAATTGTTGTATGAATTAAAATAATATCACTGAAGCCCAGGAGAACAGCAGCTCTTTAAAATGTTCTTTATTTTTTAAAAGCTGCTAATTGGATGTTTAGTTCAGATCAGGACTGTCGGCCTCCAGCCAAACCGTCCTGGAGACAAACTGCTGCAACATCTGGCTGAGGTGAGCAGGAATTTCCCACCCTGGCTGTAAACAACATGACGTCAACAACAGACACACAGACTTCCTCTGAGCTATGTTAGATGCAAACACCTCTGCAGGGTCAAACATCCCGTCACACGCTTCCTGTCCTGCTGTCGCTGCGCAGATCGCCACCAGAGCTTTTCATTCCCCAGCAGGAAACCCTGATGTGATGCACGCAGCTGGAACAAAGTCACGCCTGGATCAGATTTAAAATTGATTTCCTTCCTTTCCAGCTTCAAACCTGGTTTCAGGTCGTTAGTATGAAAATGAACATCCAGGTTGATTCATTTGTTTTAAATTTCAGCATGCGTTTGTTCTGCTGGAACTTTTTCATCTCGAGCAGCTGTCACATGAAAACATACCATCCGTCTTAAAGCCTGCGCCGCCCTGTCCTCTTACATAAGAGCTGCTCCGAACACCAACAGGGCGAGTCACCAGAAACCACAGGAAGCTCAGAACAAACTCGCTCTCATTATTACACAACACTTGGAGAAGGCGAGGCTGGAAAACAGTGACGAGACGAGGACGAAGAGGAGAGAGGCTGCTGTGAAGAACAGTGAGCAACGTTACAGAAACATCGGACCGGTCAGAAACCAAATGAAAAGCTCCAACAGCGTGTTCTCAACAAACTTCTCAATTGAAAGGGAGTTTGCTCCCATATTTACGCCTGCAGGTTATAAAAGGTTTGTCAAAGAATCAGGAACAAATATGACGGCGTCCTGCAAAGTCTTTCCTTTGTGTTAAAATAAATAAGCACGCTGTCGCCATCGTGTTCTGTTCCAATACTGATTGGGAGTGATTGATTGGTCTACAAATCTGACACCACAACACAGGGAAGAAAACCCAGCCATGTTGAGTCATAGTGAGTCACGAGTTGCATGCATGAGTTTTATATTATACATTTTAAAGCTCTTAGTCACCGCTGCTCTTTGTATGCTTGGGTTGGATGGCCTGCTTTATCCCCCGTACACTTCACCAATGGCATATGTTTACTTATAAGGCTGTTCTTGGTCAGCTTCCAGCTTACCTACAGATCTACATCCTTGGGAAAAGTATGGGAAGATAGTGTCTGCGCTCCCAGGACTTATTCTTACATGATTAGGGGCGTTTAAGTACGCTGCTCTCTCTGCTTGGGATCAGTTGCAAAATTACCTGAATCTTCGGGAGCCAGTCTCCCTGGAAGCATTTAAAGTAATTTTGAATGACTTGGAGGCAGGCACATCTGGCTGTAGATGTTCTGGCTGATTCACACTGCCCCTGTTTGAAGCCTGATGTTGACAAATACTGATGAATCTTTGTATATTTTTAGTAGTAGTAGTAGTAGTAGTAGTAGTAGTAGTAGTATCTAACGTCCACATTTTACCAGCCAACCTCTGATGCATCACATGCAAACCTGACAAATAAGACAGCTGTTCAGACTGGACAGCAAAACTTAACTTAAAAACAAGGGATGCACCAACCTGTTGAATCAGTGTGGAGCAGACTGGGTATCAGAGTTGTGTCTGAGCCACAGTTTCTCTGACAAATTCATGAGATTCAGTCTTTCCACGATCAGTTTCAATTACTGAGTCACGGTGAAATGCCAACTCAGCCGTCCATGACCTCCCGGCACAGAAGACCACCCGTTCCTATCCTTAAGATTTCTGCTTTTCTGATATTTATTGTGGAAACTCATACCACAGGACCAAAAATAAATACACTGCAGCTCTGGCGTCTGCATCTCAGTATCGGCATCTTTTGGTTTTTCCACTTCAGAGCTGATTGGTGAACCAGAGCCAGATTCATCTGGGAGCTTCACCAGCCAGCTTCAAGTGTACCGTTAACCAAAAAGCCAGTGAGCAACAACGGAAAAACTCCCCGAACAGAGCCAGCAGGGCGACAACAGAGCTGCACTAATGCAATGGAAATAAAAGCCGCAACATATCAGGAGTGATTTTCCCTGAGGAATCAAAGCTGGAGGGATGGATGGAAGTACAGTATGGAAAGATGTGCCCAGGAGATGGGAAGCAGGATAACTGGATCCGTTTTCCGATGAGAACAGATCCAGTTTAGGAGGGGAAGGGTTTGAAGAGGGGCTCGCAGGCTCCACATGAGCCTTTTTATGAAAAATGACAAAGGAATTTACGGCAGAAAAAGAGCCGGAGGTCACAATGAAATGAAAAAGGACCTTCTCACCCTCACAGAGGGGGTCTTATAATTCCCTAAATACAGACAGAGCAATGAAGAAAAATGTCGATTACATGGTGGAGGTTCAGTCCAGCTGGCCTGTATTCAACAGAAATATCTTCAGGCTCATGCGTTTCAGCAATGCCATTAGTGAATATGTAGTTTTAGTCCTGAAGTGAACACTGAATTTATGTTCCCAACAAAGCCGAATGTGTCTTTTCATTTTCACTCACACACACACACACACACACGTTAACAACTACATGCCACACGCATTCACTTACATGGCTCTGGACGGGGAGGGCGAGCGAGGGGGTTTATTATGATGTGGGAAAAGAGAGAGAGCCCATTATGTGAGTAATTGGAAGCAGCTGCTGGGGGAAACGCTGATCCTGGTTGGTTGTTGGTTGAGAACAGCAGCAGGGTGACGTAACGAGCTGAGCTCACCAACACACACCAGTCCAGGTCCAGTTAAGTTCTCAGCATCTGTGTCTTTAAAGGACCATTGTGCTGAATTTGCATGTGAGCCCTGAAAAGTACAACTCCTGCAGATGTGAAGTTGCTGAGACTCGATCAGCCGTCAGTTATGGTGCATTCACATGCTCCTCGCATGGTCCCATTTCCTGAGTTGTGAAATTGTTCTTCCCACTTTGGTGTGTTCATGTGCTTTTAAATCTGAACGTAGAAAACGAGATGGACGGTACAACAAAGATGTGCTGGATTAGCATTATCAGAGCGTATTAACAACAAGTCGACATCTAGGCCGCTCTACATGGACAGCAAACTAACCACTATGACAAATGTTAGCAATACATGATTTTGCACTATTAATCAAAAGTTTCTAATCATTAACTCTGTTGTCCACCATGTTTCAACTCGGCAACTCGTGTACCATCATTTCCTTTGACTTTCCATGTTGTTCAGTCGCCGGGGGGCACGTGATTGTCATGAAATGTTGTTTGGACCTTCATGTTCCCGCAAAGATGAGTCTCACTGAATCTGGTGATCCTCTGACTTTTCCTCAAATGTCATCAGAAGCTCAAAAGGTTTAACTTCCAGTGAAATATCTCAACATCTACTTTTTGTACATGCGCGGTTCCCAGATGATGAATCGTGCTGACTGTCATGCTCCTCTGACGTTCACCTCGTGTGTCACCGTGAGGTTGGCGTTTGTGGTTTTGAGTAAAAACAACAACTCTTAGAAGAGAGTGCTATGATTTCTTAAAGAACCCTTCATGTTCCCCTCAGGATAAACTATAATAACTCTGGCTTCTCATCTGGTGCCATCATCAGGTCAACACATTCCCATGAGCCTCAGCTGTAAGCTGTGCTTACAGTTAATTAGCTAATGATAGCATGCTAATGCACTATACAAAGATGGTAAGCATGGCAAACATTATCCTCCTAAACATCAACATGTTAGCTTTCAAAAGGCTGTCTTTCAACAACTCAGCACCCTTTTAGTCTTAAACAGCTGTCTTGATGTCTTTCAGTCAGGATTCCAACCACAAAACTGCACTGAGATGCTCGTTAAAGACTTCCACTAAAGACAGTTTCAGGCTTGGTATCATTAAATCTCAGTGCTGCATTCAACACAGTCGACAAAAAAATATTACTAGACCGACTGGAAAACTAAATGGGACTTTCTGGCCCAGTACTAAACCAGTTTAAGTCTGACTTAAAGGTCAGGGACTTCTGTGTCTAACAAAATGACCTGTGGAGTTCCACAAGGCTCCATTCTGGGACCTCTTCAGTTCACCTTCTACATGCTCCCTGCTATCGTAACATATCATGAATTAAACGACTTGTCTCAGTAAATAGAGTGAACTCATTAAGCAGCGCAGTTGGAGGACATTATTCTCCCACAATGCAATGCACAGTGGAGCTACTCACAGCTACAACAGCTCCGGAAAGATCTTGTAAAACAAAATAAGTAATCAAGCTAAAGAAAGAGATTACGCTTTCTATTTGTGAAGTTTAATAAGCAGTGAAATCCCCAAGTCATATTGTGTCATTTCCTGTTATTATGAAATGGTGAAGTGTGTCGATAATTTAGTAAACCAACAGCTGAAGCCGTATAGTAGGATGTGAGGCATGCAGTATACTGTATAGTATTAGTCACGCCTTCAGGCCTCTCACAGTTGGTGACACGTGATATTCCAGCAGAGAAACTGAAGGAAGAGACGCAGCGAACAGAACTCATGTTTCTCTGAAGGCAACACTTCAGGTCGGAGATGCAGTCCAGAATCGCAGGAATTACATCCATATTTCTGCAGTCAAATGCACCACAAGGCAGCTGAGGCTCCAGAACATTTCATGGTCATGTTGAGCTTTTTCCACCAGCGCCTGCAAATTGCCCCCTCGCCCTCCCTCGCCCTCCCTCACCCCTCCACCATGCTAACCGAAGCCTATCAGTGCCGTGGACAGATGACTCCTGAAATTACAGCTGCAGGCACTAAATAAACCTCGTTATCATGAGCTGCACACAGTTTCCTTCATCCTCCGAGTAATCACAGCAGGAGGAATGAGTGTGTGTGTGTTTTTATGTTTTCACTGGGAGATTGCTCCATTATTTAGACGCTTACGCCGCTTGTTTGGAGAAAATTGCTGAATTACAGAATCCAGACTCTTGTCATTATCTTTCTCCTGCGACAAACCCGCTTCATTAAAAGACTAATTTAAAAACATTTTTCACTTGAAACTGGCTGAAATCTGTGGCGTGAGTGCTGCCTGAAGCTCAGCTGAGTCCACAAGAACCCAGTCCAAACCACAAAGTGGCAAAAAAAAAAAAAATCACAAAAAACAACAGCCGTGGCTTTTGCCAGAAACAGTGTTGGCCTTGTTGAGTTTGGGTTAAGGTATGCTGGTCGACTGCTCCGTCCACTTCCTGTGTTGATGTTGAGGACCGCGGAGCTCAAAGAGGCTTTAATTCACCTGAACGGAGGCTGGCGGTCCAACACATTCTCACTCCCAGCTCGTCACGCATGGACGCTTGGTCCTGCAGACCCCTTGGCTTCGCTTTTTAAGGCCATGGTTACCCTTTGGCATCGTTTTTACACATGTAGGGCTCTGTGATCAAGTTAGTCACAATAATAAATAAAACTAGTGGTTAATGTGAAACGTTGCAGTTTGGTTAGGTTTAGGAAAACATCATGGTTTGGGTTAAAATTAGTCACGTGTATCCATATGTGACGGCTCATGAGTGAGAACGGGTGGGGCGGTCTGAGAGCATCTTATGTACTCCAAAATCCAAAGTATCTTAACAAACAGTAACAGGCGGATTTTTAAAACGCTACGGCAGCGATGGTGACACCAGGTGCTTCTACCAGTCGGTGATGGCGGCGAGATTACAGAGTGTGATGACAACATGAAATAAGCTGACAAAAGAAACAACAAACCCTTGAGCCCCACTGCCAATCACAGGCGTAAAAAGTGATGCAGTGATGACATCAACCTACGACCCAGGTATCTACAGCAGGACTCCAGTTAACCCCTGGTGTCGGGTAGAAATCCGGCTTTATTCAGTCTTGTTTCAAGATACTGACACAGAACTAAAAATCTAAACATGTCTTTAAACAAGAGGAATGACAAGGGGGGGGTCCAAGATACGGTTTGAGATACTTCTGAGCCAAATCTCTGCTGTAGCCTGACGCGCACCTCCCCAAAAATGTAACTACATGTTGTGGCAATGCAGACCACAAGAACTGTGATTGGTCAGCTTGGTAGCGGTTAGCATTTCTGCCTCAACAGGTTTGTCTCCTCCGACGGCATCTCTCGTTTCTGCGTTTTACTGCTGTTCAACATGATCCGCTCACTTTCAGTCGCCATTGTTTGTATTATCGCCTACACCAACGAAGATTTGGATTTATATTGAGATCATGATTATTCATGATTTTAGGGACAACAAATCTTGGTTTCCCTTTCAAATAAAAAAAAAAAAAAACTGTTTTCACATCCATGATGTGCTGCATTTCTGCTAATGTACACATTTTTGCATTAAAATAAGGCTGGTCCTCAAAGTGCATCATCTCCTAGAAGCAAAATATAAATAACATTTTACCTGGAAAGTCCTCTGAGTGTGACTGCTGCGGTGACAGCAAGCTTCTCGGACATATTTCAGGAACTGAGCACATTGTTGGCTTGTTATTTTGTCCTACCTATGGCTTCTACTCTGCCTACGCATCTCCCACAGGGAGCTTTCAGAATCAGAGCGTTCTGCCTGATTTAGCTGACTTGTGTAGATCTTGTTGATTTGGTAATCGGTTCCTGATCTTTGTGCTTCTTCTATGATTTGGCAACGTAGATAAATGATTTTGTTTTGTGTCCGTTTTAACCGTGTTTATTGCTGTTTTGAAAATTGACCAGATTCTCTATGCTGTTCTGTGTCTGACTTCCTGTCTGTCTATTCACATCCCCGCTAGTGTACACCGACTGCTTCTTCCAAAAGAAACCCTTTTCAACAGCACTGATATGAATCATATAAGATCCATATTGGAAGAAGATTTTCAGTTTGTCTGTTTTGTCCAACACGTTTTATTATTAAAGATAATATCATATTGTGATGCTAGCAGCACTTTAGACTTTTAGTGTTGCTTGATTTAAGGTGAAATATTGTTTAAATTAGGGCTCAACAATCCAGACAAAAATCAAATATCAGGCTAAAACTTTATTTTTTCTTCATGCTCATCATGGCTCTGTTGTTCTGACCTTTGACCTTCTTATATACTGTTGATCTGATTTCAGTCTTGTGGATTTGAGTGGATAAATCCTTGTAAAGGGCCGCTTTAACCTCCTGCCCGAGCAGGGGGATAATAAAACTCCATTGTGGTGAAAACGAGATCTAATTGGGTTAATTAGCCAGAAGCTGCTTGACGTTGTGCCGCAGTTGAGTTCAGCTCAGTCAGATCCCATCAGCTGGGTCTCGTGCCTCAAACACAAACAGAGCCTCCTCTTCATTGTTGGATCAGACGGCTTAAAGTCAGAACAGGGCGGCCGAGCCAATCGCCTTTTTCCATCGTGCAGAAAGAAAGCGGCGGTCTCGCACGACAGCACGGCGGTTAATTAGGTAGAAAATCCACCGCACATTCCAGCTGAACATAGAGCCCTTCTTCTGCTGCTGCTGCGGCGGCGGCCACGCTGGGCTGCCTGCCCACCGTGACCAGAGGAAAAGCGAACTGTTGGCTTCACCTCCACAGTGTGTGTTTTAAGGAATCTGGACTGCAGAGGTTCTGTCAGGTGTTTCACTGCAGCTTCTGACAGTTTGACTTTACAGCACAGCAGAGGAAACAAACATAAGATCCCCCTGAAGGTCAGAAACTTTTAACAAACTCGTCCTGCTCAGACGAGATGTTGTTGGTCCAAACAGAAGTCAGTCCTCCTCGGCCTCGAAGCCTTTCCTGGTGGTCCTGAGTTGAGTTTCCATTAAAGCAGAACAGAAATCCACACCTGTGTAGCTTGTCCAGGCACATTATGAAGTACATTTTACACACTCTCCTGTCGGGCAGTTTGAGTGATCAGAAACTCCTGAAGGTTAAAGAAAACCAGTCCGGACTAACTCTACAAGAGACTTTAAAGAGACATTAAGAGTCTCGCCATCTCGTAATGTCACAAGCTCACCCTAAAGGAGCCAGTGGTCCTTTAAATATATGGCGACCCTCCTTTATCCAATGTAATATCCTCTCTTATATCGGCTGATCCAGTGCTAAACATGTCTTCAAGTAGAACTCGTTTTTTTAAATGTTAGTAAACCGTCTCAGCACTGCACCTACAACTCCCCACGTTCGTGTTCCTCTAAGGAGGACCTCGTGAGGTCTTGTGAAAAGTGTAAAACTAAGGACGCCATCAACCCGTGACAACAGGCGGCACCGCAAATGGTCACAAGGAAGAGGAGTTTGCAGCTGGTTGTTCTAAGTCGACTTACAGAAATAACAACCTTTAAATCACATTTAATTAGAATAACATGAAAAAGTTAACTATTGATTGTTTAGCGTGAAATAACGCTCCTCCTAAACAGAAACCAGCAAACATCAGGGGCTCTGCAGGTCTTTAAAAAAAGTCTTGAAAAAGTACCTCAAAACAAGAAAGTATTAAAAAGGCTCAAGTCTCCCGCCTGCTGCAGGCAGGAAAGTTGGTTACAGCATGTTTCTGGATGTGACTGCAGCTGTCAGGAGACGTTCTACAGCTGCAAACTAACAGTGGGGTTGTTGTGATGGTGGATTGTGCTGCTCTCAGCCAGCACCATCAGACCTGCAAGCAGCACCGTCACTACAGCAGCTACAGCAGCAGGAAGCTCACCATCTTTTCAACATGAACATAAAGAGGTTATATTCTGCTTCTTGGCCTTTTCCCCCTCTCCTTTATTGAGTTTATATATATATATATATACACACACACACACACACACACACACACACACACATTTTTCGTGCATGTAATAGGTTTGCGAAAGTGAAAAAGCCCAAAGGGAGTTCCCATCTGCCACAGAAAACTCTGCTCTGCTCTGAACACGGCTGGATTGTAGTCCAGCCTTTATTTAACCTCTCTGCGTCTCCATGTAATCCTCATCATGATGCTCGCCTAGCGGTTAGTGTGGTGCATCCTCAAAAACACTGGTGGAGAAACACACTTTTGAAAATTCAACCTCGAAAACTATTCTTGAACAACCGCTAAATAAAACAATGAACGTGAAAATGAGCAGAATATGAGCACTTTAAATAAAAATGGTTAAGCCTCATTAAGAAAAACTTTGACTGGAGGGGGGGGGTAACCTCACTGACAATCACTCCCACTGTTCCTGGTCCTCGGTCGCAGAGCTGATGTGTAAACTGACTCATTAGCACGCAGCGGAGACACAAATGAGCTCATTAACATGCTGTTTCACTGCCGGGCGACATCTGGAGAGCCAGCGCTCGGCGAGAACCGCTTCCTATTGTTGATCCGGGAGAACAAAGAGACCGGGAGGATCTCTGGTCTCCCACATGTCGCGCTGATCACTGAGGTGTTTCTGCTACTGATCACTGAAGCCTCCTTTATGTTAAACTAAAATCCTCCGTCCGCTGGGAGATTAAATTCCTGCTTTCTGCTCATTTACATGAGAGATAATCAGTCACAGGGACTGTTTATTCTTCTTTTTCACTCTCAAACTTACATCATCTGTGTCCTCGTGGCAACTTAAATAAAGCAGGCGACCCGTTTTAACCAGTATATTAACTATTAAAGTTGAAAGAAACATATTTTCTAGTAGTATATAACCACACTGACTCCAGCAAGACGTCATCACAACTAACTGCGTTAAATTTTGTCCAATAAATGGGACACTGGTCTGTTTCAAAAGATTGGTAGTTCAGCTCTACACAGATGCAGAAGTTAAAATGGTTCTTCTTTATTTAACAAGCGGAGAACCGTGGAAACAAAAGCCGAGCCGTGACAGTGGATAGAATCAGAAACCAGGACCTGAGTTTGACTCCCGCTGCGACTCATCCTCGTGTCCCTGAGCGAGACACTGAACCTCTAGTTGCTCCAGAGAATAGAATCAAAACCCGGGGTTTGATTTCATGCAAATCTTCACGTTTATAACTTTAGCGCACCGATGAGGAACTTCTTTTTAAAGGTTTTCTCTGGAAAGTTCTGCAGTAGGTTTCCAGTGAAGCAGGAAACAGATGCGGAAAAACAGGTGCAGCGGTTAAAACGGTTCTTAATTATTTAACAGATTTAGTTCCAGGACCTCGTCCCCAAAGCTGGCGGAGAACCGTGGAAACAAAAGACGGGTTCCTGCAGTGGAAAACGGCTGCAATTTAATCGCCAACAACAAAAACCGCGACACAGAATCTGAATCCATCAATACTGAGAAAATGTCGGCCATAAACAGAATCAAAATTTGGGTTATCATAAATATCAATGTCAGGTTTGTAACTTCAATTCACCGGAAAACCTTCTTAAGAAGTTTGGATTCTGCAGTTTCACGCGACGCAGGAACGGATCCCTTTAAATGAAAACAAACAAAACTCGCAGACATGATCACATCTAAAAAGCGGGAACCAGAAGATAAAAAAAACTTACTAACTTAATCAACTACGAAAATGGCCGCCGATTAAAGAATCTGTCTGTCAACTAACTGTTTGAGCTCGACCGTAAATCCAGCATCTGTTAATGTGATGAAACTCGTCAGAATCAAACTCTACAAAACGGACCAACGTGGCAGAAAATCCTCCGCTTCAGGTTTCCTCTCACTGTTTACTTCTTCTGGAGTAAAATCCCACTGTGGGCGCTCTGCACCGCAGCTTCCAGCTCAAAGCAAACACAACCCCGTGTGGGTTTCTGGACACAGGCAGCCACAGTGTTGGACCTGCCGGGGCGTTTCCCCGCCGCCACCTGAGCAGCTCACCTTACAACACAAACACCCAGGTCAAACCACGGCGGCCAGCAGAGAGAGAGAGCAGAAGCCCGGGCAGAAACACACACAGCCTCAGTTTCACCTGCTTCACATTCAAATGCACCGCAGAGAGTCCTGCTTTCTGATTGGCCGGCAGCTCAGCTACCTTTCTGAAGGTGTATAAATTTGGAAATTGTATTTGATTCTTGTTAAGCATTTTGTCATGTAAAGTGCTCTATAGACAAAGATTATTATTATTATTAAACTGCAGGTAACCACAGCAACAGGACTGATGTATGTGGACACCCCTGCTCCAGATCCATTAGTGCCCTGTGGACCCTTTTTTCTTTCTCTGGCTCCCTCTCAATGCTACAGCATGATATTTCAGATAAATGGATGTTAACGTGTCTGCATACTTTTGACACCACAAACAATAACATAATGTGTGTGTGTGTTGGGGCTTCAGGTCTTGAACCGTCCTCCCTGGAGGGTTTTTGGGGCTCTGCAGGACTCCACTTAGCTTTTAATGTGTGCACTCTTTACTCACCACCCCCCACAACAACAACGCCTCCACAGGGGCCTGCTGGGGGACATTAAACAGGGCTTCCCCCTAAAAGAGACCCAGCTGCTGGATTTCATGCTCACTTTCTGGCTGTGACATTCAGGGAAACACCAAGTGAAGCAACGCTGTGGAATTTACACAGGAGCCGTCAGTAAGTGCTGCGAGAATCCCACAGGAGGCATAAAGGATGATTGACCTGTTACCTGCGGTGGAGCTAAGGGTGGCGCTGGAGGAAAGATTATGGAGTCGCTCAGATGTAAAGGATTCATCCTCTGGAGAGCAGGATCCACCTGATCAGCCTCCCGCAGCAGGAAAACAACAGCAGGTCAGAAAAGGGTGATTCTGAACAGAAAAATTCATTTTGGACAAGCAGAAGAGACAAAGTCCTGGACCCTGTTCATCCTCTACGGGCTCTCGACTGACGGATCGGCCGGGCTGATTTTAGCTGAAGATGCTCGGTAGAGACATTTACTGTTGGTACAGGAAGGACAGAGACAGGCAGAGAGCGCTGGTATCTGGGTCAGGACTCCTTATTCACACATGGGAGGGATCAAATCAAGACAAAAGATCATTATCAGACTTTAAGATCCAGACTGGGTCGGGCTGTAACACTCAGAAATGAAAGGCACCTGCAGACAGTTAGGCTTTCATGAGTTAATAAGCTGCGAGTGTCTTCAGGCTGTTCACATGTAGTGACAGAAACGCTTCAGTGCTGATGCGTCCTCACATGTCCACAAAGAAAAGTTTTTCATTCAGAGAACGCCTCCCTGTTCATGTTACATAATCAGCTTCAGTCTGACAACAACAAAGCAGCCAGGATCTGAGTAAAGAGATGTTACAATCCCTCTGTGCTCACACCACAGCGGCCCCACTCCTCTTCTGAGGAGAGTCAGAGCACTTTACAGAGAGACGGCAGCAGGTAAACCTACACTGCTGCACAAACTCTGTCCGTGTGTGAGATTTAACGGGACAGTGAAGGCAACACGCTGTGACAGAGAGAGGAGACTCACCTGCAGCTGCTTCCTGCCTTTAAAAAGCTGCTCGTCGATCCAGGAGTGGTTTCCCTCTGCTGCGCTCACTTCTCGAGGTTCCCGTCCTGACTGAAGGAGGGCGGGGTCCTTCAGCTGGACCAGGATCAGCAGGAGGAGGAGGAGGAGGAGGATTTGCATTTACTCAAACACTATAAAGCATAACACTGAGGTACTTTAACTTGAGTACTTCATTTGAATGCGACATTATACTTAAACTCCGCTGAGGGAAACTACTAAAGAGTATTTTACCTGTTTTTTTAAAAACGTGATCAACAAATTTAAAGGTTTTGAGAATTAAAGAAATAAAGAAAAATCCTCCAAATCCTCCGAGTTCAGCTTCTCAGACGTGAGGAGCTGCTGGTCCAACAAAACTAGACATCAGAGTGTAACTTCCAGGACATTTTGTAAATAAGCTGATTTAATTTAAAAAAGGTCTTTACTGCAGGGACAGATGTTTCATTTCTTTTAAGAACATTTGGTTTTTAGGACTCAAGGAATGCATTTAGCTATATTTCTGAATAACTACATTTACTTTCAATACACTTTTTTTTTCTTTAGGTAAGATTTAAATGCAGGACTTGTATTGAAGTCCACCTGGACCCAATCAATAATAATAATAATGACCCTGATTATTACTCATCCTGACTGTCTGCTGCCCCCTGCTGGCTGCACCTGCTATTACTAAAACCACTTTATGTGAACATGAAGGAGACACAGAATTAAACCAACATGGTGTCATTAAAACAAACAAACAAGCAGACCGAACGCCAGCACGCACTTCTGACCCGTTTAAAGCGGGAAATAAAGAATGAATAAATAACACCGTTAAAAACCATGAAATAGACACACTTAGCACCAGTATCAGAAAAAAACGTATTTGCAAAATAGAAATGCGAATATTAATCTCTGGCCCCAGAGAAATCTCTTAACTTTCATAAAAATAATTTTATATTTTCCTGAAGAACTGCTTCATTTGAACCCAGTAAATAATAATTCTTCTTTCACTTATTAAAAATCATATAAGAAAATAAGTTTCTCTGTAAACAGAGTCCACATTTTTGTAATAATAATTATCTCAATACAAATAATTTGTAATTTAATGGTAAATTATTGGAAAATGAAAAAAAGAATCTTTACAAACCAAACGATCAATCGATTCATGGAGAAAATGATCAGCAGACTGATGCAGGATGCTTTACATTAATGATCAGGAATAATAACCTGATGAGCCTGATTATACTCACTTCCTCAGCCACCGCTGGGGACCCCGCTCTCTTCCCATTGGCTCACCTGGGGTCCCCTGCAGCCAGGTGGACCCTTCTCACCCCAGGAGCTGGCTGGCAGCCGCTCTGCGTCTCGCTCAAGGAGACGTGTTCATCAACTGGACATTTCACTCACTCCCGACAGCTTAGTACACGTTACTGTTTTATTGGTTACAGCATCTTGTGTCAAACCAGGCTGACAACATTTTAAAATGCAAAACACAAAGACGAGACGAAAACACAAACGCAGAGTACAAAAACAAAACATCTCACAGCAAACGTCAGTCAGGACGTTATCAAACCGTCAGAGGCGCCGCTGTGTGGCGCATCGCTTCATCTCAAAAAGTAAGTCCCGGTCCAGCTGGACTCAGTCGGATCAGGAGTTCATTTAAAACTTTGTTTTATTGGTGCAAATGAAATGTAGTGGTTTTACGGTTTATTGCCTCTCTTGTTTCGCCCTTTTATTGCTTCGGACTGGTGGACGGTGGACAGAAACCTGTTCCAGGCGCGTGCGCAGGACCCGTTGGAACCTGCAGACGAGCCAATCGGGCTTCTCGTCACGTCTCCAGGTGTGTGACTGAACCCTGAGCACAGCTGGCGCCTCCTGGTGGTCCGCCGGCGGCTACGCACTCTGCACGGCGCTCTGTGGACCTGAAGACTCTGCAACAACAACACAATCGAGATGAAACTAGAGACTGCAGCTCGTCACTGATGCACCCGCCATAGCAAATGTCTTTACAGCGTTTTAACTGGCTCGCCAAATACGTCACAGGTATGTAGGTGAAGATGCACTAATTGTATTCATGAGCTGTTTTTTTGCCCTAAAACCATGATGGCTGATTTGACCTTTGACCCCATAAATGTAGTTCGTGGCCCCTACTCCTTTGCATCGCCATAAATGGTTCGAACAGCAAAGTGCAGTTTCAGCTTTTATCTTGTTTCAGTGAATAAAAACATAACTCATGAACAAAGACTTGATTTCATACTTTACCTGCTCAATTACCGAGATAAGAATCTCCCTATAAATGAAACTTCACACCATCTTTACCGTTTAAATTAAGTGATTAAATACAAGGCTCGGCTGAGCAGAGGGGGAAAAGAAAGATACAACACAGCGCAATGGGACCAGAAGACAGAGATTAAAATGTAGGTTAATTATACATCTGACCCGTTTTAAACAGTCGTGTCCTTTTTACGACAACAAACGAAACTAGAGGAAAACGTGGGATAACGGCGTCCGCCGAACCGACACAGGCAGTTTTGTCTGACGTCAACTCACACTGAAGTGTTTCGGCGATGAACGCTCAGCCTGCACGTTGTTGACGTGATTTTAATTTGTCATTTTGTGTGCTTCAGCTACGGATAACAGCTCTATGTGAGCTCGTTCTGTTCCGCTCTCTGCAGGCTACATATCCGCATGAAGCATTTCAGAATAAGAGCGCTTGCCTGTCTGATTTTGCTGATTTGTGTTTCTACTATTGTTAAGTAGCTAAGTAGTTAAATTGTTCCTTTGTCTGTTTTAACTGTTATTTGTTGATGTATGACGGGGAGTCTGCAAAAGGCGTTTTATTTTGAAAATCGACCGGATTCCCTATGCCGTTCTGTGTCTGACTTCCTGCCTGGTTCATCTGCTCTGTGCTGCTTGACTTCACTCAAAAGTGAATATTGAACATTAGAGAAACTTCAATAAAATGTTGTTTTTTTTAATTTCAAATTGAATCATAATATAATATCTGGCAGAAAAATCATAATTAGATTTTTTCCCCCTAATCGTTCCGCCCTACTGGTAGGCGGTGTGTCCACACGGGGCCGTGCAACCATTCATTAAACGTGCCAATGTTTTTGATGAACATGAACTGAATATAAACTACTAAAATAACAGAGAGTACGTGATGAAGAAAAGAGGAGACTTGGATCTTTATGTGGACACAGAAATGTAACCTGGTTAAATCATATCTACATGCAATCTGGATTTGGGACTCATTGTAGCGTCAGGTGTGTGTGCAGCGATGAGGAGGCTGTAACCTTCCTCACATTAACACATGAAGCTAAGAGAAATGTCTGATGTCATCACGTCTCCACGTTTGACCTTCAGCTGCTGCTCTTTAATGACAGCGGCGATGCGGATCCGTCATCGTGCTCAGTGTAAAGCAGCTGACCTGCGAGTCCTTCCAGCCTCTACAGGTGCTCAGGTTACCTGTGCGCAGCGCGCTCGTCCTGATCCGGCTCTCCTCCAGCGTTAAAAAGAAGCCGCTTCTCTCTCCGGGGTCAGAGGTCACGGCGTCTCCTGATCCCACCTCGCAGGCCATCACCACGATGGGACCCTTCCCCGCTTTCAGGTGGACCTGGATGCTGTCCTGCATCAACACACACACGCACTTTCGTTCAGCCGCCATGTTTACTATCAGCTACGAGAGAAAAGCTACAGGAAGTTGGATATTTTCAAGTCTTAACCAACGATAGACTCCACAGAACATTTTCTGCATTAGCTGATTAATCGTTCTCTGTAAAAAGTCTCAGAATAATAAAAATCTTTTAATATCTAGTTTTGTCCGACCAGAAACAAACAGATTTTTCTTTAAATAATTCTCAAAACAGCTGCCGTTTAATTTTCTCTCGACTGACCAACTAATCTTTGCCCCTCTGAACCTAAAAAGGATGTTGCACCTGATCATGAGATGCTGTAGTGAAAGGATCAGGTGGAGAATGATTTGATTAGTTTTCTACATGTGCAATAAGACATTTTAGGCATTAGACCAACACTTCACACGTAGTGCTGAGGAGCCTCTGCCTGGTCTCTGTTCCTTTACCTCTTTGGGTGCAGGAATCTCCAGTTTAGTTTCCTCTGGAGCTTTGACGACGACCACCGTCTGCTCCTGGAAGGCTCTGAGCCGGCAGACGTCCTCGTGGGTCACGTAGGCCGACGTACAGAAAAAGGTTAAAGAAAACCTGCTTCTTGTTTAAATAAGAACGTACAGCGATGGCTTTTCACTTCCTTTCAGGCACCCCGGCTCCACCTGTCCCTGCTGCCCAGTTTTACTTAAACTGCCGTTTTCCACAGCCACTGGTTTCTGTTTATTTCTGTCGGACATAAAAACTGCTGAAACTTGCTCGTTCATCTTTGTCTGGGAACACCTCGGGACCCCCAGGAGGAGCTGGAGGACTCTGGTCTGCTATCTAAAAGGAAAGGACTCCGTCAGGTACCAGGGCCTGCTGGTGACCTCGGGCCCGCTGTGAAAGGATATGCGGCGTTCTCCGCGTCGTCGGTCATGTCGAACAGCTGCTGGGCGCAGTTTTTGATGAGGCCGTCCAGCGCGTCCTCCACCAGCTTCAGGTTCTGCAGCTCTCTCTGGAACTTCTGCTGGTTCTTCCGCAGAAAGCTGGAGATCCGACACTTTCCCCTGCACGGAGAAAAATCTGAGAGTCACTGAGCAGCTTTACAACAACAGAGCAACAGTCGACCCGTCAGGTCTTATTAAAAAAGGAATAGACACGAGAAAGAAATCAAACAATCTGCCTGCAAGGAAGCAAAGTAAAAACAGATGAATGGTTTGTTTATTTGGATAAATAACATTAATAAAGTCAGTCAGGCCGCTTGGATCCGTTTACTCAGATCCAGCACATGAACCATTTTAAACTGGCCACGCTGACTCGTCCCCCGTGTTCTCACATGAGGCCGCCTGTCTCAAACTTCACAACAAAAACATAAAAGCCAACAGTGAACAAGGCGTCCTCTCGTCCGTGACTCACGTCCACTTCACCCTGTTGGCCGACTCCTTCCGGATGAGGTCGATGCCCTCCAGGATGTTGGTGATGTCGTAGACTCGCCGTCTGCGGGTCCGCAGGCTCGTGGTCACCTCTCTCAGGTCCAGAGAGCCGCCCGGCGCCGCCAGCAGAAGGTCCAGGAAACGCTGAGTCAGCATCGCCAGAGACACGTCTGAAAAAGACACTCAGAGTCAGAGCTGCCTGAGAAACAAACCTCCACGTCCTGCAGCTGGGACGCGTCGAGAAACTAATCTGTCAAATATTTAAGCAAAGCGTTCTGCTCAACGCTCCTCAGGTGTGAACATTTGCCGTTTTCTTCATCTGTGACGGTAACTGAATATCACAGTCTGACCTAAACGAAAGCAGCGCTCACCATGTCTGTTGAGTTTCTTGGACTGGACCGATGGATTCCTCTGTTGCAGCGCAGCACTGGGAAGAAAAATAAAAAAAATTAAAGACACCAAAACATTCGATTCAACCTAAACGAACACAAAACAACAACCTGGGAAATATGACCCGTTTTCATCCATAAACTACACAACAATCTAAAGAATATAAAAATTCAGACACATTGTTAGACTTTAAGTATTTACCTGGTCTTCTCAGGCTCTGGAGGGTTTTCCAAACCTCCACCTGGATCCTGGAAAACAGAAAGCAGAGCAGGTAAGCAAGCTGCCGCGCTTTACGTTTGTTTCTTACGTTGTTACCAACACTCACAATTCATTTTCACCTTTAAAACAAAACAAGATATCAAATGTTACTTAAAAAGCACCAGTTCACGTTTCTCACTGCACTTTCCCTACAGAGCAGGCCGTCCTCTTTATAATACGATCTTTAGAATCATATTCACGTCTGCAGTTTTGGAAACATTTTGACATCAACTTCATATTGTTGCCAAAATAATATTTTAATCAAAATGACCACAAAGAAACTGAAGGTCTGCGGTCCACCTGTTGGTAATCAGCTATGTTAAACTAAAAGTAAACTACCAGGATGTGCTGCTCCCAAGCTGCTGCGCTGCAGATAAAATCAACATAGATCTAAAAGAGAAAGAACTTCTACTTAAAGCTGCTATAACGGATCATTTTACAACATTTAACATGTATGAAGTGAAAGTGTGTTGAGTCTCTGATAGTGAGTTAGCAGACATTTCTCAGAGGGACACATTTTGTTTCTAGAAGCCAAACTTTTGAAATGTTGACAGATTCTGGGGTTTCCAATGACAGAAGGAGATTTTAATAATTAACAGGAAAGTTAGCTTTAAAAAAAACAAACCCTATCAGACACAAACTTCAAAGAAGAAGATCTGTTAAATGTCTGGAGAGAATCTTTAAACGTGCAATCACTAATATTACAAGTTTAAACACTGACATTGGTTTAATGTTGATGTGGTGACTAGTTAGCGTTTCCATTTATTCATTTAGCTGACGCTTTTATCCAAAGCGACTTACGATTGCTGTATATATCAGAGGTCTCTTGGGGTTAAGCGTCTTGCTCAGGGACACAATGGTGGACGTGTCACAGTGGGGGATTGAACCCGATCCACTGCGCCATCAACACTCCAAACGTTTTTTTTTTTGTTTTTAAACAAAACAAAGCTTTTCCTCCAAAAACTGTTTCCTGTTGTAGCAGAATATTAAGCTCTGCGAGTGAACCAGAACAGTGAAGCTGCAGCTGAACAGATAAACAACAAGCTGAGAGTCAACTTTAAGCTCCGGAGAAGCTGCAGATTCACCACCAGAGAAGGGCTGGCTATCGAGAACCTGTTCCAAGGTGGAACATTTACTAAGACCCGTGTGTTTGGATCCTGCGTCTCGGCTCCTGACTGAACTGCAGTGAGCATTTTACAGCCCATCAAAGCCGCTACGCTGACCTAACGTCCCCTCGTGTGTTACGTCAACAAAGCCTGAACAAGAGAGTCCTTCTGGTTCCGGTCCTGGACGGCGGCGGACCGCAGCAAACGCTCCAGAGTCTGGCTTAGCTTTGCTAAAAAAAGAGAACGACACAGCAAAATGCAACAGCTGCAGTAAGGAGGTTTGGTGCGAGGGAGGAAGCAGCTCCGACACGACGAAGCGTTTCCTTCAGATTCACGCCGTGTTCAACGTGTATGACACCCCAGATCCACGCTACGCTAACAGTAGCAACAAAACACAGGTGAGCCGACGTTCAGCTTTTATACTGAAGGGAAACCAACGACGGCTACAAAGGAGACGAGTCCCCAGAGACGACTTTAGAGACGTGAAGGGGAAGATGAGCGAGGAGGAAGAGGATGAAGGTCACCGAGCGCTGACCAGATCTGTGGTGAAGGGAAAGTAGAATTGGATAAAAATATACGTTACAGCTGCTGTAGGTAAAGTGTCCACTGTGCTGCTGTATAACGATCTGGATGAAGACAGAAAACTTAATTTCCTTCTTTGTGAAGAACACATAACAAACCTGTTGTGCAGGTGTGTCTGCTGCAGGAGGAGCATCATCATCTCCTCCTTCATTTTCCACTGCCGCCTCCGCCTCCTCCTCCTCCTCGCAGCCTCCGGCGGCCCACTGCTCCTCTTCCTCCGAGGACTCGGCTCCCCAGGGGCTGATCAGGCCCAGGGGCCCGTCCAGGTAAGGGGGCATGATGGGGATGGCGTCGCTGCTGACCCCGCTGGTGGACACGTCCTCCGGCAGGAAGTGGTCCTCACAGATTAAATGCTGCTCTGTCGCGTCCTGCTTGTCTGTCTCCCTCAGCGCCGCCAGCCACACCTGAACAAAGACACCAGTGTCCCAATCAATAATAAAGATCAGCAGCAGCTGCAGCTCTTATTTTAAGTCTTCTGGGTTTCACATCAAAGCAATATGCGGCGCTAAAATCCTGACGAGGGACTTAACTAACAGTTATGTTCATTATTTTTGCTATTAATCGAGTTTTAAACGTTTGACAGGTATCTTGATGGCATATTGTAACTCCACTGCACATATTGTAAGACATCTGTAAAACACTTTCTCTGCACGTCTGCATGACGGCAATACGGTTGAATCTAATCTAATGAGAAGTGTGCTGAGACTTTTACTCAGCGCTGGGTCTACCTGGCTTATTTAGACGTCTAAAGCAGGCGTTTTCAATAATCATAATCACATACACAGACAGAATTAAACCGAGACGGCCTTATATTGCGATTTGGCAGCAGACTACACCAAATAAAGGTCTGTTATAAATCTTTTGGACTGTGGGTAAAATTCCCTAAAACTACAGTGTCTCAGATCTCTTTAACCAACTCCCACATATTCAGGTTTTTTATAGCCTGTACCTGTTGATAATTAGTGTAATAATAACCAATGCTGTGCTGCACACTCTCATGCACTCTGCACGAGCGGAGTTCAGTCAGGTTCTTCCCCAGTATGTGGAATATGTCCTTTTCAGGCCATGTTGCCTGTAGATCTTCTGCTGTTGATGCTTCTATGTTGTTTCTCAAATGTAAGTAACTGCCAAATGAATAAATGAAAATAGACTGTTTATTTTGTGTTTGTCTGTTTTTATAGTACATTTTTTGGACTCAGGTGTTTGTCCTTAATAAAGTGTTTTCACTGAGGCTCCCATGAACCTGTTTGGAGCCCCAGAGAACCTCTCAAGTGTTCAGCTCTCTAAAAAAGGACCACGGAGGAATCTAACGTGAAAGCAGGCCCCATCTTTTTAAATCTTTAGAAAAGTGAAGTTTTGATTTCAGTCCGACCTCCAACAGCTGATCTCCGGGGGCCCCACATGAAACAGCTGTCTCTTGTACCGGTACGTTAACACGTTAGCATCGTTAGCCGGCGGAAGGAAAGAGGGGGGAACAAAACTAAAGACCGACTCCTGCTACTCAAACGCCCCAGGAACCAGCACCTGAGCTGCGGGTCCAGTCCTCACCTTGACCCGAGCCGGGTCCTTCGGGAACTTAAAGAACCTCTTCGGTTGACGGTTGAAGATCCCCCGGTTTACGTTCACCATGCGATTCGGACACCCAGAGACGACACACTTCACCATGCTGCCCGTCTCTCCTCCGGGCTACCGGCGCACCGGAGCCCCCTTTATATCCGGTAATACCCGGCGCACAGCGCACGGGAGCGGGTTGTTTACGACGAGCTTCACGGCGGGTTTCCAGATCGGAAATCCTTTTTTTTTGTCACCCGGATGTACAACTATGAAGGTGAATAGAGGATCAGTAGCCTGCTGGAAGGTTCGTTTACAAAATGCAAGACACCGCCGTCTGCTGGTGAAGACAATGTAATGCAACAAAAAAGCTGACAACCATGAAATGCCAGTCAGCTAATATGTTAATGCCAAAAGCAGAAGAAAATGTGTTGCACTCATTGGTTGCTCTTTTACAGCAGGAGAAATGCGATTTCAACCTTAATTTTTGTGTTGCAGCGACCACCTGTCTCTCATATTTTGGCCCTAATATTCACCAGTGAAGCAAAGCAATTAGTGGCAGGAATTGTAATTGAGACTTGATGGCGATACTTTGCTCGGTCTCATTACTGGCTATTTTTTGTCTTCATAAAAAAGTGATGCTCTACAGGAGTTGAACCCTGAAGCTTTCATACAAAGGACAGAAACACTGCCTCTTCGCTACCTACCCACACATGTGTATGGTGGTGGTGATGGCGCATAGATAAGATGCTTGCCTTTGGTGTGGGAGACCTGTGGGAGACCCCTAGTTGCTCCAGAGGTGTGCGACCTCTGACATGTATAGCAATTGTAAGTCGCTTTGGATAAAAGCGTCAGATAAATGTATGTAATGTATGGGGTGAGCGAATGCAGCCAACCTTTCCTTCACTTCAGAAAGGTAGGAGTTTTATGGTTACCATTAAAGTTGTCAAAATACTACTCAAGTGAAAGTATAAAAGTGAATCCATAGTGAATGTACTTAAGTATCAACATTCTGTATGACACAGAATACTATAGCCAACAGTTTCTCCATGGTTTGGCTTCAGTTTTCTAAGTACTTTTTTTTATCAGCACAATGTACAAATCTCTGCAGGCAGAAAATCAGTACTGGTAAATAATGCATCCACCAAGAATGTTATACATCTAACACTCATAAATCCTGAGAAAACAGGTGGATTTATATCTCTGCAAGTAGAAAATCATTGTGGAACAATGCATCCACCTATTATGTGTGTTTTCAGACACTCAAAGGCCAAACTCTGAAGATGTTGAAATTTTACACATTTAACAATCAGATATGCTGATAATACAGGTGGATGCAAACCTGGGCAGGTAAATCAGTAAATTTTCTGTTTTGTATTTAACTATTCAGCTATCAAGTACAGTTTCAGTTGGTTGCCTTTTTTTTAAATGCAATTCTACATGTGTACATGTAATCTGGATCTCAGACTGTACAGAACCCAGCTACCAGCCTCAGACCACAGCCAGCCTGTTTTAGCCCAACTCCCAGTATGTCTTTGAATTTATTTTAAGATCTTATTGATTACTTTAATGGCTGGCCTTGTACCTTCCTATATTTCTTACCTCTTACTCCCATATGAGCCAATCTGTAACTTGAGATCCTCTTGCAACTGTTTTTATTCTCTGCTTCAGAGGCCCGACTGAAAACTCAAAGAGAGTGTTTACAGTCAGTCAGACCTGTGTGAGGAAACCAGGCTGGTTCCGTCACTAACTTCTTACCAGACACCTTGTCCTGATTTTACGTGAGTTTTTGGATTTTACTTTAACAGTGTTTTTATTTATTTTATCTTACAGTGCCAAAATTGGTCTCTCCCGTTGCCAGCTGGTATTGGCTCTAGCCCCCCCCACGACCCTGTACGCAGGATAAGTGTTTGACGATGAATGTATGGATTGCTAGAATTGGTCTGTTTTACTAAAACGACTCTCTAATTCGTCGATCCGCTGCTTTATGTAAATTTGCTCTATAAATTTGTATTATTAATATTATGATAAAAAAGTTCTCATTTGTTTTGACTTCAGGAACTTCAAGCACAACTTGAATGAGCTGAGCTAATGTGTCTGCTCTGGACAACCAGCAATCGAGTGAGAAGCGAATTGTGGGTTGGACTCATGCAGAGAAAGTTAAGCAGAGAAACGTCTGCAAATGGAAAGAACAAACACTCTGATATGAGCCCTCACTGACTTTTTACCCTCACTGCTTTCTCTTCAGGCCACATAAGCGTTCACATATGAAACAAAGATATTTCAGCTGATTGTTGCACTTAGAACGAAAAACTGAAAAAGATTACAAGGTCTGTTAGGATGAAGGGTCAAATGATTTCTCAGAACAATCTTATATCTTGCTACAAAAATACTTAAATGGTTTTGCAAAGAGTTTACAAAAGTATTATATTGTGTGCATTAAAATTCTAAGAATTATATACACCGATCAGCCATAACTTTATGACCACTGACAGGTGAAGTGAATAACACTGATTATCTCATTACCGTGGATTGCACCTGTACCCTCATTGATGCACGTGGAGAGTGAAGACTAGCCCGTGTGGTCCGATCCAACAGATGAGCTACTGTAGGTCAAATTGTTGAAAAGGCTGATGTTGGTTATGATAGAAAGGTGTCAAGAACACACAGTGCCTACACAGTAGAGTCTATGCCTCGACGGGTCAGGGCTGTTTTGGCGGCAAAAGGGAGGCCTACATTATGACCAGCAGGTGAAATTTGCTCTTACATTGAACAATATTTGAAAATTTAGATTAAGTGTGATGCAACATCCAGGCATTAGTGGTGTAGAATGATGAAATGTTCACTAACACTACTATAATACAACCCAAGATTAACAGTGTCATTTAGTTTTGTGAATCATGCAGGTAGTGAAAGAAAACAAGACTTGGGCCAGGTACACACTACCTGCTAACAGTATGTTAGTGTGGTGGAACAAACAAAAACATAGTTGCTAAAAGTGTTGTCTTTGTGATATTTATTAAAGTTAGAAGTAGGCCTACTACAGCTGGGGCAAAGAGCTTGTTACACCGGAGGGTGATTAGAGTGTCTGACTCAGAGGAAATTATATCTAAAACAATGAATGCAAGGAGATAATTGGGAAGCCTTTCTTAAACTTGATGCTCAAGTTCTCACAGGAAAGAGTATGCATAAAACAAAACAATTTCAGGCCTGTTCATTTTGGAAAATGCACTGGTACACATACAGTAGTGGACAGTGTATGATAAGTTAATGAGAGACCCGGGATGTCCAGGTTGTTGCTATGAGTTGTTAACATGGTCAAGATGTTTCTAAAAATGGTATAGAAATGTCAAGTTTCCAGAGTCCTTCTTTGGATTATTTAGATGTCAGGAAGACATTACACCTTCTACAGAAAACAGAGTGACGCTGAGGAACCAGGCTTGGACACAAACCTAAACCCAGGATAAAGAGGTTCAGTGAACATAGTGTTGAAGGTGTGGAGGTGGATCAGTGTGTCAGAAAAGATGTTGTAGAAGGACAGAGTGCCAGCAGGACAGTCCACATACACTCCAACTCTGTTAGAGACAGAGGAGGAGGAAGGAGGGAGATCTGTTTTTATGTTTTTGTGCCAGACAGAAAAACCATCACCAGAGCAGCTCAGAGTCCAGGACTGATTATTCCCTCCAAACCTGCAGTCATATCCCTTTCCTTTCCTTCTGATTCCTCTGTAAGTCACTGCTATATGAACCACCCCTTCCCAATTGACCTCCCAGTAACAGCAACCAGTGAGACCATTTCTGCACAGCAGCTGTTTCCAGTGGTCAAATCTCTCTGGATGATCAGGATATGTCCGTTCCCGTCTCAACAGAGTCACCGTTCTGTTGTTGTCAGACAGTTTAAGCTCTCTGTTTGCTGTGTTTGTGTCCAGTGTGAGTTCACAGAAATCTGATGGAGAGAACAAGACACAACACAGCAGCAGTTTATCATCCAACACAACTGTATGATTAATTGTTTTAACTATCATAATAGATATATACTAACAATTCTGCATCCACACTTACACTTCTTCATGGCAGGTTTCAGTCTCTGCTCTCCACCATGGTCTAAACTGGAGTAAGAAACACAGACATTGTCTTTTATTATACTGTAGGAACAGAAACATTTAATAACCTTTCTTATAGTAAAGTGAGTCAAGCGTCTCAGACAAAGCTTATGAAATGCCCCCCCCCCAAATCATTTAACCAGTACTGGAGACATGAATTCATCACAAGTTATCTCATTTAACTTTTCATATAGAGTAGGTCTAGACCGTACTCTTTGTAAGATTATTTAGACTCAAGAATTCCCACCATGAGCAGCATTTGACCACAGTGACAAAGAAAACAGGTAGAGTTAACAGGTAGAAACCTTGAGCAGAGCCTACATTCAGGCCAGGTGGCCATCTGCCTCCACTGGCTGGTTTAGGGGTTGGGGATGGAACACACAGTAGCCCAAAACATAGATATATAAAATAATAGTAATAGTAGCGGTATTTATACAAATATCAATGGAAATTAATAGTAATAATAATAATAATGATAATAATAATGAATGAAAAGTGAATATAAATTTGGACAGCCAAAGTACCCTCACATAGAGAGTTTTGAGTATGACAAACTCTGAACTGCAATAGTGTTAACTGTTGTCTGTCCATACCTGAGAGCATCCAGTCTCAAGTGTGGATCCTCCTGACAAGCATATAGCAGCTTTCCTCCTGAGTCTCCTGGATGATTGTAGCTCAGGTCCAGCTCTCTCAGATGGCTGGGGTTGGACTTCAGAGCTGAGGCCAGAGCTGCACAGCCTTCCTCAGTGACCTGACAGCCTGACAGCCTGATGATACAAGAATAGTTCTAGTCAAGTACAAGTCAATAACACAGAGAGACCATCTGCTTAGTATTTTAATTGTTAGTTTAAAAAAATCACCAACAACTGGTTGCAGAATCTTTGGTATTCAAGGTCTCAATGGAAAGATGAGAGGAAAATGAAGAAATACTGAAAATGAAAGTCATTCATTGGAGTTGGAGTTTTATTCCAAATAGCTGGTAACACAACTTATATGAAAATAGTAGTAGGTCAAAGAAAACCACATACAGTATGATGACAGCTGCTATATTTTTTTAATAACGAAACATCCTTCCTACAACTTACTTATTCATTTGGTATTACACCAAACAGGCAGCAGCACAGAGCTTCATGCACAGCTTAGTAATGAATCAGCAAGACACTAACTTCTGTTGTTCTCTCCACTAATTCGCAGGTACTGCAAAAAATAAATTCCTACAATGCAGTTTTCTTTAACACTGAGTATCATCGTGGCCTCTAATCGTTGTCAGGGTAACACTTTACTTCCGGTCACATTTACTTTAGCAATTGTAAGCAGTGTTACAAACATCTACTGTCTGTCTACTAAACAATAATGTAGTGGTGTAATTTTGTGTATTTCTGGTTTCATCATTGTGTGTTAAATGTTTATATTATTTTAACTAAAAGTGATGTTTATATTATTATAACTAAAAGTGAAGCAAGAAGATGTGACTGAGACATTTTAGGAAATTACATATTGTAATATTTCAGTAATAAACAAGCAGTGGTTTCAGCAAGACAGTCTCTCCTGTTGGTCTATCCATTGATCCACAATGCTTTCTAGCCTGGGCATAGATTCAGATGTACCGTAGGTCTGAAGCTGGTGGCAAAATCACGTAAACAGGAAAAGCTTACACATTACTTTCAATGTTAAAAGCTGTTATATTCTGTTAAGCAAAATGTCTGAATCCTGACCTGAGTGTTTCCAGTCCACAGTGTAGACTCTCCAGTCCAGCAGAGAGCAGCTTCACTCCTGAATCTTGGAGGTCATTGTTACTCAGGTCCAGCTCTATCAGACTAGAGGGCGGGGAGCAGAGAACTGAGGACAGAGCTACACAGCTTCTCTCTGAGAGGTTACAGCCACTTAGTCTAAAGACAAATAAGTGATTAACACAAACAAAATGGTTTTCTTCTCAACTATACTGTAAAAAGAAGTTGAATTAATTAATACATCCAGTGATACATCCACCTACAGAGCTTTGTTGGAGGCTTTGACCACTGGCAGCAGCCTCAGAAGAGCCTCCTCTGAGTATTTCTTAAGGTCAAACACATCCAGATCTTTTTCTGATGACAGTAAAATGAAGACCAGAGCTGACCACTGAGCAGGAGAGAGTTTATCTGTGGAGAGACTTCCTGATCTCAGGTACTGTTGGACGTCCTCCACTAGAGAACGATCATTCAGTTCATTCAGACAATGAAACAGATTTATGTTTCTCTTTGGAGAAAAATTCTCAGTGATCTTCTTTTTGATGTACTCAACTGTTTCCAGATGGGTCTGTGAGCTACTTCCTGTCTGTGTCAGCAAACCTCGTAGGAGACTCTGATTGGTCTTCAGTGAAAGACCCAGAAGGAAGCGGAGGAACAAGTCCAGGTGTCCATTTGGACTCAGTAAGGCCTTTTCCACAGCACTCTGATAGAGATGATATGGTTCAGGTTTCCCTCCAAATACTTTCGACCACCAGGAGGTTGTTTGTTCTTCTGCCAGCAGATTGACACCAGAGCTGATGAAGGTCAGATGGACATGAAGAGCAGCCAGAAACTCCTGAACGCTCAGATGGACGAAACAGAACACCTTGTCCTGGTACAGCCCTCTCTCCTCTTTAAAGATCTGTGTGAACACTCCTGAGTACACTGAGGCTGCTCTGATATCAATGCCACACTCTGTCAGGTCTGATTCATAGAAGATCAGGTTGCCGTTCAGCAGCTGCTCAAAAGCCAGTTTTCCCAGAGACTCGATCATCTTCCTGCTCTCTGGAGTCCAGTGTGGATCTGTCTCAGCTCCTCCATCATACTTTGTGTTCTTCACTTTGGACTGAACAACCAGGAAGTGGATGTACATCTCAGTCAGGGTCTTGGGCAGCTCTCCTCCCTCTCTGGTCTTCAACACCTCCAGAACTGTAGCAGTGATCCAGCAGAAGACTGGGATGTGGCACATGATGTGGAGGCTTCGTGATGTCTTGATGTGGGAGATGATTCTGTCAGCCTGCTTCTTATCTCTGAATCTCTTCATAAAGTACTCCTCCTTCTGTGGGTCAGTGAACCCTCTGACCTCTGTCACCATGTCAACACACTCAGGAGGGATCTGATTGGCTGCTGCAGGTCGTGTGGTTATCCAGAGGCGAGCAGAGGGAAGCAGGTTCCCCCTGATGAGGTTTGTCAGCAGCACATCTACTGAGGTGGACTCTGTAACATCAGTCAGGACCTCATTGTTGTGGAAGTCCAGAGGAAGTCGACACTCATCCAGACCGTCAAAGATGAACACAACCTGGAACTCTTCAAAGCTGCAGATTCCTGCTTCTTTGGTTTCAGTAAAGAAGTGATGAACAAGTTCCACCAAGCTGTACTTTTTCTCTTTCAGCACATTCAGCTCTCTGAAAGTGAATGGAAATGTGAACTGTATGTCCTGGTTGGCTTTGTCTTCAGCCCAGTCCAGAGTGAACTTCTGTGTTAAGACTGTTTTCCCAATGCCAGCCACTCCCTTTGTCATCACTGTTCTGATTGGTTCATCTCTTCCAGGTGAGGCTTTAAAGATGTCTTCTTGTCTGATGGTTGTTTCTGGTCTGTCTGGTTTCCTGGATGCTGTTTCAATCTGTCTGACCTCATGTTCATCATTGACCTCTGCAGTCCCTCCCTCTGTGATGTAGAGCTCTGTGTAGATCTGGTTCAGAAGGGTTGGGTGTCCTGCTTTAGCAATCCCCTCAAACACACACTGGAACTTCTTCTTCAGTTTAGACTTGAGTTTAAGTTGGCCCAGTGGAGCAATAGTCTCTGAATAAAAAAAAAAATAGTACTACTGTAAATATGAGTAAGTTAACTGCATAGTACAATTTTTCCTTTTATTATGATACTTTTTGCATTTTGCTGCATGTTTATCTAAGGCTGGCCAGAATATTGTCTAACCTTAATCTTAGCTTTGCTATTTCTTACAAGTTTCATTCTTGACAAACAAGCAAAAGAAGATTTTCTGCCTAGCCATGTCCTACATCTTTTTCTGTGGGATCCAGGCGTTCCCAGAGGCCTGTACTACAAAGTAGGTAGTAGAGGTAACTTCAGGTTTATCCTTGGGTTTTCAGTCCTATGATGGTGATTCACTTTTTATCGAGACACATCACCATGGTAATTTTTGCTGAACAGCTAACCTGTTCCGGAGCAGGTTATGTTCCAGATAAGAGATCAACTCTAAAAGCTCTGCCTCCTGACCAATCAGTTATCCCGCAGACTGTTTTATAGGCTGCTGTAGTTGATCCGGAGATGCTTTTGTACACTGATATCAACCTACAACAGACTGATTGAAGAAGCTCCCTCTCTCTCTCTCTCTCCCTCTCTCTTTCCCTCTCTCGTGAACACAGCTGCACTAACCTGTCCAACATTAGAATACTGTGCATAGGCACAAACAAATAATGCTCAGTCACTGAAACTGTTGTTGACAAACTCTCCGGCAATGGAGGTTATTTCTGAGGGAACTTTCTTGATATTAGAAAGGCGAATTCATTGTCTATACTTTGTATCATTATCGTTTTCATGAAAATGATCTTATTACAGTCTAAAAGCATTAGGTGATGCATGAGTGTGTAATCTGCAGGCATAACCCTTTTTTTAAGTGACTTACCCGTAGATCCTGTTATGGGGTTTGATAAATTCTTCACTAGATCATTCTGATTCATCAAAACCAAAACTATTCTGGCCACCTTAATAGTGTTTATACTGTAGATCTGCACCATCTGATCCACTGTGTCCATCCTGTCGGCCTTCTCCAGTTGACTCTTTGGGAGAGTGGGGAAGCCTTCTAGGAGTTCCTTCTGCGGCAGGTACCATTTAAATTTTTTGAAGTCCTCTGCATTCAAATTCTCCAAAGTTTGTAAGAGGGCCTTCTTATGTGTTTCCATCTGTCCGCTCTGTCAAGATCTAGAAGATACCAAAAGAAAGTCTTTACTGTTCTATAAGATGGCACCCTGTGAACAGCAGCCTGTTACGCAGCCCTGATCTGTTTCTGTTTAAGTGTATTTCTCGTCTGTTTTTTTCTGCTGGGATTGTGTGATGTAGATGTAGATCTAAGTGCTGGGAGAGGAAAAGATGAAACAAACCATGCCTTCTGTCTGTTATTATGGGGAATGTGAGATCTCTCCCTTAAGAAGTAACGTAAGATGGATAAGCTAACGGCGCTAACCTGGCTGCAGAGGGAGTATCGTGAGTGTAGCATCATGTGCTCCACAGAGATGTAGCTGAATGTCCTAACTACGTAATTGGCTAGCGACTCTGGATGGTTTTCAACTCGTAAGAGCGGACAGGCGAGATAAAGAGAGCGGGAAGAGGAAGGGTGAGGTGAATAGTGATGTTTGTGACAGATGGTGTAACCCTGGGCAAATTAGTGTTATAGAGCAACTCTGTACAAAGGAAATTTGCTCATGTCATTGCAATAACTGTATACACCACTCCCTCTCAGTGACTTCTAAGCTCAAAGCTCTGCTGAAGAAGAGATTTTTCAGATCTGGAGACAAAGAATAGCTCACTTTTCGTGAACCGACAAATCACAGCCTGCAAACGTTAGACTGCTGAACTCGTTCTGTATGCACGATTAGTATTATTGACAAGTTAGTACTGTGCATAAATAAATCAGAGGTAACCACCATGTAGAGCTTTTTTCTTGCACAATAATTTGAAAAAAACCCACAAAAATGAAACTGTTTTGTCCAACGAATTAATATTACAGCCTACTAGTGGTAATCTATAGTATACTGTACTATGATCTGAAATTATAATGAACGGAGTCGGCGGTATGGGTGGCATTCAGCGGCAATGCCCCCCCAAAAGTCTTTCATGCACATAGTTTGCTATGATGTCCAGCAAACTATGTGGGCTTTGTCGATCATTAGCAGACTTTCTGGGGAAGACTTGGTCTGATTAGGAGCGACGGCATTCAGCCCACTTTGGATGGAGCAGCTCTTATATCTAGCAATCTAGCCAGAGTAGCGTACTACTCATCATTAATAGAGGAAAATAGGAACAACCCAAGGTTTCTTTTGGAGAGTCACAGCTCTATTGAGCCAAGTATTCCCGTAGCTCTCAGTAGTAACAACTTCATGAGCTTCTTTAATGATAAAATTCTAACTATTAGAAACAATATTCACCAAGACCTGCCCTCAACTGGCACTGACTAATCTTTATGCTCTGGAACCTTATCTACTGTAGAACCTGGTGTATATCTGGACTGCTATGCTTCCTTTGATCTTTACCAACTAACTTCATTAATTTCTTCAACTGCCTTTTAGACCCCATCCCGACTGGCTGCTTAAAGAAGTTTTACCCTTAGTCAGTACTTCTTTACTAGATATGATCAATCTATCTTTATCAACAGGCTATATACCGCAGTACTTTAAAGTAGCTGTAATTAAACCTCTTCTTAAAAAGCCCAACCTTGATCCAGATATTTTAGGTAACTATAGACCTACATCCATTTCTCTCTAAGGTCCTTGAGAATATAATTGTGTGACTTTCTACAGAGCAATAGTTTATTTAAGGATTTTCAGTCAGGATTTAGAGTTCATCATAGCACAGAGACAGCACTGGTGAAATTACTAATGACCTCCTAATTTCTTCAGACAATGGACTTGTCTCTGTACTGGTTTTATCAGATCTTAGTGCTGTATTTGATACCATTGACCATCAGATCCTATTACAGAGACTGGAACATTTAATTGGCATTAAAGGAACCGCTCTAAGCTGGTTTAAGTCCTATTTATCAGATTGATCTCAGTTTGTACATGTTAACGATGAGTCCTCAATGCCCGCCAAAGTTAGTCATGGAGTTCCACAAGGATCTGTGCTCGGACCAATCCTCTTCACTTTATATATGCTTCCTTTAGGCAATATTATCAGGAAACACTCTATAAACTTTCATTGTTATGCAGATGATACTTAGTTATATCTATTAATCAAGCCAGATGAAACTCATCAGTTAGCTAAACTTCAAATGTGCCTTCAGGATGTTAAAACCTGGATGACCTGTAATTTTCTAATGTTAAACTTAGATAAAACTGAAGTTGTTGTTCTGGGGCCTCCGTGACGCATTATCTAAAGATATAGTTTCCATTGATGGCATCGCCCTGGCCTCCAGCACCACTGTGAGGAATCTTGGAGTTATCTTTGATCAGGACATGTCGTTTAAGTCTCACATTAAGCAAATTTCAAGGACCGCCTTTTTTTACCTTCGTAATATCGCATAAATCAGGAACATCCTGTCTAAAAATGATGCAGAAAAACTAGTCCATGCATTTGCTACTTCTAGGCTGGATTACTGCAATTCTTTATTATCAGGCTGCTTGAATAATTCCATTAAGGCTCTTTTGCTGATCCAGAATCCTGCAGCACGTGTTCTGACAGGAAACCGGAAAAGAAATAATTTTTTTCCTGTTTTAGCTTCTCTGCATTGGCTTCCTGTAAAATCCAGAATAGAATTTAAAATCCTTCTTCTTACCTACAAAGCTCTTAATGGTCAGGCACCATCTTATCTTAAAGAGCTCATAGTACCTTACTACCCCACCAGAGCACTGTGCTCCCAGAATGCAGGGTTACTTGTGGTTCCTAGAGTCTCCAAAAGTAGACTAGGAGCCAGAGCGTTCAGCTATCAAGCTCCTCTCCTGTGGAACCAGGTTCCAGTTTGGGTTCAGGAGGCAGACACCATCTCCACATTTAAGAGTAGGCTTAAGACTTTCCTCTTTGATAAAGCTTATAGTTAGGGCTGGCTCAGGTGAGTCCTGAACCATCCCTTAGTTATGCTGCGACGTAACGTCATCACATTAATGCATGTTACTAACTCAACTTCTTCCCTTTCTGGTAGTCTTGTGCTTTCTCGTCCCTCTCCTCTCTCCTCTTATCACTTTCTGCAGGTGTTTCTGGCTCTGGAGCTGTGGAGTCTGGATCTGTGGCTGCGGGTCACCTGCTGCTACCTTGCTCCTGCTCAACACCCTTTTCTACAATGTGTTGGCTCCCCCCCCCCACCCAGTCCTCTCTTGATTGCTCTTGCGCCATCGCCTTGACCAGTTGGGGGTGAGGGAGAGAGAGCAAATGCACTAAACAGGACACTCTTTAGATTGAGTTATAGCTGAAATTGGAGACAGAAATTGATATTGCTATTTGTTACCAATTCAGTTTAAAACCATGGTGGTGAGGATGTTTCCTTATTGTGAGGAAACTTTTTGTCCGGTCCTCATTACTTTCAAGACTTGGCTTTAAGGTTAAGGTTCAAAATAGGTTCAGGTTAGGGGGATGGTATAGGTTGGTTGAAATCACTTTATCTTTGCTCTGTGTGTGTGTTTCTGTGTGTGATGCTTTGCAGCTGCAGTATGACTTTGGAGGAGCTTAATACATACAGCTTAATATTTAAAAAAATCGATGATTTGCCATGAAACAGGAAGTTGTTGTAACTTCACTGTACATACTTAAACCTGTACCAAACTTTACGTGCATTCTCCAAACACATACTATACATGCCAATTTTCAGTTATAGTCGTAGTGCCACCCACTGGCAACAGGAAGTAAGCTCTGTGTGACACTCATCGTGTGATTTAAATAAAATATTTTACGATGTGTTCCACACTTGATGTACTGGGACATAACGTATCATTACCGGGTGGTCTCTAGTGCCACAACTTCGTAGAGTTTGCAGCTTTAATTGTTCTTTTTGTTTTGTAAATTTTGCGGGTATTCTGATCCTTCTGTGTTTTTAGGTAAATGTCAGGTCACTTTTCTCTGGTTGATGTAAAAAGAGTTTTATGTAACCTTAACCAAGCTCTGTAACCTGACAGTATGGGTGCTGAGGGGGCTGCACCTAAAATCAGGCATTAAATAAATCAGTTAATACAACATTCTTAACTTATAGCCTATTTCTCCCTTTCTTGCTGTGTCACAATGATTTGTGGTGGGAAAGAAGATTTACTTTGTTGCACCTCATTTTACAACCCTGTACCATTTAACGGCCCTAAGCACACAGTAATCAACTTTCACATTCCCCATTTATAAAGTTCATTTTAGAATAAAACATTACTTTCTGACATGCTTTATTAAAAACACATTGATAAAGTCCAAAATGTTTGCTTTTTAAAATATTGTGAGATGAATCAGGGAAACATGTGAAACTTCAGACCAATGTAGCCTATTAATGTGGCTTATTAAGGAAATGATAAAAGTGTAACTGTGGCGCGAGCGGGGGTAGCCCACCCCCATGTGTTAAACGTTACAGCACTATGAACTGTAGGCAATTTCCTCTGGTCTGCAAGAATGCGGAATTGCGAAAAGGGCGCAAAAAGGGCTCAAAATGTCCGCGAAAGAGCCCTCGCGCTTTGAAGTCTGTGAGTGTATGAGTGTGGACATATATCTTACGTCATTAAACAAAATCATCACGCTGTCAGGTGGCTGTCGCTATACCTGTGCGCGCGCCCAGGGGCATGCGCTACTCGGACTAAGGTATCTCTGCTCACCTGAGGAAGGGGGGTCCGCCGGGTCCGCACGGTATTGGCGCTCCTTCAGGTTACACACACCCCATGGAGGAAGTCTGTTTTGTAGAGATGGGTGGATGAAACTCCGCAGCTGGCTTCACTTCTGCAAAGTCGCTGTTTCAACACATCGTGTCGGAGCCTGTGTCAAACACAGAAAACCACGTGACTGATGACGCCCATTGTAAAAGGCAATGAGATGAGACTCGCACATTCGTGGAGGAAGAGAGGAGAATAATAGAGTCGCATGGCGACAAGAGGGTCCAACGTGTAGGAACATTTTCACCTGATGCCAAGTTTATTTGTAGTAGAACACGTCAACAACAAGGTAAGTGCCAAAACATAATCAACAAAATGCAATATAAACATACAGTACATTTAAACAATACATAAAAAAATAATAAGAGTTGTTACTGTCAGCGCTATATTTGTAATATTAAATAAATATTTAATCTGGTTTCCACCATAATGAACCAAGCTGTTTCCCCTTTCTACCAGCAGGTGTAAGGATTTAAATGAAGGTCTGTACAGTGTCTTTATTAAATGTTTTGATCCAGATTACTGATACAGATGGATTTATTGTTGTTCATTTCATTTGGTTTGTGATATTTATGTTTTATTTGCAGCCTAGTTATCATCTTCATCATTCACCCACAGCCCAGAGTTAAACCTGCATGCCCTTCTGTTCTAACCTGGTTCTAACACTGCTGTCAGCTTCTCAGCAGCTCTGACTGAAGCTTGATTGTGTGTGCAGAGTTGTTTCTGTCAGCGAAAAACATTCACGGTAAGTGTGCGTTCTGATAATTAGTTTTTTCGTTTGAACAAATAAACGAACAAACGAGAAAACCATCTTTTTTTCGTTTGCCGGTTTCAAACCAAAAACAAAGAAACGGAAAAAAAAATAGCCGTTCTCCCGCTTTTGATTTCTGAATCCAAAAACGAAAAACAACTTAACCAAATTCAAATAATGGTCCGATTTAGGTTTTTTGAAATTCCTATTTTCATTTTCCGTTTGAAGATAGACGTTAAGAAAAGAAAGACCGGTTCAAATATGCTGTGTATTTTATAAAAAGAAATGAGCAGACTATGACGGCGAACTGAATGGCGAGAAAGTTGCAAACTAATAATGTTTATGAGTTCTGGAAGGAGGTGAAAGTGGTTAATAACAGCAAAATGCCATTGCCTTATAGTAATGATGGGATTACGGAACCTGAAAACATTGCAGAGCTATGGAGGAGACACTATGAGAACATTTTTAACTGTGTGAAGAGCAATGTGTTTAATATAGGAGAGATATCTCAGTGATGGTGTAGTCATCAGGCCAGAGGAAGTATGTTATGCTATTGACAAACTTAAAATGAACAAAGCCTGTGGGCGGGATAGAATAACAGTAGAACATCTGAAATACACAAGTCAAAGTATTTCAGTTTTACTTGCTCTATGCTTTTCAGGGTTTATGAAGCATGGCAGGCCTTCTGGATCCATGTTATCTATCCTACTGGTACCTGTAGTTAAAAATAAGTCTGGTAGGATAAATAGTATGGATAACTATAGACCGATTGCAAGTACTTGCAAGTACACTATCTAAGGTACTGGAAGGGATCCTTATGGATAGGCTTGCTGTACACATAGCGTCAACAGATCATCAGTTTGGTTTTAAGAACAAGCATGGAACTGATCTGTGTATTTATGCACTTAAAGAAATTGTCCATAGGTAAAGATCATGCAGTAGCACAGTCTTTATGTGTTTGATCGTATCAATCATGGGAAACTGTTTGGCAAACTACGTGAGCGTGGTGTCCCCTCTTTCCTAATCAGGATACTGCAGCTTTGGTACTCTCACCAAACTATGCAAGTCAGGTGGGGGTGAGTTTGTCAACACCTTTCTATGTCTCCAATGGAGTGCGGCAGGGTGGAATTCTGTCTCCGTTGCTATTCAGTCTGTATATGGATAATTTATCTGGGGAGTTAAAGGGCTGTATAACTGGCTGCTTGGTGGGGGATAGTCTCATTAATCATATGCTGTGTGCTGATGATTTGGTGGTACTGTCTCCCTCTAGTGCTGGCCTGCAGTAACTTCTTAGAATATGTTCCCAATATGGATTGAAGTTTGATATAAAATTTAACTCAATGAAGAGTGTGGTACTGATCGCCAGAACCAACGAGGATATGAAGTGTGTCTATCCTTCTTTCTTATTGGCAGGTGAACCACTAGAGGTTGTAAAGAAAGTTAAATATCTGGGACATGTGATAAGAGATGACCTCTGTGATGATGATGATGTGCAGCGTCAGTGTGGTAAACTTTATGGGCAGGCAAACATGCTGGCATGCAAATTCCACATGTGCACTCCTGATGTTAAAATCTCACTTTTCAAATCCTATTGCACTCCAATGTATACTGCCCACCTATGGTGTAATTTTGGTGAGTTTAAAATGAAAAAACTTCGAGTGGCTTATAATGATATGCTGAGAATTGTGCATAAAATTCCTAGGTGGAGTAGTGCCAGTGAAATGTTTGTGTCTAACATTGTGCCCACTCTTAATGCTGTTTTAAGAAATTTTATGTATAGATTCATATGCAGACTGATAGGGTCTAAGAATATGATCATTGTGTCCATAGTTGATGTTTCTAAGAGTGACACAAGGTATACATCTTGCTTTTGGAAACATTGAACCCGAAGTCTGTATATGTTCTATAAATAATGCTTCATCCGCATCATTCTTAATTGTTTTGTATTGTTTTTATATTTATATATATTTGTATGTAGTGTGTTGTCTTTATGGACCTTTGTGTCTTGAATAAAATCATATCAGACACAGACATAGTTTCTCCTCCATGTTTGTAAAGGGAGGGGTATAAACATACGCATATATATTTTTTAAACATGTAATGTGTAATCTGGTTATAGCGGTTAGTCCATGTAGAGTGGACTACTTGTGTTGTTTTTATGCTCTGATAATGTTAATCCAACACATCTTTGTAGTAGCGTCCATGTTGATTCCACATTCCAACTTAAGAGCACATGAACACACTGAAATCAGATGAAAGACTTCACAACTCTGGAAATGACCATCCGAGGAGCACTTGAATGCACCGCGAGCCGTTGGTTGCAATTTGTAACCCTCACCACTAGATGCCACTAAAACCTTTTTTTCAGTTAAACTTTACTTAAAGTCCCCCTGTGTAACAAAGAGTCCAGCCCAAGGATAGCTGTACACACACTGATCTCACTTCTTGTTTCAGGCCCCTGGTTCTGAAGATTGACCATAAAGTGCTTTATTGGGTGTCTGGTCCAATTTCACAGAATTTAAATGATACATTCAGACACATGTTCTGATTTGGAATATTTATTTTGAGATGAAGCCAGCATAGGTAAATCAGACCCCCACACCTGAACCAACACAAATTTAACAAGTGTAACCCTCATGAACGGAACACCACAAGGCAAGGCAGCTTAACGCAGGCAAAGAAAAGCATTCAAACAACATTCAAAACACAAAGTTTTAAAGGGTTAGGGTTGGATTTACATTAATAGTCCTAATGTAACTTGGTCAGTGCTTTTCATTATTTCCACACTTTGGTTTCACATTAGTCTATTTTTAACCAGAAGCTTTTATATATTCCAAACATCCTCGTTGGATATCATGACACAGCTCTTGAGGTTGCTATTTTATAACATCAGGACTTATTATTCACACCCATTCTTTCTTTAGAGGGTCTTAATATCAACACTGTAATGATGTACAGCACCTGCCTTCAGTCAGTGTTTCTTTACACAAGATGAGACTCTCCCTCCTAAAGAGAACACAGAGACACTAAGGAACCAGGCATGGAACCAAACCCAAAGCCAGCATAAAGAGGTTCAGTGAATTTGGTTTTGATGGTCTGGAGGTGGAACAGTGTGTCAGCAGGACAGTCTACATACACTGCTACTCTGTTAGAGGAGGAGGAGAAACGGAGGACTGTTTCTCTGGTGTTTTTGTGCCAGACAGAGTAATCATCTTTAGAGCACCTCAGACACCAGGACCGACTATTCCCTCCAAACCTGTTGCCATATCCCTTTCCTTTCCTTCCGATTTCTCAGTAAGTCACTGCTATTTGGACCACTCCTTCCCACTCGACTTCCAAGTAACAGCGACCAGTCAGACCATTTCTGCAGAGCAGCTGATACCAGTGGTCAAATCTCTCTGGATGATCAGGATATGGCTGCTCCTCTGTCACCAGTGTCACCATTCTGTTGTTGTTGGACACTTTGAGGTTTCTGTTTACTGTGTTTGTGTCCAGTGTCAGTTCACAGATATCTGATGGAGAGAACGAGACACAACACAGCAGCAGTTTTGTCAACCGACACAACTGAAGGGTTACCTTTTTATTTAGTGCTGGGCAACAAATACAATTTTTAATCACGATTAATCGCATGATTTATGTGCAAAATTGAATAATTCTAAAGTAGTGTTTTGCGCACTTTTAATTTAAATGTAATGCTATATACAAAAACGTGCAATAACGTGGTTTGCAAAAACAAACAAATAAGGTGCTTTTTACCAGCAGTATTCCCTTTACACTGTAGCAATAAAATATTTCTTGTAAATCTCAACTTAAACATTAATGTAATCAATTCAACTGTAAAACCAAAGCTTTTTGCCACTACCATGGCATTACCTTTTATCTAGCTTGTTAAAACAAGTAACCCTCAGAGTCTGAACAGGTATCAGCAAAAAAGTTTTTCTTTTTTCAGTGAGCTGCAGCAAGTGTCCCTGTTACAGTGAGGTGAAGTGCTCACCTCACACACATGCCTGCTGCCAAAGTTGAATTGTCTTGAACTTTTTGTACGTGGCGTGCAGCGCAAATCATTGGAAGAGAGACTGATTTGCATCCCCACAAAACTAGATAAAGGCTCATCAGGTAAAGTTATGTACTCCATAATTTTAACTTCAGTTAAACAGGCTACAGCTGTGTAGCGCACAGAAGCTGTTGCCGTGGTTACTCTCCATGGCCTGCCATTTACTCACGGAGCGCTGTCACCCTGTCTGACCACCGAAGAGCAGAGCAGCTCTGCGGGGCCAAGAGACTAGGTTGGGATTTTAAGAACGTTCCTAAGGCCGACATCTTCCCCAGTATTAATCAGCACGCAGTGTGTAGCTATCCACTTTGTTGTGGCATTTGATCGCTTGTCTTGCTTTTGTTTATCTGCTTCTCCCACACACTACATCCAGCGTAGTCTGCTGAAGCTTCCCTCCACTGCTTGTTTGGGTGGGTGATTTGCAGGCTGATTAACATCCCACCCCTCCGGTGACCCATGGTTTGACTATATGTGTATTCAGAGCCAGTGAGCAACGGACTTTCAAAATAATAATAATAATAATAATAATAATAAAAACTGCGTCAATGTGAGATAAAATAATTGTCAGCATTAATTAATTAATGTGTTAACAAGATAATAACAATGTGTTAACGTGCCCAGCCCTACTTGTTTTCTATGTTGATGTATACTCTTTTATTCAATTCAAATTAGCTTTAATTCAAATGAGCTTTTAATAATTTTTGAATATATACAAATAACTGACTTTCTCTTAAAACAACAAAAACATCAAACTGCATCCAAACTTACACTTTCTAATGCCAGGTTTCAGTCTCTGCTGTCCACCATGTCCAATACTTGAAGAAGAAACAGAGACATCAGCTTTTATATATAGGAACAGAAACATTTAATGATCTTCCTCGCCAGTTAGTTTCAGGTAATGCTTTTGTGTTGGCAACCAAGGCGTTAAGGTTATGTTGTTGTCTGTTAAGTTAGTAGCTGGTTTTGCCATGAGCCTCAGTGGTAATTAATCTTCTAGATCAAACAACAAAATTAGAAGGCAACATACCCTCACATCCAGAGTTTTGTGTACGACAGACTCTAAACTCTGTAAAACGCTTGTCTGTCCATACCTGAGAGCGTCCAGTCTCCATTTTGACTTTTCCAGAAAAGCAGATAGCAGGTTCCTTCCTGAGTCTCCTGGATGATTGTAAATCAGGTCAAGCGTTCTCAATTGAGAGGTGTTGGACTTCAGAGCTGAGGCCAGAGCAAAACAACCTTCCTCTGTGACCTAACAGTCTGAAAGTCTGATGATATATGAAAATAGCTTTAGTCAAATACAAGTCAACACAGACAGAGTACCTGTTAGTAGTGTAATTTTGTTAGTTAATAAAAATCTGGCTGCAGAATCTGAACCATATTTGGTTCAATGGAGTCCTTGTATACCAAACAACTTACACATTTATGTGGTATTACACTATACATTCAGTAGCCCAGTGCAGCTCAGTCATAAACAAGCACTAACTTATGTTACTACCTCAATTTAACTAGGTACTGCAAAAGTTATATTTCTACACTGCAGTTTTCTTCACCACTGATTATCATCAGAGCCCCTATAAGTAGTTTTAAGGGTAACCTCTCTTATAAAGGCATTTTATATAATAACATCTGTGTTTTACTATATTGTAACCAAAGAAAGAGTGCCTTCAAGCAGCTACAGTCAAGGCATGTGACTAATATTTGCTCTGCAGTAAGTTATATTTTGCGGTATGGTATGGCTGTGTTCTGAGAGCACACCTCCCTGCCCATCCATGTGCATACATGGAAAGTCTGAGGCAGAGAGAGGAGCGACAAGCCCCCCCTGGGTACACCTGGGGTGGTGGCGGGTACAAGCTGCTTGCAAAGGAAGCAGCAACGGTATGCAGGCTATAGCAGCTTAAATAAGTATCCTTGTATGGACTTTACCAATGAATGCTAAGAGGGGAATCAGATGAGTTGTCAGCAGATGTGGCTGGCTTTGTGGTTGCTATGAGCTGATTTGCTGTATTTGTGAGTGGAGCTTGATGTCATAACCTGTCTGAACTAACTCTATGCTTAATTTCAGTCAGGACAACTTTCATCAACAAAAACTGATATTTTCTCTGCAGTAAGTTATATTTGTTTCCCGCCCTTCCATGTCCATACATTGAAAGCCTGAGGCTGAGAGAGCAGCAGCAAATAACCCCAAAAACTATCAACTCCGGGGCAAACCTCCCTGGCCCTCCATGAGCTTACACAGAAGTGCCAGCAGGAGGAATTAGCGGAGTACTCAGTAGAGAGCTAAGTGGCATGCAGTGAGCCACTTGAATTTATACCGCACCGTCAAGCTGCACTTGACTTTGTCGCCTGCCTGAACCAAAGCTGTGCTTGATTAGTATCTCCTAGTATTTTTATTCACTGTGGAAATTCAAAACGTTATACTTAATGATTTGCTGATACCAACAAATAAACATGCCCAGATGTGAATAAGGGGAGTACTGTCACTTAGTTTTTTTACACTTAAAAGTATTCTTAGATCAAGACGGCTCTCTAGAAGAAAGCAGTACGGTAATCTGCAGGATGCTGTTACTGTACTGAGGACAACTGCATGGATACAGAAAAAAAGAAATTTTGAGTTTATCACAAGAGTCAATATGCCAGATGAAATTGGGTCTCTTTGAGAAGTAATTCTGCCTCTGGAGAAGTCTCTTTTTCCTCAGGGAAACCCCTAGTGTAGGCCCATTAATTTCCTTTAGAAACTCTGTTGTGACTTTCCCTCTCCACGCCTTTTGTGTGTTTTTTCCACACCTCACAGATTTCTTGGACCTGCCTGGCCATGGATCGAACCCATTCCCCTTCACCCCTGTGAAATTTGTGCTCAATAAACATCACCTTTTGAAACTGTGGACGGTGTTCTGCCCCTGTCGTGCTTTTGGGTCCAGTTAACGTACACATAACTATATTTATATTCATATGTACACACAGTTATACACCCAGGAAATAATTCTGCAGTGCATTTTGTTAATTTGCCTCTGGGATAATATAATAGCAGCAACAAGATAGTAATGATAATATGGTTTTCATTTTCACATAAAAAGGTCTTTGGGAAACAACGTCCATCCACTAACTGCATTTGAGCACCAAGCTGCATCGATGAGAGTGACAGAGTCCGTCTCCTCATATCCTTCTGGAGTCTTGCACTCTGACAGCTTGGAACACAGTCTGCCCAACACACGCTAGATCCTCTTGGATGATCACAGCAGTGGGGCTTGGTCCAGTATGATTAATTACATGCCTATTGAGCAGTAGTACTATTTCAGCAGTTAATGCCCAGTTCAAAGTAAAATTTTATGAGGTGATCTACACTGGGGCATTGCGCTGCGAGCAGGTTTTAGGAGTAAGGTTGCACTGATCGACCGACTGGGGACCGGTATTGGTCGGGTTTTAAATTTGACCTACCATGATGACCGTTGACCAATACTGAGCTACGGAAGCCCTAAGCGGCCATCGATTCAGATGTTTTTTTTACTCCATTTTCCCATGATAACAGGGTAATTTTTTCGTGATCTCAAGATAACAACCCATAGCTGAATACATCGGTCAGCAGGTGTGTTTTTTTCAGGATAATTTCCAAGAAATTCACAATTGATAGAGCACAGGACTTGTAATCTAAGGATTGTAGGTTCGACTCCCACTCTCAGCAACTTATTTTTTATTATTTTGTGTTTTTTATTATCCTCTCCAACAAAGTTGTTATGAAGAGATTCAGGGGAATCCAATCACACATTTACTCTACCAAATGAGCTAACCAGTGACTCTGAATATTACACTGAAATTATCATTAAGAAACGTTCCAGCCGACCCCTGTGTTAAACTACTATTTTGTTATCTCAAGAAAATGATCTGGTTATCACAGGAAAACGATATTCTTTATCTCGAGATCACGAGAGAATAATCCCATTAGGAAAACGGAGCAAAAAAATATTTGAATCGATGACAACTTAGGGCTTCTGTACTGAGCAGTGTCAAATGTCTGATTTTCTGCCGGTCACATTCAACTTTACACATATGCGGTGTTTCACGTCATGCGCACAGACAGGAACTGACTATTGTCACAGTCACACACACACACAAGACAAAACATGCGGTAGGTGAGGAAGGAAGACAACGCTCTTAAATTACACCTGCAGAGAAACACACAGAAGGAGACGCTTGTCTTGTATTACGTTATGTGGACATGTAAATGCTCCGTACTTGTATAACGCCTTTCTAGTCTTATCCAGCTGTACTTTGTGATCATCAGATCAAGATGGCGCCACTGTGTTTGGCTCGCCGCTTATCTTTGCTGGGATTATTGTTGACTTGCCTGTTTGTCACACGAAATGTGTCGCCGCTACTGGTGTATGACCGCCTGACTTTGTTAAGTATACGTAATTCTGTGGAGAAAGTGCCGATCTACGACCCTGTCGGTCAGTCCACAGGTACGCCACCGCCTTTCCTTACGTCCATACCTGCCTATCTATGGCGTCAACCTTGCCTGCCACTCCGGAGAAATAGCCGCAGGAGACATGGTAGGAGAGGCGGAATACGTGTCAGGCTCAGAGTGTGTTTATAGTAGGTCAATGATGTATGTAATTATAGTTCTTAGAAAGAAAATCGGAATCGGCAGGTCAGATATTTAAAAACACTGATATCGGTCAGGGAAAATGCAATCAGTGCATCTCTAACTAGGAGGTAATGCAAAGGTTATTGCGAAGCCCTCTAAAGTTCACATAGAGAACCTTAGAGGGCTTCATAGTACTTTGAGTAAAACTGTATATTTATATTTTTAAAAAGCTAAATATACACTTTGTGGTGACTGTTCCGGTTTCATCATTCTGTGCTTAAGTTTGTATTATTTTGAGTGGCAAAACTAAAACTGAAGAATTTTAGGAAATTTCATATTTTATTATTTCAGTAATACACAAGCACTGGCTTGATCCACAGTCCTTTTTTAGTCTGAGCATTGATTCAAATGTACCCTAAGTGTGGAGCTGGTAACAACATTTTGTGTTCAGTAATCTTACGCATTACTTTCAATGTTAAACAGTGTTATAATCTGTTTAGCAAAAGGTCTGAATCCTGACCTGATAGATTCCAGTCTGCAGTGTAGACTCCCCAGCCCAGCAGAGAGCAGCTTCACTCCTGCATCCTGCAGGTCGCTGTTACTCAGGTCCAGTTCTCTCAGACTAGAGGACTGGGAGCTGAGAATTGAGGATAGAGCTTTGCAGCTTCTCTCTGAGAGGTTACAGTCACCCAGCCTAAAGAGAAAGTAGTTATAAAGACAAACAAAATAGCTTTCTTCCCATCTATAGCGTACAAACCACATTTGAATTAATTAATACATCCAGTCATACATGAACCTACAGAGCTTTGTTGGAGGCTTTGACCACTGGCAGCAGTCTCAGAAGAACCTCCTCTGAAGCAGAGTATTTCTTCAGGTCAAACACGTACAGATCTTTTTCTGATGACAGTAAGATGAAGACCAGAGCTGACCACTGAACCGGAGAGAGTTTATCTGTCGAGAGACTTCCTGAACTCAGGTACTGTTGGATCTCCTCCACTAGAGAACGATCATTCAGTTCATTCAGACAGTGGAACAGATTGATGTTTCTCTCTGGAGACAGATTCTCACTGATCTTCTTCTTGATGTACTCGACTGTTTCCTGATTGGTCTGTGAGCTACTTCCTGTCTGTGTCAGCAGACCTCGTAGGAGAGTCTGATTAGTCTCCAGTGAAAGACCCAAGAGGAAGCGAAGGAACAAGTCCAGGTGTCCATTTGGACTCAGTAAGGCCTTGTCCACAGCACACTGGTAGAAATGTGTTAGTTTATCTCTAAATAATTTCGACCGCAGGAAGGTCAAAAGTCAAACAAGGAAAAGGTGCCCGCCAGCAGATTGACACCAGAGTTGATGAATGTCAGATGGACATGAAGAGCAGCCAGAAACTCCTGAACTTTCAGATGGACGAAGCAGAACACCTTGTCCTGGTACAGGCCTCTCTCCTCTTTAAAGATCTGTGTGAACACTCCTGAGTACACTGAGGCTGCTCTGATATCTATGCCACACTCTGTCAGGTCAGATTCATAGAAGATCAGGTTGCCATTCAGCAGCTGCTCAAAAGCCAGTTTTCCCAGAGACTCAATCATCTTCCTGCTCTCTGGAGTCCAGTGTGGATCTGTCTCAGCTCCTCCATCATACTTGACGTTCTTCAGTTTGGACTGAACCGCTATATAAATAAAATTGAACTAAATAGATAGTATGTTGATTAGTGGCTGTAATTAATACTTGCTACTTTGCTGAGTGACATATTAATCCACAGCTCACTTTTAAGGTCTGACATAACGTTACAAATTATGGTAACGTTATTATGATAGTTTCAATTAGGAGCAGTGATACTTTTAGATACTTACTTATTAAGTCGGTCCTCTATTGTCTGCCACGCCTTTTTCTTGCTGTTTTAATACTGCAGCCGTGTTTCTTTATTATTTTTTTAAATATTATGTGCATTTTTTCATCGTAAACCTTCTTTACACACAGTGAGTAACAGCGAATAAAGTATGCTGCACACATCTTTTCCATTTTATCATCAATGAATCTGTGATCGATAGCGTGTTCTCCTGAAGAAAGCTGTTGACGCCCATTTATCTGAATTACTTACACCTGGCTTGACATAGTCGCACCTTCTGAGCCTCATTTGGCCTTGATGCCATGTGTGAAACACTTCTAGCAGTGCTTTCAAAAATGTACATCTTAATAGATTACATTTATCAATTACCAAATATAACCTGAGTGAGCAGACAGACTGTATGATGTTGAAGGAGCCATACTGTCACTTTCAGGACTCCATGTTCCTGCTAAGCTGAAGATAGTTCTTACTGACTTTTGCAGTATTATGGGGGTCGTTGTAACACAGTAGAATAAATTTGGGGCCAATCAGATGCATCACTGATGGTACTGCATGATGAATAAGTATCTGCCTGGACTTTGAGGCAATCATTAATTCTGATAAAATCCCAAACTCACTCATGCATGCAAAATATGCATGAAAATGAGTTATGTCCTTGCTCTCTCCAGATAATATACAGGTTTCCACTGGACAAGTGTTATGATTAATTGCCTTTCTCAAGGAAATGCGAGAGAAGACATTTACCTTTCCTTCATCTGAGAAAAGTAAAATCAAAGCTTTACAATCAAATGATTGGAGTGCTGTCAGTCTACTTCCTGTTAATAGTAGGGTACTCTCGATTCAGTAAAAAAAAAAGGCTTCTGACTCTTGTATTCAGAGCAGTCTGCTCCTGCACGGACTCCATGATAGAAAGCCTGCAGAAACATGCATACCTTGATCATCATTTATAGGTATGCTGTTCAGTTGGCTTCCTTAAATGTTTTACATTCTTGTGAGGCTATCAGATTCAAGCCAAACAAGCACTTTTATTTTTATGTGTTTCAGGCAGATGTAACATCATCCTCTGATGCTCATGCTTTCATTCAGCATTGACATGAAACTACTGCTTCTAAATTTGCTGCAATAAAAATGTTCTGCTTCAGCAAAGTTGTGTTTGGCTGTTGTATAATTTCTGTTTGTATTCAGCAAAAGTTCACACTGTACATCCATCCTGTATCAGTTTACATCCAGAGCAATAAAACCTGAGAACAGACACAATAGATGACAGAAATGAACATGCATTTGGCAGAAGGATGTTAGATTAAATAGCATCAACAAGGCCGGAATACCCACCAGGCAGGGTCCCAGAGCCTGGTTTTATAATCTGATTAATTGGGAAATTGTTTGGGAAATATCTAGCATTGCACACGTTTAATTTAATGTTAATCTATTGAAGTTTGTACCCCTAAGAGTCCAGCCCAAAGATAGCTGGATAACACACTAATCTGGTTTTTGGTACATGCCCCTGGTTCTGAAAATTGATCACAAGTGATAAATTTGGTTTCTCGTCCGATGTCACAGAATATAAATGATACATTCAGACACATGTTATAATTGGAATATTTATTTAGAGATGAAGCCAACAGAGGAAATAGTATAAAAAGTGGAAGTATTTCAAATCAGAAAAAAACACACACCTGAACTAACACTAATTCAAAAAGTGTAACATCATGAAAGGAACAATACAAAGAATGCAAAGAAAACCATTCAAACAGCCTTCAAACACAATAAGCAATAAAAACTATTTTAATTTAGATTTTAAAGTGGCTAGGGTTGGCGCACCATTAAAAGGTTTATAGAACTTTTTGTGGTCAATGCTCCAACATTATTTCCACATTTTGGTTTCACATTAGTCTCAGTTTTGAGTGTTTATCCACACAGGAGGACAACCCTCTCCCTCTTATAGACAACACAGGGAGGCTGAGGAACCAGGCTTGGAACCAATCCCAAAGCCAGCAAAAAGAGGTTCAGTGAATGTGGTTTTAAACGTGTGGAGGTGGATCAGTGTGTCAGAGGAGATTCTGTAGAAGGACAGAGTGCCAGCAGGACAGTCCACATACACTGCTACTCTGTTAGAGACAGAGGAGGAGGAGAGAGAGGGAGGGAGGTCTTTTCTTATGTTTTTGTGCCAGACAGAATAACCATCACCAGAGCAGCTCAGACTCCAGGACTGATTATTCCCTCCAAACCTGCTGTCAAATCCCTTTCCTTTCCTTCCGATTTCTCTGTAAGTCACTGCTATATAAACCAGTCCATCCCACTCGACTTCCCAGTAACAGCGACCAGTCAGACGATTATTGCAGAGCAGCTGTTTCCAGTGGTCAAATCTCTCTGGATGATCAGGATATTTCCGTTCCCGTCTCAACAGAGTCACCGTTCTGTTGTTGTCAGACAGTTTGAGCTCTCTGTTTGCTGTGTTTGTGTCCAGTGTGAGTTCATAGAAATCTGATGGAGAGAACAAGACACAACAGCAGCAGCAGTTTATCATCCAACACAACTAATGGGTTAATTGTTTTAACTATCAGAATTAATATATTCTAACAATACTGCATTCACACTTACACTTCTTCATGCCAGGTTTCAGTCTCTGCTCTCCACCATGGTCTATACTGGAGGAAGAAACACAGTTATTCTATTTTATTACACTGTAGGAACAGAAATATTTAATAACGTTTTTCACCGCAAAGCAAGGGCGGACTGGCCATAAGGAGTACTGGGAGTTTTTACAAACATATGGTTTTAAATCAGAGACAAAAATCCGTATTTGAAAATGAATTGGTATAAGCCTTGACCGACTGGTCAATAGTGTGTGGTTACAACCCAGACAGCCCTAATTCGCATTTGGTGCTATTTGTTTTATAAAAATGTCCAATGTTGAATTCATTAAATAGTATGTCGATGATGAAACTGATCTTGGTTTTCACTCAACGATCATTATTGAGATGAGAATATGGGTGGATGAAACTGTCCTGTTGTATTACGTAACACACAGGTCTCCCCTAGGTTTACCCTACTTCATTCAACAATTACTTTTTTATTAAATGTAAAGTAAAAAGCTGAAAATGAAATATCACACAGAGTCAGAAGGCCTACACAAGGTGCCCGGATAGTATATATTAGCCTATATTAGCATAGTGACTTAGTGTAGGACTGGGAAAGGCACCCAAGTGTATTTAGGTTATTATTAAGAGCTCACTGCCAGCTTTAGATAGAGATAAGTCATTCAGCAAAAGTTAACTTTTGGCTCTCCATACCTGAGAGTGTCCAGTCTCCAGTGTGGCTCCTCCAGTCCAGCAGACAGCAGCCTCCCTCCTGAGTTTCCTGGATGATTGTAAGTCAGGTCCAGCTCTCTCAGATGGAAGGGGTTGGACTTCAGAGCTGAGGCCAGGGAAGAAAAGCCTTCCTCTGTGACCTGACAGCCTGACAGTCTGATGATATATAAAAATAGTTGTAATCAAATAAAGGCAGTAACACAGAAAGAACGTCTTAGTATTTTTGATAGTTTCAAAAAATTACAAAAAACTGTCTACAGGATCTTTAAAATCTTGGTATTCAAGAGCTCACCAAAAAGAATAGAAAAAAACCAATGAAATCTTGAAAATGAAAGTCATTCCCAGGGAGTTTTCTTGAAAAGAGTGGTAATGCAGCCCACATGAAAATAGTAGTAGGTTGAGGAAAACCACATACAATTTGAAGATTGAAGATAAACATACACCTGCTGTATTTTTAATAATGTAAAGTGAAAAAAAGAAGTCGACATTTTATGGAATTAAATATTCTAATATTTAAGTAATAAACAAGCAGTGGTTTAAGTAAGACAGTCTCTCCTGTCAGTCTATTCATTGATCCACACTGCTTTCTAGTCTGAGCATAGTTTCAGATGTACCCAAGATCTGAAGCTGGTGACAAAAGCATGTAAATAGGAAAACCTTACACATTAGTTTGAATGTTAAAACTGTTATAATCTGTTTAGCAAGAAGTCTGAATCCTGACCTGAGATTTTCCACTCTGCAGTGTAGACTTTGCAGCCCAGCAGAGAGCTGCTTCACTCCTGCATCCTGCAGGTCATTATTACTCAGGTCCAGCTCTCTCAGACTAGAGGACTGGGAGCTGAGAATTGAGGATAGAGCATCACAGCTTCTCTTTGATAGGTTACAGCCACTCAGCCTAAAGAAAAGTTAGTGATTAACACCTGGAAAATGGCTTTCTTCTCATCTATATAGTGTATTTTTTTGAATGAATGAATTAATATATCCATTGAAACATGAACCTACAGAGCTTTGTTGGAGGCTTTGACCACTGGCAGCAGCCTCAGAAGAACCTCCTCTGAAGCAGAGTATTTCTTCAGGTCAAACACATCCAGATCTTTTCCTGATGACAGTAAAATGAAGCCAAGAGCTGACCACTGAGCAGGAGAGAGTTTAACTGTGGAGAGACTTCCTGATCTCAGGTACTGTTGGACCTCATCCACTAGAGAACGATCATTCAGTTCATTCAGACAATGAAACAGATTGATGCTTCTCTCTGGAGACAGATTCTCACTGATCTTCTTCTTTATGAACTCAACTGTATCCTGATTGGTCTGTGAGCTACTTCCTGTCTGTGTCAGCAGACCTCGTAGGAGAGTCTTATTGGTCTTCAGAGAAAGACCCAGCAGGAAGCGTAGGAACAAGTCCAGGTGTCCATTTGGACTCAGTAAGGCCTTGTCTACAGCACACTGGTAGAGATGTGTTAGTTTAAGGTTGTCTCTGAAGACTTTAGGCAACCAGGAGGTTGTTTGTTCTTCTGCCAGCAGATTGACACCAGAGTTGATGAATGTCAGATGGACATGAAGAGCAGCCAGAAACTCCTGAATGCTCAGATGGACGAAGCAGAACACCTTGTCCTGGTACAGCCCGCTCTCCTCTTTAAAGATCTGTGTGAACACTCCTGAGTACAATGTGGCTGCTCTGATATCGATGCCACACTCTGTCAGGTCTGATTCATAGAAGATCAGGTTGCCTTTCTGCAGCTGCTCAAAGGCCAGTTTTCCCAGAGACTCAATCATCTTCCTGCTCTCTGGACTCCAGTGTGGATCTGTCTCAGCTCCTCCATCATACTTGATGTTCTTCAGTTTGGACTGAACCACTAGGAAGTGGATGTACATCTCAGTCAGGGTTTTGGGCAGCCCACCTCTCTTTTTGGTCTTCAACACATTCTCCAGAACTGTAGCAGTGATCCAGCAGAAGACTGGGATGTGGCACATGATGTGGAGGCTTCGTGATGTCTTGATGTGGGAGATGATTTTGCTGGCCTGCTCCTCATCTCTGAATCTCTTCCTGAAGTACTCCTCCTTCTGTGAGTCAGTGAACCCTCTGACCTCTGTCACCATGTCAACACACTCAGGAGGGATCTGATTGGCTGCTGCAGGTCGTGTGGTTATCCAGAGGCGAGCAGAGGGAAGCAGGTTCCCCCTGATGAGGTTTGTCAGCAGCACATCCACTGAGGTGGACTCTGTAACATCAGTCAGGACCTCATTGTTGTGGAAGTCCAGAGGAAGTCGACACTCATCCAGACCGTCAAAGATGAACACAACCTGGAACTCTTCAAAGCTGCAGATTCCTGCTTCTTTGGTTTCAGTAAAGAAGTGATGAACAAGTTCCACCAAGCTGTACTTTTTCTCTTTCAGCACATTCAGCTCTCTGAAAGTGAATGGAAATGTGAACTGTATGTCCTGGTTGGCTTTGTCTTCAGCCCAGTCCAGAGTGAACTTCTGTGTTAAGACTGTTTTCCCAATGCCAGCCACTCCCTTTGTCATCACTGTTCTGATTGGTTCATCTCTTCCAGGTGAGGCTTTAAAGATGTCTTCTTGTCTGATGGTTGTTTCTGGTCTGTCTGGTTTCCTGGATGCTGTTTCAATCTGTCTGACCTCATGTTCATCATTGACCTCTGCAGTCCCTCCCTCTGTGATGTAGAGCTCTGTGTAGATCTGGCTCAGAAGGGTTGGGTTTCCTGCTTTAGCAACCCCCTCAAACACACACTGAAACTTCTTCTTCAGGTTAGACTTGAGTTTACATTGGCACAGTGGAGCAATAGTTTCTGAAAAAAGAGATCATAGTTCTACAGTAAATATTAGCACTGAAACTGCATAGTACAATATTTTCAAGTTTCTAAGTTTCATTCTTGACAAACAATAACTTTAACCAAAGAAATAATTTCAATGATGCTATAATTACATAACAATTGTCCATTTAATAGTTTTAAACAAATGCATTTTAGAAAGAAATAGGCATAGGCACAAATAACTGAAGCTCAGTTGCATGGAGATGATGCTGTCGTTGACAAACTCATTCCACGGTGGTGAATTTGAATTGGTTGTAACGTAAATTATTTATTACAGTCTAACAGCATTACATAATGCTTGAATGTGTAATCTGCAAACTCTGTCTTTGCTATGTCCCTTTATTTCAATGACTTACCTCTAGGTACTGATATGGTGTTTGATAAATTCTTCACTAGATCATTCTGATTCATCAAAACCAAAACTCTTCTGGCCACCTCTATAGTGTTTATACTGTAGATCTGCACCATGTGATCCACTGTGTCCATCCTGTCGGCCTTCTCCAGTTGACTCTTTGGGAGAGTGGGGAAGCCTTCTAGGAGTCCCTTCTGCGGCAGGTACCATTTAAATTTTTTGAAGTCCTCTGCATTCAACTTCTCCAAAGTTTGTAAGAGGACCTTCTTATGTGTTTCCATCTGTCCGCTCTGTCAAGATCTAGAAGATACCAAAATAAAATATATACTTTAAAGAATAATTACTTTTCTGAATTTGAAAACGCTAACTGGGCACTGTTTAGAGTGGAGACCCGTATGGTATTGCAATTTTTGTGACCAATTCAGTGTAAATCCATGGTAGTGTGGACGTTTTGGCAAATCCTCACTACTTACATTTATTCATTTGGCTGACGCTTTTATCCAAAGCGACGTACAATTGCTATATATGTCAGTTGCACACACTGGTGTCTCACAGTGGATTCAAACCCGGGTCTCTCACACCAAAGGCAATCTGCACAATCACCAGCCCATACTGTAAAAGGACTGTTTTAAATCTTGGTTAAGATTTAAACTAGGTTTAGGGGAGGTTGAATATTGGTTGGGGTTGAAATCCCTTTATCTTTGCTGTGTGTGTGTGTGTGTGTGTGTGTGTGTGTGTGTGTGTGTGTGTCAGGGGTGGACAAAAAATTCAGACCCTTTATTTAAGTAAAGGTACTAATACCACACTGTAAAATTGTCTGTTACAAGTCCTGTATTTTACTAAAGTAAAAGTAAGTATAATCTGGAAAATGTACTTAAAGTGTTAAAGGGGCATTAGGGTGTTTTCAGCGGCCACTAGCGGTGCGGTTCTAAGATTGCAACCGTGCTCGCTTGAACTCATGAGCGAGCATAACCCGAAACACAACCGCTTTCATACAGAAATCCTGCAATAAACGCAGGAACACCAGCATGCAGCTGTGGCTTTTCATTCAGACATGTTCAGGCTCTGTTACTTCAACGTTCCCGTCTCAGAGGCAACTCAACACCGGCGCCGTACCTTCCATTCAGTGCAGTGAGACACCGGCATATTGGCACAGTACTCCCGAAAAAAGGCAGAGGGACAGCGGCTATAGACAGAGGGTGAGAACAGACAGAGCTGGAAACTCAGGTAAACTCCCACTGCAACATTACAGTAATAGTTTTATCAGCTGCAGGTTGAACTAATCCATGCTTGTTATATGATCACGGTACATTTACTGCATTTAGCTGACGTGCTACATCGTTAGCTCGCCTGCTGCTTTCAGTAACTGACTTTACTATCTGTGTATCTTCCACTGGAGGCTCAGCAGTGTCAGCACAGCTAAATGGATTGGATGATAAGGAAACGGGTAGTGAGCTGGACTGAATATTATAACGAGATTGTGTCACACTTTATAATAATAAGACCGCAGTAAGTAACTTTACTGTAGTGTCAGTGGATGGCTCTTTTTCTGGGTTGTATATTATGTGGGTCACGTTAGTTACAGCGATGGAGAGATGGAGAAGCTGTGTACCTGAGTATTGGTAAAACCACACTAAACCTAAACTGAACGTTACGAAGCAAACTGCGGCAGGTCCGAGCTGCTGTAGCATTAGGTGGCTGCATCACTATAGGTTGACGTTAGTAAACAAATCGCTCCACATTTACAGTTACATCCCTTCTTGCAGGCCAAATCAACAGTGGTACACAGGATAGTAACATGGGTTGCGTTAGTTGTGAAGGTGAAGTAATATGGAAAGCAATATAACTTTGCAGCGGATAACATTAGCAACTGCTCGGCATTACTTTATTGTTGTTTTGTATCCTTACGTGGAGCCTGTGTTTTGCTGTGAGCCGGTTGTTTTATGGTGTTAGTTGTTGCTGTAGAACGAGAGAGGCTCGGGAGCGCGCACAGGGCTGACTCATTCATTTCTGAATGAGTTTTGAGCCCCTTGACAATAAGGCAATGAAAATTTGATTTAATCGAAAACTTACATATAGCCCCTTTAAAAGTAAAAGTACTCAAAACAGAAAGAAACATGTCCTGTGACCATAGACTGTGTTAGTTAGCTTTTTTAGCTAGGTGCATCACTTTAACGGGACTGACAATTTTGTCTAGTGAACAACACGCTTAAAACTAAATATACTCACAAGAGAAAATGAACAGCCACCTCCTAATAAGCTTTTTCAACGGCTGGTTAAATTTACACAGTGCCGATGGTACGAGTCACTCTAGCCTGATTGACAGGTCGCCATGGTAACAACTTGTCAATTACGGATAATCCCGCCCTGAAGAATACTCTGCTTTATGGTCCATGTTCCTCTAAATGGGATCATAATTTACTAAATGAAGAAAGCAACAAACTGGCGACTGAGACCATAAACTCATTTGAAAGTATTTACTGAGGAAATAAATCAGCTGAGAAGTAGCCTCATTTTACCATTATTTCTTATGCAATCAGACTTCTTTTTGCAACCAGAAGAGTCGCCCCCCGCTGGCCGTTCAATAGAATGCAGGTTTAAGGGACTTCCACATTGGATTCGCGTCTCAGACCGCAAGCTTCCCGCTTGCCTGTGAGCTCATTTTTAACTATTTTGTATCATAGTGCAACCTTCACATTGCTTGTTTTCCATGCTTGCTTGTTAAACCAACAGTACAATGTTCAACATCCATCCATCGTCAACCGCTTATCCTGCGTACAGGGTCGCAGGGGGCTGGAGCCAATCCCAGCTTACATCGGGGGAAAGGCGGCGTACACCCTGGACAGGTCGCCAGTCCATCGCAGATCTTCAACATTATTAAATTAAATTACTCAAGTACAAGTACCTTAAATTTGTACTTAAGTACAATACTTGAGTAAATGTACCTAATTACCGACCACCACTGGAATCTTGTCAGAATGAATGGTCTCCTCAGTGTTGAGATTATTACTATAATTATCAGTACTATTATTAATTTTCAGTCTGTACCACTGCTACCTTAACTGTCTGTATTTCTGTGAGGAATTTTTTGGTCTTTGTAAACAATATCACAAAGAGTGCGGTCTAGACCTGCTCTATATGAAAAGTCCAGTGAGTTAACTTTTGTAATGAACTGGCGCTATAAAAATAAAATTGAATAGAAATTGAACAGGCCCATTTTGGTTTTATCCTCCGAATACTGACAAACAAACTGTTTATAGTGCTTCTGTGTTTTTAGGGAAATGTCATATTCTGTGAAAAGTTTTTAAACTATGTTCCCGACTTAAGACTTTTCTCTGGTTGATGAAAAAAATTTTTTACGTGACCTTAACCAAACTCTGTAACCATTACAGTATGAGTGCTGAGGGGGCTGCCCCTAAAATCAGGCATTAAATAAATCAGTTAATACAAATGTTTTAACCCACAACCCATTTCCCTTTTCATGCTGCGATATAGGCTTTGTGTAGTAATGATTTGTGGTGGAAAAGAAGATTTAATTTGTTTGTTGCTCATTTATTATCATATATTAGTCCATTATTCTATTCATTGCAACAGAGAAAGAGAAAGAGGAAGTTTGCATAAGGACGGAAGTGGTGGTTAATAGGTGAAAATCAGAAGTGTATAAACCACAATGCAGTGACTAACAGAGAGACAGCATTCGGTATCTGCATTATCTGTTTGTCTCCCATATGAAATGGCTCTAATCTCACTGCATTTTAGGGATGCGGCTGCCCCGGGCCTAAGGTTCTCTCCAGTGCCAGTGGGGTCCCCCTTGGACCCAATCTGCCTGACTTAACATGCATCTTTGTTGTTTAGTTTAGACTGTGTTTTCTGCAGAGACAGGCCCCTAACGCTCCCAGGAGGTTCTTGTCTCATGCAGCAACACGTGGACGCTGTGGGCTATTTGTATTGCCGTTGACTACACCCCCTTAGGGCACCCACCGCACCGAGTTTTGTCGGATTTCAAACCTGTCGTTTGGGCTGTGGGCGCAGTTCGCTTGTGCTTTGAACACAAACCAACCAACCAACAAAGTTTATGAAAGCAGATGTGTGGTGTTAGCATTATTTCAAAAGCTAAACTCATAATAAATCCAAGTGCTGATTGTGAAATCTTTTCAGGAACTGATCTTCGTCAGCAAATTACTTGGTAACTACATATTCACATCAGGGTGTATACATTTTCCCTGAATAAAAAGCTCAAAAGCTGTTGAAAATGCTGTACAGTACCTGCTCGTACAGTAAAAGCACAACATTTTACACAGCAAGCACACGGAGTGTCAGTTGTGAGGATTTTTGGCGCCTTTCTTTTGTTCTACCGGCCTTTGTTTCAGCGACATCACATGGTCAGGCTTTTGCTGTTTCATGCAGGCCGCTCTCTCTGTCTTTCTTTGTACGGATGATGAGAGGCCCAACATGAGTTTAATAAACACTGATGACTCGAAACGTTCATGAACTCACATCAGATCATCACTGATGAATCACTGATGAACCCGACAAAGAAGATTATATCTTACGTCTTTAAACAGAAATCACAGTCAGGTAGCGGCCGCTTTACCTGTGTGTGCTCCAGGGGCATGCGTTTCTCAGCCTACCTGCCGTAGACAATGACACTACTCACCTGAGGAAAGGGAGTTTGCCGGTCCTCAGTGTTGCGGCTCCTTCTGCTGACACACACCTCAAGGAGGAAATGTGTCTTTTAGAGATGGGTGGGATCAGCTCCACAGCTGGTTTCACTTCTGGCTTAACTGGCTTAACTTCTACGAAGTCGCTGTTACATCATGTCAGAGCTTGTGTCGAGTGCGGAAAACCACGTGACTGATAACGCCCACTGTAAAAGCTATTATTGCTCACATATGAGACTAAAACTATTAAAATCAAAGAGGTTTCTCACAGAAGGTACTTGTGTCGACTCATGTTCTCTCGGTGAGAAAGCTGCAGGGATTTGAATCGGGCAGTGACTGTATACCTGGAATGAATCAAGAGCATTTTATTTAATTATTAGTTGCTGAATGATTTATTTTTCCATTCGTCACGAACTGAGGATTTAATTTAGCGTCTGAAGAGTTCTACTTTAGGTGGCCAATGTTTTCGAGTCATACAGTCACATACAGCAGGTGAGGAGGCTGGACATGTGCATGATTTTGAACTTGAATGAAATAAATCTGATCTGAAAAGTACCTTTAGGGAGCTGAGAGGTGCCAAACGATGTCATTTCTTTATGACGGTGGTTTCAAGGTGGGGTTTCTGGGACCCTTAGGGGTCCTTGAGCGAAAAAGAGGAATCATTTAGTTTAGTTATAATTCCATCTAACACTATGACAGAATGTATGACTACTTGGGTCATGGATTTCATTCACTTTCTGTGTTAAAACATCTAAAGCAAAGTGATGGGGGACCCTGGAACAAATTCTTATCAAAAGGAGGTCTGTGGTTTAATCTGTGTCAGTTTAGGGTTTGATGTGACAAAAGTTTGAGAACCACTGCTTTTAGAGACAAACGCATGAGACAAAATTATAATTGAATGTATGGCCTGAATACAAGTACTTTGATTTTATACTACTATTACTTCTAGAAATAATAGTAGTATAAAATCTAATAGTAAATAACACACCTCAGCCAAGTTGACCCACCCTGACAGCAAACAGTACTTCTCCATGTACAGTATGTTTCTCACTAATCACGTGATCTCAGAATACTAACTGTTATACTACCTGGGAACCAGCAGTAATACGTGTATTCTTAAATAATTAGTCCTTTAATTTAATTAAGTCTTTGCAACGGAGAAGGTGTTGCTGCGTGAGCCCAAGCTCAAGAACTCCTTTCATTAAAAAATGTAGTTGTTTGAAAGAATTTGCAATCACCACACATTGTCTGGTAAGAAGAAGAAGTCTACAGCTACTCTATAGTAGACTTTGTTCAGATCACTATGTGTGGACTGAGGCGTGGTCTCTGCAACATAAACACAGGAATAGCAAGCATTCACTATTCTACCAAGTGATGTTATTTACCACTATTCCAGCTACATGAAGCTACTTTACTACACTACACAGAAAATATTAATCATAATAACGTAGCTATTGTAATATCTAAAACAATTATGAAAGCGAAGTTACTGCAGTATAAATATGAGGACTGTACACAGAGCAACCACAGGCAGGAAATAACCACCAGACCTACAGCAGTGGTACTGAAAACCACAGGGTGATGCAGAAATTAGCTCACTGAAAACAAACTATTTTATTTGTCCACAGGGAGGCACCCAAGGCTCTGATGCTGGCCTGTTGAAGAATATTAAGAATTCATTTCATGTGAGGGCCTAACAGACCCTTTAACATATCTGCCAATCACCATCAAGTAACATTTCTGCATTACAGTCAACGTGATCAAAGTGATCTTGATCATCAAACTGTAGGATTCTCAGCTGCTGGGCAGCACGGTGGCCTAGTGGATAGCACTGTTGCTCTGGGTTCGACCCCCGGTCGTCCCGGCCTTTGTGTGGACGCTGCATGTTCTCCCCGTGTCTGCATGGGTTTCCTCCGGTTTCCCCCACCATCAAAAACATGTTAGGTAGGTTCTCCAGTCAGTGCCGTTTGACCAGACACTGCATGTCTATCTGGAGTGTACAGTGGCCACTGCTCCCTTCAAGGATATGGGTTAAATGCAGAGGATGAATCTCGCTACATGTATGTGTATGTGACAAATAAAGCACCTTTACCTGCTGAGAGTGAATCTGTGTGAGGTGGGAGGTAGTGTCTGAAAAATCCCAGATCACATGGTGAAGTTCTACTTTCTCTCCACTAGATGGTGCTGATTAACCCTCTAGTGAGCTGAATCTCAGTTCAGCACAGAAGATGGAAGAGAAGTGCTACATGTTGCATCACACTGGTCTGGTCTCCCTGAGGAAACTGAATCCAGCAGACGGCGCAATCAGCTTAAGGCAGACATTTGGGTATCAGCTTCAAGTCAGTCCAAAACAGGTGAACTATTCCAACAGGGCTGGGCAGAGGACGGCCGAGTGGTCAGTCAGGGAGGCAGGAGTGTAACTGGGCAGGCACACTGTGGGGCTAACGAGGTGAGAGGTGTGCAGAGGAGCAGCGTCAGGTGACTGAGGCAGGAAGCTATGTGAGGACATCTTGTGGAGAAATGGGGAAAGACAGAAAGGGCCAAGAAAATGTGGCAAAGCTTGGCTGCACTGATCAAACTGCTGAAAGTGAAGAGCTTAGATTTGGAAATGAGAAAAGGTTGGTGACCTTCACAGATAACAGAGAGACGGAGCTGGTGAATTTAAAAAATCAGCATCACCAGTGCAAAGAAAATTAAATAATAACATGACTTTTTATCTGTATATATTTAATATTCAAAATATATTTTTAAAGTGCTCCAGATATTATGATGACCAGCCTTATGATTAAATGGGAATGCGAGATAAGACACAATTACCTTTTTACTCCTCAGAGTAAAGAAAAACACAGCTGTACGATGACACACTTATACTAAATAAATAGAGCTGTCAGTGTACTTCCTGCGGGAAAAAAAAGGTTTCCAACTCTTCTTGTAGCAGCTGCGAGTTGTGACACAGGTTTCCACCAGGTGAAGAGATTAGATCAGTCTGAAAACCAGCAGAAAGCTGCATACCTCCACAATCAATTACAGTTATCCTGGCTTCATTAAATGGTGTACATTTAAGGATTCACTGACCTCTGAAGCTTGTGCTTGGAAATCATCTTTATTCATTTTCCCTCAGAGCAAACTCACTAAGTCATTAAACAGTCTGGTGAGCCGCTCAGACTCGAGCCAAACATGCACTTTATTTTCATAAATCATAATACTAAAACTCGATTATGATCATTCGTCTTGCTTATTCAATGTGAAGCACATGCTCCCATTAAAGGAATGATGGATGTCTCCAGATGTGCGGGGAAATCCTCAGTCAGTGTTGCTTAAGAGCACTTTAATAATATTTGTTAAAGAGATAATGTTACTGAATTATTACAAAAATATTAATGTTAGATTAGATACCAGTGCAACAAGTAGCAATTTAATAATGTGGGAACAAACATGAGAAGACCCAAACAAGAAGCCTCAAATCAAAAGCTGGCTTTTATCTGCAGTTTTGAGCTAAAACTAGGTTTTTATTTTAGTAACAGATTCCCTTTGAGGCGAGGAAGAAACTTGTTTGAGCCACGTTTTTATCTGTGATTGACTGTGTGGATCTGATGTACATGCATGCAGCAGCATCTCTGCTAAGTAAACTAGATTCTGCAGCGTTGCACATTTTCTGGAATGCAAGATCGTCCACATCATTGTAGGTTATGTGAATCGTGCAACTTCACTAGCCACATGCAGACAGTTCCATTTGAGTGTTTTTATCTACAAGGCAGTCCTGGGCAAACTACTCAGTTACCTTTGCAGCCTGCGGAACTTCATGGACAGTAGTAACCAAACACATCTAGCAGGTTACTACTTTTAAAGGTTCCCAGGAAGTACTGCCTTCTCACATTGTGCACCCTCAACATGGCACTCCATACGAAAGACAAAAGTTAGAGGGGTTGCAGAAGAGGACGAGTATGGATGCTGATTTCTTAATTCTATATGGGCGTCTTTGAAAATGTTTTAATATATTGGATTGTTATTTCTCTGTAAGTATATTTAATGTTTTATATTGTCACATTTATCTTTGTAACCTTCAATTCTGTCCTGCTGCCAGGTCTCCCTTGAAAGAAGAGGTCCTGTCCTGTTTAAATAAAGGTTCAGTTTTGAAATGTGATGACATTGGCATTATAAGCACAAAAAATACTGTTAGTTTAAAGGTGCGTGTGGTGAACACTGTACCTGCTCTGACGCTGGTCATTAAAACAAAAAGTTAAATCAGGCCACCAAGAGAGACCTACCACTGTTTCAGAATGAATTAGCAATGCTATATGTAATGTCGCCATCTAGCTAACAGATAAATGAAGCGGAGCTCGTGAAGTGGAAACTAACAGTCATTAAATAATAAATCCAAAACAAGCTACCGTAACTTGTTTTTGATTTTTCATATCCTACCAGCACCTGATTATTGTTGCTGTAAACGGGGAATTTTCTCGTTTCATTAAATAATAAGTTTGAGTGGTGGAAGCTTGATACTGCCTTTGTGTATTTATAAATGAATTGTACCTTTAAGTCTGACTTCTTCTCTGTTCTTTTCTCTCCGGCGACTTGTTGGAAACTAATTCACCTTAATTCTGCAAACTAAACATGCTTCCAATTAAGTTTCTTTTATTATGAAATGTAGTTATAATTGTAGGCGTAACCACTAATGTATGAAAAGAGAAAGGAGGCCCGCTGAGGCTGCATGTGAGTCAGGAAATGTCAAGTGCATCTATTAACACTGACTTATTGATTAAAGATCTGACTTGACGAAACTTGTTTGATTATCACTTCTTCAAACAGGTGGCTTCATGATGTAGGAGGCTCTGCTTTCTTCTTGACCCAAATCCAGACAGCTTCTTGTGTGATGACTAATTCGTCCCATTTTATGAACCTGGAGGATATTTAGAGCTGGCAGAACAATATGTGGTTACATTTGAAGTTTGCATTTCAAATTTCAACACAAACAGATGTTTTTTCTCTGGTGTTTTATGACATCGGGATACTCTTGAACGCTCAGCTTTGCAACATGTGGACAACAAACATTGAGTTTGGCTCACTTGGGTATTGTTTGCTTGTTGTTGTTTAGGAAAAGCAGTTATGTCTCCAGGTAAATATTTAAAGAGTGAAGTCAGACAGTTAAAAAAAAAAAAAAAAAGGGCTAATACAATTTGATCATCCATGTGCTGAAGTTGCACCCTGAACTCAGACCTCCCTGCAGAGGTAACGTGACGATTACTGCAACAACACCGAACAACCATCGCCTGCAGGTGTTTGTTCAATCGCCAAGGAAAGGGACAACAATGCGTCAGAAGAGACACACATGAAGTCAGATTACTGTATATAAGTTTGAAAAGCACCACAGTTAGACAGAATTCAAGGGTTGTTTTTAATGTGTTTAAGTAATAAAATCCATAACAAAATAAATATCATGCAATAAAATCAACACATATATGATGTTAAAAAGGGGTTGCGTTCAGAACATCCTACAAAAGCTTTTCTTACAGATGGACCATGCGGACGAAGATGTGAACAAAATCAGGCAGAGTTCTGTTCCACAACTTGCAATGAACAACAGGATTTCACACATATATATATTAATAATATGATGAAATAACAATATATCTTAAATGTTGTTTTTTCATGTCAGTCAAGATTGAGATTTACCTGCTGCTCTTTGGCAGGACAAAAAACACTGTGATGTGTTTTTTAATTATGTGATCTCGGGCGTTGCTTTCAACAAACAACAACAAAACTCCTTCATTTATCTGATTCAGCTTGAGAAGGTTTGGAGAACAGCCTTTGTTAAAGTTCGTCGTTTTCCATAAGTTGTGCAGTGTAACACAAAAGAGCGTGAAGGAAACATATCCGAGCTCAGGACCCAGTCGGATGAATCGCGGTTCAAAGCCTTCAGGCGACATCCCCGTCTTTATCCTGCTGAGGTGATACAGAATCTGACCTTTGACCTCAATTCAAATTTAATCAGTGGGGTTTTATTGGCGGGAACAGACGCTTACATTGCCAAAGCAAGTGTGAAATAAAAACATGTACATAAACAGAAGACCTGTGTTGTTATGATGGTGATCGAGGAAGCACCATGTTTCTGTAAAGAGATCCATAATGATGAAGCACTGAGGACACTTACTGAAGAGACTCATTAATTCATTTCACTTTATCCTGGGAGAAGAAGAGAATCTATTGTAGGTTTATATTTCTCCCTCTGGATTTATATTCTATACTTTAATCAAATTTCTGTTTGGTCCAGGTGGCGTTTAGGTGCACCTTTAAGAGGAGAAAAGGCCTGAATACCTAAACTTCTGACCTGCCTTTGGGGCTAGAAACTACAGCTGACAGGTACACATGAGCTGAGAGGCATTAATAAATTTAACATCAGTATGTCTCTATGGAGCCGTCAGGGATCTTACTGATGTGGAAATCTGCAAACAGATTGTTAAACTGTCAGAGGAAGAAAATATTTGGGGAATGTTCAGTCAAGACTCAAGTAAACCGTCAGCTGATCGTGCAACACATTCTCACTCCCAACTGGTCGCATATGGACTCTTGGTCAAACTTTTTAACGCCCTGGGTATCCTTTGGCATAGTTTTTGCACGTGTAGGGCACCATGGTCAAGTCAGCAATAACAAAAAGGCAACATCCTCTTAGACTTTCAAAATAAAACTAGTGGTTAATGTTTTGAAATGTCGCAATTTGGTTAAGTTTATGCACCAAAGATAGGCTTTTTGTTTCACACAGGTTACAAACACTGATCTCCTGGGTGAAAGTCCAGTTTATGGCCCACCAGTCCACCTCCTTACTTTGATTTATTGACTAATACTTTTAGCGTTCAAAAATTATGCTGAAAGGCTTCCAAGTGCGTCTCAAACTGACGCCAAAGGCTCTTGACCATGCGTCCATATGCATTGGCTTGGGAGTGACAACGTGTTGGGTCGCGTCAGTTTCAGGAGTCACATTCTCCCACTTTAACTTTATTCCTATCCAGTTAGTAACTGATGCTAAAAAACAAGTTTACTTGTGATCTCAGAGTTAATCTTGTTGTATGTTCAGGTCAGTGTTTTGTGAGAACTGTTTGGCTCGGCCTGGTCATTACCGGCAGATACCAAATACCTTGATCGGGACACGCTTAATAGTTTTTATAAAATTCAGGCCAGGAGATGGGTTTAGAAAAGAATTGTACAATGGCTAACGTGCTGTTAGATATATTTTTTTACTCCAGTTATGAGTCTGTTACTCACTTAGCTGGTGTGACAGTTAAATGGTCCATTGTAACGGTTTCATTATTATTTCGCACTTTTATTTTGAAGGCCAAATGCAATTCAAAAGGCCGCCTAAAAAAACATGCGCACAGTTTAGCAATCTGTTCCAAATCAATATATTTTGTACCGTATGCACATAGTTTTAGACACAAGGGGCACTATTCCCTCAGTTAGAGTCCATGACTCGTAGGTGAATTTGCACAAGTGAAGATGCGTCTTTAGTGATGCATAACACATGAATCTCCCAGCAACAACTACGACTCCCATCCCACACCCACTTCTGTGGCTAAGCTTTGTAGGAGTTGTAACTCTTTAACATGAACAACTGAATCCTTTTTTTATCAAATGTTTACTGTGAAGTACAGAAACCTCAGTTCATCATCAGTCCCTGGAGGACTAGAGATGTGTACTGCAGAAAAGTGCGAGGGAGACGAGTGTTTTGTGGTTTTATGACGGGTGTAATGGAGCTCACAGCTCCTCAGGTGATCAGCACTTCCCAGCACTCCCGCTCTAATGACACACCGAGTTAAACTGCTGTGTACTTCATGCAGTACTTTACGATGTATTTCAACATTATTTTGGATATATTCCTTATGCTCAGAGGAGGATTACACATTGTGAGTATACTTCAGTGTAGTAAATAAATATTTGTTTTACAGTCTGACATCTCTTTGGTCATTTTCAGGGATACTTGGACATGTTGGAGGAATAAGTAAAGTTACCAATAAGGCCAATATAAAAGAACATCTCTGCTGTAGACTGACCATGATAATTCAGTCACACAGGCTTTCATGTGAAAATAAAAAGATTCTCCATGTGTTGCTTAAACAAACTGTTAAACTGAGCCAGGGTACATTATTAATCACATTCAGACAAAGATTTCTAAAGCTGCGAGAACAGGACGACTGACCGACAGGCACTCTTGTTGTGTGAAAACCTCACAACTCCGGTTCAAATGTGACGTAATATTCAACAAATCCTAATCACCATAGTAAAGTTGGTTTGACTTATTTTAGCTTACAGTGAACGTTTAGCTTGTCTTTGCACCGCTGCAAACGGGAGCTGATTTCAGAGTTGAACCTTTCAGTGACAGAAACCTCTCAGATTACATTACACCTGTCACAACAGCGTAAAAGTTCAAATCTAGAAGACAACGCAGAATAAACAGGCCGCTGCAGACAAAAATACTTTAAAAATAAAGAACAAATGTTTCTGTTTTTGAGAAATCATACTATTACAAGATAAAGTTGCAATTATTTGAAAATAAGTTGGTAATATCTCAGGAATAAAGTTGTTTGACACTATACTTATAAAGTCACAATTTTACAAGACAAATTGTAATTTTAAGATGAAGCTGTAATTTTACAAAATAATATTTTGACTAAAGTTGTAATATTATTAATAGGCAGTAATGTGTTACTCAGTACTGTAATATTACTTTTCCCAATAACTAGTAGTGTAACTAATTACTCTAAAACACTTTTACGGTTTTACACTTACTAATCTAAGTCTAAATCTAACACTGCGTTACCTCGTTAGCATCTGCTGAAGCAGCACAGCGACGTGAAACGTACAGAAAGAAATTCCTGCCAGAGATGCTTGGACTCGTCAGGAGAGAGTGGCGTTAACGTAACGTTATATTATTATTTTATTTTATTTCAGCTGTTGGCGTAAAGAAACACTTCTTGCTGCTGTGGTGAGAGACTGCTTTGTTTAGGGGTGAAGGGGTTGATTTATTTGTGGCGGCCTACAAATAAATCAGTGTATGGGATAATTATCAACGAGAACCGCCACATATTGTACTCATATTGTACTCATATTGTACCCCTCATATATGCACAAACCGGTCCAAAGTAAGAATATAGTTGGTTGTCGAGGTTAGCATGTGCATAGCCCCCCCGCCCGCGCCACAGTTACGCTGTCATTCTGTGAAACTACAGTAAAGTAACCGGTTACTTTTATCAGCCAGTAATAAGTAATTTTGGAGTACACTGTTCAAGATAAAGTCATAACTTTACAAAGAAGTTAGTTAGTTTAGGAAATGCACGTTATCCAGTCTACCCTAACCATTACATGCGTCCCTGCTCTCGGAATATATCAATGTTTTCTCTTGACTTTATTCTCATAATATCAGATTATGGCTTTTTCTGGAAAATTATGACTCAAAATCACTTTATTTTTCAAATCTCAGTCTTTTTTTGTGGCTCTAATATTCAATTGTGGTCTTTTGACAGCCCTTTCTGAGACGACTGTATGTGAACGCAGAGATTTGAAAGTGTCCATGCAAACACTCCATATGATCCATAGTTCACCAGTCCACATAAAAACATTTAAACTAACTCGAGGCTGTTACAACCTGGAAAAAGAGTCATCACTGTGGAGTTGTGAGGTTTTTGGCCCAAAACAACAGAGCTGTGTTCGACTGCGCCGACACTTTACAGGAAGAATTTATAATATATAACACCAAAACCTTTCTGGCTGTGTAACTTCTGGTCGCAGCTGAAATGTTTTCCGTCCCTCAGTGCTACAAATCAGCTGAGATCATTGGTAACAGAAAGTTCACAGGTTCGACTGTGTGTCATCAGCCAAATGTTATAAAGATGAGCATGTCAGTGGTCAGCACGCCTATCCTAATACTTCCCCATCGTTAACTTTACATAACACACCCACACTGTACACGTCCAAACCGGCATCAGGTAGAAAGACAAACTAAAGGGTCCATTTGGTTATTTCTGATGCGTGAAGGACCTCCATCGTGCCTCCTCTCTCTCAGGTCTGGTGTTTGAGTGCGTGTCGGCTCCTTTTTTCCCAGAATGCAGCTCTGTATCTCTTCAGCCGTGTCTCAGTCGTCCTCTTCGCTGCAGCGTTTTCCCCTCTGAGGAAAAGAAATGGGATGAGAAACAGTGTGAGTGTACGTTATTAGTTTGTGCTCCTCCTAAGGCATGTTGGTGTGCGCGGGTCCTCACTCTGCCGGTGTCGGGACGGAGCAGAAGCTCAAACACTCGGCGTCCTGTGCGTCTGTGCAGAAGCAGCGGCCGAGTTCCCTTCTGAGGCGGACCGGACCAAATCCATAAGGAACCACATGGCTGAAAAACAGAAAACAAAAGAGTCACTCTTGAATACTCACACATCATTGACCACACTGACCTCACTGCCCTCGTGGACCTCGGTGTGTGATGTTCAAGGTGAAGTCATTTCCCCTCAACAGATTTTAACTGGTCTTGAAACATTTTAACACTGCTGCCTCTATACGAAGCATATGCAGCTCGTTCTCGCCTATGACCCATATTTACATTTTTGTCAGGCCGCGTCCTCTACTGGCATAAGAAATCAGGTGATGTAGTATAAAGAGTCAGTCTACTTGCCATCCGGAAATGTTGAGTGCCTCAAAGTTTTATGCTAGATATGTTAAGTATGGATCCCCAGCATTGTGAAACTGCCGGATGCTAACTTGCACATGCTAGCAATTAGCATAATTAGCAGAAAGTAGCATAATCACATGTATGGACACTATTTCAGAATGTGCTTGGCCAATTTGGACAATCTTGGGAGTGGTTTTAGGGGTTACTGAGGATGGTGAATCCATTATTGAAAAAACACAAAAAGGCCATTTAAACTGAAATGGCCATATTTCAACTCCTGGTGGACCAATTTTGATGGTTTGAAATTTTGGTTACATGTTTGGGTCTATTTTGAGTATATTTAAATGCTTAATATATTGGACCTGCATTTCAGAATCAAGAGATATCAGTTTCATTAATGTGAAATCCCACCTTGCAACTGGTTTCTTCTCTGTAGCTGTTCGTTCACATTTTCCTGTAAGTAGCGTGGATTTCATTGTGGGGAACGATAAAGGTTTATCCTGACCCAGAAGTGGTGGTTAGTCTGACCCTAGAAGTTGAGCCAGAACTGGCTCAGAGGCACCCCGAGGTTGATCCTGTCGGTGTTTTGACGAGGTCACAGGTTCAGAAACAGGGTCACGATGTGGATCTCGCTGATTCCCTGTTACCTGCTGTGTTTGCCATGAACAAGAAAAGTGCGAGGGACTTAAGAAAGCTGATCGCTCTGTTTCTGCTCTTAAGGTACCATTGCCCCTGATCTGTGTGTCACAAACCGACCACCTTGTTCACACGCCTGATTGCAGGAAGAAGTGCCTGTGTAATGTTACTATGCTTAAGCGCTATCATTCTAGGAAAGCTGTTCAGTCCAAGAAGAGGTTGGCGCCATTAACATTCAACCTGGCTAAGTGCGATTTCAGGAAGATCACCGTCTCGTACTTAGGACAACAGGTCGGCCACGGCCAGGTTGGTCCTGTTGATGCCAAAGTTTCTGCCATTTCAACCTACACAGTCCCAACAACCAGTCATGAACTCCACTGTTTTCTCGGGATACCATGTGGGGATTCGATACAAGAAGGGGGTCGACATCGTGGTAGCTGACACGTTGTCCTGTGAGTGAGGTGTCCTTTCTGGTCAGTGTGTTCATGACAATCTTGGGTAAAATGACTAAAGAATTACTGCGTGTCTTCTTGTACTCTTGGCTATAGTATTTGAAAGCTTGAATGTGCCCTGATCAGTGTGTGACCCATCTGTCTGAAATATTGTCCATATATGTGATTATGCTACTTTGTACTATGTACTTATTTTAACCATTTATTCCAAATTGCAAAAACAGGTATTTTAGACTGCAATGATCACTAAAAAAGCCCGCGAAATCCTGGAGGGACTGAAATAGATGCATTACCTGATCCCTATGCATTCTGCAAACAGCTGTTTAAAAAAATTGTATTATAAACAAGTTGTCTTTCTTTAAAACAAATGCATGGCTTAGCCAGATCAAGATCTTCACACAGGAGGCGACGGAAACAGCAACTCTGTCCACAAACGTGAAGTTCCTTGAATTTGCTGTAATTCATAATAATAAAAACAGCTTTTCTGGTCTTTGAAGGTGCAGATATGCATATGTTTGCCTCTTCAATGAATCTTACTCTATAGACTCATTTTGCAAAATGGTAGATCTACAAGGAGTCTGAGGGACCAAACGTGGTTTCTGCTGCCACCCTTTAAAAGCACCGTGGCTCTGGCATGTGCGCTGCCTCACTTGGTGCTTGAGTCGACGTTCGTTGAAGGAATAGTTTGACATTTTGGGAAATATATCGTTAGACTCAGTTTTGTTTTACTGCTGTGTGAATCATCTGGCTGCACATCCATCTGGTGCCAGTGTGACCGCTGCGACGGTTCGCAGCCGGCTGCAGGTTGGAGGGGGATCCATCGCTGGATTAGTGGTGGGCTGAACTAGACCGCAAGGAGAACTGCCAGCAGATGCCAGTGGTTTAACAGTGCTACATTTATGTCAAAACAAGGATATAGCTTAAAATAAAACTACGGTTTCATCTTTATTGTTTCTAAAATGCTTGTCACATTTTTGAAGGCAGGTTTCTTGGAGCAGCAGTTGGACTGAATTTAGATGCGAGTCCAGTTTTGATAAATCATTTCACAGATATCACATTGTTGAAAGGCTTTGTGTCTTATTTTTAATCAAACGGTCACACATCTGGATCCCATTTCCACTTTGTGGCCGGTGATAAAGTATGACCCTTTCATCTGCCAGCCTTCCTCATCCCTCCACCATCCTCCATCAGCGCTCTCCCAGCTCCTCTCTGCAATATCATTTATTTTATTTTCTATACTTTGTTAACTTTTATTTCACTGTGTTGGCTTCACTTCCACTTGTATTTGTTTGACCCTTTGACACATAGTGAGCCCCCCACTCCCCCATTTAGTTACTGTGTTTCAGTACAGGGATGAGTACATCCTGAACTGCTGAACTGTAGCTCAATGAATTATGGCTCCACTGCACCGGGATCCCTTGGACTCTTTGGTTCTTGTCTCTATTTAAAGAGTTATGTGCATTCCTGTCGCCAGACAGGAACGTTGATTTTGGACGATTCTGGAAAACTCTGAACTATATGCATGACAAAGTATTCTAATATTCAATACCAATGCGTATGTGCCAGAAAATGTATGCTTATGTTAGGTCTATGTCCTTGAAGTCAGACTCCCAACCACCCTGACCATCAAGGTGTCTGCATCAAAGACCCCTGGTTGGAGAATCCCGATTGATTTCAGTGTTTATTTTTTCACTCATGAGGACGGAAAGCTAAATATCTGTGTGAAAATCAGATTATAAAAATATTTAATCTGAAAATACTTTTGGAGTTTTTCTGGTACACAGGACCTCCCTTAAAAGGTATTTAGTGTTACTGTACTTACTGAGTCAGAATAAACTACAGTGTGTGTGTGTGTTCATGCTGATGAAAGGAACATGTCACCCAATGCTGCAGTGAGGCTCACTGATGTGTTTTAGTAGTGTCTACACAACAATTGGGCTCTATGGCTCAGAGGAAAAAGATATATCAGGCGTTAGTAGATCCATTCGCTGTTGGCTCACATGAAGCAAGAAAATCTCCAGGCTTCTCATCAAGCACATGCTACCTAGTTTACATATTTAAAACAAAATGGAGTTTCAACAGGAAGTGCTGCAGGCGTAAGCAGCACTCAGGAGCTCCCTGTCGCCCACAGGGTTTAGTGGTATAGTTAGTGATGGTGGGAACTGCCAGTGCTGTTTAAAAACGTCTTTATGATGAAGGCAGGAAGATTGCATTTTACCACACTGCTATGTTTAGACTAAACTAACAATCTGAGACTTAGTGAGAGGGTTCCACCGCTGCACAAGCTGTTTTTGGCTCATCTCTGGAAGCTATTTCAGTGACACAGCTCTTTAATTAGTCATTTATTTCGAATGTGACTTATTGGCATGACATGAAAAACAACAGTATAGTATGTTGGCAAGCAATACAGCATGTTTTGTGAAACACAATCACACAGGTTGGTTAAATGTGTAAAAGTCGCTGATGAGATTAAAGAAAGGAGCGGCAAAAACAAACCACAAAATCCAATTTACAACTGAAATAAAGTCAATTTTAACAACATGGCAACAATAGTATGTACCACCTAATATTTACCTTAAAATCCTTAGATCTGAACAGAAATGATCACAAATCCTTCTCGTTTTAATTGTTTCATGTGAACTGGGCTTATGAAGACTCAGACTGTGCAGAACTGGTTGTGGGCAATTTAGGGTCCGACCACGATGATTTCAGACTTTTTGTGGTCCCTCTGGTGGGTTTGTGTTAAAAGGGTTAAACAGGCTTATTTAGAAACAGCAAGAGGAAACATGGCAGAAATGAACCTTCCTTAGGAAAGGTGCTCTTTCTTATTAGCTTCACCACATCTAACTGCTTACTCATTGCTTGTGCATACTGAACTACAGTGAAGTTAATTGCTACCAATTGTGAAGGCAGCTGTGCATCTGGGTCCTATTTCAGGCCAAAATATGCTGAGATGCTGACAAAATAATCCTGAGATGAATGTGAAAAACCAACAGCGAACAACAATGTGACTTCTGTGATTGCTGTAACAAAGCAGCGATGTCACCTTTAGCCAGTATATAAAGTCATCGTATATTATTTTTTAATGGTGACCACTCCAGCTCCAACAGTGAGTGTTGCCTCATGGGTTGTTTGCAGCCTTAAAGTTGCCTCGCTAGCAAGTTTCTATTTGTAGTGAGCCGTTTGGAGTCAGTACTGAAAGTGTTCAGACAGCAGTATTGAATATAAACTGTATATACAGTGGGTACGGAAAGTATTCAGACCCCTTTAAATTTTTCACTCTTTGTTTCATTGCAGCCATTTTCCAAAAATCAAAAAAGTTCATTTTATTTCTCAGTAATGTACACTCAGCACCCCATCTTGACAGAAAAAAAACAAAATGTAGAAATTTTTGCAAATTTATTAAAAAAGAAAAACTGAAATATCACATGGTCATAAGTATTCAGACCCTTTGCTGTGACACTCATATTTAACTCAGGTGCTGTCTATTTCTTCTGATCATCCTTGAGATGGTTCTACACCTTCATTTGAGTCCAGCTGTGTTTGATTATACTGATTGGACTTGATTAGGAAAGCCACACACCTGTCTATATAAGACCTTACAGCTCACAATGCATGTCAGAGCAAATGAGAATCATGAGGTCAAAGGAACTGCCTGAAGAGCTCAGAGACAGAATTGTGGCAAGGCACAGATCTGGCCAAGGTTACAAAAAAATTTCTGCTGCACTTAAGGTTCCTAAGAGCACAGTGGCCTCCATAATCCTCAAATGGAAGACGTTTGGGACGACCAGAACCCTTCCTAGAGCTGGCCGTCCGGCCAAACTGAGCTATCGGGGGAGAAGAGCCTTGGTGAGAGAGGTAAAGAAGAACCCAAAGGTCACTGTGGCTGAGCTCCAGAGATGCGGTCGGGAGATGGGAGAAAGTTGTAGTAAGTCAACCATCACTGCAGCAATCCACCAGTCGGGGCTTTATGGCAGAGTGGCCCGACGGAAGCCTCTCCTCAGTGCAAGACACATGAAAGCCCGCATGGAGTTTGCTAAAAAACACCTGAAGGACTCCAAGATGGTGATAAATAAGATCCTCTGGTCTGATGAGACCAAGATAGAACTTTGGCCTTAATTCTAAGCGGTATGTGAGGAGAAAACCAGGCACTGCTCATCACCTGTCCAATACAGTCTCAACAGTGAAGCATGGTGGTGGCAGCATCATGCTGTGGGGGTGTTTTTCAGCTGCAGGGACAGGACGACTGGTTGCAATCGAGGGAAAGATGAATGCGGCCAAGTACAGGGATATCCTGGACGAAAACCTCATCCAGAGTGCTCTGGACCTCAGACTGGGCCGAAGGTTTACCTTCCAACAAGACAATGACCCTAAGCACACCGCTAAAATAACGAAGGGGTGGCTTCACAACAACTCCGTGGCTGTTCTTGAATGGCCCAGCCAGAGCCCTGACTTAAACCCAATTGAGCATCTCTGGAGAGACCTGAAAATGGCTGTCCACCAATGTTTACCATCCAACCTGACAGAACTGGAGAGGGATCTGTAAGGAGGAATGGCAGAGGATACCCAAATCCAGATGTGAAAAACTTGTTGCATCTTTCCCAAAACGACTCATGGCTGTATTAGATCAAAAGGGTGCTTCTACTAAATACTGAGCAAAGGGTCTGAATACTTATGACCATGTGATATTTCAGTTTTTCTTTTTTAATAAATTTGCAAAAATTTCTAAATTTCTGTTTTTTTCTGTCAAGATGGGGTGCTGAGTGTACATTACCAAGAAATAAAATTAACTTTTTTGATTTTTGGAAAATGGCTGCAATGAAACAAAGAGTTAAAAATTTAAAGGGGTCTGAATACTTTCCGTACCCACTGTATACACAATATTATACAATTTGTAAAGTCGCAGGAAAAGTATGTGTACCCTTTGGAATTACCTGGATTTCTGCATAAATTGGTCATGAAGTGTGATCTGATCTTCATCTAAGTCACAAAAATAGACAAACACAGTCTGCTTAAACTAATACCACACAAACATTTATTTGTTTTTATGTTTTTAGTGCAGGGTGTAAAAAGTATGTGAGTCAGGAGTCAGACAACCTGGAGTTCAATCAATGAGACGAGATTGGAGGTGTTGGTTAGAGCTGCCCTGCCCTGTAAAAACACACATCAATTTTAATTTTGCTTGATATGAACTGTGCCTTGAAGAAAAGAGCTGTCTGAAGAAGAATTGTCGACTTGCATGAAGCTGTAAAGGGTTACAGAAGTATCTCTAAACCACCAGGGAGGAAGCCACTACTGTCCAAAAAAAGTTTCAAAACAGCACCTGGATTTTCCACTTGCAAAATATTTTGTGGACAGATGAAACCAAAGTTGAGTTGTTTGGAAGGAACATGCAACCCTACGCGTGGAGGAAAAAAGGCACAGCACACCATCATCAAAACCTCATCCACGACTGTGAGGTATGGTGGAGGGGGAATCATGGTTTGGGGCTCCTTCGCTGCCTCAGCGCCATGAAGGGTTGCTAATACTGACACAAAAATGAATTCCAAATTTTATCAAGAAATTTAGCAGTAGAATGTAAGGCCATCTCTCCGCCAATTTAACCTCAACAGCTTGGTTTCAAGCTTCCTCCTGACCATTATTCATGTCTGATCTGCAAATACCGGAAATGTTTGGCTGATGTTATTGCTTGACATGTTGCAGGACGAGGCAGCTGACATATTGAATGTAATTATTTTCTGTATCATCCGGGGAAACATCCAAAAGGTCCAGACATGATGAGTTTTATGTTACAAAACGCAACTAAAATAAACAGATGGATGGAAGTGAAGGTTTGAGTTAATCTTCACCGATGAAGTGGGTTACAACCTTTGTGTACAACAATTTTTTTGGTTAGTGTTTAAACGAAGCAGTGACCAAGTCTTCAAGCCTGGTAAGAGCCATTGTGGTGTCCAGTGGTTCTAACATCTTGTTTCACAGCCTTTTGTTTTGAGGCCTCCTATTTGACATATATAGCACAGCTGAAGTTGAGAAGTGTGTAATTTAAGGTGTTTTGACATGCTGCCCTGGGTGTCCACAACATGATGTTTAGAGGAGACATGCCTACAGGGAGGCCAACTATGTCTTTTCATCTGTTTTCAATTGTTTTCTCAAAGACAAAATATAAAGAAACCAAAGACTGTGTGTCAGCCTTTTTATTTGTCTTTTTATCTACCATCAAGTGGTCACCTCGCTACTGAGAAGCAAGTTTATTACATTTTCTTTAAAAACAAAGACATGTATATAGATTCTTTCAGTGTGAACGTAATGGAGTGAAAGAGAGAATATAAACAATCTACTGAATGAATGTACTGGCACTAACAGGAAAACTGAGCAGGTTTAATAAGAAACACTGCTGGAACATTTCTATGAGAATTGTCATATTTCATACTTAAAAAAAAAACATGTTCACCACAAAAATCTTTAGAAGACTGCAATGTAAACACCAGCATGGACACAGTCTGACATTAATTGAGCTTTTGGCTTTTTAAAATACAGACCAACAAAATAACACAACTAAAAACCAAAGTTGTTTACAAGAGGGTTTACATTTTGAATATAATCTGTAAGTGAAACCTTCCAATCGTGTATTTGAACATATCTGTAATGTGGATACTATGAATTGTGTTTTTAGATGCAGATTGTGCTTGCAATTCTGTAACCTGTTATTTTCAACACTTAAAATCACTGACTTGGCAAAGCAGTGAAAGTTTATCTTAGTTTTGGACTCTGCTGTGAGTGAACGCCTCCCATCCTCCCTCACAAACCACCCAGCTACTGCTACAGGGAAAACCTTGTACAGCCCTCTGAGGGTTTCGGACAGATTATTGATTGCTTCTTATCTTTGGTTTTGGTTTTATTATCACATTTTAACACCGTAAAAATTTATCACAGTGTTCCATTACTGTGAAAACAAACTCTTTCTTTTCTTGCTGACGGCGAACTCACCTCGGGGTGTTGACCCAGACGATGCCAATGTGGCAGAAGAAAATACACTCCTTGTCTTTCTGGTTCTCGCAGGAACAGCGCTTCTCTCGCCGGTGGGCCGTGTGGGGGAGCTGCTCCACGGGGCCCTCCTCCGCTGTGGGGCTCGTAACAGAGAATGAAGAGGCTGGAAAACAAAAGTGGAGGTGGTTAGAAACTTTATTATTTTAGTATGTAATGGCTATATGTATTCTGTCATAATGAGAGTCTATTTCTTTTTTAAATTCATGTTTAGAAAAGTTCCTGCTTGTAATGTTCCTATTAAGAACCAGATAATCAGGTGTAAAATTCTTACATTTAGTTTTCACTTTATGTGGTTACGTACCAATATTTTGTAGGGACCAAAACTGTTCTCTTAGCCAGATTTCCTTTAAAAAAAATATTCAGTTTTCTGTTGCTCTTCACACCGCAGTCAGGCTGTTTAGGAAGTGCATGAGAGGGCCCTCCTCTAAAGTCCAGGGAGTAAAGTTATTGCTTACAGTCAGCTTTTGTGTGGACCTTCTCGGTATTTCCAGCACCTACATCTGTAATCTTTGGATGGCAATGTCTCCTCTTTGTTCCACACTGAAATGTCATAGTATTTATTTGACGGAATGGCAAAAGTATATTTGTACATACATTCATAGTTCCCTGACGATGAATTCTAATGACTTGGGTGATCCCCTTGACAATTCCTACAGTGCCAACTAGTGCTGAGACGATTCATCGAGAAACTTAATGAACTAGATTACTGAAAAAAAGCATTGGTGCAAATTGTTTGCACTGTTGCTTTGTTTAAGCAGTATTTAGCACTATATAAAGCAAACTGTTTCGCACAGATGATTTTTACTGTCGCACAACGACAGGGACAAGTGAAGACAACCTGATCTGATGGCGAGGACTGCAAAATGGTTAGTTGTAAATGTATAAATGTGCGTTTGTTGTTATTGTTCTCTGACTGGTTAGTCCGTGAGTTTGGGTCGTAACATTACAGGGATTTGAGTTACACAGCTGATCCAGGTACTGGAGCCGCCAAGCAAAAGTGTTTCTCATCTAATCACTCGATGAATCTATGAAATCATCTGTAGAATGCTCGATTATTAAAACAATCGCAACATGAGGTTGTGAAGTGAGAAACACACTTTCATGTTCCCCCTCAGGATGAACTGTAATCATTTTGGTGATCCTCTGATCAACATGTGTCCAGCACTTTGGTTCACTACCAAATACCTGGCTGTACACTCTTGGACAGTCTTGGTGAGGTATTCTATGGTAAATATTTGACCAGCTGGTGCTAGACGGGAAGCTCTTAGGATTCGGCCTGTAGAAACCATGAATATATAGTTGATACTCCAAACCAAAGTGGTGCTTTGCATTGGCATCCTGAAGAAATCTTCTGACTGACAACTGTACTGTGTGACAAAGGAGAGCGTGTGAGGCAAACTCTTAGTCCTGACATGGGTCTTCATCCAATAATCACAACAATCAACGCTCCAGGAAAGCTAAACATTATCACATGTTCAGCCCAGGTGAGCACATCCTGGCTTCTGTACCATGACTACTTCAAATGACATAATCCGACACGGCTGGTGTGTGTTGCCCTGAAGAGTGTGTGACCCATCTTTTCCTTTGTTAATAAGTTTTGGCATGTGGCCGGCACCTCACAGGCGTTAGAACAACTCTCTGCCTCTTTACACTTTACAACCACAGCATGAGCAGAAGTGTTATACTGTAACTCTACACCTGAACACACACTCACACACACACACCGAGGCCTACATACACACTTGTACATATTAAACACACACAGCCCATAAAGCCCACAGACAGCCTTTGATCCTGCTCTCAGTGCACACAGGGGAATGTTTGGGCAAAGAGGGATTTACACAAAATAACACCTCTTCTCACCATAAATGGCCGAGGCCTGCTCTTTATGTTGCTGTGTCCCAGAGAATCAAATATTTGAGGTTGTTATTCATGTGAAGTTTCCAAAGACGCTGTTATTTGTCTGTGAAGCTCACTACCCAGTTTTCCCCTATCCACATTGGTGGAACATGAATCCAAGGATTCTTAAGTGAATGTGGACACTGTTTGTCTTTTTGTTTCCAACAACTCTTGAAGTAAAAGAACTTTGTCTGCTCAATCAGCAACTTTAATAGCAATGAAGAAGAAGACTCAGAGGTCACACAGAGTACTGTAACTCCAACCAACACATTCTCACTCCCAACTCCTCACATACAGCGTGGATGCTTGGTCAAGACCCATCTGAGTCAGTTTGTAAGCATAGAAGTGATGTCACACGTTGGTTTGTGGACTGCGGATTTGAAACCTCTTCAAGATACTGAGGAATCAATGGCTCTGTGTGGAGCTAGCTAGCTTGCTTAGCTAAGTGGATCTGTAATTCATGTCATTTTAACCGGGATGATAATTTTGTCTAGCGAAAGAACAGGCTTAAAACTAAATGTACTCACCAGAGAAAATGAACCCGCCAACTCCTAATAAGCTTTTTCAGCGGTGCACAGTTTATGAACGTTAAAGGCACGTGTAGGATATTTAACATAAAAGTCTGAGTATGGAGGTGGACAGGTGGGTCAGACACCAAACTTTCAAGCAGGAGACTGGTGTTCGTTTCTGATTTAAACAGCATTAAATGTTTTTATTTAAGTTGCGTAAGTTAGTCAAGTAATGTTACTTAACTTATGTAATTTAAGTCACATAAAGTTGTTATTTTCATAAACCTAACCAAGTTCTTTTGGTGCCAAAACCTAACCAAATCGTGACATTTTACAACGTTAACAATTAGTTTTATTACGAAGACTTACATGTCCAAAAACAGCGCTAAAGGGTACCCAAGGCGTTGAAAAAGCGAGGCCAAGGCGTCTTGACTGTCCATATGTGACAAGCTGGGAGTGAGAATGTGTTGGTCTTACGTAAGTTAAGTGATGCTACTTACATAACCTACATAACTTCACTAAAAATAATCAATGTTGACTTTTTGTTTGACATGGTAAACGAACACTAGTCTCCTGAGTGGTCCCCTCCGGTTTCTGGCTCACCCATCCACCTCTTCACTAAGATTTTTCTCATATTAACTATACACCTGCTTATAGATTTTAGAAATAACACTACAGGGCTTCCCCCAATGTCTTGAACTATGAGGCCACAGGGCTTTAGCCAGTGTGTTACAAACTGACACTAAGGGGTCTTGATCATGCGCCCATATGTGACAGCTTGGGAGTGAGAATGGAACATGCCTTGAAAGTGCCTATGGAAAATAATGGGAAAATCAAACAAGAAATAAGGAGTTTGACAAATAATCTTAGCTCATTTACTGGCCTTTCGAGAGCTTTCAGCTGGATCCCACAGCCTTCATCAGTCAAAGGAGTTTCCTCAGTGGTTACCAGGTGGTCGAAGCTGTGAGCGGGTTTGGTCTGGTGTTCACAGACAGCTCACAGAAACCAGAATTGTGCAAACAAGTGACGCACTCTGACTCATCCATCCACCCCAACCTCCTCTCCATTGTCTTTACTTCCTTTTTGCTCGTGTTCCTCAGCCTGATTCATTGTGTCTCCCTTGTCTGGTTGTATTTCTTTTCTTTGAAAAGTGTCTCATAAATAAAGTTTATTAATATTATTATGATGAGGTTTGGGGGCTTTGTGGTTCAGATCTTAATGTTCCCCTCAGAACGAACTGTTGTAACTTTGGTGATCCTCTGACTTTTCATTGAGCGCCATCATCGGGTCAACATGTCGATGTGTCAAACACTCCCCGCTGCTCCAGGACGCCTGAGAGAGACCTGTTGTTGTGGAGTAGTTTCAGGTATTGGTCAGGCCTCAGTGTTCACCTGCACCTGTGTGTTCCAGTGCCAGCCAGCCAGATCTGTCAGCTCAGCAGCTCCCTGCCAGACACTCATCACTACCGCATCATCAAGAACAACCTAATGAGGAGGAGTAACGGCACTACTGTCCTGCTCGGCCTTGTGGTCATTGTGGCTTCAAACAGCAGACTCAAAGGTCGTCCGACGCCAATTAACACAATGTTTTTCTTCTCTTTGACCTGGTTCTAAAATCTGTAATGTTTTGTTTTTGAACAAACCTGAGTGAAATTTGCCGCAGCATGCTGACAGTTCTTTCTTGCATTACATGTTAGAGGTCTGATTTGAAGGTAGTCTCCAGTGGTACCATGGTGGTCTTTTGTTTGTGTCTATCTCTGTATGAGCAATCAAGCGATGTGATAAACATTCCTGCCAACAGTTTCACGCTATTCTACATACAAGCCGAGAAACAGAGCAATACCAGGAAACTTTCGAGGGACCGGCTCCTGCAAGGTGGGAGGTCACCCGACCAATGGTTAGCCAAGCTAGCTCTACCAGAACTGCTTATTATTATTATCATGTTACTAAACACTGAGCTGTGCCCCCCTCCTCATCTGATATATCTCCACGCAAGACATTCTGAACAGAGCTGGTGGAATTTTTTTGCTCAGTGACATGAGGAAAAATACTTTTTAAAATCTGATTAACTACAAGCTTTGTTGCAATGATAACTATATTTTGGAGTCACAATAAATGCTGCAACTTTACCAAACATTTCTATTTTTTGGTTTCTCTTTGAGAGTTTGACTCATTTGACCCAAGGACAGTTTTGCGATTCTCTGCTGCTGCAGATCGTACTGGCTGCCTTTTAAGTTAAAGAAAAGTCTTATGTTTCTAAAAGATGTTTAAAAGTAGAGATGCATTCTGTGAGTAGATGTCATGGTGGTTCAAGAAATCACGCAGTAAGGTGTTTCCAAATATCCCTGGAAGAAAACCCCAAACCCCTCTTTACTTTAACATTCCTAATAACGCTGATAATTACCGGCTTCACGTCCCCAACGCTCTGTGGGTTCAGCATTGCAGACGCCCTCACTTTAATCACCTTGGTGTTTGGAGTAAGACACCACCGTGACTCCTGATAAATGGGGTATTTGTTGGAGCAGCAATGTCAGAAAACGGCACGAGATAATTGGATAGACTTTTGAAAAGTGAACTCTGCCTTTATGTTTATCTTGCAACACGAATTCACAAAAAACAAACATGACCTTCCAAATTGTTTGCACACTCACTTTCAGCGCTGCCAAGCCAAACACGGCCGAGCTGAGGTGTTTTCTTCTGATGCTGAAGCGAATGTGATGGGTTTTAATCCATTTGGCATGGGGATGACGCGCTGTTCTTTCACGGTCATCACATATCCTCCAAAAAACACACACACACACACACAAAACACACCCTCAAGCAATATCCTCTTTATAGTGTAGACCAGGCTGTGGTTTACACACACAAGGTTAGACAAGCAGGTGGCATGTTTGAATCCCCAGTCTGAGGGAAAATGATCAAGTGATGCTCTCACTGCAACTGTGGAGCAATCAATCACTTGTAATGACTGTAAAAATTAAAATAAGTAAGATTATCACGACTATATCTTCACCACGTACAGTATCTTCCTGGAGTCTCCACTGGTTGCCAAGAGCCAAGAAACAGTCTAAAAGAAAACCAAACTGCCACTTTTACACTTTGTTTTTTTGTTGGATTACATGAACGAGATGGAACGTGTTAATCAGTGAACTTAACAGGTGCTGGTAGGTGGATTTTGTTACATTTGGAAGGAGCTGTTTCCCCGTTTCCAGTCTTTATGCTAAGCTAAGCAACCGTTAACAGTATTTCCGAAACTGTTTTGCCATAAAAGTATGACCTGACTACAACATGCCAAACCCAGAGTGACATCAATGAATACCAAACTCTTCTCCCTCTACAGAGTTTAAGCACTGCACCCAGATGTGTGGTGGCAGGAGTTTTTCACTTTGAGGCAACTAACACTCTGACATGACAGGCATCAAACAGTATACAGTTCATTATTAGCTCACCATTTTTTTCACCAGTTTTATGAACTGACCGATGGACTGCAGATAAGCTGGGTGCCTCCTGAGCTGCCGCCACTCAACACATCATCAGTCTTCAGGTTTGTCAGCAGACACAAGCTGAGCCTTTCATAGTCATCAGCTTTCAACACCCATCGTTTTGTCCGCACCAACATAATTTAAATTCCTGATGGATATTTTATTATCTTGTCCATCTTGTTTTTGGCTTTCCAGACCTCCACTGCAGTTTCTTTAAATCCAGCTTGCAAATCTGTTGTAATATGTGGACTAATCTCTATTTCCTCTATCTCAAGATATATATACATTAGTAATACCTAATATGTGTTTTCCAGCTAGCTCTATGAACTCACTAGAATGCCATCTTGTTATAAATGACAGTAAGAAGGTAACAAGGTGAAACCAGCCTCTACATCGCTGCTACACAGGCACAGTGTGAGCGCCCTGTGGCTACAGCACACCAACAGTAACTCTTCAGGCAGCTTCTTTAATTGCTTCCATCTAACCTGGGACAGCGACTAACTGAACAAATTACTGCATAAATTAAAAACTTGTGGCTGCAGTTTTACTTTAGAGACACCAATCCACTGACACATGACACCATTATAAGCAACTGCACATGCAGGCATCTGTAGAGGTGTACGTGTCTGTAACACAGGAACAGTTATGAAGCAGATTTAGCCTGTTTCAAGTAACATGAGAAGAAAGAAGGAGAACAAAGCCACAAATACGGCTCATTGTTTTCAGATTTTATTGATTCTTCAGCGAAAAGCAACCAGATCAGCTTAAAGTGATCCTGTCCGTCTGCAAGTTGATTTGGCCGATACAAAAAGACACAGATCACCGCAGTTCACAGTAAACAAGGTGGTCCGGTGATGAGCACAACTCAACCAATGCTTCTGACAGGAGGTGAGAAAGACATTTCAATAAGCTGATGAAAAGCTACACACCTGCTTTCAAGTAGGTAAAAACATTTGAGGTGGTTTTGTCTTTAAAATCTTACTTTCACTTGGTGTTTCGAATTTTACCAAAAATGCAAAGTAACTATCCCAGGGTCCCAGACCCCCAGGAGCCCAAAGTCCCAGGTTCATTGAGTGTCAATTCATTTCTGATCATTTGTTGAGAAGTCGCACAACAATATCAACTAAGATGGGTTAGGCATTATTACTTAATCTTGAGGACTGTAGAGGGCCCCGTGTCAAAGTCTAGTCATAACTTGTCTTATTTGAGTTTGTATTTTGCTCACGTGGTACATTTTCTTAAGTGACACATAGGAAACATGGGCCCAGGTTTTATTATTCTTCCAGCACAGGAGTAGCTGGCTCCAAACATCTAAATCACCAAGCCCATCTCAGGTTATTTCAGCTATTCAAAAAAGATCTTTGTCAGCAAGATTAAGAATCTTCCTGTGCCAGAGCCAGAAACATTGCTACAGAAAAATGTGTGGACATGACGGATGCAGCTGTACAAGTCAACTTAACATATTTCTTTCGACTCCTGAATCAAAATATTGCTTTGATCCTTGAGACATCTGCTCTTGGCATCTGCTTCTGCAGCTTAAATGTTAACTGAAAATGACTTGCTGCTGATGTTAACTGTTTAAAATATGTGCAAAGTAACGGCTGAAATGAACACAATGTCAGACTGAACGAAGGAAGTGAAATTAAATGGCAGTTCAGTCTTCAGGATAGTTAGGAGTCACATCCTGTTAGCAGAAAGGTCACACAAGGCTGCTTCATGGGCTACATGTTCCAGTTAGCAGTTTCTGTTCCCTGAATGGAAAACTAACACTGTAAGGCACCACTGGGGCTCAGTTCTGTGCAGCTCCCAGATCATGCAGCACCAATAAAATGTCTAATCCCACATGAACATTGAATGCCACCAACAGACCGCAAAAAGAGCTGTAACAATGTGAACAACAATCCTGGTAAACATTTCAATCAATCAGTGGTTTCACTGTCTCTGTGGTCAACATCGCAACAACATTAGTGGCCAAGGGAGCAGTTTCCAGCAGCCATGAGAGCATTAATAAAGAGAACGAAGATATTAAAACTACAGAGACCCTTGGCTTGATGTTCATGGTCTGTTCATGGACGCCATAAGGAGAGAAACCACACATAATAACATTGTTCCCCTGGTTATAGAAAACCACATTGTGTTTAACCAAATTCTGAAGGTATTTAATGTTCACTGGGGGCCAACTAGGAAAACAAATCTTTCAGGATCAGGAACTTTGGGGAAACTCAAGCTTGAGTGGAACATGCAACATTCTCACTTAAAAACCTCAAAAACAGGTTTGGCCGATTAGTGCAATGGCTGCCATGATTTTCCATTTGAAGTGTCAAAACCCTTACTTGGATATGTGCCAATCTCTTTGTATGGGAGCATATGTGACATCAAACTGTATGGGAGAGTTGGCAGTTTATTGTTTCCTCGCTAAAGGCAATGGATCATACCTAATGGATGTAAACATATACATTTTTCCTGGTTAAGTTCCTGTCTCCGCTTTTGGCATGCGTTCAATCCTCCAATCAGCCCTCAAAGCAATGCGTGCTTCCTGTTCCTATAATTTCATTTACTGTTGTCTGGTCTTTGACTGCAGGTATTTGTGTGCCGGTGCCCAAAAGATTGCATACTTTGTGTACATGTGCAAGTATTCATGGAAATGTCTGTGATAGTTTGCATCTGTGGCCCCAGAAACCACAAGAAAAACCTCAGACTCGACATTGTTTGGAGACTGCCAAGCCATGGTTCAATTTCTTGCTCTGTTATGAGAGAGTCTGCCCGGCTCCACAGGGTCTGACAATATTTGACAATATACAGGCTGAAGAGCTGCCTAATCCGTGAGCTGGCTGTTTGAATTGGCGGAGAAGTCACCCTGCAGGTAGAAGCCTCCTAAAATCAGATTCAGTGTGATCGTGTAAGCAGTTAGGACACAATCTGGGGTTGAAACACGCCAGTGAGCATTTCACGCCCATCGTGTTGTTCTAGCCTTGGTAGACTCAAGTTTCTTGGGAGGTAACAAAGGTGCTGAGGCAACATGATAGCCAATGTAAACTCTCAGCCTAATTTGGAAATTTTTAAACCCAAATGTCTCCAGTTTGAATCCCCAGATAGGCTGAAAAAACCTGACACGCTCTCCACCAACAACCCCCGATGAGCCGCTCAGGGAAGTTTGTGGACCTGCTGCAGGCTTTGCAAAGTTATAGGGTTATGAGCTTTTCCCCACTTGTTTCAAAGATGAAAAATCGAATGAAAGGAACTTAGCAAGATTATGCTGGCAAAACCCATTTTTGCCTGTTCTTAAGTCAGAAACACAGGAGAGAAATCTACTTACATCAGACTCAGAAGATCAGCAGGACAGTTTTTCCACTCGCTCACCACTCAGTTAATATTTTTCACTTTTACTTGAGAAAAGACTTTGAAGAGGAGGACTGACCTTTGAGCTTGGCAAACGTAACACTGTCTTGAATAATGAGTTTGGCATGGGCTGCTGGAGTGTAAACTTCCTCGAATCCAATAAAGACTGAGACTGAGCTGCAAACGTTATCCTGAACTCTGATCCAGTATCACACAGGACCAGCACCCACACAGTGCATGTTTTTTAATATAACCTGTAATCACATAGTAAGCTAATGATATGCTAACTCTTGGCCTTGAATGTAACCCTAGGTTAGCTTACATTAGAGCAGAAAAAAAAACAATGTTTAATCCATTACTACATGTTTTTTGGTTTAAGATTGGTGATAAAAACAATCGTTGGACAATCAGACGATAGCTTTAGCTATCTGCAGCTATCTCCACTCTTTTAACTGTATCTAAAAAGTCATGTGTGTGTGGCCAACACATTCTCACTCTCGACTCGTCACATATTGATGCCTGGTGAAGGCCCTTTTGCGTCGCTTTTTAACGCCCTGGGAACCCCTTTAGCATCATTTAGAGACGTTTAAGGCTCCGCGGTCAAATTAGCAACGCTTAGCAACAACAAATATGCAACGTCTGGTAATGTTAGCAACAATACATTTACAACGTCTGGTTAGACTTTCAAAATAAAATGCTAGCTTTTAAACATCGTCATTTTGAAATGGCACGTTATTAAAGTGAAATGTTGCAGTTTGGTTGGGTTATGCAACAAATCTACTTGGTTAGGGTTAGGAAAAGATCATGGTTTGGGTTAAAATAACTAGGTAGGTCAGTTAACACGTAAGTTAACTTATGTCAAATGTTAATGTTGACTTTTTGTTTCACACAAGACACAAACCCCGATCTCCTAGTTCAAAGTCCGGGTTCTGGCCCTCCACCCACTCCAACCACCTCCTTACTCAGTCTGTTCTGTTAAATATCATATACCTACCTTTACTGTCACAAATTGACGCTACAGGGCTTCCCCCACTGCATTGAACTACGACGCTGTAGGGATCCCCAGTGCGTTACAAACTGACACCGAAGGGTCTTGGCCATGCGTCCATATGTCGGGGTCGGGGAGTGAGAACGGGTTGGTGTGGCCAGTTAACTGTGTTCAGTTGCTAGGTAATGCTTATGTGCCATGGACGCAGCAGGTGTAGCTTTCTGAGCTTTCACTGGAATAAATTGGCCGTGCTTTGGATTGTTCTGCCATCATTTAATACATAAGTGGGATAAACTATTTTTATTTGAGGAAGAACACTGGCTTTCCACTCGTGCCACGCTGTGGACAAACGTAAATATTAATGATACCAGATGTTGTGAATGTCTGGTTAAAGAAGGTTTTAAAAAGTTATGGCTTCAAGACGCACAGATTGAGTTTTAGAACATATTTCCCTGGCTCTGTCAGTCACTCCTGTAGTTATATGGGCTACTGGGTTTTCTCCAGTGTCCAAGGTGTTTAAAGAATGAAACTGTAGTGTTGTTCCAGGTTCAAAAGCTCTGTTTTCTGCAGGAAACCCTAATAGGCCTCAGATGTTTGGCGGTGACAAAATGAAAAGGACACAAAACAAGCAGCAGAGATTAAGACCAACAGAGAAGGGGGGATAGAGGAGAATAAAAATGGACAGAGTAGTTAGAGTGAAGTTAGTGTCAGGGCCGCGCACCGGTATTTCCCCTCAGTTCTCCTGTGCTCCCCTTTCGGCCTGTTTTTACATTGTTCACACTGCCAGCCCAAATCAGTTTTTTGGCATGTTCAGATTGAATCCAGACTGATTATAGAAAGTCCGGACAAACTGGATCCAAGCCACATTTGGAGGTTGTTTGAAATGCAATACAGATCTACAGATGCTGAAATAGGATTTCAACGTGCCTTTTGCGTCAAACGTCAAATTCAGAGTGATCTGAGTGTATCAGAGCGGCTGGACAGAATCTCTGCTGCAATCCATGCCTGTTTGGAGGACGAGATGATGAATCTCCATTTCCCATCTTCGTCTCACCAGCGTACGTATTGACTGGATCTGATCTGTTTACTTGCAAATAACAGTGCGGACAGTCTGTCTTAAACAGAAACAAACTGGAATTGCCTGCAGTCTCATGAAAGCCGTTGTCTGTGTGAGTGTGTTGCTCCCTCTCCTGGCTCTTGATTGATGACCTGCACACCATCAGGTCATCAGCCTTAGTATTTCAACCCCACAGGCTCTACACCCTGTCACTATCAGATTGTTATCTTAACTTCAGTAACAGTTACGACCAGGCCTCTGGCTCTACAATCTTTGCAATTAGTATTCCCTGTGCTCTTTTGACCTGAACAAATGCTTGTCTGTTTAACGGTGCAGGGTCGGTCTGCCTGCCTCTCCCTTGCTTCCTTTGCCTGCCAAGCCGCCCTGCCGGTCCCTCCCTTCAACCCATCTCCATCCATCTTCCAAACTTCACCCTACCTCTGTGTCTGTGTCCTGTTCTTGGGTCCACTCCTGAACTAAACGTTCACGTAACACTCAAAGCCAGGAAAGCAGAGAAAGACTGTGCATACTCACTTAAAGCACCCCTCTTTCAGAGTTGAACGAAAGCTTAATGAGTGGAAATGAGTGGATTTAGGGCTGGTCAGGATTCAAAACCACAAGCCGATTTCATAATGAGGAGGTCAGGTTAAGGAGCTACACCCCTCTCTTCAGGCAACATGCCCGCCTGCCTTAAGGTTTTATCTCCACATCTTTTGAACTTATTAAAACTACACTGCGTCTTTGAAAACAACTTCTTTGGGCATGTTTTTTTTTTTTTGACAAGAACCATATGTTTATATAGTATGTGAAGATAAACCATGTGGCATGTGGTTGTTTTTCCAGATAGCACAAAACTGTTACTTTAACTAGACTTATGTGGATACTACAGCCACAGGTATTGTTTCAATTGTATGCAATTGTTCAATTCAGCGGGGGAATAACTATGATTGCTCAGGTAAAAGAGCTTACTGTGTAACTAATGTGCAGAAATTGTAGTCAAATTAGACCTGATGCTGAGCCGTTTTGATGTGTATTATGCATGTCTGGAAAGTAATTGAACGAATAATAACGTGTACTGCTGTTTAACTTGAAATACTGGTTTAAGAGAGGATGTTTTTTGTATTTAACCCACAAGAAGGAGGCTTTAGGGGAAATATTAAATAGCCTTATGTTGTCAGCTCAATGGTTGAATGACTTTTGGTTACACTTTAAAACTGCTTTGACTTTCTGTAAACAGATTATTATTATTATTATTAACTGGCCCATCACACCTGAGCTTCTGTGAGACATTAAAAGTCAGAAAGCATTAGTAAAAGGCAACTGTGTGAAACAGAAAGGTGAAGTCTTAGAAAAAATAAGTGGTTGTTATGTTGGTGTGCCTTTGTGTTGTGACGCTGAGCAGAGAACTGCAGCATAGTCACCATAACACTGCTAACGTTCATGTGTGCCACAATCACCATCTTCTTTTAGTGTGGTAACTAATATTTGCTAAATAATACAAAAAATAAAAATACAGCTAAGGCTGATGGGAATGTCAGTTTTTAGTACAGTTTTTCTCACTCACTTTGGTACATTTCTCAAATCATCATCATCATCAACATTTGCAAAACAGTAAGTGCATTTCTCAAAACATATAAACATATCATGAATACATTTATTCATTTAGCTGACGCTTTTATCCAAAGCAACTTACAATTGCTATACATGTCAGAGGTCGCACGCCTCTGGAGCAACGAGGGGTTAAGTGTCTTGCTCAGGGACACAATGGTGGATAGAAAATATGATTGACAGATCTAGACTCTCTCTCTCTCTCTCTCTCTCTCCTCTGCTCACTGTGTATTGTTACTGTTCAATGTGTGTGGTATTGTGTGTATCAGGTGAATGGTCTGAGGGCTGTGTTGCTACGGTAGTATGTTGTGATTGGTTGTTGTCTATTCTTATTTTGTCTATGCATCATGGTCTGTGCAAAACAACACTTCGTTCAGCTGTATTTGAATGTGGAGAATGACAATAAAGTTTGACTTTATTTAACTTTGATTTTGACAACGTCTTCAGCCATTCTGCATGTAGTGACTTATGCAATGAACTTGTGCCTAGATGTTTTGGGGGGGTCAGACTATTCAACTGAGAACCGGTATTATACATTATTGGGATCAGCATGACATAAGCAATTGATAATGTGGGAAACAGCAGATAATTGTACATTATCATTCGCATCAATGTGTCAAAGCTTTTGCAATTTGTTCAAAACAATGAGAAAGTGCTTTTACGGTGTGCACAAGTGATGAGATGATGTGGAGGTTGGACAAGTAGCTTTGAGAATTTCTATTCTGATCTGAAATGTACCAAGGCGAGTGAGAAAAACTGTAAGACATAGACAAAACACTATTTGATACACTGAAACTTTGACTGAAGTGATTACAAATCATCCTGAGGGGAACATAAATGTCTGTACCAAATTTTATGGTAATCCATCAAATATTTGTCCAGATATTTTACTGCAAACCTGCTGGAGGTGCTAGAGGAAAAGAAATTACTGAACCATGTACCAAATGTTGTTGTAATCCATCTAGCACATGTGGATTTATTCCAATGGCTAAATGATAAATGTGAGCTGCTGGTAGCACTAAAACAAAAAGTGAGGAGATCAATAAAGACTTTTATCATCTGGAGATCATGAATATCTGTACACATTTCTGTAGCAAAGCCACTGATATTTCACTCTAGAACAAAGTGTCAGACCGGCGGGCGACACTACCATCCCTAAAGGCCCGGTACGAACTTAGCCAGTAAAAACAGATGGCCTACAACAGACACATAATGACATCCTTTATCACCTTCTTTTGAAGTCAACAAGAGCATCCCTTTGTCAAAATCCATTTGTTTGATCAAATTACCCCACAGCATTCCTGGAAAGGTCCTCACCCAGTGTAAAAAAATATTCACACAGCACAAGTCAGACGAATGGAGGTTAAAAGGGGCCCCCGCAGCTACATTTTGCCCTTGGCCCTTCTAGCAGGTAAATCTGGCCATGTCTACACCCTTAAAAGGTATGCAATTGGCCATTTAAAAAAAAAGGTAGAAAAAAAAACAAGTTCCAAGAATAAGATCCAAAATGAGGACAAACACAAGGAGGAATGATTTTTTAAAAATCAGCTCACTTGATAATGTGTCAGGCGGCAGAAAGAATGCATACTTCCACACTGTACATGCAAGATGTTAATCGATTGTCTTCATCGCAATAAAACGTAAAGAGAGTGAGTTGCTTAACTTATATCCAAGCTCTAATCTGCCAAAAGGCAGCACCTCACCTCAAACTCTTTAAATGTCCCATCCTCATATGAACCCTATCTGGAGCTACAGATATTAAAGATTGCTTTACCTTGGTGCTGATGGATCAACATCAGAGTTGAGGTGAGAAGCCAAAAGTAAGGGAAGTCCATCCTGCTTGCCTCCTCAGCGTCCAGGTGAGAAATTTGCTGAAAGCACCTCACGTAAAATTCCTTGCAGTCGCTCCCTTCTTCCAGTAATAAAAGCAGCAGAGAAGAGCCCAAAGATATTTAAAACATACAAGGCGCAGAAAGGCACACCTGAGCTTACGAAGGTTCCCAGTCAACACTCGAAAAAAGAGAAACGTCCTCTTGGTCCAGTCAGGTAAGTGTTGCAGTCTGCAACAGCTGCCACCCAGGTGCAGTTCTAAGGCAACGCTGGTTCAGGGTATTGAACTGTGTCCAGAGGGGCTCTGAGGCTGCAGTTGTTTCCAGACGGAGGGAGGATAATGTGACCAGTTGGGAGCACAGCTGTATTAGGTTGTGTCATAACAGATGCAGAGAAGCGAACTGCAGGAGGGAAGAGAGGAGGAGGAGGAGGACACAAAGGGGAGGTTGGATCTGCAGCGAGACACCTCCACACTTTTGAACGTCATTAATTACAGCCTCCTCCGCCCGCCGCTGACCGGTGTCATGCTCTCATGCTTTCTCTCCCACTGTGGTCTCATTCATTGTGGCTCTGACTCAGTGAGCATCTCTCTGCTTTTTTATTCTCCTTAGAATCTTAAATCTCTCCCTGTTGTTTAGTATGTAGCCTACATGTCTTTATCCGTGTGTTTGAGGCAACAGATGAAGGAATGTTATCCTGCCGATGTAGACAATCACTGACCCCAACAACAACAGCTGTGATGTTGAAAGTGAAAAGCAGATAGATAGATAAGTATCATCCCTAACATTTGTTTTAAAAGTTCATGTTGCTGTAACATATCAAAATATCTGGTGTTTAGACTTTAACCCTGCTTAGAAATCCAGTGGCTGAGTTTGAGAATAGGCACAGTTCTCTGTTTCTGAAGGTGAAAGGCGATATTATAACTAGTTCTGGTTATCAAACTGGTTCGCAGGTTCCAAGGGTTTTTACTGAGCTGTGAAAAAGCCTTCTCTTACTTTGCTCCCTGGTCTTGGAATAACTTAAAAAACTTACTACATCAAATGTTCTAGTCCCATTAAATGAAGTGAAAGCCACGTTAAAATGCTAGTAACTGAGAAATGTAACTGCAAGGGAGTTGTAGGTGGGGTTAATGACTGATGACCAGGGGAAACATACAGGATTTATGTAGGTAAATAAGAGAGACGAGAGTACACTGATGCTTTTGTGCTGACTTCAATCATTCCTTTCATTTCAGTTAAATTCATCTTGGCTCTTTTTTTAGTTGTTGTTCCCCAAATATTGTTGATGACTGATAAGAATTTAACCTGTTTACGTGTGGTGGGGGACGTAGGTGTCATTTACACTGGGGATGCTGGGGATAATGCACGAAGAAAGGTTTATTTGCACAGCAAGACGTGAATAAGAATGTGCTCCCCTCGATATAAATAAAGACATTTCCACCATAAATTGGGGCAGAATATGTCTCCAGAATGCAGCAATAAAGTTGAAAAAAAGTTTAAAAGGTTTGAGAACCACCGGGTTAAAGGATTGAGTATTTTTAAACCATTTTTCACATTTGATTAGTAGGTTAGTTTGGAATGAGTGCAGTAGATGTTTCAGCGGAACTGGCTGCAGTGGCTGCGGCGTATAACCTCGGGGCGACTGCGCCCGTCAAAATGGCGACCACTGAAAGTGCTTCTTGTTGCCAGCTACAGGCTCAGACTGCTAAACCAGGTGTCTGACAACATAATGGAAAGGATCCCTGTGAGGGACTCCCGGGGACCCCCTTTGTATTTAACAGGAAACTCAAGGACAATTCTCGCTCTGAAATCTTGCGAGAGGCGAGTTACTGCAGGAAGACGGCGGTGGAAACACGAGTCAGAGTTGGAGAAAGAAGACGAGTTCGAGCAAGAGGGACCGGGGTCCTGGCAAGACTCTCAGGGCACCCGTCACCTGCTTGTGGGTTTGCTGGGGTTCAGCTCAGTGATACGAGCAGCGCAGAGAGACGCAGAAGATTTTGCATTGTATGTTCAATTTTTACTGAAGGCTGCTTTGAGGCAAGAATTTGGAAATTAAAACCATAAAGGGTCTCAACATCGTACTGGCCTGCTGCAGCTGAAGTTGGGAAACTCAAAGGAATCATCCTTTAAGAGAAATTATCTCAACAGTCAAAATGCCATTACATTTATACTTGGAGAATTCAAAGGGGATAAAAAGAAATCTAATACATTGAAAATTTAAATACATTTTATATTTTCTGCACGATTAGTGGCGCCAACAGCTACGTTTAGTCACTCCATTTGACACTCCATTTTTCAGTTTGACATCTTCATCAGTTAAATGGATCAAATTGGCCAATCATAGTGACAGACATATCCAGCAGCTCTAACACAATTACTGAGTCAACACTGAGGCTGTTAGTCAATGTGCAGTAAGGCTGGGATCGTGGTCTAAGGCATCCACAATCTTCCTTTCAGGTGAATTGTAGAGCTTGTGGTATTTAATGTCTTCTTACTTCTATTTGCAATCTTCTCATAACCTCATTGACAAGTCGATCCACTCTGCGTGAACAAACCAATAAAGCAATGAAGCCACCTGGGAGGCTGTGCTAACTGGACGAATTACTTCACGTGGCTCTTCCTTGGGTGACGAGTGTTATTTTTATGATTCTGTTATCTTTTGGTTTCTGTTTATAACTTAAAAAACGTGTTTGTTAACGGTAGCTTACAAGTTAAGTAACATGGATAGATAGCAAACGTCAGCCAGAATAGAGAACCAAAGTCAAAGTGAAACTTCCAGGTTCTGTTCCAAAAGTAAGAAAACCCCAGTCAGATTCAATACGCAGGGTAAGCGGGTGACAATGGATGGATGGATGGATGAATAATTAATATTTCATAGTTTCGATAGGGATGCACTGATCCGATTCTGATATCAGGTTTTATATCAACAGAAACAGCTGGATTGGGTATTGGGGACAAGGGGCCCATCTAATTAATTAAACATTGAAACAACGAACAACATTTTGCTTGGAGAGCTAAGATGGCATGGTGGGAGCTAAAAACAAGGGGTCAGCAGTATTTCACAACAAGTTCTACATCTAAGTGCAATACCTGCGTAGCCAATGTTTCAAAGGGCGAGATAGCTCTGCAAACTATGACACAACTTACTCAATCAAGCACCTTAAAGTTTGGAAGCAATGTTTAAGTCAAGCCTGATGTTGCCTTAGACATGAAAGAATGATTCCCAGTCGTTTTCTCACATTGAAGAATACATGTTATTCAACACACTGGTATCGGATCGGTACTCGCCGCCAGCGATTCCAAAAAATCAAGTATTGGTATTGGATCTGTCCAGTTGTAGGTACAGGTGCCACTAAAAAATCTTGTGTTTCTGCCTTCTCAACTAACAAGATAAGATTCAAGAAGGGATCTGAAGAGATTCACATTCAATAATTTAATTTGATTCTGGATGAAATGCAATCTAAAGCCATCCATAGTTGGTTCATTCCATATTTCTATTTTTCTATTGTTGTTTAATACCATTTCCCTCGAGCCAGTTGAATGTCACCAGCTTTACAGTCGGGTGGTGAGCTGAGAGGATGGGCCGGACAGGGAGGGCCCGTTAGACAGCAAGGACTACAGCTAAGAAATGAAAAAGAATCTGTGTTCGCTCATTCAACTCTAGCTGGAGAAGCTGAAGAGCTGCTGTGATTTAAAAGTGCGTAATACTTATGTCCATAATTTATCATTTTAGCTGTAAAAGTGTGCAGTTTTCAGCCTCCCTACTACTTTGGCAGATAATACTGTCAGCATATTTGTTTTGGACTGACTTGCTGTGGAGCTGCCTGCAGCCTTTAAGAGACCGTTCTGAGGTCATCTGGAACACAAAACTGTACACTGAGCAGGAAAAGGCTCGAACCACATAAGGTGGACCCCGTCTTTTTATCTTTTTTTGGGCCCAGTTAGGGGAAGTTGTCTCGCTGTCTTTCTGTCTGTTTAACCAAGGGGAGGCCGTTGCGGTAAACCAGATTCATAAAGAGATTAACGAGGACTGAGGATCTGGGAGGCAGATTCTATGGTGAGCTCCATAAAGAGCCTTTCGTTGGGTTTCCCCAAAATTGCTCCACCAGATCTCGTGAAATGAACTTGGTGTCCTAAAAAGTAAATAGCAAGTTCTGTGCAGAGGAAGTGAGTTTCACCACCATGAAGCAGAAACAGGCAGTCATTTATATCACCACAACATTTTGACTTCTTTACTTTAAAATCCTATTACCTAGGTTCAATTGCCAGTTTTTAAAGAAGTGGAACTTTTCTAATTTAATCCTGGGTTAAACTTTTCTCTAACCCAAACGAAATTCCTTCAGGAATAGTTCAACATGTTGGGAAATGATCTGATTTGCTTTCTATCAGAGACAGAGATCAGAAGCTGGATGTAAGTCTCATGTCTGTGTGTTGAGAGTCAGGCCGTGGCTAAAGACTGAAAGCAGCTCTATCCAAAGTACAAAAATACACCTAAATCTAAAACTCACTAATCAACACGCTGCGTCTTATTGGTTAATATGTACACAAACCTGTTACAATGATTGGTTTCCGCTGCTTTTTGTTAATAAATTAAAATATTGAGATACGTGTTAATTAGTGAGCTTTAGAGGTGTTTGTGTATTTTTTTGAACTTACAGAACCAAGCTAGCCGTTCCCATCTACTTCCAGTGTTTATGCTAACCATGCCCTGACTCTGTACTTCATTTGATCACGTTAAAATGTGAGAAAATGGTCCTTTCAGGTTGTGCTACTGTCACATCATGTTTTTATGGCCGTGTGTAGTCACTCATTCATACTCAGTCCTCATTCACATGGCATCATTTTGAGTCTTGAATCTAAATTCAGTAATGAGGATAATAAACAATGTTTTGCTAAGATGTGAAATTCAAATATAGCCTCTGTCATATCTCCCATATGTCAGCTGTCTTGACATTGAAAGTTTCTCCTAGCTGTTGTCACAGCAGATGCAGAAGGAAACTGAAAACAGCCTGTCGCTTGCATTGCCCCAGGAGGTGAGATAATTGGGGAGAGGTGGAGGAGGAGGGGAGGGGAATGGGAGAGTATGTAAAAAAAAAAATAGGCAGCAAAAGGGAAAAAGAAAAAGAGTGAGGCAAGAGACAGACTTACAAAAGATGAAATTTCCATTAATTATATGGTACAATTAGAGTTATCCGTAATATCTTTAAATAAGAATAACTTTATTTGTAGAGCACTTATCAAAACAGAGTACAAAGTGCGTTCACAGAGGATAAAAACATTAAAATCATAACAGTTAAAAAAACACAATAAGATACGACATAACATGCACAAATTAAAGTGACATTAAAACAATTAGATGGCTCGCCTATCAAATAAAATCAGAAAACGCTTTCCGGAATAAAAAAGTTTTCAGGCGAGACTTAAAAGAAGACACTGACTCCGACATCCTGATGTCATTCCAGAGCCTTGGGGCCCTGATCGCAGGTCATTCCAGAGCCTTGGGGCCCTGATCGCAGGTCATTCCAGAGCCTTGGGGCCCTGATCGCAGGTCATTCCAGAGCCTTGGGGCCCTGATCGCAAAGGCTCCTCGTGTTTTTAGCTTGGAATCAGGGATGCACAGAAGACCCCTGCCACACACACACACACACACACACACACACACACACACTCACACACACCAGTGAGAGAGGAGAATATGTTCGAGAAAAAAGCGACACAAGAGAACAAACAAGTGAAAATATGTCAGTAGGAAGGATAATGAAAGAAAACGATGTGCGATTCAGAATCATTTTTTAAACTGGGAGATCAGCACAACCTACGGTGAAAACAAATGTATGTGTGGATTGCATAACAGTGTATCGGAGAGTTCAAGTGTAAAATATGGTTGATCAAAAGCAGCCGACTAAAAGGGCATCTCTTTCTTCCACAAACCATGTTGTTGGCATGACAAGTAGAGTGGTTTCCATTTCCCCCTCAGTCAGTGTTTGAACCCCCGCCAGCAGCAGTTTAGTCTGTCGAGCCAACATGCCGTACGGGCATGTTTCCTTTTCCAGGAATCAGAGGACTTTGAAAACATATAGCACACATGGATTCAAACGGATACATTCACTGACCGACGTGCTGGAATTTGGAAGATGAGATGTGTCACAGAGAAAGGGATAATTCAAAACAACTGAAGAGCACAAACATCATCTGGGGCACCAGGTCTCCAACAGCCATATGACCGTAGCCACAAAAAAAAAGGCACAGAGAAATCCCGCTAGAGACGTGTCTCTAAGGACGGGAATGTCCACCAATGTTTCAGGCTGAAACATCTCAAAAATAATTGAATAAATTATCATGAATTTTTCTACAGACATTCACAATCCCCAGAGGATGACTCTGAGCCACTCTGATGATCCCTGCAGTTTCCTTAAGCGTCACAGTGGTTGTGAGGGAAATGTCTGTTACCATGAAATATGGTGCCGACATTCATGCTCCCTTCAAGATATAAGGTTCACATGAAATAAGGCCAGGGCAGAGAGTGTTTCACATTTAAACAAATCATTTTATTAACAAAATACTAATTAGAAACAACCAAACCAAAAGGCATGCTGGATAAAATTAAAGTATGGGCCTAATAATTTAAAATACAATATACTATTTAAAATACACAGTGGCAAAAAGGATAAAGCAAAACACACCAAAAATGAATCTACACGTGCAAATCAATTAATTCAAACCAACCAAAATGAAAAACAGAAAATTGAAAATAACACACACACACACACACACACACAGGTTTAGGGGAATTAACCACCAGCTAAACTGTTGCGCTACAGGCCATGACAGCCGTGACAGCACTCGCATCAGCACACCACAACGCCGGATCACCGACGCCAACAGTCGAGACGCCCAACCCCGGTAAGAAAGAGACCGACACCTGTACTTATAGGCCACGGCAGCGGCATCCGGTTGTCAGGGCACCAGTGCAGTGCCATATAGAGGCGGGAGGGAGAAAAACCCTCAACCTGCCACACAGAGCAGAAACACGATGCGTTTTTGATTTGGTATTGTTATTAAAATTTAAATATTTTTGCAAATAACCAGTGTTGTTACTCAGTAACACGTTATTGTAATAATATTACTTTTCCCAGCTGGAAGTAGCTGCTGCCCTTATTGTGTCACCATCTAAGATGCAAAGAACATTGTCGTCTGTTGTAAACTTTCTGCGACCAGCAAAAAGCTTTCAACCACGAACAACTCTACATTTAATTTATTGAAGCTTCTGCTGAAGCAGCTCAGTAACGTGAAACTTACAGAAAGAAACTCCGGCAGCTGCTGCCACTGACGCTTGGACTCATCAGGAGAGAGCGCCGTTAACGCAACGTTTTGTAAAAACACAGAATCCTGCTCTTACAAACAGGCCTAGTTCTAAAGTCAGGATTTAACTTACCTGCTTTTACCTTACCCAGCTCCTCCAGGCTGCATGTCGAAGTGTCCTTGGTCAAGATACTGAACCCCGAATTACCTCTGGTGGCTGTTAGTGGCTGAGTAATATGGTAGTAACGTAACTAGTTACTTTTATCACCCAGTAATAAGTAAAGTAACATTATTACTTTTTTAATTAGTAGCTAGTAACTTATTACAATTTCTGACTGACTTGCCCAAAACTGCAAATACCACTTACAGGCTATACTTGTATTGTGTACGTCGCCATATTTGCTTTGCGACGACTCCCAGTCTGTTTCCCGCCACCACAGTCTCTCCCGTGTTACATTCAGTAACAGTCCCAGCTCCTTATTGGTCCATGCAAAATAAAATCTGGTGCGGTTCTTCTTATGTAGTAATTTATTCTTTCGCCAAATCTTCTGCAACTACGGAAGACATCATCTGCTTCATGTTTACACCGGCACGCTCACGCCCAGTGTTCAACTCTGATAGGCAGCTAAAACGCTGCTGTGGACGGAGATCGGATTAGTTTTAAAACTCATTTTTTTTAAACAAAAACGGAGTAGTGTGGATGGGGCCTAAAAAATAAAGACTGTATTTCGCTCACAGCACTAAGTGAGTTAACATGACAGCATCCTCACACATCTCTGAACACTTTGATGCTCACAACATGATGAACACTTCTGAGACAGGCTCAGACCGCTCAGCCGCTGGGGACAGTAAAGGTGTGTTCACCGCCTTCGATCCCCAACCTTAACCCTGTAGTAATCTTAATCAAAATTATGATCAACACTGAAGAAATGACACTTTGCTACAGTGTAAAGTAGTGAGAGTGCAGCTTGTATAACAGTGTAAATTTGCTGTCCCCTCAAAATAACACATCACACAGCCGTTAATGTCTAAACCGCTGGCAACAAAAGTAAGGACACCCCTAAGTCTTCGGTGTTGTCACATGAAAAGATATAATCAAATATTTACAAAAATGTGAGGGGGGTGTACTCACTTTTTTGAGAGAGATTGTATGTCTTTTTTAAAATTCCCCTCAATGGGCTCATTGTGAGCTCATGTGTGTACAATTATCTACAGGGATAAGATATGTCCAGCTCGTACATGAGCTGTGGTTTTAATATCATAAAGAAATTGTGACTTTTTAATTACATACATCTACAGTGTTTTTTTACTCCACATAGCAGTGCCGATGAATAGTCATATAGTATATTTTCTCCACAGAGCAAGAGTCCAAGTGCTTCTGATGCCCAGATTAGTGTTGTTGACCTTCCCCTGAAGGAGGGAGACTGATGCTTTTGCCATCAGATAAGGACATAAGGCAGAATCAGTGGCCTCTTTTAAATCACTTCTTAAATCCCACCTTTACAGAATTTATGTGACGGTGTCTTCCATCGGTTTCATTTAGTCAGCCTTCTGGTTATCCAGCGCTGCTTGCTTTCTCTGTCAAAGCACTTTGCAAACTCTCTTTTTAAAAGTGCTGTACCGAATATTTGCAAAACAACATTCCCATCTGCATTTCCATTAGCATGCTGAAGTTGGCATTTGCCAAAAAGCACTTCTGTGCCCTCGCCTGGCTGTAGCCTGAGAATAGGTGCCATTTACACTGGGGATGCTGGGAACATGTCCCCACCACTTTTTGAAACAATTTGTTAAAAATGTTCTGAAAATTTCTTGCAACAATACGTGTTAAATAAATAAAAATGCTTTGAGAAAGGTTTATTTTCACAATAAGAAATCATGAAATGCAATTTTACTTTTGAAGAAACAAATATGCATTGTCCAAAAAGTAACTTCAGTAAGCTACTGATTACTGCATAATATTCCATTACGTTTTATACTTTGAATTGTCACCTGCCACCTGAATTTTGTGTTTCCCCTTCATATAAATAAAGACATTTACACCATAAATTGGTGCAGAAACTCTCCAGAATGCAGGAAATGAAGTCTTCTTGGGGAGGGCCCCCAGACCCCCAGCCATATGCTTCAGCGTTAAATACATTTCTTCAAAATAGTCTTAAGATATCTTCCCCTCTTCTTCTCGTGACCCTAATACTGTGCACTGTCACTTCTCGTGTATCGTCACACCCCTAAAATGATTCCTTGTGCCATTCATTTCATCTGAGATACATTTATAAAAGCCAAAAAATATATAAACTCTTGTCATTTGTAAACTATGTCTATATTTAGACATTCACAAGTGAATTTCAGGCTTTAGAAACACGAGCTGCTCCATGGGCACGTAATGATTCTGGAGCTGAGAAAAGAGCTGTCGCTCCGCTCGCACGTCTGCTGGTGTAACGCTTCTTCAAACTGCAAGACAGATGGCTTTCTGGGGAATTTTAACCAAATGCAGTGCGTGCTGGGAGGTCAAGAAAACTCTTGAGAGACTTTTACATTTTGAAGTCAATGTTATTGTGACAGCCACAAACTCTACTTGACACAAACTTTTTTCACTTATTTTCATTGGTCAAATAAACGATCTAAAGAAAAAATGCCAAACATTCTCTGCTTCCAGCTTCTTTAATGAGGATGTGCTGTTTCTCTCTGTTTTAGATCATTGTAAACTGAATATCTTTGGATTTAGGACTGTTAGTCGGACAAAACAAGACATTGGAAGTCTCTGGGAAATTGTGATGACATTTTAATAGAAGGAAAACCATCAGCAAATTAATCGATAGTTAAAGTAATTGTTTGTTTGCTGTATTAGTTAAAGACAAATGTATTATTATATTTTGAGATTTTACAGTGTAATAGAAGAAGTTATTTACATAGGATGTTGGAGCTGGACTGCAAGTTCCATCTTGTTGCAGTTATCAAACTCAACATAAACTCTGCCTGCTGTTTTCCAATCAGCATTCCTGGCTGTCACTGGTGAGATGGTATGATGTTCTGGACTGTGTGAAATCACTGATCAGCTGCCTTCGCATTCCCTGAAGAGGTGGAGGAAGGGTCAGGTGTGAGGTCAGGGTGGGAAGCAAACCAATAATTATCTCTCCATTATTACCTCCTTTTGTTACAGAGGTTAAAGAGGTTCAGTTAAACCCCACAATTAAACACCTGCGGGGGATTTTCTGTCATCGGCCAAACTAAGGAGTGAAACAATTAAATCTCTGTGATAAGGAATGTACACCTGGGAAGTAAAGCTCAAGGAGGTGTTTAGCATGAGGCCCCGAGGCAAACAATACTCCGGATCAGTAAGGGAGTCACTAAAGATGTTATTAGGCTTGATGTGAGGTTGTTTCGATGTGTTAAGCATTAAATACAAGTTCTTTGTCAATGTCATAGTAAAATTCTGTGTTTCTGCTATCACTCAGTCAAGGCGGGCCACTGACTCTGTTTTTAGTTCCACAACAATCCCTGACCTCATGTTACCTTGCATGAAAACAATCCTAATGAGTTCCACGCAGTGCGGTAAACAGAATTAAATTAAAACAGCAGTGGAAGTGGATCTGCAGTCAAACTTTGTGTTTTTTTTTATAATGTAGCAGTCGAGACTGAATTATCACAACATAAATTGTATTGATTAAAGCAGACATTCATGTTCGACAGAGGATCAATTTTATTTTGTTGAAGATGGGAAAGTATCCAACGGATTCTGTCTTAGAACTTTGACCCTTTCACAGCGTGACTAAAACATTGTGGTCCTAAAAATATTTTTCAGCGATCAGACACACTTAGAGGAGTCGGCTGTTCATTTGTTTCTGTAAGTACGATTTGTTTTAAGCCTGTTTGTCGCTAACGGTTAATATCACAGTTACCGTGAATTACAGATGCGCCTTGCAAACCAAGCTAGCAAGCTCCACCCTCTAATCCAAATATCTGGCTCCAAAAAACCAGGATGGTGACGGCCAAAATGCCAAAATCTCAATTCTTTTATACAGTCTATGTGTGCAGTGAGTGCATGGGCAGAGTGCAGGTTGGCCAGGCTGTGCTGATTACAGTCCTGTGACTGCCACAGATACCAGGGAGGGCAAATGGTAAATTGGGTCCAGTGTGAACATTTTCTCTTAAGTGTGTCCTCACTTTTGTTGCCAGTGATTTAGTCATTTATGGCTGTGTGATGTGTTATTTTGAGGGGACAGCAAATTTACACTGTTACACAAGCTGCACACTCACTACTTTACATTGGAGCAAAGTGTCATTTCTTCAGTGTCACATGAAAAGATAGAATCAAATATTTACGCTAATGTGAGGGGAGTACTCACTTTTGTGAGATATTGTGTATAATACAATAAAGGAAAGGGAAAAAAACAATTCTGACCTTTTGAACATAGTACAAAGTGGATATACAGCTTGAGCTGCATCAGGGTTTTTCTTGAGTGCATCAAATCCCTTTGCTTTTGTTTGTAAAAAAAATACATTGGGAGGTGGATGGAAATCAGATTCCTACAGGGAACAACCCACACATCCCAACCTGCTGGCAGCTCTGGCAGAAAAAAAGCACATCATCTTCGCCTCAGGAAACTGACAGACAGACAGACATTTGTTTTAAGTGGACGAGACAAAGACAAATATTATAAGCTCCTGTGAACAGAATGTCCTGATTGTTTTGACATGAAAACCACTTAATTCTGCTTGCAAATCCACCTTGTATTTACTGTCCACCAGTCGAAGGCCCGGATCAACATTCCTGAGAGAGAGGGGGCGAGGGAGAGTTTTGATCTTCAATGAAATGAACAACATAAAAAGAGAACAGGGAAAATGTACAATTAACTCACAATCTTCCACATCTACTTTTGTAAACACATTTGATTCCTCGCTTCTGTCTTTTCTGTATCACTTTGGAGCTCCTCCGTCTAACGTGCTGCCTCTGTGGCTGCAGGGATACTAGAAGTTGGCCTTTGAACTATTCACTGTCAGTTATGTTGGTGATCTGTCTTTTGTGGTCAAGCGGGAAAACAAAACCATTAACTTTGAAAGTGAACCATGAATATCAATCACAAAGCTTGTGACAGCGTCCAGCGGCTGATGATGTCTTGAATGGTCAGTGCAATCATGAATCTTTCTTGAAGTCTTTACGTGGATCAAGTTTCTCGCTCTCCCTCGAAGTGTGATGTCTGTTTTCTCACACTCGCTCCTTCTCTCTCACTGGTAATCACTTTAACATATGGTCCAGATCAGGGACCAGTGTACAAGGAAGACGAAATACTGGTAATTCTTCCTCACTGATGAATGTTCTGTCTGCATGATGGACTAAAGTGCGTTCTCCATAGGGGCTCAAACAGATGGCCTCTGCTGTTAAACTTACTTTTCCCAGCTACTGAACACAATGAAAAGCTCATCTTTTCATTTAGATAATTGGAAACACAGGCACGTACGCAAACGCGCGCCACAGCGTTCAAAACAGATCTGCGGTTGTCTGGCCAGGTTCACCGCTCCATCTGGGCTCGTATAATTACCCCTCGGTGTTAAAGTGAGGTTGTTTCGATCCAGGAAGTGTCCCTGCCTGTTTTCTAGCTTTGTTGTTGTTGCTTTTCAATCGCGAGCCAGTGGGATTCTGCTGCAGAACACACCACATCTTACAGTCTGAGGCCGGGAGCAGACGCTTCTGGACTGAGGCGTCTCCACCTACACACCTCGTGCCCTCTGAATGCCAAACACCCACCTAAACCCCGAGCCCACAGCCCCAGCTCTGAACCTCCCCAAACACCTCCGACTCCCTTCAGTAAGTAAGGGACTCATACTACTAGCAAAGTCTTCCTGAACCTGGTTTACACTAGCCAGAATTGAAAGCACCAAATGCACTCAGCCGCTGTCCAGACAAATAAATAAGCCACGTGCGCAGATTCGTGATAAAGGAGATGGGAACCATAAGACTTCTATCTGACCTTCATTATAAAATACAGTTTGGGCTCCAATTGTTGTGCTTTAAAGGGTTTATGATGTCCCTCCCTTCATCCCTGTTTTATGAGTAGTCGGCTCGGTTTTCTGTTTTCAGCTCTGAAATTTAATGTAATATACTCTGATGATGGGCCGCGCCTGTTCTTCATAAGTGCCTCGTTTTTATCCCCTTCGGCAAACTAAAGAAGAAAAAAAATGTGGTGATAGGAGAGGAGAGGACGTCATCTGAGGAGAAACGTTCTTGTTCCAGATTCTGAGGAGCCCGGTGATTTATTGCATACAGTATGTATTCTGGTCTTGTTCATGGTTCACCTGTTGCAGCACCAGGCAGTGAGATGTCTTTATTTGCCTGATGTGAGAGTGGAAAAGTGTCTTCGACATTCAGGTGTCAACTGAAAGAACAACAAGAAGTCCAGGAGGGGATGGTAGGGCCCCCACAGAGTCCTGGGCCCCGTTTCAGAAAGCAGGATGAGTGAAAAGAGTAAGTTGAGCCCGAGGTGAGGGAAACTTTGGGTTTTCGGTTTCAGAGAGCGACATCAGATAAACTCTAGGTCTGTAACCCTGGCAACTTACGCTGTGAACCTGACCTCCTCGAGAGGAGGTTTACTTCAACTAACGCTGAGTTTGTCTGACTCCTCCTGCAGAGCCTGAAGCGGCTGTCTGACATTTCCTCATTCACACAGTCGATATCAAAGTGCATATCTGAACACATTTACGTCTTTAGAAACATCAAAATCCTGGATAGAAAGGCTGTTAGTTTTGTTTCATGAACACAGCAGCTTTTACGATCAGTCTGTCATCGATGTAAGGACAGAGAGTTACCTTTGGACATCGTAAATTTATCCTCAGCACAGAATAAAATCTATAAGCTGGAAGGACAGTGTCCTTCTTTATAACACAGTGACTCTGGACATTAAGGCAGCTGTCAGTTTGGCAACAGCTGCATAAAAACACTTACTGTGGGCTACATTACTGCAGTAATCACTACTCAAACTGAAGGCCTATAAAACTGATCAATAAACAGTAATCTTTCACATTGTAGTTGCACTGATTGGAACATTCCTATTGTAGTTATCATGTTGGAGATAATCTGACTATTTGTGAGTAAGGATGCAGCTGAAACAAATAAATGTAGTTTTCATTAAATATGAAATTAGCAAGATTTTGTTAATGGAAAATAATCGTCTAAAACTTTAGTCAGTTTGAACCGAGATACATTTTCCACTGCAAAGAAATCATTAGTAGGCTAACGTACTGGGTCGGACTGTGACTGGTCCCTGAGGAAACTGTGCCTGATCGGTTTGATTTATATTTTCATCTTCGGTTACTGTCACCTGCATTTTGTTCCATCAGGTCACAGAATGAATGTAATGGGCTAGGGTAGAGCGGGGAGATTTGAGCCTGTGGGTAGTTGAGCCACCCCTTGTTTCTCGGCAACCATAGACAAAATTGGTCATGTGACTGAACAATTACAGACATGTTTGAAAAAATTTTATGCATGTGTTAGAGCTTTAGGAAGTTACAATATGAGGCTATACTGTTAGCGTTACTCTTAAACTGCTGGATGACACAAATTTGTTAAAATGGCAGGGACGGGGTCATTTGAGTCAAAGACCTGGGGGAAGTTGAGCCAGATATTTTACTGCTATTTTACTTTACATTCTTCTTCATCACAGAAATGATGTGACATTATGCATTTTACACATGCTTCTACACATAGAACGCAGACCGGCTTCAAATCCTCTTGTGGGTTTGGACAGAGCAGTGGGAGAGGTACAAAAATGGGAAGTCCATTCATCAGGTTGACGATCAACAGGATGACTTTAAAGCGATAGATTGATATGAAACAACCAGGAGACATAGCTGCAATGTTTCACTATCTAAGTGCGAATGAATGTTGGGACCTGGTGTTTGAGTTTGCATGATGAAATGCCATTGATGTCCCCGACCCCCATGTAGCTCAACTTATCCCTCATATGGGGAAAGTATGGACATTTTCACTTGCCAGAGGTTTAGACATTAACGGCTGTGTGATGTGTTATTTTGAGGGGACAGCAAATTTACACTGTTACACAAGCTGCACACTCACTACTTTACATTGTAGCAAAGTGTCATTTCTTCAGTGTTGAAACATGAAAAGATATAATCAAATATTTACATTAATGTGAGGGGTGTACTCACTTGTGAGATATGCAGTGTTAGAAGCAGCCTGGATTGAACACAGCAGGTGATACATTATTCATTATAACCACGAGTGACTTAGCTCAAAGACTTGAGACTTGACTTGGACTCTAGCTCAAAAACTTGTGAGCATCTTTGCTCTGACACACCAATGTTTTGAGCTAAATGCTAATAACATGCTAACACGCTCACAATCCTAAACCATTCATGTAGCAGCAGATCTATAGTGGTTTGGGTGAATCCTACCAGCGGTAACTGAGTTTTTCACCGAGGTTCTGAAAAAACACTTTCTAGCAGGTTCTAAACTTGCCTGTGTTAAATTTTGTTTGCAGGACGATTTGTCATAATTACACAGCATTTGAAGAATCACTAAGGGAATCAGAGTTTTTATTAACCTTGTTTTATGAACCTTTTTATGAAAGGTTAAATATTACGGTGTAATATTAAATTGGGACTTGCAGCCACTGCAGAGAAATACTGACTCAAAACAACAACTGCAAGAGTTTGAGCTTACTCAGACTGCTGGACTGGTACTAAATCTGTTTGTTTTTCTTCTTTTTACCTCAGTATTTCTAAACTCCTGGCTACGGCCCTGCTTTACTTGCTTACACTTTAATACTATTGCTGTGCTTGTTATCTCTCTGTATATATCTGTATTTTGTTACTCCTCTATCATTTTGTTTTGTAGGGGTTGTCTTATGGTGGGACCCCTTTGGGGGAAAAAAAGGGTGCATCGCAAGGCGTTTATTCTAATAAATACATTTGAATTTACAATAATGACCCAGCTTAACCTTATTCATTTATGACATTCTGCACAGGCTCATTCATAATCCACAGCAGGTGACTGAACAAGCAGCAAATAAAATCCAGATCCCTGCTGAGAGTCTGTGTAGACACAGCAGCTTCGGTGTCCAGCTTCATAAGTTACTGCACATTTTAACCTCCGTAGTCACATAGTAAATGATCGGCTCAGCCACAGTGGGACATCGAACCATCAGGACAGACCAGCAGACAGCAGACAAACAGGAAGTGTCTCCTACAGATAAAGTCCATAAATTGTCGACTGCACAATCCTGACCGCCTTTCTTTGTTGTTGTTGACAGAAGTCGCCATCCAGCATGTTCCCATCTCAGGCGTCATATATACACACTTGACAAGCATCTTTCACAAGAAAGGTCATTTTTATGTGTATAGGAGACGCATCCAGGCACGTCTGTATATGACGCCCTGGGGTGACGAAAGTCTGTGTTGAAGGCGTTGACAGTCCCCCGAGGCAACCTACCCTAACCTTCACAGAAGTGTCTGCCTAAACCTAGGTCAGTAAATACATGCATGTCGACTGCCGTGAGGCCGATGTGCACCGCTGTACGATTAGCCTCCTTTGTGTTGCAACACAATAGCAAACTGTAGCGTATCATATACACGAAAAAAAGACATCAAATCAATATTTTGCGTACAATAGCCACGATTTCGTCAAAGCATATATAAACGCCTGCTGCTGGCTAACAATAGCTTTAGAGTTGGCAACGTTATTGTTAACTCCGTGCACTGACGCTGAGCATGTCTAACCATACACAGACAAAGGTCTCTAGAGGCAAAGATAAAGTCACGCAAAAGAGATGCAGATATATGGGAAGGCGGTATCTCAAATAAAACATTTTTCTTACTTAAAATATTTGTACTATTGTAATATGAGCTAAGCAGTTAACGTAATCACTCAAAGTAAAGGCAAATCATTTTACTATATGTTTTGCATGTGTGTCAGACCGTCAAACAGTTTCTATGAATGCCCCCCAAGAACCAGAACCAGTTGCTCCCAGTGTCCTTTTCTTCACATTTCTCTCTTCTAACAAGCTGAACGAAAAGTTGCAGCTGTAGCTACAAAATTACTTCTATATACACACTACTGACCTATGGTGCACACGCACACACGCACACACACACACACACACACACTTTATTGATTTAATGAACTGTATGATTTGAATTTTTATTTTGTATTATCCTTGAAGCTTTGGCAATATTGTGCTTTTGACATTCATGCCAATAAAGCAAATATAAATTTAAAATTGTTGCAGCTGCGTCCCAGAATGAGAGACTGAGACACATCAAAAGGTTTTTGAGTCCAGAAGCATTTTGAAATATTTGTATTTTTCTTTTAGAAGAAAACATTAATATGAAGGAACAGCAACGACCTTGGTGTTTACGTGACCCATGAACCTGTCCACTTTGTTGTTGTTTAAACTCTATTTAAGGACACTGAGGGACTGACAAGGTGACTCATTTCAATCATTTGCATCTTAGTCCGTCTCATGCGAGACATGAGGAAGCAGTGCAGGAAGGAGATGTGGGTCACCAGTGATCTCAAAATGTGTAGCAATAATTCATCTGAAAATGAAAGACTGAAAAAAATTAATTAATAATTTGTTATTAATAATTAAAATGTGTTTACTGTCGAAAGATAACAGGCAGCAGTCAATAAAGTCCAAAGACTGACTATGAGCCAATATGCAGGTTAATTAAAAAAGGGACAAAAAGTTTGGTTTAATGGTTCCTTTGTTCATCAGGCTTTCAAAGATCTGCTCATTTTAAAAACACGGTCAATCAGAAAAAACAAACAAACAATCTAAAATTCTCCTTCTCTCTCCCATTTTTTTGTGTAATCCTCCCACTGTCCACTTTCCAAGAAACTCAAAATGCCACAAAAAAAAAGACACTTAAAAGGAATGTGAAACTTGGAGTAAGAAACCTGCCTTGGCTGTTATTTGTCTGGCGTCTTGGGTATAAAACTGCGGTGTGGTGCAGACGCAGTTATAAAGCAACGTGTCCAGCTGCGGCTTATAATCAATAACAGACGTCTGATCAAAGGGTGTGTCGATCAGATAAAGGTATTGGTGAATTTTCTGTAACTTCTGGTTAAGCTGCTTAGCTGTTATTATTATGTATTTTGAAACACAACTCATACTACTTTCACGTTTTGGAGATGAATTTGAGGGAGCCTCCTCTCATCACTCCCTCTGTCTAGAAGCCTTACTGTCTCCTCTCTCGAAGTTTCCCTCTGTGTATCTCTGGACTTTCCCTTTCTCCCCCCGTAGTTTTAATATTCCCTGTCTACCTTTCCTTTTCCTGCTCAGGAAACGATCCATACTTAAGATAAATCTTCAGAATGTGATTACACACCCTGTTTTATAATCAGGCCACTGTTGCACTGTGAATTGAGCAAAATTAATATCAATAAAATGCCTTCTCAGTCTGTGAAGGGAAATTTTCTTTTTCAGGGTCAGCTACAGAACAGTGGCCTGTTGGGTTTCATTGTTTAGGGTGGTGATGGTGCAGTGGATAAGAGACACGCCTTTGGTGTGAGAGACCTGGGTTCAATTCCCTCTTGTGATATTTACATTTTTTTATTTAGCTGAGGCTTTCATCCAAAGAGACTTGCAATTGCCATATATGTCCGAGGTCGCATGCCTCTGGAGCAACGAGGGGTTAAGTGTCTTGCTCAGGGACACATTGGTGTCTCACAGTGGATTCGAACCCAGGTCCCTCACACCAAAGGCATGTGTCTTATCCACTGCTCCATCTATTCAGTATTCAGACACTTTAATTTTTCACTCTTTGTTTTATTTCTCAGTAATGTACACTCAGCACCCCATCCTGACAGAAAAAAACCCAGAAATGTAGAATTTTTTGCAAATTTATTAAAAAAGAAAAACTGAAATATCACATGGTCATAAGTATTCAGACCCTTTGCTCAGTATTTAGTAGAAGCACCCTTTTGAGCTAGTACAGCCATGAGTCTTCACATCTGGATTTGGGTATCCTCTGCCATTCCTCCTTGCAGATCCTCTCCAGTTCTGTCAGGTTGGATGGTAAACGTTGGTGGACAGCCATTTTCAGGTCTCTCCAGAGATGCTCAATTGGGTTTAAGTCAGGGCTCTGGCCGGGCCATTCAAGAACAGCCACGGAGTTGTTGTGAAGCCACTCCTTCGTTATTTTAGCGGTGTGCTTAGGGTCATTGTCTTGTTGGAAGGTAAACCTTCGGCCCAGTCTGAGGTCCAGAGCACTCTGGATGAGGTTTTCTTCCAGGATATCTTTGTACTTGGCCGCATTCATCTTTCCTTCAATTGCAACCAGTCGTCCTGTTCCTGCAGCTGAAAAACACCCCCACAGCATGATGCTGCCACCACCATGCTTCACTGTTGAGACTGTATTGGACAGGTGATGAGCAGTGCCTGGTTTTCTCCACACATACCGCTTAGAATTAACGCCAAAAAGTTCTATCTTGGTCTCATCAGACCAGAGGATCTTATTTCTCATAGTCTGGGAGTCTTTCAGGTGTTTTTTAGCAAACTCCATGCAGGCTTTCATGTGTCTTGCACTGAGGAGAGGCTTCCGTCGGGCCACTCTGCCATAAAGCCCCGACTGGTGGATTGCTGCAGTGATGGTTGACTTACTACAACTTTCTCCCATCTCCTGACTGCATCTCTGGAGCTCAGCCACAGTGACCTTTGGGTTCTTCTTTACCTCTCTCACCAAGGCTCTTCTCCCCCGATAGCTCAGTTTGGCTGGACGGCCAGCTCTAGGAAGGGTTCTGGTCGTCCCAAACGTCTTCCATTTGAGGATTATGGAGGCCACTGTGCTCTTAGGAACCTTAAGTGCAGCAGAAATGTTTTTGTAACCTTGGCCAGATCTGTGCCTTGCCACAATTCTGTCTCTGAGCTCTTCAGGCAGTTCCTTTGACCTCATGATTCTCATTTGCTCTGACATGCACTGTGAGCTGTAAGGTCTTATATAGACAGGTGTGTGGCTTTCCTGATCAAGTCCAATCAGTTTAATTACACACAGCAGGACTCCAATGAAGGAGTAGAACCATCTCAAGGAGGATCAGAAGAAATGTACAGCATGTGAGTTAAATATGAGTGTCACGGCAAAGGGTCTGAATACTTATGACCATGTGATATTTCAGTTTCTTTAATAAATTTGCAAAAATTTCTACATTTCTGTTTTTTATGTCAAGATGGGGTGCTGAGTGTACATTAATGAGAAATAAAATGAACTTTTGATTTTTGGGAAATGGCTGCAATGAAAAATTGAAAGGGGTCTGAATACTTTCCGTGCCCACTGTATATTCCATATTTATACATTTCCACATTTATTTCTGTCATCTGGATGTTTGTCTACATGTAGCACCTTATCACCAAAGCAAATTCCTCGTATGTGTAAAACACTACTTGGCAATAAAGCTGATTCTGAGCAAGACACTGAACCCCTAGTTGCTCCAGAGGCATGCGACCTCTGTCATATATAGCAATTGTAAGTCGCTTTGGATAAAAGCGTCAGCTAAATGAATAAATGTCCCTGATGGCTGTTCCATCAGTGTATGGATGTGTGTGAATGGGTGAATGTGATGTGGAGTAAAGAGCACTTTGAGTGCTCGGAAGACCAGAAAGGTGCTATACAAATACAGAGCGTTTACATTTGAACGCTGGTCTTTAGCACACAATCAACACATCTGATCACGTGACTGTTAAATTTGCTGACAACAATCATTGGTTTGTTTGCAGCTGATGATGAAACCAGCTACCGGGTGTGGGGAGATCAGTTGGTCGGTGCAGTTCCCGTTTTCTTCAGTTGAACACCACAAAAATGTTTGTGAACTAAAATCATTTTAGGAATAGTAACAACACCCACCAATAAATGTAAGATCATTACAAATATTCAGGAAAAATAAATGCATCTATTGTTCCTGTAAAAATTTTTTTTTAAAAATCCAAATTTTAAGGAAAATAACGTTTAAATTTTTACAGTCCAAAAAGGACTAATACATATCAATCTCTACCCTCGATCCTTCAAACAGAAATAAGGGAATAAAGACTTCACGCTGGGCTGGAAAGCAGTATTTTGCCAGAAAAGTGTATGTGAGCACTGTGTGACAGGTGAAGTGGAGAAAAATGATAATAACAAGAAAAACATGCAGCAAACCTTGCCGCCAAGTATGCGTCCCTTTGTCACAACCTGAGGGACAGCGAGTGATGATGAAGGTGCATTTGTAATTCATGTTAACTGTCATTTTAACAGAGCTGATAACTTTGTCTACAGAACAACAGGCTTAAAACTAAATGTACTCACCAGAGAAAGTGAGCAGCGAGTTAAATTTACACAGTGCTGAGGGTACGAGTCACTCTAGCCTGATTAACAGGTCACCATGGTAACAACTTGTCAATCACAGATAATCCCGACCTAAAGCCTCCCCTGCTTCCTGGTCTCTGTTCCTCTAAATGGGACCATCATTTACTAAATGAACATCATGCTGTGTTGAAGAAGACTTGAAACTAGCGACTGAGACCATAAACTCATCAGGAAAGTGTTTACTGAGGGAATAAATCAGCTGACAAGTAGAAACATTTTAACATTTCTAATGGAGCTGGACTTCTTTTTGCAACCAGAAGAGTCGCCCCCTACTGGCTGTTCAATAGAACACAGGTTTAATGGACTTCCTTGTCCGAATGTATGTATGTATAGATGAACAGCCAAGTCAAAAATCATGGTCAATAATGAATACGTGTGATCAGCATAGCCTACTTGTCAACCTCCACATCAAAGCCTAAATTGGAGACCAAACCTAAACTATCTGGGAATATATCCCCCCCATAAACTGTGTCAAAAGACTAGGAAGGCGCTACACAAATACGGAGCATTTAACCCAGATACTATTTTCTTGCATTGCAGTAAATTTATGGGGCAAGTTTCCTGAAATCCAAGAGCACTGGTGTAACAGTGGAGGGGACAAATGAAGAGGAGGCTCTGGGGCCTCCCCCAGAACATTTTAAGCATTAAAGACTTCATTTCCTGCATTCTGGTGAAACTTTCTGCACCAATTTATGGTGGAAATGTCTATCTATATAAAGGAAACACAATATTCAGGCAGCAGGCGGTAAGGCTCTCTGGTTATACATTCTGTAGCTATTGCTTTTAAATATGTTTTCTCCTGTAGATCAGCTTTTCTAATAAAATCCCTGCTGAGTCAGCACACACGCCTTTCCTCCTCTTTTGAGTCTTTTGTTTGGGGAAATAACCTCTTTAAATGTGTGGCACCTTTTCACTTCAATGATAAATTTATTCAATTTAATTCAGTTAGAACCTCCTGGACTTTAATAGCTCCTGTTTTTCAGAAGGTTTTCTGCTCATGTTCTAAACTTTTTGCACATTCAGAATCTCTACCACATATCGGTGTCCAGGTCCAGAAATAGTTGGAATGTTACGGGACTAACGTGATAATTTAATGAGAGTTCTCAAACACACGTTAACTTCAGCAGCTCCAATGGGGTGCAGCTCACAGTCCCAAACAGAGCAAGGCTGCGCTTTAGATATTTATATTGCAAAACTCCTCCGGTTATGTTACCACTCTGTCACAACTGTAATGCACTTGATTAGTATCACGGTTTACGCCGGTGAAGCATCACCTTGATTTGCGCCGAGTTGAAAAACTTTCTCTTGCGTCGCCCCCTGATATTATGCGCCCTAGGCAGCCGCCTATGTCGCCTCTGCCACTGGCCGGCCCCAAGCACACTGAACTGAACTACAGGTGCTGGTCATATAATTAGAATATCATCAAAAAGTTGATTTATTTCAGTAAGTCCATTCAAAAGGTGAAACTTGTATAATGTATACATTCATTCCACACAGACTGATATATTTCAAGTGTTCATTCCTTTTAATTTTGATGATTATAACTGACAACAAATGAAAACCCCAAAATCAGTATCTCAGAAAATTAGAATATTGTGAAAAGGTTCAATATTGAAGACACCTGGTGCCATACTCTAATCAGCTAATTAACTCAAAACACCTGCAAAGGCCTTTAAATGGTCTCTCAGTCTAGTTCTGTAGGCTACACAATCATGGGGAAGACTGCTGACTTGACAGCTGTCCAAAAGACGACCATTGACACCTTGCACAAGGAGGGCAAGACACAAAAGGTCATTGCTAAAGAGGCTGGCTGTTCACAGAGCTCTGTGTCCAAGCACATTAATAGAGAGGCGAAGGGAAGGAAAAGATGTGGTAGAAAAAAGTGTACCAGCAATAGGGATAACCGCAACCTGGAGAGGATTGTGAAACAAAACCCATTCAAAAATGTGGGGGAGATTCACAAAGAGTGGACTGGAGCTGGAGTCAATGCTTCAAGAACCACCACGCACAGACGTATGCAAGACATGGGTTTCAGTTGTCGCATTCCTTGTGTCAAGCCACTCTTGAACAAGACACAGCGTCAGAAGCGTCTCGTCTGGGCTAAAGACAAAAAGGACTGGACTGCTGCTGAGTGGTCCACAGTTATGTTCTCTGATGAAAGTAAATTTTGCATTTCCTTTGGAAATCAAGGTCCCAGAGTCTGGAGGAAGAGAGGAGAGGCGCAGAATCCACGTTGCTTGAAGTCCAGTGTAAAGTTTCCACAGTCAGTGATGGTTTGGGTGCCATGTCATCTGCTGGTGTTGGTCCACTGTGTTTTCTGAGGTCCAAGGTCAACGCAGCCGTCTACCAGGAAGTTTTAGAGCACTTCATGCTTCCTGCTGCTGACCAACTTTATGGAGATGCAGATTTCATTTTCCAACAGGACTTGGCACCTGCACACCGTGCCAAAGCTACCAGTACCTGGTTTAAGGACCACGGTATCCCTGTTCTTAATTGGCCAGCACACTCGCCTGACCTTAACCCTATAGAAAATCTATGGGGTATTGTGAAGAGGAAGATGCGATACGCCAGACCCAACAATGCAGAAGAGCTGAAGGCCACTATCAGAGCAACCTGGGCTCTCATAACACCTGAGCAGTGCCACAGACTGATGGACTCCATGCCACGCCGCATTGCTGCAGTAATTCAGGCAAAAGGAGCCCCAACTAAGTACTGAGTGCTGTACATGCTCATACTTTTCATGTTCATACTTTTCAGTTGGCCAACATTTCTAAAAGTCCTTTTGTATTCGTCTTAAGTAATATTCTAATTTTCTGAGATACTGAATTTGGGGTTTTCATTAGTTGTCAGTTTTAATCACAATTAAATGAAATCAACATTTGAAATATATCAGTCTGTGTGTTATGAATGAAAATAATATCCAAGTATGACTTTTTGAATGGAATTACTGAAATAAATCAACATTGATATTCTAATTATATGACCAGCACCTGTATTTTGCTTGGCTGAAGTGGGGTACACTTGTGCAAGTTCAGCCACAGGAGGTCAGCGGGGGCGGGGGGCGGGGGGCGGGGGGGGAGGGGGGTTGAAAAAAGAGTACTAGGAACGAGGCATTGGCTGACCCCAATGTAACTGTGAAAGGCCATTGTGTACTTTAGTTGCTGCTGGTGAGTGTGAGGCAGCAGGGAATGGGACCCAAATGCAGACTGGCTAAAAGGCAGGCAGGCTTAAACGTAACAGCCTGAGGTAAGGGAGAACGGGGTGAGTTGAGACCGTTTTTACTTGAGGTGTCTTTAAAGTGAGGACATGACTGTAACGTCTCCAACCAAAATATGGTTTTGCAAAAAAAACAAACAACAAAATAGAGTGGACTCTTGCCTGAACTTGCCCCATATGAGGGATAAGTTGAGCTACATGGGGGTCGGGGACATCAATGGCATTTCATCATGCAAACTCAAACGCCAGGTCCCAACATTCATTTGCACTTAGATAGTGAAACATTGCAGCTATGTCTCCTGGTTGTTTCATATCAATGAATCGCTTTATCACTGTTGATGATCGTCAACCTGATGAATGGACTTCCCATTTTTGTACCTCTCCCACTGCTCTGTCCAAACCCACAAGAGGATTTGAAGCCGGTCTGCGTTCTATGTGTAGAAGCTTGACATGATGGTTTCTGGTCTAAAATGCATAATGTCACATCATTTCGGCAATGAAGAAGAATGTAAAGTAAAATCACAGTCAAATGTCTGGCTCAGCTTCCCCACAGGCTCAAATCACCCCGCTCTCCTGACACGACACCTTTGACGGTCTCACAGGGAAAGAATGGGCCGGTGTATAAACTGAGAGGCTGATGAGGGAATGAGATGCAGGTGAGGAGACGGGCAAGGCGACTGCAGAGCAGATGAGGGAAGTGGGAACAGGTGTGAAGATGGGTGGGGCCGGCAGGTGATGGGGAAAGTCAGGGGGCACCTGTGGGATAGAAGGAAAAGGGCAACTAAGGGGTCGGGTCAATTAGTTAAGCGCCACAGCGTGGGGCTGTGTGGAGTTCGGCAACAGTGCACGGGTACACAAATCGTCTGTCAGTCAGTCATGTTGATTGTTTTTATTTATTGTTATTGGTTTCTGGGGATGATAGATGAAGGAATTTCAGAGTTTTACTGTTGCCAAACCACAGTAATCTGGTGTAACGAGTGCAACAGCTCGTGTGTCACGTCTGACAGCCTGAACCAAATGAATAAATCATGACAGATGGGCTGGCTTGGCAAACAGCAAGTTTTCCTTTCTTTCAGTGCTTATTCATATCACATCTCTAAATTAAGACAAAGCGAAGAAGCAGAACAGTGTGCTTATGTACCATGACCCTGTAAACATATAGTTCAGTTCAGTTCAAGTTTATTTATATAGCGCATTTAAAAACAACACTAGTTGACCAAAGTGCTTTCCACAATAGACAACAAATATACATGACAACAGTAGAAAAAGTAAAAAATACAATAGATGTCACTACTCAACTCTGTTTGAAGGCCAATGAATAAAGAGAGGTCTTTAGCAAGGATTTGAAAGTGTCAGGAGTTTGGGCATTTCTTATTTGAACAGGTAAAATATTCCAAAGATTAGGAGCAGCTACTGAAAAGGCTCGGTCACCTTTAGTTTTTAACCTGGATCTGGGGACATCGAGGAGCATCTGATTGGATGACCTCAGTGCTTTGACCAGAGTGTGTACATGTAAAAGTTCAGATAAATAAGAAGGTGCCAACCCATTTAAAATTATTATTTTAAAACATGCACACGAACCTGTTGGCCTACAGATGTACGCATTTATATATGATGATATTAATCTAGCAAGTAACATTCTTTTGTTGTTATGTTTTCTAATTATTAGAAAAAGAAAATGCTGGGCACATCGTTGTGTTGTAAAAACACCAACCACACCAATTTCACATTTAGTTTCTTGATAGAAACCAAAACCTCAAATCTGAAATATCCATGGTGAGATTTAGGAACAGTTCTGTAAATAAATTGGATTCTTTGGCCCACACTAAAGCAGTGAAGCGTAGGATCACTTCTTCTTTGTAAGGTCTTCGGGCCAGGTCAAGGCCCCCGGATAGTCCTCCTTCAGCATCCTCTCTGACCTCAGAAACACTTCTGTTCAGATCAGCTCCTCTGCTTCCAAACCACAGACTTTATCCAGATACAGCAGGATTAAAATCAAATTCAGGAGTCAAGAGAGTGAAACCGATGAAACCGCAGCATTCTCTGGTTTGTCTAAAAGCGTGTGCGTGCAGCCACCACCTCATTTTCATGCACTGCGTGATAAATGATCTGGTTTTTCTTGTGTTTTCTCTCCTCCTGTCTGACTTCTCACATTTCTCACTCTGTATTAAATGAATTAGCAACCTCACCGCATGCTTAAGGATACATCTCAGTGTTATAACTGGCTAATGAAGTAAAGCTAAGATGGGTTGAGCCACAAAGAAAGGAGGGAAATCAGAGCTGACTCCATCCTGGAGGTCAAATAAAGGATTGGCCGCACACAGAGAATGGCTCGCTGTGCAATAACCGTGTCTTGGAGGATTTGCAGCAATAGAAGCCTGAGCCTTAAAACTAGAGAAACATCTAGAGCTGCACACACTGGCGGTGTATGATGTGGGTCATTAGGATACGGTACTGTCCTATTTCAGAGTGTCACTGAGGCTTGAATCTACAGGGCTCCCTAAGAAATCCATCAGACAGCTGCAGCTGATTCAGAACGCTGCTGCTCGAGTCCTCACTAAGACCAAAAAGGTGGATCACATCACTCCAGCTCTGAGGTCTTTACATTGGCTTCCTGTATGTCAAAGAATTGATTTCAAAATCCTGCTGTTAGTTTATAAAGCACTAAATGGTTTAGGGCCAAAATACATTTCCGATCTTCTGCTTCGTTACGAACCATCCAGACCTCTCAGGTGGTCTGGATCAGGTCTGCTTTCTGTCCCCAGAGTCAAAACTAAACAAGGAGAAGCAGCGTTTAGTTATTATGCTCCGTATATCTGGAACAAACTCCCAGATAACTGCAGGTCTGCTGAAACTCTCAGTTCTTTTTACCGTTGCTTTTAATTAAATATTTAAGATTTTTCTTTTTACTGATAACTTACACTGCACTGGAACTTTTACTGTCCTGTTTTCTTTTTCTTTGTTTTTATCTTTTTATTATTTTCCATTTAACTCTTTTAACCCTGATTGTAACACTGCAACTTTTATTATATTTTATGTTGCTTTTAAACTTTTACATATTTCCCTGTTGCTTTTATGTTTTATGTAAAGCACTTTGAATTACCTCGTTGTTAAATTGTGCTATACAAATAAACTTGCCTTATCAGTGCAGGCTGTCACTGTGAGATCACACAGCTCTGACCTCAGCATTCAACCTTCCGACCAACAACAGACAAACAGTTTATTTAAGGCCATTTCTGTTTATATGTCTGAGTGAGCAAAGTTCCTTTCTGCTGAGCTGCCAAAGAACTGTAACACGAGAAGAGAGAAATTATAAAACTATTCTATAGACCCTTACTAGTGTTAATGTTCTTATCATAAGCCGGAAATGTGTAAGTGGACATGACATATATCATACATTATACACACAGCAATCTGAAACAGGAAATCCAGTCAAGGAAGGCAGGAAACATCGTTTAAAGTGTGTGCTCGATATCAAGGAGAAGTTTTTTTCTTTTGTTCAGATTTAAACCAGCAGTGAACGCATCCACTTACAAGTCCTGTGTGTCTCCACTGTTGTCCAACACTAGTGTTCCTTTACCTATCTTTACCTCCACCTTCTAAATACTGTATTGTTTCAGTGAAAATAAGTGACACCAGAAACATGAGCCCTCCGTATACAGAAAGAAACGGGCCAACATTTGGTCCCTCGATCTAAAAGTCTAAAAAACATTTACACATTTTAATAAATTATTACATTTTTGTGTCAACTCCTTCCTCGCTCTGGTGTTGTGCAGTGTTTTGATGTGTTCTCTCTTTAGTCTAAAACAACTGTTTCGTATTGAAATGAGTAATTTAACCAGGACCGACAACACATGTGGAAGCCACAGGGCAAAAACGTGTCACATTAGAGACACAGTGATCCAAATGAAAACAGTTCATTTAATATTGGGGATTTGATCTTCTGATCTTCTGTTGTCCTTCATGTAGGGGAGAGCGGGGGCGAAAGTACCGTTTTTTAGAAAGATCTGATTTTAAAGGATAAGGTTTCAGACAGAGATATATTTTTGCTGTGATCACTAACTCACAGGTGTGGTCTATCACTATCAGGTGGTATTTTGCACAAATGTAGAACGACTGCTGTATAATTTCACTTTAAACATAAGTGGCACATTGTTACTTTCGATCCCGTCAGCTGGGTCAAAAGTAACACAACAATACAAGCTAGATTTTTTGTGTTACCACCCTTGTATTTAATAAATAAACATGACTGTGACCTTGTTAATGTGTAACTGCAAACATCTTTTGTCCTTTGTCTTTCTACATTTTCTTCTCAAATATTCAGTTTCAAAAGTATTCTGACAGCCCAAACTTGAATTGTTTAGAATATTTCATATTATATCAAGGATATATTATAAATATATAATATAAATATCCAAATGTGTGCACCTAAAACTGGGGGGAAATGTTAAGATGGAGATTGTTTATGAACCTGACATGATTAAGATAAAATAAGACTTTACTGATCTGCACTGGGGATATTGGCATGTTGCAGCAGCTTCAGAGACAGTGGAAAATTATACATTATGCAGAAAGACATGAATTAAATGTAAATAAAAATACAAATTTCACATTTTGTAAACTTTGTTTGAGTAAGAGCAGTGTGAGTAAGATGCATGTTGAGTGTTTAACAACTGTAGCTTACTGACCTCCTTATAGGCGAAAGGCCAAAATAAATCCCAGCTGTCCTCTTGATGTAAGCCTGCAGCTTCTTCTCTTGGTGCACAGAGAAGACTCTAGAATGTGATCTGTACCCTGGTGGTCTGGTCTTCTCCCTCCTGGTCTCTGCCCTCCTGCTGCAGTACCTGAGCACAGTGACATGGCATACGCCATCCGACTTAGCGGCTGCCCTGAGACCGATGTTTCTGACAGCGATGTCCAGAAACGCCCTCTCATAAACACCTGGCTGAATCAGACCCGTCTGTCTTTCTGACCCTCGCTCTTGGCACATTCTGTTGGTTTAATAAACATGTTTCAATACATCCTGCAACGCAGAGAAAGTCACCACATTAGCAGCGGGACAAAAGAGACACTTGTGGCCTCCTGACATATCAACATGATTTATTTTTATACTGAAAAACTCTGACAGGGCAAACTTCAGGGTGTGTTAAAGCACTAAACAACCTGTAGATTAATCATTACTGTGACACATGAAACGAGAGACTCAACTTGTAATTCGAAAAACAGTCCCGCTTCAGAAATTTACTTACCGTGCTTGAAAACAATTTTCCAGAGACTACTGCGGGAAGCGTGGACGAAATCGCGCGATATTTGGCAGCTTTATCAAGGGTTGCGTGCTGAAGGTGCTGTCAAAGCTTGGACTGCAAATGCAGTCAGGGCTCTGAGAAAATCGCCTTGTTACTTTCTTCCTGTGTTACTTTCGCCCCAGGTAACCCCTACTAGACCCAGGTTCAACTCCCCAATGTGTCCCTGAGCAAGACACTTAACCCCTCGTTGCTCTAGAGGCGTGCGACCTCTGACATATATAGCAATAGTAAGTCGCTTTGGATAAAAACTGTCAGCTAAATGAGTAAATGTAAATAACAACATCATCGGCAAACCATAAAACAACATGGCCTGGAGCAGAAAGGTGTTTACAGAATACTAATAATTATAATAACAATACTAAATGACTGCATTTGGTACAATACATATCAACTTCAGAGCTACTGAAGAAATATTAAAATCATTTGGAACTCATCATAAGACATGTAGAGAAACCAAAAGCAGCAGGAGAGACTGAGGGCCTTTCTCATTTCACAAATTAGAGCCTCCTCGCGGCGCCTCTTAGTCTGTCCCACCTGAGCTGGAGGAGTTGAGCAGGAGAGGCGAGGAGAGAGGAGTCAAGGAAACAGGCATTTAAAGAAATGAGACATCATTTCAAAGCGAGGTCAATTATAGATGACCTGTTGCACGGCTGCATCATCTGTTTGAGCTGAGATCTCTGTCAGAGCAGCAGAGCAGCTTTTGGCACTAAAGGCTACAGATATTCACAATTCAGAAACATGTCTGTCAACAGTATAACACGTAGAAACATCTGGAGGTTCCAATCAACATTATAGCATCTGTTGAAAACAGTCACAGATTACAGCAGCCTCATCATGCTGCACAGATACACAGTCACTTTTTCTGCCAGTGCGTTTTGTCTGTAAACAGTTCATTTCAGCCCTCAGCCCGATGAGGTTCAGTTTCATCATCAGCCCCTTTACAAAATGACGCAGTAACATTTATCTCATATAGCTGTGAATAGCTGTTGTTGGGATGACATGTGCAGACTACATGGACACAACTATTACAACATGAAACATGTTGCTCTGTTTTGCACGATTACAGCAGCTGAACTGGTGCGATGCGACGATCGGCTCGGACGTTCTCTGAATACTCACATAGGCCCAGGCATAAATCCTCCACCCGCACCCCACCGACTAATTCTTTGTTTTCAGATTTAGACCAGCACCTGTATGGGCATTTTACCACACCTCCACTGGTCCCCGTAGCTTTCCAGGTGATTTCTTTGTGTTAAATTGATGTACTAGGAGTGTTTTCTTTAAGGATTTACCTTGATGATCAGAGGCTGCTGTCCGTCATTTAAACGTTTCCATCCGTGCAGTAATGTCACAGCAACAATCGTGGGACAAAATAAAAATAGCCTACTGCAGTGATAAATTTGACAGGACAGAGAGAGGAAACAGAATTAAACTTTCAGCTTCTATAATCCATGTTTAGACGCTCTGATGGAGCTCAGGACTGATCAGGAGGACGGCTGCTTCACTGCAGACAGTTTTACTGTGAGAACCTGGACTGTGTGCGAGACCTGTTGGATGTGTAGAAGAACACAGAACATGAATGAACATTAGATCTTTACCGATCCTGTCGGAGCGTGGGAGATTAAGAAATGTATTTATGTTGCTGTGGCTCCTGCGTAAATGCGCACAGCGTCACTGGGGAGACGCTTCGCCCAGCCAGCCCCTTTTCGGTGTTATTCTTATAAGATCCTGCTGCCCGTTCACACATCACTTTCAACAACATCATTGATATGAAAGTGAAATGACGCTAAGGACTGCGGTTAGAACAACTTTATGAGGCGCAGAACGTTTGGTTGCGCATTTGATCATTTAAACAGGCTTAACTGATGCAATTTATGAATACAACAGGAACACTGTCCTGCTCCGGCTATGTGTTGGTCCTGCAGCGTGCCACGCCTCTTTTAAACGTCACAGCGGCTGAAAAGTCTTCCGCTAAGGATACACCGGTGTATCCTGCTCCTCCAGGTAAATTTTAGGGATGGAGATGTCCTTCAAGATTTGGAAAATGAGAAAGGCTCTGAAAGATATTTGTTGGGTTCCAAAATGTTTCATTCAACATAAACAAAACCATGCTGACAGTTTAGTCAGAGTGAAATGAAGCATTTAATAAATACACTATAGTTGGGATTGTTTGACAGTTGCAGCTCTGGCTCTTATCAGTGCAGGCTGTCACTGTGAGATCACACAGCTCTGACCTCAGCATTCAACCTTCTGACCAACAACAGACAAACAGTTTATTTAAGGCCATTTCTGTTTATATGTCTGAGTGAGCAAAGTTCCTTTCTGCTGAGCTGCCAAAGAACTGTAACACGAGAAGAGAGAAATTATAAAACTATTCTATAGACCCTTACTAGTGTTAATGTTCTTATCATAAGCCGGAAATGTGTAAGTGGACATGACATATATCATACATTATACACACAGCAATCTGAAACAGGAAATCCAGTCAATTCAAACGTGCTGTACTTCAGCTCTGTGAACAGTATGTGTGACGGAAACAGTCTCCGCTTAAAAGTGACCAGTGAGCTTGTTCAGATTATTTTTCTCACAACAACTCTGTCATTTAAACTTTTCTAGTTTTATTACTTATTCACAGGGACTCTGGTGTGTTATCAGGAACTCCTTTGTGTTTGTTACAAACTTAACTCTAATAGTTCAGCTATGTTCGTCACAAGAGAAACTTTACTGTGAAACTGCTGCTGCCAGACGGCAGGAAACATCGTTTAAAGTGTGTGCTCGATATCAAGGAGAAGTTTTTTTCTTTTGTTCAGATTTAAACCAGCAGTGAACGCATCCACTTACAAGTCCTGTGTTTCTCCACTGTTGTCCAACACTAGTGTTCCTTTACCTATCTTTACCTCCACCTTCTAAATACTGTATTGTTTCAGTGAAAATAAGTGACACCAGAAACATGAGCCCTCCGTATACAGAAAGAAACGGGCCAACATTTGGTCCCTCGATCTAAAAGTCTAAAAAACATTTACACATTTTAATAAATTATTACATTTTTGTGTCAACTCCTTCCTCGCTCTGGTGTTGTGCAGTGTTTTGATGTGTTCTCTCTTTAGTCTAAAACAACTGTTTCGTATTGAAATGAGTAATTTAACCAGGACCGACAACACATGTGGAAGCCACAGGGCAAAAACGTGTCACATTAGAGACACAGTGATCCAAATGAAAACAGTTCATTTAATATTGGGGATTTGATCTTCTGATCTTCTTTGGCTATGTTTAGGTGTTGAGAGACAAGAACAGGCACTATCTTTTCCAGCCTCAGACTGAACCCAGGCCGGTGACTGACAGAATAACCGAGCTATGCCACTGGAGCTGCCAAAGGGCCTTCGTGACTTCTTTAAGCGTTGGTTTGTGAGGGCTGAATAATACATTCTTCTGCCCTCTGGTCAAAAGGAAAGACAAACGTGGGCCACGGTGCCTGACAGTCAGCACAATGCGTGCTTCACTACGCAGTAATGTTTGGTGTTGAACACTGTTGGCTCCGTGTGGAAGTCTGGTTAGCCAGCGGTTGAATAGTCAAGGTCTGAATGATTCAACAGGTCCGTGTGTTCGTCCGCCAAGTTTCACCTCTCGATATACAGATGATTGTCTGGATAAACAGAGATTCAGCTAAACTTAACAGACGCTGAGCTCAGCTGCAGGCGCAGAGAAACTGTACATCCAGAAAATAAATAAAAGTAAGTCAGGTTTGCTCAACAGCTGACCAAAAAAGGCAAACTTGAGAATGAGGGAACAGTTGTTCAGCTATCGGTGTGTGACAACACGATGGCACAAACAAAAAATACATTTTTAAAATTTGCATAATAATGTTGACAAAGCTTTAATGTGTAGTTTGTTGCCTTTTATTTTACAGATCCATACATTCTTAATAATTCCCTTGGATGTTTTTGGAAAGAACGGTGTAATGGTACTAATTATAGGGGAATAAAAGAAAACCAAATCCACGCTTTTAGGTAAAAGGAATAAATTTTAGCTGATGGAGGTATGCGAGAATTTTTTTCTTTTCCACAGTAAAGAGTTTTTGATGCTTTAGCTGTCAATAAGACTTTCTGTTGGACAAGACCTTTGTCGTAATTTCACTAATTATAGCTAAAATAGAGAAGTGTTCAATTGGTACTCTGCAAATTAATACATTTTCATTAGATGCATAACCTCAAGAGAATTTCAGAAATAAACGGATGATGAATGCATTTTTAATAGGGTTTAAATTGAGCTTTTCTTTAAAGGCATTTCATCAATGCAACTAACTATATAAAAACAAGTCTCGGAACCATACCTCCCTATAATTGGTACCAAATTACAAAGTTCTTTTCAACCTTTCAGAACTTTGAACCTGATATTTTCAAGAAATGATTGGGAAATTATGAGGAAAATAGTTACTGCATGAATAATATTCCATATACCAAACTAAAGCTAGGCCTTTAATGAGGCAGTGCAATAAATGGTCAAGCTGAGAATTTTACAGAATCTACTATTTCATCCAAACAAAGTCTAAACAGAACCCAAAAAATGGCCGCAGCAGTACATCGAGTCAGATTCAGTGATAAAGCAAGCAAACATCTTTATGGCAACCTGCAGCCTTAATCACACAGTAGCATTCTCCTTTCTGATGAGAAAATGTTCTGCATGGACTAAAAAGGCACTGCTAATGACCGGAGGAGAGTTTGGTTGACACATCAATTCAAGTTTGGTCCTGAATTGATGTGTCAGCTGCGACTGGAGAGCTTACAAGAGGAGATGGCTGCATGCTGAAGTCCATAGAGGAACCTTATTAGTCCTTATTATTTTCTGATTAATGCCATCTGCATGCCATCCTTTCTGGCTTCAAGATTTCTTTTGTGCTGGGTTTTGTTTTTATATCTCCACTCCTGTAAATACTTGCCACCCCTCCGGTCCAGCACAGGCATGAATAGAATTTCACTTGGGGTGCCAACATAATCAAAAAATTACACATAAATGGATTCAAGTGAACAATTTTCCAGGTAGAGAGAAGTGAGATGTCCACTGAGAGATGTGTAACTTCTCTGTAGTAATCAGGACATTGTTTCTGGGAAAACATGTTGGTGTTTAGTTTTTCAAATGTGTTTTATTTTTTTATTGGCGTTCTCAAAACCCAACTGAATTAAACCCAAACTATGTGCATGGCTGGACACCACATGGGAACACAATTTTTGTGTAATTTGGGTGAACTGACCCTTTCAGTGATAATAATATCATCCTGGCAGCAGCACAGCGAGTGTATTTCTTCATGCATGGACTGCTAAATAAAAAATAAATACAGAATTTGAACACAAACAAGATTCCTCACTTGAACAATAATGCTGTTGCCATGAATGAAACCCCGTACGATTGCTAAACTTTGGCTGACGTGCACACAAAGCCGATCTTTAGTGGCCGCTGGCATTGGCTTGGTTTTTTTCTTATTTATCCTCAAACCACCAACCATCAACTCACAGTTTGGTTGTCCATGTAGAGAGCAATCTGTTGACTTCAATCTTGTGTCAACCGAAGGGGCTAAATATTACTACCATTAAAATTTGTCTGGTGTGATTCTGAAATCGAACAACGGTAGTTTGTTAAAAACAATTGTGTAGGATGAGGGATTTTTAAAGTTGAGATATTTCAACTATATATATATATAGAATATGCTTGGGCGTTCCATTGTTAGGGGTACAAGCTTTGTTTTTCAAGATAATATCTATTATAATAGAAAGTAAATATGTAAAAACAAAAAAAACTAATTTCGTTTGGGAGTTGGATCAAAAACCACCTTGATCAACTAGTCTGTAGCCTTCAGGTGGAAGATTAACTTTTTTTTTCACCCATCCTACGATATCCCACAATCCATTTGATTCTCACTGAGGAGAAAAGGGCAGCAGACTGTGCGCCTACACAGCACGGGCTGTCGCAGTATGTTCGGGTTTGTATGTAAAGTCCTGGTGACCCTTCCAGGACCCCTTGAAGGCATAAACAAAAGCAACCATCCAGACCCAATATAACACTATAGAATAAGGCATGTAGAATAGATAGATCATCAATATTTACATAGGATATGGCTCCACACACACACACACACACATATGCACAAAGAGACAGTTTAAACAAACATCACAGTATTAAAAAACACAAGAACCCAACTGCTTACTTATTTTCTACCAGAACGTTTTTACCTCTTCTCTACCTTCCCGCCTTGTGTTTATCCTTTCCTCCCCTCTTTCCTCCGCCCCCTTTCATTCCCTTTTAGTCCCACAGTCTGGCAGCCAGGTTAGCCAATTCTGTAATTTGATTTGATACAGTAGAATCGCACCAACGTTCTCTGACCACACTGTAGCTCTGCCCTTAATTGTCCAGGCCCCCAGGTTTTATAAACGAAAATGTCTTAACTTGGTCTCTGGGGTTTTAGCAGTTTAGTTCACAGGCTGTCTTTTGAACAGTTTGCATGAAAAGGTAGATTTTTCTTAGAAGGCACTTTAATACAACGCAAAGTGCATTAAGATGGTGGCTCTGATTTGAATCAGGTAGCTGTCCGTATTCTGTCACACAAACCAACTAGCTCTTAATTCTTTCTGATGACTAGATAAAGAAACAAATTCTTTTGAAACAAATTAAAACATTACAAACTATTTCAATTTTTGCTAATCAGGCCAATTCAAATTATAGTTCCAACAACACCTATGTTTGCCAACAATGTACATGATGAGACACAATTTAACACATTAAAATTAAAAGCACAACAGGGATTCTGAATCAGAGCTCCAAGGATCAGGTGAGGCGGGAAGGATCAAGACATTTTAGGTGACAGGGCTGTGTCCGAAATCACCCCCTAATCACTATACACGCCGTTTTGTAGTGCTGTCCAAATGTGTAGTTTGAATGATTATACCCTATATAGACGCTTTCAACGGTAACAACATAAACAAACGGAACTGCGCATGTGCATTACTCTGGCCCAAACTTAACTTCCGGCAGAGCAATCCATAACAAGTAAATAACCTTAACTGCCAGTCGAAGAAAAGAAATGTTACTTGGCCAAACTGAAATGTGATAAGGTCACACTAGGAGACCCTTTGACCCAAAGAGACCCGAGAATGTTTTTCTACCGACCTGTCTGATTTATCGCAGTGTTTCCCACAGAATGACAGCGTAACTGTGGCGGGGGGGGGGAACTCCGACATTGACGTTGGACGGATTTGTGCAGGGGTGTTCATGATACTAACCATTCAATCCACAGACTGGTCCGCTGTCAATGTGTTTGTGGGGGGGGGGGAGAGCTTTTCCCATCTTAAATAGTAAAAAAAACAAACAAACAAAATAACGGCAATCACTACGTAGCGCTCAGAGCTGATAATGTGGTGGGCCGCCACAAATAAATGAATTTATGGGAAACTACTGGCAATTACGTAATTAACGGTGCTGAAATAATGATCAGAGTGGTGTCCGAAAGTGTTTATTATCACTATATAGTCCTCTACTCCCGACGTAGTGAGAAGTGAATGAGTGGTGATTTCGGACCGACGGGTCTAGAATTCTGGTCAGCAACAATAATGTTGGACGTGCTTTGAAAAAGGACTTTTAGAACCCTCTTCTGTGGCTGAAGTTGGGAAAGAATTCTAGAATTTTGGGCAGAAACAAAAGGTTCTACACTGTTGAGGCTGTCAGAGAGTTCTAGAAATTAAAAGTAATTCCAGAACAGGGAATGTTCTACAATGTTGGGCAGCAGTTCCAGAAACAAAAGCAAAGCCTTAAATAACATTGTGGACAGTTCCAGAACAACGAGGCAGGTTCCATTGTTTCCCTTCATTTAGGAACCTTCGACAGTAGCCTCTTCTGTTCCTGAAGCTTCCAGGAGGATGATGTCAAAAAACAGTTCTAGAACAATTCAGGCAGTTCCAAAAGACTTGGAGGGAGGATCCAAAGTGCTTTGAGCAGTTCCAAAACACGCATGATTCTAGAATGCTGGGCAGAAACAAAAGGTTCTACACTGTTGAGGCTGTCAGAGAGTTCTAGAAATTAAAAGTAAATATAGAACAGGAAAGGTTCTACAATGTTGGGCAGCAGTTTAAGGACAGAAGTGACGCCTTAAATAACAGCAGTTCCAGAACAACAGGCCGGGTTCCATTGTTTCCCTTCATAGTGGAACCTTTAGCCGTAGCATTCTCTGTCACTGAAGCGTCTGGAAGGATGATGTCAAAAGAAAATGTTCTCGAACAATTCAGGCAGTTCCAAAAGACAGGGGAAGCATCCAGAAGGTCGGCCCCAAAAACACTGAGGATCCCTTCTACAACCTGGTGCAGTTGGCAAAGCTCTCAGACATGATGATGTTCTTGTAGAAGTTGTCCGAGCGTGTGGAGCAGTAACCTTTCACCTTGTCGATCATCTGGCTGACAGGGAGCATGGAGGACGAGGAAGAGGAGGAGCTGGGCTCTTCCTCTGAGGAGGAAGGGCACGAGGAGACGCACTTGGGGCTGGGCTGGTTGGAGTAACCTTTATCTGCAAATTAAGACACACACAGGATTGTGACTTCAATATGCAATAATGAAATCATTTCATTTAGGCTTAGACCTCATGGTGCAGTCAAACGAACCATGTAGTATTAGTGTTACTACAAGTTTAATGGGTATTATTGCACTGTTCCAGTATTACAGCTTTAATTAAGGTGGTATGTTTTAAGATTAACACACAGGAGAGGAATTCATCATAATTTCACAGCAACAAAAACAACAAGGTTAAGTTTCCACAGCATAGTTTCAAATCTAAAGCAGGAAGATTAAAGTGAGTGAGGGCAAAATGTCCAAGACAAATAAAATACATTTTCCCACATTTACTATACGTGTATATGGATAGAGATGTGAAATAATATCTGATACCACCTGTTTACAAGTAAACAATCCACTCACACCGACCTGTATCTTAATGTTAACTTTAACCATCGCTAAGATCAAAAGATCAGTGGCGAGGACCCAGAGCAGAACAGCTTATCAGCGAGGAGGAGGATAGAGAGAGGAAGGTGCTGAAGGTCTACGAGAGGATGAATCCCACGATTCAAGACCAAACAGACTCTGCTGCCTCAATAGGGACCGCCAGAAACATCCTAGAGATTCTCTTATGGAAAATACTCTGCAGAGTCTTCAAGTCACAGGGAGTCAACACTTACCAACCATTCAACACGAGGGGTGTTGACCAAAAATGATATCTGGATATTTTCTGGGATTTTGTCGATAACGATACTTAGACAGTATTTGGCTTCCTTCAAAAATGTGTTTGTAAAAGTCATGTGGGAGAAAGTGTGTGTGTGTGTGTGTGTGTGTGTGTGTGTGAACACCGGTGAACGGCAGCAGAGCAGAGAGCAGCAGGTCAGCAATGAACCCTCAGTTTAAAGCCTCCGACATACTTGCTTTTTAACAATGCGTAGACGTAGAGAGGCGTCGGTAATGCAAACAGCATTCTTCACATACTCGCCTGCATACTTTGTGTGTACCTGGAGGATTAAACGTGAATCCACTAGCGGGCAGAGCAGGGCCGGATCATCCCTCGCTGACACCGGATTATCTTCTTTGACAACCTCTGAATTTGCACAATGTAAACAAACCAAAGATAGCGACACACGAGCAGGTCGTGATTTTAATGAGACATCATAACAAACTCCTTCTTCTTTTGAGTTTAACGGCGATTGGCAAAGCAACTGCATCCCGCCGCCACCTGGGCTGGTGTGTGGAATAGGGGTTTTCTGCTGACCTGCCCATCGGGTCAATATACTGCCCCCGCGTTCATGTGCTGAATTGCATATTGCTGTGTTAATTTCTGGAGACGTGCAAAACCTACGCGCCAAAGGAATGCAGGATATGCGTGGCAGCCAGCAATCTGATCTAACCACGTAGACTGCGAGGCTGGCGGTGTCAGTGTCTTATCTCCTGGTGCTGTTTGGTCACTCGTTTTTAACTTCATGATTTTTTTAGCAGCTATTGTTTGTTTAACTGTAACGCAGTGACTGCACAGATGAAGTGTTTTTTGCAGCGTACTCGATAATGTTGATACTATTGTAGATGATACATTTCACACACCCCTATTCAACACCGTAAGATCTCTGCTGTAACAGACCTCAATAGCTATGCCATGTATTCTCCATGGGAGAAAAACAGGCTTAATGGGCGCTAAGCGGTTTTGCTGACCATCTGCACCGGGCTTTGATTCTATATTTCCTCATTTATGCCTAGTCACAGTGAAGTGTTAACCTCCAGACAATCTGGTCGTTGTCTGGTGTTTTTCTGTGTTGTTATTTTCTCTTACAAACAGGGTTGGTTGGTTTGGCGTTCTTCCTTCTCAGGGCCTTGCAATTATAAAAGGTTTCAGAGCCAACGGATAATACAACCAGGTCATTTCAAGCTTCACCACAGCGGCCTCATTTTTGTTAAGGTATATTTGTATTTAATTTCCCACTTGATCCCGAGATCCCCTTTCAAAATGTGTGCGTAACCTTACGTTGAAAAGACAACTACACAGTAGTATGTTTGGATATCATTCTGTTGTAATGTTAATTGGATCTTGAAAGCTCTCAGCTATTCATTTCATGTGTTTAGCTAGAGATTTGTGCTGGTTAAACTTCAGAGAAAAGGATAGGAAGTGTAGGAAAGATGGGTTACACACGATTAATATGCAGTGTCTGAGGTACAAAGCTTCATAGTTGGCTACATTGTTCTGTTGATGCTGGCAATGAAAATATGAACACAAACACAACTACAGTGAAGGCTTATATTAGCTTTTACATTTTATTGTGCAAAGAAAAAGCTGCTTTCAGACTAAGTGCTTTAAAAAGAAGCAGCCTCCGCATTAATTTCAATGAGACCACTGTGTTGGCACAATGGGAGTCGTCACATATATTAATTTGGCAGCTGTGAACTGAGCTCAGGTGTGCAACAATAATTTTGTCTACTTGTTGAGAATGTCATGCAAAATTTATAGTGATGTCATTTTAATCAAGTGTCTTTGATGCGATTTGGACCGACACTAGCAGCCTCTACTTTTATATCTTGGAAGTTTCTCATAGAAACTGAGCCAAAGCATTCATACAAAAAGTATAGCCTATAAGTTGGGCCAAATCAAGCACATACTGACTGTGCGCTAGTCCTCTGGTACCATCAAAATGTTGCTGTGAGCAGGCAGTGATTTAGCTTGCCTCTGAATCATGCTGTTCAGCCAAAGTCTTCCTTGGCACAGAAAGGAAGCTCAATCACTGCTCTTTGTCATTCCTGCTATCTGTGCCTGATTAAACAATAAAAGGAATGAAGTCGTTGTCTTGCTGAACATACAGCTACGATTCCCAGCCTCTCTTCCAAATGGTGTCCCTATGCAACATGAATCTACGGGGTCAAGGGATAGTTTGCTGCTGGCGTGGGCCACAGTCACGGCTCCCAGAACTTTTGCATTCTGGACATTCACTGTGCATTATAAAAGCACTGATTATGCCCCTGACTCCACACAGTAATGTGCAGCCGATCCTGTCCAGTAGTTTTGACTTTAAAAATGCCCTATTATGTCATACTGGGTTGTTTCTTTTAGTTCCTGTATCCCCCTCTGAAACCCAGACATTTTTTCCCCGCCATGTTCCCCTCAAATACACTCCAGAGTGCAGTTCAATGACCGAGGGGTGAGTTAGGGTTGAACCTGTGTCACAAGAAGGACCCCTGGAAACAACAGGTCAACCTCTGGTCACGAACAACACGTTTTGAAATGTAGGGATTCTCTGACCTCAAACATCTGGAAACTATACAACGAGAGACTGATGCTGGCGCTGAAACTCTCGAGACATTGTTGGCAGAGCTCAGAAAGATAGAAGAGAAAGAATCCTGCATTCAACACATGAGATATACAGATGCCGATCTGTCAATAATGTGCTGTCTGTTTCCACTGGAAACTATGGTTTTTATTTTTATTGTTTCTTTGTGAAACGTTGAAACTGACTATAGAATTATCACGTCCAAGTTCCCGTAAAGTAACTTCTGTGAAGTTACACATCATATTCTGCGTCATGTTATTGTGTATCTACTTAAAACACGAGGAGTTGTGCAACATCGTTTCAAAATTTCAACACGTGTATCATGAAAAAGATGGTGACGATTTGATGATGAAGAATTTTAAATCTCTTGAGAGAGCTGTTAAACTTTTCCCCAGGAACCTCAGATGTCCCATGGCCTTTGCAGGACTCAGGAGGTCACTTACTGAAAAGCCGATTGGTAATTTCTTGTTTTACGACAGGCCTGCAAGAACTCATACAGCATGAACAATGAGCCACCTCTGACAACCTAAACCAGTTTAATAAATTACAACTTGCCCGGCCTGATCATGCCTAGGATAAACTAGAACTGATTTCTCAACCTTAAATAGGTCTGAGGTTACCTGATATTATGTATTTGCATTTTGTAGTTTTAAGTCAAGATTCTGGAACAGACAACAGACCTCTGCCCGAGGATCTGGAGGTACATGCTGGTGTGTATGGAACTACGGCATAAGACATAAGCAAGAATATCTTAGAGAGTGTAGAAAGCATTCCAACTTTTAATATATGGTATGGACACTTGGGGGGAAAGGACAAAAACAGATTGTGCAGAATTAAAAATTTGGCTGTAAAGATTATTGGGAAGGAGCAGAAACAATTGGGATGTATATATAAAACGCAGGTGAAGCAAAAAGCTGGACAAATTGCATCTGATTCTGTACACCCCATGTTTAATGAATTTATAAAATTCCCTCTGGAAGGCGCTATAGAGCAGCTGCAGCAACTAAGAACATTTACAAAAAGTCTTTCATACTAAATGCGATAATCTTTCTAAATTCATAATGTCTGTACACTGCAATGCTATCCGTTATGGTCTCTACTGTGTATGTTGTGTTATTTATTGTGTTTTTGTATTTTGATTTTTAAGGATGTGGTTTTTAATCAGCCTGTGAAGCCAAAGACACATTTCCACATTTGTGGACAATGAAGACATTTCATTTGGTTTAACTAAAAGGTCAAAGATATAAACAGGGCGAGAGGCCATAGTACACGTGTAGAAACACAAGACATTGTGGTGTAACACTGAGTGCACACAGTTCCACTCCACAGTGAAGCAGCAGGGTCCACACAGGGTCTGATCCTTAAACGATCACACGCAAAGTGTAAATCAAACAACTTTGAAAGAGTTGCCGGGCGTCACATCTCTCCTCTTACTGGGAGGACGATTCATCCCCGTCCACAGATTTAGAGAATTCAAACGACAATGGATGGAGGAATTTAAACTGATTGTCCAACTACTGAATGTGTGCAAGTCTCTTTGTGACAAAGACAGTGGTCGGTCTGTAATGCTTGGAGGCAAATCAGGGCAGTTTCCTCATCTGGAAACTGTTTTACAGTTTGTCAGTTTAACAGTCTGGACCATGTCTCTGCTCATTACCCACCACCTCACTCTACACTAAACCTAACACGCACACAAAGAGGACTCTGCTGCACCCCCAGCTCCCCAGGACCACTGCCACATACTGAATACTATGCACATCCCGGTCATGCACTACAGTACATATCTCACATTAGGCACAACTGTTCACTCAGTTCAACTGTTCACGCTGTTAGAGCACTCCCACACTACTCTTATTAATGCTGTTAGTATTTATATAGTATAGATGTATAATGTATAAGTACTTCAGGGTTGCACTACGCACTTTATAATGCTCCAGTCACGCCGTGCTCACTCTGCCTTTCAGTAATGGATCTGCTCTTTCTGTCAGTCACTGTGTTGTACTGCATGGTGTCTTCTCTTGGAAGTTGAATTATTGTGATCTTGGTTTTAGGACCTTGGACCGCGAGAAACGGCATTTTGTTCATTTGTATACTCTGTCATTGGATGAATGACAATAAACAAACTTGAACTTGAGTCTGAATACAGTGAAGGTTTCCTATCAGTCAGATCTGTCTGGAAATGCATTCAACACATGAGATATACAGATGCCGATCAGTCATTAATGTGTTTTCTGTTTCCACTGGAAACTATGATTTTGGTCAACTTTGTGAAACGTTGGAACTGACTGTGGAATTATCACATACAAATTCCTGTATCCTGTGTCCAATAGAAGAGATTCTGGAGGACCTAATTGATTTTGCTGAGCGAGTAAACACAAAATCACAAAGTGGAGAAGCAGCCAAGCCATTTAAATTTCAGACTAAACACAAATTAGAAAATAATGTAAAATTGTCAAAGCTAAGCAAATTGTATTTCTGAAGAATCCTGCAATGATGAAATGGATTTTCTGTCCAAGATTTTAAAAGTTTCTTTGTACAAGGACTCAAGAGGTTTAATAGTGGTTTCGCCAGCCTGCCCACACATATGTGAAAGGATCATGCTATGCATAAATACCCTAGCTGCGTCAACTGATAGACAGCTTCTAATATGTCTAAATTTTATTAAATTGTACTTAATGGTTTTAACCATATTTTTAACATGTTTCTTAAAATACTGATTTGGATCCAAGGTCACACCAAGATATTTCAAATCAGTGACTATGTCAATCCTTTCACCATTAATAAAAATATCAGTGGGAGTAGGTTGTGCCAAGGAATAAGACAAAAGGTATGATTTGTCTTATTCACATTTAGACTATGACATGATTGATCAAGCCACTGTGAGATCATTTTCAATGCACTTTCAATGTTCAATTAAGTTTGCCTAGGGGTGGATGAATCACGATAAAAAGTTTCATATCTTTCGATATCAAATCTTTCTTTCTTTTGAGTTTAAAGGCTGATGTTTGCTACTGAGGGAAAGTTCAAGAAACCTGATGGTTAATTGTGGTTTAAACTCATCTCTATGGTCAACACTTGATGCCAAACAGTGGATCACTTCACAAATCTGAGGTAGAACATTCAAAACAATTATGATAAAATCTTTTTCAACACATATGCATGAGTAAAATTAAGTAAAAGCTTTTTATCAGCCCTTTTCCCTCAACAAAATAACCATCTTAATAAAACATTGGTATGGTTCAAGTGAATAAAATCAAACATTTATTGAATATTTATTGAACATTTGTTATATTGTTACTGAAAAAAATTATATTGCGATAATTATTGTAATTATTTTATTGTCCAGCCCTAAGTTGGCCACTGCCAGTTCAGCTGTTTTTGCATGTGTGTATACAACAGTGTCATCTGCATACATTTGCAGGTCTACATCCTGACACTGTTCGGGAAGGTCATTAATATATAAAATAAACAAAAACAGACCTAGCACTGACACTCGTGTGACAGTGCATCACAAACTTTAACACATTGCATCCTGTTAGATAAATATGAAAGCGTTCTAGATAAAAAATTTAATCTGGAGAGCCCTGATATTAACACATCATGATCAACAGTATCAAATGCTTTACTCAGATCTAAAAATACAGCACCAACTACTCCTCCTTCGTTGAGCCTTGATTTAATTTGCTCTATCAAAACCAAGGTAGCAGTTTCAGTAGAATGATTTATTCTAAAGCCAAACTGCATACAAAAAAACCCCAAACGTGCTTGTATTTAGAAACAATGTTAGTTGCTCAATTACAACTTTCTCTGCAATTTTGGAAAGTACTGGCAGTAACCTATAGGTCTGTAGTTCCTGGCATTATGGCAGTCTCCAGATATAAAAACAGGTGTAACAATGGCAAATTTCCAGTCATCAGGAAAGACACAATGTCTGAAAGACAAGTTTATCAAATGGGTGATAGGGGGAGTTAAAATATCTTTGCAAGATTTAACAAACACGGTATCGAAAGACCTGCTAAACTTTTCCCCAGGAACCTCAGATGACCTTTGCAGGACTCAGGAGGTCACTTATTGAAAAGCTGATTGATAATTTCTTGTTTTATTACAGGCCTGCAAGAACTCACACAGCATGAACATTGAGGAATGAGAGCCACCTCTGACAACCTAAACCAGTTTAATAAATTACAACTTGCCGAGCCTGATAAAGAATAGGATAAAGAACGCCACATTAGCTCTGGTTTCCATCAAGTGGACTACAGGACTCATACGACACAGAAGACAAATGACAAAGAGGCCGACTTTACAAAGCAGAATTGAAATGTTCAAAGTAATGACCTAAAACTATTTTTCAGTAGTATGTTTGATAATTAGGGACACAAAGCTTCATTAGTTTCATTAAGCCCGTGCTTCCCGAAGGAGAATATTTCAGAGAATATTTTAAACTGATTTCCTAACCTTAAATAGGCCTGAGGTTACCCGATATTATGTATTAGCATATTGTGTTATGATGGCTTCATTCTGCCCTCACCTCATAGACTAGATGTTGTGTTCAAACTATATGTGTAGCTAACAAAGTTAAACAGGTAAATGTGCACACATCTAACCAGAAAATAGCTTGTAATAAAAGACAGTGCAGGCTGGGATGCCAAAAAGTGACATACCCTCAGAGTGCATGGGGTGTGAGGGGTTTCCATTTGGCCCCCTCTTTGTACTCCTCTCAGGGAAGAGATAAAGACACACATTCCTGAGATACATAGATAATTTGTACTGATGTTAATCTCATCAGCGTGCCTGTGTTTATATACAGTAAACCAGGCTGAACCCAGTATGTGTTTAAATCAGGCTGAACTCACTGTTTACGCTGTAACTCAATTTCCCCTGCACAAGAATAAAATGAATCATAAATATCCATGTAAATGTTTGCAGGAATAAGCAATTGTGAGACAAACTGAACCAGTGATCTGAAAGAAGTCTCATCTTCTTTATTTCTCTTCTAAATTCAGTGGGATTCAATAAAACGGCATATAAAACATATAAGCTGTATTATGCATTCACTTTGTGTGTGAATGTTTGTGTTGGTTTACTTGCTGTAATATCTCCATGTGTCCGTCTCAACAGATTCTACCTCTCCACGCCGCCCATTAACCATGATAAACTGTGCAAAGCAAGAAAAGATGGACACTAAAATCTGGCTCCTTGTTTTAAATGTTAGGTCATGATTTGTTTGTGTTTTCCCAATGTTACATTCAGCCAAATTCTGAAATAAGACTGCTTAATATCAATGACTTTAGCTTCTTTTGGCCACAGTGTTGACAATGGAGAATTTACATGCTTCTAGTTTTACACAACAAAGCCAAGAAAAGCATATTGCGCCTTCTCAGTATATCCAGAGTCAGGGGAGTGCATCAAAAGATGGTGCAGCCAAGAGCAAGAGGCCATAGGCCATTTCAGAGCTTTAATGTTGAAGTATTAAGAAATATTTATAAATTTATGTTTGTTTCCAATTGTTTTGCATACTTTAATATTACAGATCATAATTTATTGTGCTCTGTAATTATTGCTTACAGCCAGTGTGCTCCAGGAGCACTGACAGCATGTTACTGAGGGCATGTTCTTGGCCGGGGTGTGGACTCCAGTCCCGTTACTTGGACCTGAGTCACAAATATGATGACTTTAGACTTTAGCCTTTTTTCTGTCCAGGTTGTTAATTTTTTTTTTTTTACTCATTTTAAACTATGAAATGGTGTTAAATTTGGTTTAGAGCACAATATGATTTGTTTGGGACTCAAAATTTTAAGTTTGAGAGCTGCCAGCTATTTTTTGCGATTGCTACCGCTGTCGGTGCAATGTGCGGCTCCATCAGCTAAGAGACTCAATGATGTGCTGCACACTTCAGCAAACATATGTGTTAAGTTTTGCCCCTTTTCGTTACCATGCTGTGAGCGGGGTTTGAGCCATCGATCTCTGGATCTGGAGCAAGACCTCAACCACCGGACTACTCAGATACTCAGAAGGGAAGGCACGTGCTGGTGCGTATGGGACTAAAAGGTCAGAGATATAACGGGGCGAGAGGCCATAGTACACGTGTAGAAACACAAGACATTGTGGTGTAACACTGAGTGCACACAGTTCCACTCCACAGTGAAGCAGCAGGGTCCACACAGGGTCTGATCCTTAAACGATCACACGCAAAGTGTAAATCAAACAACTTTGAAAGAGTTGCCGGGCGTCACATCTCTCCTCTTACTGGGAGGACGATTCATCCCCGTCCACAGATTTAGAGAATTCAAACGACAATGGATGGAGGAATTTAAACTGATTGTCCAACTACTGAATGTGTGCAAGTCTCTTTGTGACAAAGACAGTGGTCGGTCTGTAATGCTTGGAGGCAAATCAGGGCAGTTTCCTCATCTGGAAACTGTTTTACAGTTTGTCAGTTTAACAGTCTGGACCATGTCTCCGCTCATTACCCACCACCTCACTCTACACCAAACCTAACACGCACACAAAGAGGACTCTGCTGCACCCCCAGCTCCCAAGGACCACTGCCACAAACTGAATACTATGCACATCACGGTCATGCACTAGAGTACATATCTCACATTAGGCACAACTGTTCACTCAGTTCAACTGTCCACGCTGTTAGAGCACTCCCACACTACTCTTATTACTCCTGCTACTGATGCTGCTAGTATGTTGTTTTTTGTTGTTTCCCCCCCCTAATAGTTCACTGAGGTTTGTACTATAAATATGATCAACTATTTTTTTGATTCACAGATTTCACAAATCCACTCTCTAAATGTTAATTAAAAAGGTCATGTTGATGTGCACATTACAGACATGGTTCCTCTATATTCGGTGCATCGCTGCTGCTGAATTATGACCGCTGCTACTAAAATTTCACTCAGTAATGTAATATCAATGTGGAACAAATGATTTTCGCCCGCACACTGTGTGAGCACAGTAAATCACGCTTTGCTAGCTGCCTCTCCTCATTAATCTAAGGACATCTACGTGACAGCGGAGTTAGATCTTTTAATGGTGCTTTCAGACCAAAAGCGAAGAGAGCGTTCGGGGCAGTGAGTTTACATACAAAGTCAATGCAAAGAGGGGCCGGCGACACGAAGGCAAAGCAAATTCTTCAGAGCGTTGTGTGGAGAGGGCCAGGCAGAGCAGGGGGATTGAAAATCTGCTGGCCGGCTGAGAGCTGCTAAACGTGGGGGAGAGGAGCAGGGAGCAGCGCTGCAACCATTGGACAAATAAACACCCATAGTCGGTTGGATTCGGCTCTGACAACTACGCCGATTACTTGTGGAGCTCAGAGTTAACTTCTTTTATTAAAATAGCTTTTTTCTGTAGTTTTTGGGATTTCAACGTTGATTTATCTTCACTGGAGCTTCTCAGCAGCTTCCGCGCACATCCAGTTCCAGTGTTGTTGTTAGCGTCGTTAGCGGACTACGACTTCATATTTATATAAAAAACAGACAAAACTGGACATTACTTGGAGAAAAGAAAGAGAGGAGGTTGAACAACCTGGTGAGTTAAGAAAACGTGTGTCTGTAACTTTATTCCAGCTATCGTACTTTCCTGTGTCCAAGTTAGCATAGCATAGCCCTGATCGATCCAAACTCCATTCAGAAAACAAACATTTTAGAAGTTGTTGTCCTGCTGTCTTGCTGACAGACCTGACAAAGCATGAATTCATATGTTTAACAAATCTGCATCATGTTGTTATTTCGGCATCAGTTTAATCCGTTTGCTATTTAATCACAGCAAAATGTTACTTTGGGTTCATACAGTTGTAGTAATGAGTTGTGTTTATTCGCCTTCTCGCGTTGTGTGTGAACACTTGCACCGAATGTACTCACGCGAGGAAAGTGTTGCGAGGCAAAAATTTGCTGTTGGTCTGAATGCACCATAACTGCAGTGCAATGGGTTTGTATAGCGAGTGAGTGAGAGTGAGTGAGCAGCAGAAAGACGCTGAAAAGGAGCAAGTAATAAGTTGTCAGTCAGGCAGTAAATGTACAGTGTAGGTATACAGTCTATGAGTGTAGGTCACAGTGTGTCCGTTATTAAAAGTATGTATGTTGTTTCCACAAGTGCTGGAAAGTGATGGCAGTTGGTGCTAGCAAACATCTCCCTGTGCTTCAGACTCCGGTCCATAGACTGTATATAAGAAGTGGACGTAGTCATCATGACGTCACCCGTTGGTTTGTGGACGGCTGTTTTGAAGCCTCGAGTCTGGCTGATAGGGCGCCGCCATGTTGCGTTTTTGCAGCCAGCGGCACAATGGCCACGTGCGGAGCTAGCTAGCTTGTTTAGCCAGGTGCATCTGTAATTCATGTTAACAGAGCTGATAACTTTGTCTACAGAACAACAGGCTTAAAACTAAATGTACTCACCAGAGAAAGTGAACAGCCGACTCCTAATATGCTTTTTCAACATTCTGGTTAAATTTACACAGTGCCGAGGGTACGAGTCACTCTTGCCTGATTAACAGGTCGCCATGGTAACAACTTGTAATAATCCTGCCCTGAAGCATACTCTGCTTTATAGTCTATGTTCCTCTAAATGGGACCATAATTTACTAAATGAACATCATGCTGTGTTGAAGAAGACTTGAAACTAGTAACTGAGACCATAAACTCATCAGGAAAGTGTTTACTGAGGGAATAAATCAGCTGACAAGTAGAAACATGTTACCATTATTTCTAATGGAGCCGGACTTCTTTTTGCAACAAGAAGAGTCGCCCCCTACTGGCCGTTTGATAGAATGCAGGTTAAGGGGACTTCCGCATCGGGGTTAGGGTTAACCCTAACATCCAACCCTAACCCCTAACCCTCAGAACTGAACAAGCCTCTTGGATTAGAGGCGAAACGTCTTCAAGTATCTTCAAACAAGTCCAGTTGTCCTTGATTTGAAGCTGCCTTGGATATAACTCTGACCTGGATGACTGAGAACTTTCACAGTGATAGGTTTTGGGGCAGCAGTAGCTCAGTCCGTAAGGATTAGGCTGGGAACCGGAGGGTCGCTGGTTTGAATCCTGCTCATACCAGAGTTGCAGAGCGTGGACTGGTAGCTGGAGAGGTGCCAGTTCACTGCCTGGGCACTGCCAAAGGAGGCCTTGAGGAAGCCCCTGAACCCCCAACTACTCGGGTCGCCGCACTGAGTGGTGGCCCCTTACTCTGACATCTGTCCTTGTGTTGCTATGGGTCCTGTTTGTGCATGTGTGTGTCTTTCGGACACAAACCGGCAGGACAATGTGAAGCAAGTTCTTTTTGTGTTATGATTTTATTGTCTATTGTGTGTATTAATGTCAGGCTGTCCTAGCCGTGAATGTAGAATTTACATTCGCGTACCAGACCGGAGGCTTTACGCTTGCTCCGGTCTGTATGTATAAGTACTTCAAGGTTGCACTACGCACTTTATAATTCTCCAGTCACGTCGTGCTCACTCCGCCTTTCAGTAATGGATCTGCTCTTTCTTTGCTCTCGTCTAGTGTCAGTCACTGTGTTGTACTGCATGGTGTCTTCTCTTGGAAGTTGAATTATTGTGATCTTGGTTTTAGTACCTTGGACCGCGAGAAACAGCATTTTGTTCATTTGTATACTCTGTCATTGGATGAATGACAATAAATGGACAAACTTAAAGTTCACACTCTTAATACAGTGGGGGTTTCCTATCGGTCAGATCTGTCTGGAAATGATAGCCTGACAGCCTTCAGAAGCACCTCTCAGCGGCCTCTGGTAATGCGGGATGCATCATTCAGCAGGCCGAGTTGGCTGAGTTACCTGAGCTGAGATAGCTGAGAGACTGGGTTAGTAACAACATGAAAGAGAGGATCAGCCAGAGTCAATTTGTATGGAGCCATGACTAAATCTTGAAAAGAATAGGAAGCCTGGGCGGCAGAAACAGACACAGAGAAGAATGTAAAAGTAATTGAACAAGAAGCTGCAGTTAGTTTAAAGGCTACACTTCACTGGGCACTAATGCTGTTTTATCACGCAAAGGTGTTGGAGACTTTGAGCTCTGATCCTTTGTCCAACTTGGAAATAGATTTCAGATACATCCAGGGTGAAATGAGGACAAACATCAACCATGCCAAAAGAGCTAAAACCTTCATTCAGTCAAACAACAAGTTCCACTACAGAGTCAAGAAGCCTGTTCGGACTGAAGCGTTTAAAACAGGACTGCGCTGGTGTCACTTCAGATACACGTCACAATGAAACAATAATTATTTGTTATTATCCAAGAACAAAAGTATTCTCCATCCATTCATTTGAACACAGCAAGTGCATATACGGCTTTTTACTGCTTTTTAGGGGGGGACAGATCAACAAAGGAGCTCTGTGGCACAGAGGAATAATTCATTTCAGGCTGTGGCTACATGAACCTAAGCTTGTTGGTAGCATACATTTTTTATTTATACACATATTAAGCAGCATAAAGCCAGCGGTTCAGAAGCCATGGGCTGATATGACAGACCTAAACTTTAAAAAGGGTAAATTCATTGTTTTCATTATTGGAAAAAAAGGTTTAACAACAATGTCCTTTCAACCCTTCCTGTCAGCTAACATGCATCAGATGTTATTAAGCACCTTTGACTGGACGGAACAGCCTCCCTAGACCCATATCTGCCGTACAAGGGGCTCTGAAAAGTTGATACTTGGGGAAAAATTAAGTGTGTTTATGTGCTTATATCCAAAGGTTAACCACACGTTTGTTTATTTGGCAATGCAGAAGTTAGAAAAGTTAGAAAATGTGCTGCCTGGATTGAGCAGATGCACGTGTGATGAAATATGGAAAGTGACAAGTGCATCAATTCCTGTGGGCCTAGAACACACACACATAAAACATTCATACATACAGATCACTACACCGATATGGTGCAACGCAAGCCCTCAAGTATGTGTGTGGTCACAGACTGAAGCACGCAGCGCTGCCACAACAACCACACGTCGAGATTTACGGCAACACTCAGCATCACTGATGAGCAGATTCCCCAAAGCTTGGGTGATGAAATGAATGTGTTGACTGTCTCATTGACACGCTATAAAGCACGTTTTCCCTCAAGAGCCTGCGAGGAACATTAACTTTGGAAGTGGCTACATTCACGCTGCAGCTCAGGACTACTGTTTCATGGGAGTGTTAAATCACGGGATTATGAAAGCTGCATTCAACAAACAAAGTGGGAACTTTACATTTTCAGGCAGAGTTAGCTGATTTCTGCGACGTGGTCCAAAACTGAAGCGAATAAATAAAGTTAGGAAATGTAGAGGTCGCATAACAAAACAGATGTGATCACATTTTCAGCTGTAATAGTCCTTGTGCTTCAGTTCCTTCTACCTGTTTTGCCTCGAGGGCAGGCCAGGATTAAGAAGTCAGAGGCCCCTGGGCACAATGTGTTGTAGGGGCCCCACTCGCCGACCCACACACACATGTGCTAACAATCAAGATTTAGAATTAGAGGGTATTTTTAGTTGGAAACACCTTTGGTTTAAACAGGACCGTTTTTTCAGCCGGGCGTTATCATCTGCATCTTTTCTACGGTTCTCTCACTCATTTTAACTACAACAACTAAAATCACTAACCACAGTCTTGCTTGATTTGGCGCTAGGTTATTTGATGACTAACTTTAGGGGCGGGTTGTTACGTTTCTACACTGGGGGCATTGACATAATTCGGTTTAAATAAAAAAATATATCAGCATGCTGATCAATATCTAAAATGTAAACAATAAAAAAGGAAAAGAAAAAGTTTTCTGCCCCTCACTTGGGCCCCAAGAGCGCATCGGCCCCTGGGCCCGTGCCCATAATTCCCATTGGATAATCTGACCCAGCTGGAGGAACAACGCTTTCTGCTGCGATCAGATTTATACTTTTATATACGTTTTTAAACCCCTTGGGTACCCATCAGCATTGTTTTTGAATGTGCAGGGCTCCGCGGCCAAGTTAACAAGAATTTATATGCAATGTCTAGTTAGATTTTCAAAATAAAAGTAGTGGTTAACATTGTGAATTGCAATTTGGTTAGGTTCAGGAAAAGATTCTGGTTTGGGTTAAAATAATAATAATAATACTACTAATAAAAATACTAATAATAATAATCATAAATACAACCTTTATTTACATAGCACTTATCAAAACAGAGTATAAAGTGCTTCACAACAAATTGCACATAAAATACAAAAAATAACCGCATAGGTATAAGATGCAGGAGGGTAAAATACAGAATCAAAGAGGCTTGCTTTCTGGTGAAAACATGTTTTTAAAAGAGATTTAAAAGAAGAGGCAGACCCCGCCAGCCTAATTTTCTCAGGCAATTTGTTCCAGAATCTCGGGGCCTTTATATAAAATGTATACAAATATATAAAATGTAATCAGGAGCCAGGTCATGAAAACCTTAAAAGTAATGAATAAAATCTTAAAATCAATCCTAAAACAAACTGGGAGCCAGTGCAACGATGCTAAAACAGGGGTGACATGATCATATTTCCTTGTCTTAGTTAAGAGCAGCTGCGTTCTGTGCAGTCTGTAACCTATTCAGGGTTTTTTGATTAAGGAAAGTAAAAAGGCCTAGACACATATGTTACATAATAAAGAAAATAACTATGATACTTATATAACTTAACTAAAAACAATCAATTTTGACTTTTTGTTTCATACGGGAAATGAACACCGGATAGGCCTACATTTTGTGTTGAACTATGACACTAAAGGCTGCCATGTGCATTCATAGCAGACGCCAAAGGACGTGACAAAGCATACAGTAGGTATTTGACTCCCTCGGAATGAGTATGGGCTGGCAGTCAGAAACAACATCTTTCATTATTTAACTATAGCCACAGCCTTTCCTTTAACTGCACAGATATTGGATCCAGTAGAAAAATGTTGGCAGTGAAATCTTTGCAGATATGTACAAAATGAGTGTTTTGTATAAAATGTTTAAAAAAAAAGTAATCTAGGTTCCTTTTGTTTTCCCAAAAAGTGGTGGAAGACGAACTAAGCTCCTTTACTTGAAGCCACACTGAGCTATATTTTTAGATAGTAATGTGCAGCATGAAACCCCCTCAGCTCTACGCAGCCTCGGCTGAATGCTAAATGTTTCCCTCAGGAGCAGGTAGAGAGCAAACACAGAGAGAAAACTGGACTCACCTTCATCAGGTGACACAAACACACCTCACCACGAAACCTCATGTTGCTCTGTAGCTGCTGGAGGTGGAAATAAGCTGCTGCTAAGGAAACATGTCGGCTTAAAAGGTGACGATATGGTAATATTGTGTTATGCTTATTTCTGCCACAAAAATCTGTTCATAATAGTAGGAGTGTGGACATGTGTCAAGTTAGTAGTTTGGTACACACATCCATTATCAAATAAATGTTTCTATACTTTTTGATGTGAGATTTAAACCAGTTAAGTTAAGTTAAGAACATCTCAGCAGATCACCCACCAGTGAGGGGAGCTTCAGTGTGTACTCAACACCTCTCCAAGTGGACAGAAAGAGACAGTAATACATGAGGAAAGGAGTGACCCCTAACCTGTCACAAATGTAAAGCGTAAGTAGTTAAATATGGTCATCAGGCAGAAACCCTCACAGCCTGAGTGAGATGGGGAAGTCCAGTATTCAGTGCTGCACTTCGGTGTCAGAGATTCAAACTTAGAAGACAAACAAAATCCTTTGCAGCTGTGTATCATGAAGAGCTATTCAGCACTGGCAGAAATAAAATCATGTCTCTTTTTTCATTTCTATAACTGGCCAATAAAATAAATATGAGCAATACAAGTTTTTGAAATGCCCTGTTGGCTCTGGGAACAAAAGACTTGTGGTCAGAGCAATAATTTGTCAATGACATATTACTGCTCTGGTGGACGAAGTGTTGTTTTGGTGCTTTTCCTTTCATATGGAAACACTCACAGAAAATTAGGTTACGATGGATTTTTCTCTAAAACAAATACAAGTATTTTACATCATCTGTGCACAGTAAAGTCCAACTGAAATTAGTTGCTGCTTTTGGCTGGTACACATGTTTGATTAACAGCTGAGCCAACAGGGGGTACAGATGGACATTGAGACAGACCTGCAGTGCTAGCTGGACAGGTAGCATGTTCAGAACGACACCATTTAGTATCTGACATTTACAGGTTCCTTTTGACTGAAACCAATAAGTAATAATAAAATCGTGCTGATTTTGGGTTCGATTTGCCTTCCTGACAATCGTAGGGGAGTTCCCGAGCTGAGGCTGGTCGGAATTTATTATCATCTCAAATAACCCTGTAGTGTGAGGGGTTTACAGACATAATCTTAAGGTTGCCGACTGAATTGGAGGCTCCCCGATCACAAACCCACATTGAGAGAGCTGAGCGGGAAGCGTCACCAGTGTGTGCTGTATCGGCTCTATAAAATGGATAAACCTGCAGATTCCCTCTTCTCAGCCTCGAGTTTAATTCTCTTTTGTTTTTCTGTGCCTCCATGTTTGTTTATGGCACATTTAATTGCTTATATGTATAAACGCAGAGTGCGTGGTCCTGCGTCCGGACCACAGACAGTATAAAAGAAGGGGGCGTAGTCACCGTGATGTCCCTCGTTGGTTTGTGGACTAATGTTTTGAAGCCTCAAGTTTGGTATTTTGATCGTCACCATGTTGATTTTTCATAACCAGGCCCCGGAGACGAGATTTGGATAAGAGTGCATTTACAGGGGAGGACTAAACAATTGTGCGTCTTTTGAAAGGGGTGAGAGGAGCTGTTCTAGGACCTTCCCTACCCTGGTTAATCAGCCCCCATGTAAATCGTTTTGCTTCAAATGCAACCAATAACGCAACATCGCTCATTTGAAATGTTTGTTAACATTACTGTTAACTGTTATCGAATATGGAAGACGAGTCAAACTGAAAACCTAATGCTTGCACGATGATTTTTTAAATTGTGTCAAGTGGATGGTGGAACGTGGAAAAGGAGTGTTGATTGAAGATGGTTAAGTTAATTTCAGAGACAACAAAAAGGTTTCGTATTACCCCTCTGCTCCCGTCCCTGCTGCAGCTGCCTGCATCTTTTAGAATTGAACATAAAGTAATTTTACTTGTTTATAAAGTCTTACATAACCTGAACCTTCATATATCAGCGACCGCCTCTCATTTTATGTTCTAACAAGAACCCACAGATCTTCCTCTGCCTTTTTTAAAGAAGTTTCCCACAAGAGATTTGATGAGGCTGCCTTCGGTTTTTATGGCCCTAAACTGAGGAACGCCCTCCCCTGGATCTCAACAGCTAACTCTCTTGGTATTTAAAAAAAGAAATGAAAGACATATCTTTGTAATCTGGCTGTAATTTTTATTTTTTATTGTATTATTATTGTCATCAAATGTTTTATTAATGTAATTTTTTTCCCTCGTCTTTGAATTTAAAGCACGTTGGGCTGCATATTTGCATAAGAGGGGCTAAATTATTATTATTATTATTATTGGTTTCTCAAAAGGAGACACATAATTTATAAGGCAGATATAAATGCTGTAACAAAAAAAGCAAAAACAACAAAACAAACATGCAATTTAATTTCAGTTAATGTTTGAAGTGAATGAAATCTGTTACTGATCCTGAAACGCATCCAAAAGCTTCTGACTGCTGATGAACTACAGAGGAAAGAAAAGAGCCTCTAAAACCATTAGAATAAAACCGTGTTCTTTCTGAAAAACCCCAGACATCCTAAAATCTGCTTCTCTTTCAAGTGTGACTGCTGAAAGATCATTAGTTCCTTCTTGGATTAATGCACTGAGTAATGGTTTCAGGACAAATAGCCCTTTAGTAAAGTTGAGTTTTTAGAAAATGCTGTATTTTGTGCTGTAATTTAGAGAACACATGTTAAATCTCACTAAACCCAGCGAGACTTCCTGGGTCTCCATGGAATTTTATGACATCGAGTAATATTTGGACTCAGAACAGTGTTTGACTTCATGTCTCTCTTTGCCAATATCATCCTCAACATTTGGTGTTCATTTTAATGACCAAAACTGAATTATTACACCAATTACTGCGTCTAATGTGAACCACAGCGTTAGCCTGTACAAACAAATCACAGTTAAAAGTGGCAGATGTTAACTTGGATGCAATCTGTCACGGCGTGCTTGTTTTTGCACCCTGAGGCACTCTGAGCAGGTGGAGTTGAAGTTTTAGTCATGTGTTAATGGGTAAAAATAAGGACCCCCTCCCACTCAGTGTGTCTCAGGCTGGAAACAAGATGGCGTGAACTCGTACGACACCACAGTGACCAGCCAATCACAACACACAGGTTTCCCAAAATGTCTGCTAGCAAAGTTTGAGTTTTGTCTTTTCTTTTTGTCCAGTTAAAATTAAACATACATGTTAGATTTGAATCTCCAGATCCACTTTTACCACAAATATTTTGGGAAACGCATCACACGATGCTGGAAGCAGGAAGTCAATCAGCTTTAGCTTTACCTCCGTCGGTCCTCCACTCCTGCTATTGGTTGGAAGAGCTTTCTACACACCAAACACAGAAGTAGATACATGAACTTCACATGTGAAGAGATATTACAGAATCGTCCATAGTAACAGTGACAAACCTGAAATGATTGCATAGACGAAGAAGCTAAACTTCAGAAGGAATTATGTTCACATGCAGACTCGTTATTCAGCTCAATGAAAACCTGTTGAAGTCTGAGCCGGTGGGAGTCCAGTATGTCAGGAACAAAGGTGGATGAAGTGTGAAGCGGTCAGAGAGGCTGTTCGTTTCCTGTCTACACTAGTTTCTGTTTACCCTAACCAACATCGTCCTCTAACCAGGCAGTTTAGATTTTAACCCACACCGTAATCCTCACTAACCTTCACCAAGTCTGTGAGCTACTTTTGTGTTCCCTCTAGAGCTGAAACATTTAGTCAGTTCCTCAAACAGCATGGATGTATTACAACGTTTTATGGAGCTGCTCAGCAGCCCACAAGAAATGAGACATGACGTTTAGAATACCAGAGGTTTCAGACTTGAGGGGGAGAGACGTCACATCAAGCACAGATAGCGCCTGAGGTGAAAGGAAAATAAGGTAATTTAAACCCTTTGAGCCCAGTCGCTGCAATTTATGTCAAACTTCACATTATATACATATTTTTAGATTTAAAATGATTCTCTGAAAATATCATAATGTCCATCGTGAATAAATATCTATAAACCCGCTTATATATCTTGACTAAATGACGGCGCTTATAGCTGCAGAAGCTGCCTGAGAGTTTTAAAGTTTTCTTCAGCACCACGGTAATCCAGTGATAGCTGTCTGCACCTCCTGTAATGGTGCCAATTTGCCAAAATGTAAATGAAAAAGGGGCTCAAGAACATAATTAGTTCGTTTTTTCAAATTTACCTACAAAACGTAACATCCAAAATATCATGAGTCTGCATGTAAACGTGATTCCTGCTCATCAGAGGGTTTTTATAAAGTCACATTTTCAGTGATAATCCTGATAGAACAAGGTGAGCTACGTCCTCAGTGAACCTTCCTTCATGAATGAGTATTATTAAACACTGAAAAAGAAAAAGTGCACGCGCTGGAGAAATCTACACATCAGGTTTCATGTTTTTCAAACCCAGACCTCGGTCTAGTGAGATCATTCATGTTTTGTGTGTGTGTTTCTGTGTGTGTGTGTGTGTGTGTGTGCCTCACCTGTGTTACTGTGGCGTTTGGTGATGGGGCTGAGAGTAGCTTTAGCTTTGGAGGTCCAGTTGGCGGTGCTGGAGCTGAAGGAGCCGGAGGACAGAGACTTGCCCAGGTTGTCTGAGCTCACCTTCTTTGTGTTGTTGGTGGCCGTCTTACTCCAGTCTGCCGCGAGAGAGAGACAAAGGCGTTAATCACTCACTACACCTCGTTTCACCATCAGAGTGGTGGCCTCCTTTTCCGATCATTCAGGAACACGGATGCTTTGTTTCATGTTGGACTTCTTCCTTCCTTCCTTCCCCCACTTCTAATCTTTTCTTTCACCTTTTCACCTTCTCTTGACCTTTTCCTGACTCCCTCATTCTTTCCACCTTTGTCCCCCATTGTTTGACTTTCCTCCATCTTATTCATTCCCCTCACTTTCTTTTCCAATCCTCTTCCCCGTCTACACCCCGGGATGTTGTCATGGATCATCACACAGCAGACATTAATAATACAGAACAGATGTGCATACGTTTATTTCATGGCTGTGGTGTGCGGACTGATGGGTTTGTGGCTTGCAGCTCCAGGACATTGTGGGGTCAGACGGTGTCAGGCGCCCTCGGCACACTGTTCACACTTCTTTCAGAGATTGTTTGTAAGTGTGCACTACAGGGGTGGCGATGGTGCAATGGATAAGACTATGCCTTTGGTGTGAGAGACCCGGGTTCAATTCCCCACTGTGACCCATCCATCATTGTGTCCCTGAGCGAGACACTTAACCCCTCGTTGCTCCAGAGGCGTGCGACCTCTGACATGTAGAGCAATTGTAAGTTGCTTTGGGTAAATGTATTACATTACTGTTATTGTTTTACCATAAAGAGCTGGAGTCCTGGGGCGCAGTTAGCTCACCTGGTACAGCGTACACCCCACGCACAAGGCTGGGCCCTTACTGCAGTGGCCAGGGTTTGAGTTCAGCCTGTGGCCCTTTGCTTCACACCTTCCCCCCTCTCTCTACCCTGTTTCCAGATGCTATCCGCTGTCCTACCTCTCTCAAACAGAGGCACGAAAATGCCTGATGAATGAATTCGAACCTTCATGATGAACCATAAATGCGCTAGCATATAAACAAGACTAAGAGAGACTATGAGCTGACATCAGCATGCTAAAATAAGACAAGAAGCTCTGCAGCAGGTGATTAAAACTGCGGCGACAACTGCTCGTAATTCAGGACTGTCCAAAGAGTTTCAGGTTAGAATATCAGCTTCAGGCTGAAATCACAAGCAAACTCAGTTACGCCTTTCACAAATGCATTGCACACAGGTGGGTATTATGTAGTTTTGGAGTTGGATTTTTATTGATATAAAAGCACATTTGACCTAAACAGTCGTCCCTGCTATGCAGTCCAGCACTAACAAAAGTTAATAATTATCATCTACCTCGGAGAAAAAGGATATCGCTTAGTTTCCTGCATGCATAATTACATGCATACATAAAGTATGCGTGGACATGAACTCTCTGTGTTTTCGTCTTACTATGATCCTGGTTTCAGTGAGGAATTTAATGGCTAAATGCCATTTCACAGGCTTTTGCACCAAAATCAACTTAACTTGGAATTTTTGGTACGACAATGCATGTGCACAATAAATGAAACGTCAGCAGTACAGCACATCCACAGACTAAGCGCACCTGGAGGACTTCCTGGTCTTCCAGAGACAACTCTGTTTTATCTGTTTTTATTAGCTGCAAAGCCGAGCGGGCTTAGGTTTTATATTTTAATAAAGTGCCTTGTCCTTTTTTTCCCGCTGCTGTGGGAATCTGGCAGGAGTCCAGCAGACAGGTCTGACAGGACTCCCGTGGAGAGAGATGTGACTGGGCTTTGAGACAAACAAACAGAGAGACAGACAGGTAGACAGACAGGTACCTGAGTTGTCGGACAGCCTGAATCGGCCATAGCAGAGGTATCTCCTCCACTGTTTCTGGACGTTTTCTTTCAAGGCACAGTGGAAGATAAATATGAACAGACCTGACGAAAGAAAGAAAAAGGTGAGTTTGACTTTGTCCCCTTGTTTATAACACCTGACTGTCCACTGGGCCAACGCATGAGAAGGTGACAAAAACACACTGGGCCTTATACGAGTCGTATTCTTCATCTAAACCTCTTCATTTTCCTGTGAAATATTCAATCCCTTTAATCTCTCTGTCTGGTTTTGCTGCTCACAATAAAGTTTTCCACCATATTAAAATTGCACCTGTAAATCACGAATGTATCACAGAGAGTTAAAAGAAGCCCTGCAGTGTAAACAGTGGTATTAAGGGAGCTGGAAAAAACGAGAAATTGTTAATTAAGATATGAATCTTTTAATGCTGTAGCATCCTAGACCTGGTATTATGACAGAAATAAAGAAGGAATTGTTTGAGTTACATGCCAAAAACCATCCATGACTAAAAAAGGTGGTCACGGAGCTGGACGAGACGGTTTCATTGCAGGTGAGGATGATGAGTTTTAACGGAGGATGTTCTCCTGGGCAGAGACCATCAGAAAGACCCGGAGGAAGCTGTTGAGGTGGGAAAAGATTGATCGTACGAGTGGTTCTTGTCTGACTAAATAACTGCCTCTGTTGTTACCTTGCAGCGAGTTGAAGATGGAGAAGAGGTACGTGAAGACCAGGCTGAAGGATCCCCAGGTGAACAGAGCGAAGCCCCACGTCATGCCGAGCAGGAAGGTGAGGCTGACGACGCTCCGCAGGTTTCGTAGAACCTGGATCACAACAGATGAGTGTGTCCATTTACTTTTCACTCTTTTAACATCTTTAGCTTTGCTGTAGATTGTGATTTTGTAACATGCTTGAAACTTCAGCGGTTTAAAAGTTTTCCCTTCCTGACTCTCCTTCCCTCTGAGAAGGTTGGCGCTGTAGCTTTATTGTGCCTCTACGTCAGCCATTAGATCTCGAGAAAGAGATCCCGAGAGCATTTCAAAGAGCATGTTTCGATCAGAGGCGAGTACAAGTAAATAAAACGTCTGGTTGAAAAAGCAGTTTGCAGCTGAATCAGGCGCTTCTCAGCTGGAGGACAGCTGACGTTCTGTTAAAGGCTGCAAATCAATAAATGAGCTCCAGTCTCTTTAGTCTCTTTGAAGTGAATTACATCTGTCACGTCTTTTGAGCTCCTCACGAAACAGTCCTGGTTAAACAAAGGTGGAATTTAAAATAGTCATTGCTGGGGCATTTCTGTGTTCTGCTTTGTCTGTCAGCCTACTGTGGCTACTGCTGCTCATGCTAACTACAGCTGTGCATCTCACTCCCTTGACACTCGTGCGGACTGACTGCTGGGATAAGGAAAAGGTGCACGTAGCTTTATCATCATGCGATGACGTGAGCTTGGATACAGACCTCCTCCTTCAGCGTGCGGTTGCTGCGTTTGCCGTTGCGGCCGCAGATCTGCCTCATCACCACGATGAACATGGCCACGTTCAGCAGAAACACCAGACAGAAGTAACCGACGCAGGTGGTGTAGAGGACGCTTTTATTCTGGATCCAGCAGCTGGGGAGAGAGGACACAAACACACAAACTCTGAACCGTGTGTGTTAATGAACTGCATTTCTTTGCTTCTCTCGGTGTTACACTCCTGTAAGCCTCGTGTAAGATTTGAGAGATTATTATGACCTTTATTTAAACTTTTAAGCACATGCACTTTAGTACACTGAAGTTTTTTCCAGCAGCTTACATCCCTGATAAACACTGACCACATTGTAGGTAAATTAAAATGATTCCGGTCACTCTGACTTTAAACGGTTCCCCCCATCAGTCGTATTGATTTTTCAGAGAAAAAGATAGAAAGTAGATCCTGCAACATCTGACTCCAGAGCAGCAGTGACGGCGCCGACAGATCAGATTGGATGATGGACGGCAAGTTTGCTTCAAAATATAAAGTTACTGACCAGAAAATGAATATTGCATTTGTTTAATAAGCAATAAAACATTGTGTGTCAGTGTAGTTTACTGGAACACAAAGCATTTACATGCATCGCTGAGGCCAAAAATAACAGTTTGTCTGTCGTATTCTCAAGTGAAATGATGACCCCGCACATTACATCCTGTGTTTGACTGTGCTGTAGCTTCTCTGTGTTTTGAGTTCCATCAGTATATCGTTTTCCATAAAAAGTACCAGAACATCGTGCTCCAGATCAGCAGTGACGGCGCCGACAGATCAGACTGGCCTTTGTACTCTATTAAATTATTATTGTAATTGATTGTGTGGTTACTTACAACTCTGAGGATCCATTTGTTGGCTTTTCTGGGCCGTAAATGTCTCGATCCACCGCAACAACAATCCCCACCATGAGGGCAGGGAGCCCTGCAACAAAGCACACAATCGGCAGGCGAACATCAGCCTCGTCCTTTCCTGACTCTTTGTTGCTGCCGAGCCAATTATCGGCACGCCCAGTTATCAAATTTATATGACTCATTAAACATGATCAAACATCACAGCTGGCAGTGGGACAGAGAGCTCCCTGAATAAAGGATCCTTTGTAAAGGGTTTGGCCAACAAACAAAGCAGTTCAAGTGTCAGGGGTGAAAACCTGGGCAAAAAAGTAATTATGTAAGACTTGAAGGCAAAATCCTAAACTCTTTCCCAGCATGTTCACTCCGATCAGTCCCAAAACAAACCAATTATCTGAGAAGACGTCCACCATGTTTTATTTCTGGGTACTAATGAAGATTCGAAAATCCATCTTCCAGTACCACAAAGTTAAGGTGTGCAGACTTAAGACCGCTTTGACCTACAGCTCATTTCTTTCAGCACCTTCACTGTAGCTTCAACTCAATTTGGAACCTCAACTTTATTCAGTGCTTCCACTCGAAACGTCACGGTCACTCACCCCATCCCACGATGCAGAACTTGAGGATGTATCGTCGTATGTAGGTGTTGAAGACTTTGACCAGAGCGATGTACATGTGGATGGACTCCAACCCCATCCAGGTGAAGGAGGTCAGCAGGAAGTAGTGCAGCAGGGCGGCCACACACTTACACAGCCAGTCCATTCCCCGGCTGGCTAGCCAGCCGTCTAACAGGAAGACCATGTTCAGGAACAACAAGGACGTGCTGAGGTTCATCAGGATCTTGGAAGGGTAGTCACGGCGTAGTTTTCTGTGAAAAGAGTTGTGGCATGATGTTGAAATAGGATTTAGAACTCGATTTGCTCACTTTCAGTTCCACATATTCACAGCCAGCCATCCAAACCACAAACCAAATTGTTTGGTTAAGTTTCTTGCCCAAAGCCTCGCCACATGGCACTGCTGATGTTCTCACAGACGTGTCCTGCTACAGATCGTTCCCAGTGATCAAAGGTTTTAAACTTCAGCACCAATTCACAAATTCTGCTTTCCTGGTAAAACTTTTTGAGGTAAAATATGGACATACACACATCTAGTAATTGAATTTACATCCCATTTAGCAAAGAACACAGAAAGTACAGGATGTTTGTCCCGTCCATTTATGTTCAGAAATTGAAAGTCTTTCACTGATGTAGTGGTTTGTTGACACTGTCACTGGGATAAAACTGATTTCTTCTGTTTTTTCTTTACATCGTGGTTTGATAACGCGACACCGCCTCCTAGTTCACACGTGTACATCGCGTTACACCCCCGATGGGCACAAGGGTAAAGTAAACACACATCAGCGTGTCCGAGCGACACCAGTGTACGTTCACTTATGTGCAACCCGGAGAAGCGTGATTCCAGTTCAACTGTGCATTCACGTGCTCCTCCTGCCATTTCCCAAGTTGTGAAGTCTTTCTTCCGACTTGGATGTGTTCATGTGCTCTAAAGTCGGAATGTGTTGGATTGTCATTGCCATCCAGGTATGATGCAACAGTTTGAAGGTTTCTCTTACAAAGTGATGTTTGTAACTGCACCAGTAAACTACCTGAAACCACAAAAATACTGCTTGTACTGCAAATACTGCTAATAAATAACTTGCCCACCGTGTTTCTACGTGTATGACGTCAACAACTCAGCAAATGTACAGTACGTACAAAGTGTTGAATTAGTTTCTTAATCAATATCCACTTGTTTAGGCAGTCCAAAGCATCCGGTCAAAGCTGCTCCAATCAATCAATTTTTACATTAAGAATCCATCAAACGACTAAACGTGACTCACTCGAAGGCGATGTAGGTGACCAGCGTGACAGCAGAGAAGATGGCGGAGATGCCGCAGCCGATGTAGGTGATGAAGGTCAGAATCTCGTTGTTCTTCGCGTCTATGTGGAGTGACGCTCCAGAAAAGTCCTGGAGACGGAGACAGAGCGATGCCAAGCACGATAACATCATGAGGAAGAAGTATTTTCATAGTTTCCTTAAGTGGAAGTAACATCACACTGTAAAAATACTCTGGTAGAAGTAAAAGTCCTGCATTCAAAATGTTATAAAAGCAGTAGCAAAGTACTCCTTAGGCAGCAGCCTGTCTCTGTATGATGCTGCATCATATGCACGATATTATCTGATTATTATTACTATAACATTAATATTAATGTTGAATCTGTTGAAGGTGGAGCTAATTTTGAACACCATAGTTATATTTTAGTTACTATTTGGTAGTTTCATTTTTTAAACTAATAACATGTTTTCTGTGTAAAAACTTGAAGTAAAGTAGCTTAAAACTGACATACTCAAGTAAAGTTCATCAACATTGTACTTGAGTAAATGTTGTTACTTCACAGCACTAAACAAAACCTGAACAACACATCTCATAAATAAATCCACATGTTGCTCATGATGTTTGAAGCATGAGCTCTGTGCAGCATCTGATCCATAACTGGTCCCTGAAAACTCTTTTTAGGAAGTAAAAACACCCAACAGGGATGTCTGTGGGGGTTCTCAGTCACCCAGGTCATAGTCCATGGTCACAGGTCATTGTGTAAAGAAGGACTGGTTATTTTAACCTAACAGGGAGTGACCTTCAAACTGAAGTCTGGTTCTTTCCTCCAAAACACAGCAGCTTCTGTTTCACGTCAGCATGATCTGCCACACAGTCTTACCATGAGGATGCCGAAGTGTGTCAGGTGGTCACAGAGACAGATGGTTCTGTTTCTGGTGGATTCGTTGGACACACGGCAGCCCGTTTCGTTCCAACCTCCAGCACCATCTAGTGGCAGCACAGAAGTATTAACGTACATTGCAATCACCTCTGTGCCGGGAACATTCAGAAGTTTTCAGGTTTCAACTACTGAAAATAAATGTTTTTCACCACCACAACCTCCTTTGGATTTATATAGAGTTGAATTTGGACTCCTGCTTGCTTTCTACCTCTGAACAGTTATTTTAAAATATCATCTGGGAACTGTTTGTGCAGCGGCTTCCAGAGCCATTTGTAATTTTTATGTATGTTAGCTGAGGTATGAACTGGGCAGCTGTACTATGTAGGGAAGAAATAAACACATGTGGAACAAAAAAGGATTTCAGATCAAACTCAGTATGAGCTGATATTAGACGAAGGTGCCGGGACATCTTTGACTTTAACTGTCACTTCTTAAATAGTCTCTAGATTTGAGGCCCGCTGACCTTCTCAGTATATCAACTCAACATCACTTCAGTCAACTGAGGCCCACAGCTTCAGTCATACAGACAGAAGCAGATAGTCACAATGCAGAAGCTGGCATGTGCCGACCCAGGGAGAGAATGTGATCGTATTTCTGCTTTTCTGAATAATTGATCATGACCCTAGCAGCATTAAAAATGTTTTTTAATTGGCACTGTTTTGTTCTCTGGACTTGGTTGGTTATTTGATTTTAAAGCTGCTTGCTGTCTGGCTTTCATACTTGACTCTGGTGGTCTGCTTAAATGCACAAAATGTTTTTTCCCACATATGTGGGGTTTATCTGCATGCACAGGCCTGAACCACAGATAGATAAATCAAAAGGAAGGGTCATTTAAGAACTTGCTCGACCACAGAGTTTCTAACTGACAGAATCCCCGTGGTGAAACTAATAGATGAGAAATTTTTCTCAGAACACTTGAGGTATGTTTTGTTTCTTGGTAAAGACATAAATGTCTCCCTGTAGATCGGAGAACCTGTACTGAACCTGAGGTTTAAAATGATGTGACGATGGACAGACTTACTGTTCATGCTGAAGTCCCAGAACATACAAACTGGATTCAGGTATTGCTGTCGGGGAAGAAGAATGCAATTTATCAAAAATTAATGTTTTCAGCAAGATGTTACTTGAGTTATCTTTTCAGCCCCCCCCCAGCACAACCCGACCCCCCTTTTAGAAAAGCAAAGCACAACGTTAACTTTTGCTCTGTGACCTTTTCAAAACCTTCTCCACACTGCCAGGAATTACATTCGGGTGGAAAAATTCAAACACCTGTACTTTGAGTCTACAAGTGTTGAGTGTGAATGTTAGTTTCCGTTTGAGCACTTAGGCTCAGTGTATGAATGTGTGTGACTGGTGAATGCAGATGTAGTGTAAAAGCGCTTTGAGTGGTCGAAAAGACTAGAAAGGCGCTATACAAGTACGGAGCATTTACATTTACCAAAACACCAAACCCACCCCCACCAAAATGCTATGTTACATGTTACGCAGCAGCAACAGGCTGAATTAATTATTAAATATATAATGTACATTTAAAAAATAAGAAAAAGATAAATGCTTGGAGAAAATATAAATAGGGAAAAAGAGAAAATAAAATGTATTCTTTAATGAAACACCTGGACACCTGACCCTCAGCCGGAGCCACACATATTGATCTGTACCTGCTCAATGTTGGTGTCAAGGTGAGCGATCTCAATCTTCACTGGCTGCTGCAGGTTACTGATGGAGACGTTCTGGACACTGCTGGCTACCACGTAGCTGTTTAAAGAGCGGCTGCCCTGCTTTTTCTGAAAAACCAGCCGACATAATCAGTAAACAACGCTTCTCAGGAGTTTATCGGGGTCACGTTCTGCTTTTTCGTGGTGTCGTGGTTAAATCAGACCGGGCTGACCTGGAACAGGTTGGTGCTGTTGAAGAAAATGAAGTTGATCCTGTACAGAGACGATCGGTCGGCGTCGCTCAGGGAGCCGCTGGACAGCAGGGACCGAGGGAGGGTGATCTGAGACAAAGGGTTAACCCTCTCTGATTGAAACTCAATCTGGGAGAGGAAAAAGAGAAGGAGAGGAACAATCAGCAATCCACAGACAGAAAGAAACACTTTCAGAAACAAGAGAAAGCTTCCTTCACAATAAAGTGAAGCTGCTTCCTGGGCCTCCCGCTGTTACCTGTGGGTTGGTGCTGTCTGGAGCGAGGAAGGCGCTGAAGGTGGTCCCGTTGAACGTGGAGGCGTTGAGGGCCGATATTCCCAAAGCCAGATGTTTGGAGGTGATGCTGACCGACGGGCCATCAAACTCCAGCTTCTCAACCAACTCATCCACCGTCTTCAGGGCTCTGAGGGGGGAAATGACTTCTGTTAACCAGTGTGAGGAAATGAAAATCCCCGTGACAACAAGAGAGTATAATAATAACCAAAAAACCACAGAATTGGCCAATCACAAAACAGATAACAAGTAACAAAGCACAATAGAGGTCAGTAGAGTACAGTAGAGTACAGCAGAGGTTAGTAGAGTACAGCAGAGGTCAGTAGAGTATAGCAGAGGTCAGTAGAGTATAGTAGAGTACAGTAGAGTACAGCAGAGGTTAGTAGAGTACAGCAGAGTACAGCAGAGGTCAGTAGAGTACAGCAGAGGTCAGTAGAGTATAGCAGAGGTCAGTAGAGTATAGTAGAGTACAGTAGAGTACAGCAGAGGTCAGTAGAGGTCAGTAGAGTACAGTAGAGTATAGTAGAGTACAGTAGAGTATAGTAGAGTACAGTAGAGTACAGCAGAGGTTAGTAGAGTACAGCAGAGGTCAGTAGAGTACAGCAGAGGTCAGTAGAGTATAGTAGAGTACAGTAGAGTACAGCAGAGGTCAGTAGAGTATAGCAGAGGTCAGTAGAGTATAGTAGAGTACAGTAGAGTACAGCAGAGGTTAGTAGAGTACAGCAGAGTACAGCAGAGGTCAGTAGAGTACAGCAGAGGTCAGTAGAGTATAGCAGAGGTCAGTAGAGTATAGTAGAGTACAGTAGAGTACAGCAGAGGTCAGTAGAGGTCAGTAGAGTACAGTAGAGTATAGTAGAGTACAGTAGAGGTCAGTAGAGTACAGTAGAGTACAGTAGAGTATAGTAGAGTACAGCAGAGGTCAGTAGAGGTCAGTAGAGCACAGTAGAGTACAGTAGAGTACAGCAGAGGTTAGTAGAGTACAGTAGAGGTCAGTAGAGTACAGTAGAGTACAGTAGAGTACAGCAGAGGTCAGTAGAGTACAGTAGAGTACAGCAGAGGTCAGTAGAGTACAGTAGAGTACAGCAGAGGTCAGTAGAGGTCAGTAGAGCACAGTAGAGTACAGCAGAGGTTAGTAGAGTACAGTAGAGGTCAGTAGAGTACAGTAGAGTACAGTAGAGTACAGCAGAGGTCAGTAGAGTACAGTAGAGGTCAGTAGAGTACAGTAGAGTACAGTAGAGTACAGCAGAGGTCAGTAGAGTACAGTAGAGTACAGTAGAGGTCAGTAGAGTACAGTAGAGTACAGCAGAGGTCAGTAGAGTACAGTAGAGTACAGTAGAGTACAGCAGAGGTCAGTAGAGTACAGTAGAGTACAGCAGAGGTCAGTAGAGTACAGTAGAGTACAGTAGAGTACAGCAGAGGTCAGTAGAGTACAGTAGAGTACAGCAGAGGTCAGTAGAGTACAGTAGAGGTCAGTAGAGTACAGTAGAGGTCAGTAGAGTACAGTAGAGTACAGCAGAGGTCAGTAGAGTACAGTAGAGTACAGTAGAGTACAGCAGAGGTCAGTAGAGTACAGCAGAGGTCAGTAGAGTACAGTAGAGTACAGCAGAGGTCAGTAGAGTACAGTAGAGGTCAGTAGAGTACAGCAGAGTACAGTAGAGTACAGCAGAGGTCAGTAGAGTACAGTAGAGTACAGTAGAGGTCAGTAGAGTACAGTAGAGTACAGCAGAGTACAGTAGAGTACAGTAGAGTACAGTAGAGTACAGTAGAGGTCAGTAGAGTACAGTAGAGTACAGTAGAGGTCAGTAGAGTACAGTTAAGTGACCCTACTCCTTGGAGGTGTTGGACAGAGCTGTCTCTGAGCTGGTCATGACGTTGGAGATGATCTTGACGACGGTGGAGGCCAGCGTGGTGTTGATCTTCGCCACGTTCACCAGCTGATTCACCTTGGCCACCACTTTGGACACCTGCAGAGAGGAGGAGGAGGAGGAGGAGGAGGAAGAGGAGGAGAGTTTAGTGACGCGTCTCGCAGCATCTCTGAGCAGCTGAGGAGAGAGCAGCGTGGACTCCCACCTCTTCGTTGGACAACTCGTTGTCGGTGATGTTGACGAGCTGCTGCGCCACGTCGGCCGCGTTTTCTGCTCAAACAAACACACGAGACACACGAGTCAGCAGGATTCAGGATCTGTCATGTTGAGTTCAGCATGTATCTCTTCTGTTAGTATCTAAGTGGATCTCTAGGCTCCTTCAAGTCCTGTAAGATGCGAGCCCGGCACACACAGTGATAATAATCAAGTCACTCTCGGGCAGAACTCAATGAGAGGGAACTGTGGGAACATCAGTCAGGTAAACCAGCACCAGCAACAAGACAGTTTTAACCAGTTTTATCCCATCGACTTGTCTGAGCTTTTACAAACAGTATGACAAATGAGAGTGTCCTCCAGCCCACTTGATGTAATACCTACAAAGTTTCTACTGAAAGTAATGGATTCTGTTGGGCCCCATTGATTGCAGATGGCAAATCAAATACTGCCATCTGCTGGTTCCCTAGTAAATCACATTAAGCCTGTGGCAAAGAACCTTGGTGTTTGGTTTGATAGTAATTTAAATTTCGAGCAGCACACCACAAAGCTTGTTCAATCATGTTTTTATCAACTTAGAAATATAGCAAAAATTCGATCTATGTTAACTTTTAAGGACACCGAGACCATTTTACACGCCTTCATCTCATCACGCCTGGATTATTGCAACAGCCTTTTCACCTGTTTAACCCAAAAATCTATTGATCGACTCCAGACTGTCCAGAACTCAGCTGCCAGGCTTTTAACCAGAACAAAGAAATATGACCACATTACTCCTATTTTAGCTTCATTACACTGGCTCCCAGTATGTTTTAGAATTGACTTTAAAATTCTATTGATCACTTTTAAAGCTCTTCATGGCCTCTCGCCTTGTTATATTTCTGACCTTTTAGTCCCATACGCACCAGCACGTACCTTGAGATCCTCGGGCAGAGGTCTGTTGTCTGTTCCAGAGTCTCGACTGAAAACTAAAGGGGACAGAGCGTTTGCTGTCAGGGCCCCGAGGCTCTGGAACAGCCTGCCCGAGGAAATCAGGTCGGCTGAGTCAGTGAACTCTTAAGTCCCTTCTTAAAACATACTTTTATAGGAGAGCCTTTCCCGATCTTATTTGACTTTATTTTATCCCTTTTATTTTATTGTATTTTACACAAACGTGTATTTTAGTATTTTCAATGTTTTCATGCTTTTATCTTGTTATTGTTTTTTTATTATTGTCTCTTGGGTATTATTGTCTTTACACTTAAAGCACTTTGTAACTTGTTTTTGAAAAGTGCTCTACAAATAAAGATTATTATTATTAAACGTGTTCTCTCCTCTCAAAGTCTGTCAGCAGATAACAGTAATGTTAAGTTAATGTGCAGCTGAGCAGCGCGTCTCTTGTCTGTCTGGGTCGCATGTCAAATGCAACTTTTGATTACGTTTGATAAACGCCGACGGGCCACAATTTATAAACTGTAGCTCGGGAAATTATACTGCATTGCACGTGGAAATGCGTTCATATGCGCGTACATGAAAGTAAACTTTCAGTATGGATGCACATCTCAGTAAATAATCAGATATCGAGCCCTGTCATTTTATAAATACTGTTTTATATATGAAAATGTAATGAAGGAAACCTGGAGGAGCCAGTTTGAATAGGCCTGATGCAGCTGATAACATTAATATATAGAAAATATCTATAATTGGGCAGCACGGTGGTCCAGTGGACAGCCTCACAGCAAGAAGGTCGCGGGGTCAAACCCCGGTCGTCCCGGCCTTTCTGTGTGGAGTCTGCGTGTTCTGGACACAACAGCAGAGCAATAACGTGGGCTAATCCTCCCGCAGTATAGGAAATATCCTCTTCCTTATTGTGATTCTCTGTAACTTACACTGCTGAACTCAAACCTGTCTTGAGTGAATTTAAAAAGACTGATTGCTTTTTGTAAGATCAATAGATTTGAATGTGTAGTTCTTTTTACTTTTGATTACTTAAAACCAGGTACTTATTTTACTTTTACTCAAGTAGGTTTATACTGGATGACTTTTACTTTTACTCGAGTAACATTTTTCATGTGGTATCTGTACTTTCACTTAAGTATGAAAATTTAGTACTTCTTCCACCACTGGATATATCCCACCGACTGCTAAGTGCCGTGGTTTGGAGATTCTACGGCTTGGATCGGCTTGATCTGGTTAAAAATAGGAACAACTGCATCAGAAAACATCTGGTTCTTTGATAAAAGGTCGACGCTACAAGCTCGTGCACAAACTAATTTTTGAGATAAGTTACCTACGAGTAAAACACACCTCTGACTGGATTTTTCTCCAAGACAAAGGCCGCTGAGGCTCATGGGTATTGCTGCATTTAAAGCCAAAATGATGGCTGAAACACGATTTCTCAAACAAATGTGATGTAACCGAAAGTGGTGGTCCAAACGTAAAACTATATGATCACTGCATTGTCCGGGAGAGTCCTGGGTTTCTGTTGTATTTACAGTATCCCACCCCTCACATTTTTGTAAATACTTGATTCTATCTTTCCATGTGACAACACTGAAGAAATGACTCTTTGCTACAGTGTAAAGTAGTGAGTGTGCAGCTTGTGTAACCAGGATCTAACAGGCTGGTTGCTGAGCGTACCTGCTGTCACCGGGATGTTGGCAATGTTCGTGCATTTACTGGAGTCTGGAGTTGTCCAGAAGGATGAGTAGTTCTGTGCACTGATCGAACTGACAAACAGAGAAATAGAGAGCATGATGACATATTGATTTATTGTATATATGTACAGTATATGTATATAATCCAAGGCAGGACTTGACAACCTACCAGAGCATCTGTATAGGTAGAGCTGAGTTTCAGCCATGAAAAGAAGGACTAGATAGAAGTGGCTGGCATTCATTCATTCATTAAAATAAAACCGCTTTAATAGAGCTTGAAAGAGCAGCAGTGGTGACTGTGTTGTTTTTCTGAAGAATTAGTGCTGTGGATAATAATAAAACCACTATTTGAGATATTTTAGGGTTTTTCAAGGACCTGCAGACATCTGGTCCACTGCATTAATAACTTTGGTTGTGTAAAATCTCACGGGGAAGAAAAGAATAGTAGTTGAACATCAGACTCTGGAGTTTGTATTCACACAGTATCTTCCACCCTGTGGACAAACAAGCCTCCATAAGGACTTCCTGCTGCCAGTGTGTTCTGTCAGAAGTGAAATTGGCCATCTGTTAGCTCTCTGCGAGGGCAAACGGAGCTATTGTTTGACTGTCAATGGTTACTGCAGAGATCCTCGCTGTGCACGCTGCTCCTGAAATCTCAGCAAATTAGATCACAAGGGTGTCTTGTTCTGGAAATGTCAGCGATAAAGTTGATCCTGATTAAATCTGCAGTTTGCAATCGAGTGTAATGAAGAGCCGCAAACAGGTTTTATTTCTGACGACAATGACTGTTGACTTTCTTAAAAAAGTAATTTTCATACACATGCATTTGGATATTTTGTGCATTCTTATTAAAGCACAATAAAGTGTTTAAAAAGAACAATGAAAAGCCATTTGTGTATGTCTCACAGCAACGTGTCAGTTAATGCATGGCGACTGAACCTACACTGTGGGAAAAAGCAATATAATATGGAAAATGGTGAAAACTGTTCCTTCAAGTCATCAATTTCTTTCCATTCATCTCAGTGGAATAATATTAGAGAGAAAATCAACTTACAGAAACCTGCTCGTGAGAGTTCTCTATACTAAATGATAAGTTGCCCCGGAAGCCGAAGTCAGACACAAGCTTTTATTATGATTAATGTAAAATGAGTAAAAAAAAAAGAGTTTATCTGGAAAGCTGTAGGAGGCGGCGCTGCTCACTCTGCCAGAGAAATACTGGAAGGTCTGGTTAGTTTCAGACAAACAGAAACCCTGGAATAGGTTGTAGTTTTGTCAAACTTTTTTAAAGAATGAACATCAATGTTTAACTTTGTACAGCTTCTGAGCTTAGATTTTGACAGATTCATCTCCACGACAAGTGAGCAAACTCCGTCCACTGATAAAGACCAGAAAAAGTGGTGGTGGGTGGGGATGGCGCAGCGGCACATGCCTTGGGTGTGAGAGACCCGGTTCCAAATCCACTGTGAGACACCTGACCTGGGCCCCTGCACCATGAAGTTCAACATACCCAGGATCTGTTTTCGTTATCTGGCTTCACTAACCCTAACGATGACCAGGATGAGCGGTCACACGAAGCTGGTTATGAACTCGGTAAGTCCACCCAGGCTTTCCTAATCCAGCCATGAGCGCGTTCATCAGAAAAGAGGCAGGGTTAGCAGCAGATGACCAATCACAGACATGAACAAGTCTACTGACATCACAGCGTCATATTTTACAAAGAGCAAACTGGAATGTTAAGACAAATCTGACATAAATAAGTAAGACAGCTGCCGATAAGGTGAATGTCTAAACGAACAGGCGTGTCCTATAATATGAATGTGTTGATGTGTTCTTCTCTTTCAGCTCGGCTGTGTGTCAGCGTTTCCACAATAAAAGCCTCAGGGCCTGAATAACATTTGTCTAAATTAACTTCTTAAAGCAACAAAACGAAGAATCCATTCATGCCATGAAATGTTCTCAAACGGTGGTCGAAAGACATTAATCCCACGTTACCTGCGCCCACATCGCAAAAGGCGGGGCGCTACATGCAGTCTCTTTACTGCAAGATAGCTACTAACCTAAAGCAAATGTTGAACTTAATAGGCCTACCAAACTGTATGCTTATAACATAAGAAATATGAAACCCATTTATTTTAACGGCTGTGACAGACTGGGAGCAAATTTCAAAGCAGTAAGTGGGCTTACTGTAAAAACCTACATTGGTAGCTTACAAGGCTTCCGATCAGTGTCTGTAGGATGAAAAGTTTCTCCACTTCACCGCAGCAAACATAAAAGCGGCCAATAAAAGTACGAAGTAAGATGTCATTTCCCAAGAGAGCTGATTCAGCGTAAGTTACCACGGTGATCTACTGCAGTAAGAAGTAAACCACCGTCGTGGTCCCAAAAACCCAGATTTAACCACTAAGGTACCTCGCTAAGCTCAAATCCTGCTTCGTGGTGCAGGCCTCACATCATAACAACAAACGTTTGATCGAAATAAAGTCTCTGATCTCTCCAAATGGATTTTCTTGACAGCCTGACATTAATGGAAACCAAACAAATGATATTACCAAAAACCTTGATTTAGTACAAAATCTGTGTGTGTGTGTGTGTGTGTGTGTGTGTGTGTGTGTGTGTTACCAGGTCCTGGAGGCCATCTGGTCCTTGTTGGGGAAGCAGGGCAGGTACTGAGTGATGGTGGGTCTGGTCTGAGGCCAGTTGTAGTGCACTAGACTCTCCCCCGGACAGTTTGCTATTATTTATTAGATATAGTTAGTTTAGTCATTTCACATTTAAATGGTCACAGAATGTAGAAAATGAACGAGAGTGCCAAACTAATCCCGAGAATCGAGGAGAGTCCCAAAACACAAACAAGAAGACAAGCAGCATGAAACTGGACAACAGAAATCTACAGGTAACAAAGCTCCAGACGGAGGACGAATGGGACCCAATCAACCAACAGAGGGAATAAATCAGAAAAGAAAAGACGTGGACGTGAGATGCAGAGGAAGAATCTGCGTGTGTTCAAAGCCAGAAAGACTGAACAGGGTGATAATAACATGGCTGCACATCTACTGTGCTACAGAGCGACTACTGATGTTCGTTACTTCAAGAGAATCATTTGAAGGCAGAAAACAGGAGATGTATTTTTTTAAGCATTGATCTGTTGTATATTAAATGAAAGAAATGAATATAACACTACATAGTTCCTCACCAATTAATCTGACATTGGTGGAATCGGGCTGGATCTGCAGACCGGCACCCATGAGCCCCTCTCTGCTGGACAGCGTGGCAGAAACATCAGCTTCACTCAGACTCCGATTGCCGTAAGGATAAACCAGCAGGGCCTGGCACGTGTAACTGGAGACAAGAGATGACACTGATGTCAAATGAGCTGCTGAAAGACTCAAAGATGTGAACAGACAATAACAGACTGAGAAACACTTTCAATATAACAGCATCCAAGGAAGGTTGAAGTCAAGGGCAACTGGACTTGGTTGAGGATACTTGAAGACGCTTCCTCGGTTCAGCTGTTTAACCTCTGCGGGTTCGACTGTCCAGCTGCCCTTGACTTTAACCTTCTTTGCATAACTATGACCTGGATGACTGAGCATCTTCACAGACAATATAAAAACATGTTTTACCTCTCCAGGTTACCTCTGCTCTGCAAATCAGGCTGGACACTGGAGAGAAACAAATGAGAAAGACGTAAGAAAATGTCTAACTGCGGTTATACATGACCAGAATAAACCTGTGAGGTCAACAAGACAAGATCTCTAGCTAGCTTGTGGGTCAACAGATCTTTTACTGATGCTACTGCCTTTCACCGGCTGTCACGTGATTAAAAACCCTGTTAAGTGCTGTTTTTGAAACTGGTGAAGACCATCAGAAAGACCTGAGAAAAGTAATTGAATGACAAAGCAGGTGAAAACAAGCAGTCATTGGCAAACAGTGGTGTTCGACGCACACATTGTTATACAAATGAAGCAGGAACCTTTGCTGGATTACCTGATGGAGTCGATGTAGACTGCATAGTTCCAGTTCTGAAACGTTTGATTTAGCTGTAAGAAGAAAACAAATCAATGAAATCACTCAAGTTATCACAAAAGTTATTTTCAGTATGTTCATTGGTCTGAATATGATGATTTGAAGACTCCACATTTTATTAAAATGTCTTCTTCTCTCAAGTTAACTGACTTGGCTGGTTCACTGATTGTCTCAAAATACTGACTCTGTGTGGCACTGAGAAAAGCTTGAGGGACGAAAACCTTTGCCGGCGATCTCAACCTCACTGTTTTGCGCACCTGTGAAGGCCTCATTACCCCGCACCGGGCCCCGGACCACAAAGACCGGTGATTTATTGTGTGTCTGTTGGTTTGTTCTAATTTAGTTGGTGAAGATGAAACAAAAAACGAAATGATCCGATTCTTAATGCTAAGGCTGGATCTGTACCTTGTCTACCTTTGGTGCAAACAGATTTGTGTTTAAGAAAATGATAATATAACCAGAGGGGGGTCAGCTGGGGCCCATAACACATTTTCAGCTAGATTTCAGTCCATGTTTTTTATGAGCGGTGAAACTGTTCCTGTTTTGGAAGTTCCACCAGACACTAAAACTTTTTCCCTTCTTGCTGCTTTCTGTGGGACACCAAAGGTTGAACTTGCATAAATCACCAGAGTAAAGCCACTGTGAAGTGCAGCGTTGGCTACATCATCTTACCCAGAGGGCCGCAGCTCGCTCAACATCAGCCAGGGTCAGCGTCGCGCCCCTGTCATCCACCACAAAAGAAATCCGGTAGAACTGCCTCTCTGCAGACGAAGACGAGGGCAAAGACAGACACAGAAAGAGAAAAAAATACTTCATTCTCAATCTGACACGTGCTATTTCACACATATAATGGAACTATTGTGCCACATAGCAGGAGATGAATCGAGCGGGTGGAGCTAATTGAGTTAAGGTAAAAATCCAATTAGACGGTGTAAAATAATCAGGAGGCCTGTGCTGCCTGACAGATAACAGCAGCAGAGGAGGAAGGCGCAGTCATTACGATTTGTTTTCTTGCTGAATGGGATCGTTCCGAATCAGAATAAGCTGCAGGAGAATATGTTTCTGTTGTTCACCATTTTACACTTTCAACACATCTGTGTGCCTGCAGTCTGACACCTCACCACATACAGAAGGAACCCCCCCCCCCACAAAACTCATGTTAGCCAAAAACATGTACTACATTTAAAACATCATTGTTTGTGAAACAAATAACTTAAGTAACAAAGTTCTTGTCATGTTGAAGTCTGTAATGTCCAAAATAAGTTTATTGGAAAGGGAAGTCGAGCAACATGTGTGAGTTTAGTGAGTCGTAGTGCTTTTAAGTTGAAGAAGAACTGTTAAAATCCTAATGACAACAAAAACTGAGGGATTCCTTCCAAGTAAAATAAACTTAACATTGGAAGTGTTTTCTCCCTATAAGTTGAATTCTAAGCTTGACATATCTGCATGCTCAGCTGATCTCCTCTGCACTAAACTAGGGTCGTTTTAGTCATACAGACCAATATCACAAATTTGCTCAAGGGGCTTTAAAATCTGTCAAGCGTACGACATCCTCTGTCCCCTCAAAAAATACAAAGAGTGATTCAATGTTCTTTTCAAATTTAAATTATGGATTATTTTGCTGCATTTCCATGATAAAAGCTTTATATTGAAAATAACTTTTTATTCAGCAATCATGAAAAAGAGGGAGACTGACCTGATTTTGTCAAACAAGTGTGATTTTCCCCAACAGCAGACACACAGTGTGTTGAGTTATTTATTTAAATGTCCCAAACAGAAGCTTGTTTGGTCATTTATTCTATGACAAGGTATTTTAGGGCTCTCAGCGCTCCTGCCATGCTTCACATTGGCCACTAGGTGTCCCTCCAGTATTTGTTAGTAAATGCTACTGAGCCGTCAAAAGAATTTATTTCTACTACTCCATCAGTTCTGGTGGGAGACCCTGCACGCTGCAGACTTTTAGTGATATGTTTTTTTACAAGCTTTAGGGAGCAGCTGGTCATTGCAAACATGTCCACTGGATTTCACAGCAGCCTGTAAAATGGAGATGAGGTGTCTCTTATTTACTGTCTGAGAGTACAAGCAGCAGAGCAGGACGTCTCTACCAAGAAGCTGGATGGACTAAAAAACTCAGAGAAGCACAGGGGGGGGTGAAATTGTAATGATGGACAGATAAAAGAGAAGTAAAAACGGAGGCAGAGCGAGAACAAAGCACCACAATGCATGTATGTCTCTAACTACAAGTACCAGGCTAAATACTACAGTCGGATTGGACAACTAGCATCAATTATAATGTCCTACACAGGGCTCAGAATCATCACGGACCAATCACCAGCCTGCAGCACCTGAGGGACCCATTCACCTGATTGACAGAGATCTACCATTCCAGTACAGGTAAAAACTATTGAGTCTAACTACTGCTGAAAACCAGCTGTACAGCTACTACACTGCTAAACCCAACCACCTGAAGTCATTTAATCATGTATTCAGTCTTAAAATCTTCACTTATTATCCATAGAATCGATCACCAGTTTCAAAATGTTTGTTTTGAATCAACCATTAACATACTACATGGCCAAAAGTCTGTGGACACCTGCACATTTCAGCCATAAGTGATAGTTGAACATGTGATTCCAAAACCATGGTCATTAATCTGCCGCTATGATCTCCAAGGCCTCCAAAGTGTTGGATGGGGTTGAGGTCAGGACTCTGTGGTCAGTCAAGCTCTTCCACACAAAATGAGTGAACCTTTTAATTATTTAAACGTGGCGCTAGTAGTTTTGAGCCATTTTGATACAGGAAAGGGCCAAACACAAACTGTTGCCAAACAGCTGGAAGAACATGTCTAAAATATCAGTGTATCCTGTAGCATTAAGATTCCACTTCACTGGAACTAAAGGAAAAACAAACGTGCACCAAAAGAACAATACAGTATGTGGGCAGGCGTGCCCATATACTTTTGGCCATATAGCTTATATTGCAATATGCAAGTATATCTCAACTGATTAAATACATTTTCTTAGGTTAACAGTCTTTCACCTGTTTTAAATAAATCGACTTTAAGACTAGATACAAGATACTATGATGGATTTTTTTTTACAGTACATGCTACTGTCAGTACAGTTGATTGTTTTATTATTCTCTACATCTACAGTGTTGTTACTGCGTGACATACTGTTCCCTGATGACAGTCCACACAGACATGTAAAATGAAAGCGATGTTTACATTGGCATGGCACCGCAGTCCTGGCTGCTGAAACCACGGGCGTAGGGCGCACCGTGGACTTTTTGATGCTGCTACTCCCTCCACTGCTGTCTGACACACTGCCTGCTTTAAATGGAGTCGCTCGTGAGGAGTTCTTTGTGGTTAAAAAACGGTGAGCACTGACGGCCACAGGTAGCGTGGGGGAAAGGTGGACATCTTTGTCATTGTTCACAAATACTCCTGAGCTCTGATTCTGACTGTGATTCGACACACTTGGACTTGAATTTGAACTTGAAATAGTTAAAATTGATGTGCTTGTATTCACACTGAGATCTGGCATTGGTTTGCTGCCTGTCATCTTCCCCAGAGATGCTTCTGTACTTCCATTTTCTGTCACAGTTGTAGCATTTGTGGTGTTTGTCATTTCAATTGGCACTGAAGTGGAGTTTTCGACAGTGGTTGCATTTGACATGAAGATATATTTGAGGCCCGCTGTGTTTGCGGTGTGGTTATCAGTCCGAGGAGGTAGGAGACCCTCTAACCCAGAAATGAAGCCTTGACCTGGAGCATCGTTAGAGGAACCAGTTGGAGATCTGGGGGCTGGCGTGGAAGAGGCAATATTAAGGCCAGAAGAGGGCAGGGGGTTGGGAATAACTGGAGCACCAGTGGGTTGTGTTGCTACTGCAGAGCTAGGCCGATAACTGGGTTTAGAAGTGGGGCAGGGAGAGGTAGTTTGCATTTCAACAGGAAATGTTTGAGAGTTCATGGCAGCTTCTGGGTTAAGACTTTCATTAGGCTGGAGGCCTATTGGAGCATTTAACTTTACATCCAGAGTAACATTGTCATTGATGTTCACTGCTGTAGAAGCCAGTCCTTCAACAGAGGTGTGTTCATCCGCAATATGTAATTTTGGAACAACATCCGCAGGGTCAAAAAAAGCAGAGAGATGTGACAGTTTCCCAGCTGCAGTGAGATTTCTTGATGCCTCTGGTGATGATACTGAACCATCGACAAACCTAGAAGCATCTGCTGTTTGCGAGTTGTTTGCAGTCTGCGGCAAAACATCGTCCTCGTCACGGGTTTTTGAGCGGCTGAATTTCAATTTATCATCAGGGAGTGCAGAAGCTTGGTCAAGAGGAAGTGATTGGATGACTGTGATGAACTGCCGGATTGACTGGCTCACAGAGTATGTGGTGGATCTTTGGAAGGTCTGTAAATGGTTTTCCAAGGGGGTCTGGCTTGTTGTGGGCTGCTGGAATTCAGCAGTCAGCCAGCTGGGTGACAAGGACGCAATATCTGCCTCTTCCATGCTGGCAGACGCTGTTGGCAATGCCACCCAGCTGGGGAGGAGAGGAGAGAGAGAAGGGGTGATGAAAGATGAGAGGGGAAGGGAGGAGACAGTTATGTGGGGAGGGATTGCAGGATAGATGGGAGAAAGTTGAAGAGAGGGAAAAGGAGGTGTGGGGGTTGCTGAAAGAGAAAGAGAAGGCGAAATGGAGGGCGAAAGCAGTGGGGGAGTAAGGGCCAAGGAAATAAAGCGGGATGAATGCTGCTGCACCCCCCCAACATCAACATGTGCCTCTGCATTTTGTGTGTCTTGCCCTGGCCTCTGATTTAAGTTTAGTTTCTCACTTGAACCCAAAAACTCGCTCACATGTGCCTGAGCGACCAAATGTGTGTGCATCTGTGCGTGTACTGAACCGTGGGTGTGAATCAGACGGCCGCGGTGTTCAGTGTTAGTTTGTGTCAAGCCTGAGTGGTGCGTATAATCCAGCCCTGAAGCGTGCTGCGGGGCTGCAGCGCTAAGCTGTGCACTTGGGCTGATGTAGAGTGCCAGCGTTTGGATCGTTGCCATGACAGATGGATTCAACAAAAGGGAAGTGGGGTGATTAAACGCATCGTCATAGCCAGCGAGTGCCTGAGAGCCGGTGGAGTTAAAGTGAGCACCAGCGGTGGTGTTTGTGTTCACCTGTTTGTCAGTGTGTAAATGGGAGATTGTATGCTGCAGGCTCCATGGATCTCTGCTAAAGGGCAGACTGGAAGTATGTCTGCCTTGTGACCCAGATGCAGATGTCTGAGCCGAGAGAGGAGAGTTCTCAGCCACAGGATTAAGGGAGGATGAGGAGGACGACGACACCGCGGTGTCCTCTCCGAACATCGGTTCTGTCATCCTAGCAGCTTGCATCACAGCTGCAGCAGGAAGAGTCTCAGAAGATACAGTGAGTGACAGGCTGTCAGGGTGATGGGAAAGGGGACTGGAAGTTGAAAGGACAGGATTTGAAGACAAAGAAGAAACAGCAGACAAAGAAGCAGAGAGCAAACATTGCGTTCTATCAGTATTTGGCTGGAGCAGAGCTGGAGTGTGTTCAGAGGCCCAAATGCCAGCTGTCGGCAGTGATGTAAAGCCAGTGGCAGACTGATGCACTTGATGTGACTCGTGTGGCAGAGTATGTGTGTCGCTCAAATCTCTCTGATCAGATTGAACCAAGAGCTGGCTGACTGAGGCTGCATGAGGAGAAGGCCACAAAACCACTGACGAACCCAACTCAGGGTCAATCCGCTCGGATACTGCAGTACTGGATATCAAATTCTCCATGGATAATCCTGAGGGAGTTGGTCGAATTTGACTGAAGGAAGAGTCTAAAAAAAGATCTAATGAACGGAGGAGCTGATCTGACTGGGTACCGAGCAGCTGATTACCCTCGGAGTAGGGCAACCGACTTCTGAAAGGCTTTGGTGTATTATTAGAGGACTCTTCAGCAGAGAGCGAGGGATATTCAGGGAGCAACGCACTGTCAACAACTGGCATCTGAGATTCAGTTTGGGCTTCAGAAAAGAGAGGAAGTGACAGCGTGGATGCTGTGTCAACCACAAAATCGATGTTACGGTCCGAGGTCAGAGACAGAGATGACAACACAGAAGGCTGAATGTTCCCGCTAACTCCATCTGACTCTGGAACGTGAGAAGATTCACCAACACCCTCTGTTTCTGAAAGCCTTCGTTTGGCCTGCTGGGAAGAGGAGGGTAGGAAGAGGAAGGGCTGCTGAGAATCAACAGCGGGTGGAAGAGGAACGGCGGTGGACCAGCGGGGAGGTGAGGATGAGAGAAGAGTGTTAGAAGAGTAGAGAGGAGGCGAGGTTGGAATTTGTAACGTAAGAGCAACGGGGGAGAAAGATGATGAAGAAGACAGAGGGATGGCATGAGAGGACGTGAAAAGAGTGGACGCTGACAAAAAGGGAAGTGAAGGGGATGGGGGGATAAGTGGTTGCAGGCGAGATGAGGAGTGGTGACGGATGTCAAGAGGGAATGCAAAAATGTTAGAAGGGGAAGTTTTGGGGAAAGCTGGAGAAGCAGAGGCGATAGGAGATATGGCTGTACTTATATATAAATTATTAATCAGTCTACTTCTGGCCACTGCAAGGTCGGCATCACTTCCAGTCATGTCTGATTCAGATACACTGTCCAGGGGGGTTGGAGAAAGCGATGAATACGATATGAGGGCCATGTCTTCCTTCTGTGGCTCTGAAGAAGAAAATATCTGCTTGGGGAAAGGAGAGGAGCTCAGCTGTACCATAGGCAGAGAAGGTGTTGGCTGTATGAGGAGAAGGGATGAAAGGGAGGGGGCAGGGAGAGGCAGCGTTGGTTGAAAGGTTTTCGGTTGTTGAGTGACAGCTTGTTTGTAGGAAATTTCCTCTTGCTTTTGTCCACTTGAACTAGTGTTGTTTAGAAGCCAGTGTTGAGTCTGAGCTTCTGTCAAAGTCTGGGAAAAAGTTGGAGTAACAGTTTGAGACTTGCTGATGAATGTATCTGCTTCTGGCACCAGTCTATCTCGTGAGTGGTTTAGAGAAAGCTTGCTGTCTGCTGCTAAGTCACTCGCTAGGGTTTCCAAATCATCATGAATATCTGTTTGGGCGAGCACTTCACTTCCTCCCTCAGAGGCAGTTAGAGGACGCGTGACAGGTATAAACGCATCTCGAGGGTCTGACGTGTTGAATGATTGTCGGTTTTTGGTGTCAGGGCCGATGAGCGTTGGAGGGATGGTGGCGGGTTCATCCGAGGAGTAGGCAGCATCTAACTCATACAAGCTAAAAGCGCCGGCCTGCTCCGTGAGCTCGGTCAAATCATACACAAACGGCTCGGACCCTGACGAGTGCTCATCGCCCAGCGGTTCCAGAGGGTCTGTCCAGTTACGCCTGGAAACTGTTTGGTTCCCCCCCCCGCTCGTGCTCAGCAGCGACCACTGTGGCGCTAAAGGTTTGTTCTTTCTGTTACTAAGCGCTGACGATGACGACAACAAGGATGATGATGAGGATGCCAGGGGTGCTGCCCCCACCACCGAGGAAGATTCCTTTGTATCTAATACCTCATCTCTATGTTGCAATGGAGATGACCCCTGAGACGAGACTGAAACCCCTGATTCAGGAGGTGGTTTTGGGTCTTGAGTGGTTGTAGGGGTCTCCTTGTTGGTGACTGGTTGGTGCGAAAAGTTTGGTCGTGATGTAGGTTGAGCTGATGAACGTAAGCGAGCAGACCCCAGCATGTGTGTTGCATTTTTCAACCCAGGTGCATGCGTGTACCCAGCCGTGTGTTTAAATGCACTTGTTTGTGTTGTGTATGTAGGCCTGGCTGTGGATTTGAGTTCTGTCGGCTGTGCAGCGGGTTTCGTGATGTGAGCCATGGGCCTGGGTGAAGCTCTGGTGGCCGCTGGACGTCTTCCTCCAGTCGGCCTCTTCCTCCCCTGCCAGATCAAAGGGGTGGAGATGAACCCCAGGGAGGCCTTGGAGCTGCGATGGCCTGGAGGCCTGGGGAGGGAGGCTGCAGGTCTAGGGTGAGAGGGTTCGGGTGGAGATGGGGGACCTGGGATGGGAGCTAAGAGTCTTGATTTAGATGCAGGGAGACTAGGGGCTTGGGTCGGAGGACTCAACGGACTGGATGCAAGGGACCTACGATGAAAGGCTCTTCCAGGGGGATTGGGAATGAAAGCAGGCCTAGTGTGTCTGATTACGGTGGCTGGAGGAGCTGGAGGTCCGTCTGCGTGAGAAACAGGGGATCCTACGACAGGTAATCCAAAAACATTCCTGGGTCTTCTATTGTGAGCTACTGGACCAGCGGCCAGAGGCTTGGACCGGGACGCCAGGGGTTCAGTCCGCTGAAGTGTAACTACAACAGCAGGCGCAGCGCTGGCTTTGGTTGGAGACTCCTCCGCTGTCACCGGGGCACGGCAAATCAAACCAGACGGTGTTTTGGTGAAAAAGCAGGGTACAGATAAAATAAAGGTAATAAACAGCAAAAGCTCAAAGCAGTAGAATAAACAGAACCACCTGACACATTTACATCAGATGACCATCTCCAATTTCCTTTACTCACGACAAGTGTAAGAATAAGAAAACTGTACTTTCATTCCAATTATGTTCCTATTTTTCTTTGCTTATCAGAGAAAATATATAATTACAGGAACAGAAAGAGCAAGAAAGGCTCAAAGCATGAAAAGTGGAAAACAAGTTTTTCTATGATTAGGCTAGACTGTCTTATGGATTCAGTTGTTAGCAGTTGTTAGCTGGATAAATGAAAGCTTAAAACAATGATAGCAACATTTCTTTATTTATGAGATTGATCACGGTTGGTCGGTTAGTAGTTACTAGAAGCAGCAGAGGAGTCGAAACCACAGGAAACAAGAGGAGAAAAGAGGAGAAGATGGAATAAAGATGGAATAAGACAGGAGGAGTAAGAAGCATTCTTAGTGCTGCGCATTTTGGAGGCAGTAGGGTGAGTGTTTTAGAAATGTAAATTATCAGCAGAATGCTAAAAGATCTAAAGGTGTTTTTTTAAATCAAAGAAATTCAAAACGTGATCAGACACCTTTTCAATCACAAGAGGTATATCACACAGGTCAAATATATCATTGTGTTAGAAGTAGTATTCATGCTGCTGTGGTATAAAAATAGACTAAATACGTTTACAGAGATGTCAAAAGGCTCAAGTTTAAGCATTATGATATTTTAAGAGAAATTTTGTTAAGCCGGGCTTCTTAACCTAACTTGGATATTCTTAGTAGCAAGTCCATGAATCAGTTGACTCATTGAATACCAGTCATAAGCATGCAGTTAAATTATGTATGCAGCCTATTTGGAAACAATTTTGTATGACATTAGAGTTTAATGACTCAGACCCCTTAAACACTGATGGTCCAGAGTCCAATCCTATATGTTTTTTGGACCTACCAGCACTTATGCCACCCAGATTTATTAGTGTTTTGTATGTAAAGCTTGCCAGTCTTAGCAGAGGCTTCACTCTCTGTTGCTCTTACCATGCGCTGTGGGGTTAGTAGCTGGTTGGTTAGTGGTAGCAGATGAAACAGTTGACGTGCTGCTGGTTGTCTGTGGAGCTACAGGGGAAGTAAACAATCACAGAATATCAGTCAGCTTAATAGAAGAATGCTGTACATAGAGTTTGCACCAATCTGGGGGAAGGTTGTCATATCAAAAGAAAAACACAGCTACACTGTTGGGATAACAAACTCAAACACAGCTTCAATGTGGAAAGTCAGCCACATTGTGGAGACGTCTCCCTAAAAACAAAGCTACATTGAGGAGACAACAACCACCAGGAGACAAAGGTCTGGTCCCCACAAGGTTAACATTTGAGAGTTAAGATGTAGTTTTAGCACAAAGGCCAGCATTAGGCTCAGGTTACGCTATGGTTAGGTACTGGGGTAAGGTATGGAGTGGTCAAACCAACATCCTCTTAAGCAGAGGCTTGATCATTACCTCTAGGTTAACTAGGGCCTTATGTATAACTCAATATGAACACAACCTGTTACAGTAATCCTATCCCTTCACTGTCCTTCCTATTATCTCTCCGACTTCCTCTTCCTCTTAAAAACATTGCAGACAACTGGACGTGAATCTTTTTAAGTTATTTAGAATAATTACAACTGGAAAAACTGGAAGAAACCAGCATGTTATGATTTGTTAAAGCACCGCTTACTTTCTTGATTAAAGCAATCTTTCGTCAGCATTCTGCCACAGGAACAAGGACATGCATCTTTCATTTCACTGACAAGTGACAAGAAAATTAAATGTATGAAGCGGACATAGTAATGCTGTCATTGGTGAGAGGATTGATTGTGACTGAAGAGGTAAACAGGAATCCCTGTATGAATCAATGCAAAAAAGCACTTCACACTGTATCTGTGGAGCGCCATTCAGTCCAAGGTATGGATGTCGATTAAAAGCTTTTTTAAACTTCTGCACACACACACACACACACACGCACAAGGATACACATTTTCAATACACTCAAATAAAAGTCCTTCATCTTATATAATAAGATGAATACACGTCTGCTGTATTCTTCCTCACCTTCAAGAATTTTATTGACAGCTACAGTTTATGTCAGTAAGTTTAATAGCACTGACTTCAATAGAGGCCTTCAGTGTGTGTTTTAAATGTAATTTCACAGGTCTTACTATAGCCCTAAACATAATTAAGAGAAAATGCTTTATATGTGTACAGGCTTGCAGTAATAAACACAGGACAAAATGTGAAACCATACAGTTTAAATACGCTAATACAAATGACAAAATAACACAATAAGATGATGTTAATGATAGCAGTGATGATGTAGATAATGAAGAAGGTAGTTATTATGCATACTAGTAAAGAACTGGAAGTTCTGCCATTCATTCATTCATTCATTTCATTTCTCAATTACACTTCCACACATTTGGTTTCTTTCATTTATCTTTTGTCTGAAGCATGATGATCACAATTTTCTGTCCATACCTACTATATTATGGGACAGAATGTGAGTACATCATTATTTTAATGAAGATGAAACAATGATTATCTTGTTAGCCTTGATAACTTCAGGCTCACATCATGTGGGTAGTGATAGAAGAAAAGAAATCCCTTATTAAAGCCTGTAATTCTTTTGTAGGAAATGATATGAGATGTTTTGTTTGTTGTTTTGGCTGAGCTGTGCGTCTATGTTCCCCAGATTGGTAAATAAATTTGGATGCATCAGTTGGGGCATTGGTCAGTCCATGGAGTGGGAAAAAGGGGGGAGACATTCTTATGTTGCACTCAGGTTTCCATTAGGCCTGGCGTAACAGTCATCAACCAACAAAAATGTATGGTAGTAAAACTGCTGAGTTGGCTGTGAGAGTAAAAAAAAATCCTTCTGTGCATTGATAATACAGGACTATGACCACAAAATGTGCATTTAAGGACCTGAAAAAAAGACATTGCACAAGTTAATTTGCTTATTCAGGCATCTACTTCGGCGCTTTAAGAGTTTCCCAGTTGTTGACTTGGTTCTTACAAGAAAGAAAAAACAGCAACTCCCACATGAGGTGAGTGCGTGCAGCTGTTGAATCATGTTTGATCTTAGTTAAAATAATGAAATAATCCTATCCTAATCACCACATATCATAGTAGCAATTCACATTTAACAGAAAACCTTATATCATATCATAACGACAGATGAAAGAAACCACTTGTGAGAAAACAGTGAGCACGCTTCTCTTGCTTATCATCAGAGTCTAGTGGGACAGAGGCCAGCTGTGAAACGCTAGCTTAAAACTAACCTCCAGTCTTTTGGAGAAATACAAATGAGGAAGCAAAAACAAAGTAAACACAATGATTTGAAGTTATCAATAACAGAACCGGACAAAATCAGCTAGTTAGCTTAGTGACAATATTTACATAGGGTCAGCTACCTTACCATGAGCCGTGCTGCTGGCAGAAGCAACGTTAGTGGCATGAGATGCAGGGGTAGCAGCGCTGGCGGTGATGGTGATGGTAGTGGCAGGCACAACTGATTAGCACAATAATTTGGCATGTCAGTAACAAAAACACACAACCACACTGGGGTAATGGGAAAAGCTCTTATTCTGTTTGGTTGCAGGGCCAATCTCCAAAGTCTTTCCTGATTCAGAGAAAAATAAATCTGGATCAGGGTAAGCCTTTTGATATTTGGTGCACAAACTGGGTTTCCCAAAAGCATCTAGGAGTCAATGCGTCTATTTGGTTAGAGGTTTTCTGTTTTCAGGGCTTGGATCCAGAACTGTTTCTGGTCTTAAGTATGTTGCAAATGATTTTGTACCCTGAATATTTAAAATTTAGGAGAGAAACATTCGTTACATTACGTTTTTTGTTCTTATTTGAATGGGAGGTCTAACGATGCTGATGGCAAACAACAAAGCAGCGAAGCAGATGGAGCCTTACCAGAGGAGGAGGAGCTGGTTGTGCTGGTGGTGGTGGTGGTACTGATGGTTGGGGTTAGTGGCATGCTAGTGGTAGATATGGTGGATGTAGATGTAGATGGAGTGATGGTAGAGAGAACTGGAGATGACAAATTAAAGGAAACAGAAGAACGAGAGGGACCACACATAAAATGGTTTTAATTCTGCCATGTGCAGATCAGAAACGCCTAACGGTGCAAATTTTGTTGCTTACAACAAGCATAAACTTTTGGCTAAACTTTGTGTTAACGGTATTTCCTGCTTCGGTTGAACTGCACTGTCTTTGTTAGAACAAAAGAAAATCCATATTACACTAATCAAAGAACAAGAGCTGATTTTCATAACTTCCTGGGAACATTCATTCACCACTACAACTTCTCAGATGGAAAAAGAATGACAAAGGTTAATCAAGTAATGAAAAGATTGGATGAACTAATTTTTTTAATGGAGTAGTAGATAATATTTATCTAATCTCAGTCGTCCTGAGTCAAACACATTCATCAGAACAGAATTAGCTGAATCTCCTCCCAGGTAAATGATGAATAATAGAGTGAACAAATGAATAATAGACGCTTTTGCTTTTCAGAGGAACATGAAAAGTAAAATGGCTCCGGGCAACTTTTCATGGGTCACTGAAAGGTCAAACTTAAGAGGGTTCTGATTTTTATGAGAGGAGCCTGTTCAAAAAACCCATTAGGGCTAATTGATTTTTGGTAATGAATTGCAAATGACTTCTTCGAAAAGAAGTCTTCCTTTTGTATCTCAGACGAGCCCCAAAGTTTATCCTAAATTTACAGATGAGGCAGAAGAGAAGGGGACTAAACAGGCCGTTTTGGCGTTAGTTGCTATTAACAAAAATCAAGAGATAAACCATCAAAGACAATCAGCACAGCAGCTGAAAAACAAAAATGAGCATTTTAAAAGAGGGGTACAGGGAGGCTTAAAAACTAGAGTAGGGGGAGGAATAAGAGGGTGATCAAACAGCAAAAGGAAAGTGCTAGAGTGAAAAGGGAAGGCATAAGGAAGAAAGGAATAAGAAGGTATGGATGAAGAGGAGGGAGAAGGGAAGAAGGAGGGCGAGGATGAGGGTTGCTTACCGTAGGTGCTGGCATTAGTAGCATTGATGTTGTTAGTGGAGTCAGTGGAGGAAGCGGTGGGAGAGGAAGTGGCTGGCGGTAGTGACAAGGGGTTGGGATGAGAGAGAGTGTGAGAGAGAGAGAGAGAGAGAGAGAGAGAGAAAGATGCAGAGGATGATGAATGGTTGTGAAGCTGCATGATCATCTTCAGTGTAGAAAGTAGGGGTTTACAGTAGAAATACGTTGCTGCAGGTTTCTGCTTTCAGTATTTTCGCTGTTGTTTCCCAGTTGCAAAAATTCATCATTAAAGACGAATACAGAGGACGTCAAACAAAATGGCAACAGTGCTGCGAAATTAATCCCAACAGGACGGGAGCTGATCAACAACACACAGGGGAAAAGTGTCTCGAGCTTTACAGATGATAGGCACAATGTCTGTCATGGAACATTTAACATAGGTTACAGCACTTGCCTTTGATTTAGGACTTCTTTGCACACACCTTGGATGGCCTAACTTCTATATTTACAGTTGCCATGTTCAAAGGTTTCATGACGGGACCTTTAAGGTTGTGTTTAGAGGCATAACAGGTTATGAGGAAAGACATACTGTTGCTCATCCTTCAATAAGGTCATTGTGGACAAGAACCCAACAATCAAGGTGATTCCTGAGTTGGGTTGCTATTACCGGGTATATTTCTTCCTGCTGCATTCTGTAAAAGGTAGAAGCATTGAGAAAATGTCTTTTTATGGCGGAATGAATACAACGTGTTAACCAACATGTGCTGCCAGAGGCTAATAATTGTGAATGGAGAACAGTCTTGAGCTGAATTTTGTAGTTAGACCGAAGGTATAGTGAGGTGATGCAATTTGGACAAGACAATCTCAACTGCCCATCAGTGGGATGTCGCAACATGATATCCACTATCAAACGTGTATTTTGAGACTTTTATTCTGCTGTTATTTGGTCTTGATATGGGGGACAGAGAGCAGGCCAGGGGAGCAACTGATAAATAATGATCCCACAAACAGCCTGTTCCAGGAGAACATAAACAAATGTAATATTTATTGGCATATAGTAGTCATACCAATTTATCCCAGAAAGTAGGTAAATGACAAAATTCTATTATCTTTCTTGTGGTTCTGTTTGATTTTATCCACTTACAGCTTCCTCCTCAAAGAGAGCTGCATTTTCCTGAAAGGTTCAACCTTGACGAAAGCTTTGTTTGCGGAAGCGTCTGTTCTCACTGAGATTAAGGTATCCTGGTGGCACAGGAACTACAAAGCCTGGCATTCAATCAAAATACATGCCACTGACTTCCTACCCAGCTCCTGGAGTGCTGGTCTTTAGATGACCTCGCACTCTGTAGAACAATCTAGTTCGTGGTCTTAATGTATAACCCTGTGAGTGTCTCTCCCATGGCCTGCTGACCTTCCATGGCTGCCGTAGTCGTTGATATTCTGGAACACAAACTGTAGCTTAATTGGTTCGACTCCTTTCCTCTCGTGAGCACAATCCCACAAAAACTGACCTTTAGAAAAATGTCTCTCTGAGGCCTCCATAGAACAGGATAGTGTGAGAACTGACATTTAGGGAGCCGGGTTGGGTCACGTCGTCAGCTGGCCCCCAGCTACTGTTCAAGTTCAAGTTCCAAATCACGTGACCTCCTGGAGCAAAGATTGGCTAGAGTGAGATTTTCTTTAAACCATGATCTGTGTATGGACAGTATTCCAGCTCTAATGGCTTTGGCCGGGAAGTAAGGGGCTCGGTGCTGCAGCTGTACAGCACCCTTTAAAACATTTTCTGGTTCCTTCAGATATGTTCCTCTCAGGACACAGAGGGACCATTAAAGTACGATACCATTAACAGAGCAAGAGATTCTTTTCCACATTGTTTGGAGAGAATTGCAAACTTTGTCCTCTTTTCCCCTCATCTGCAGACATTTGAACTTGTGAGGAAGGGTTAGGTAAGAACACGCAGAGTGGAGCATCTGTTTCCTTTTCAAGATTTTGCTCATTTCAACGATTAAGATTCCTGTTTTTGTTTGACTTCTTCTCTTCTCAAGCCAAGTCAGTTTCATTTATAGAGCCCAAAATCATCAATCAAGTCAAAGAGCTTTGCAATCTGTGCAACATATGACACCCAGTGGCCTTAGAACCTTGACTCGGATAAGAAAGTCTATAAGTTCCTTGCCGTCCTGTTTTAATGATCATTTTCAATTTGCGCATAAAGAAACCTCAGGGAAAACGCCAGAAATCCAAATAAAAGTCAAAATGTCCACAAAGGTTTAAAGCTTGGCTGGGGTATCGATTAAAAACAATCGTGACAAAGGTCAATGGAAACAGATGTACAGGAAGCATGTGACTTAAAGGTCACACAAGCTTCTGCTCAACTGAAGAAATGAAAAATCGCGCCAGACAAACACATCAGATCTCTGTGACACCCTGCTCCCATTAATTAAGTCAATTCACTTATTTTATTCACTCATTTTATTCTATCGTCCACTCTCCTCACCTTCTCCTTTTTTGCCTTCTTTCTCTTTTCAATCTTGTCTCTCATCTTCTTAGATTTTGCCTTTTTCGTCTCCTTTTCTCTTCAAACTAAGACATTAAATCTCTGGGACAGTTTGGGAGCAAGAACATGTCTGGGGCTTTGGGAAACGTGGAGGTTCTGTGGGGGGTTTGAGAGTTTCTCTTAACAACCCGTCTAGAAGTTTGGGTTAAGCAGCTTTGGGGGGGGCTGGGAAACCTCGGGGGTAGTGGAACTTAAGAAAGGAAAATCCATCATTCTGTGAATCTTAATGGCAAGTGTGAGGAAGTGATGCTGCCAAGGTTGAGAGTTTGATTCCCACTGGGTTCATCTGTATTAAATATGTATGTAGTCGTGGAGGAAAACATCAGTTATATACATCATTCTTGGCAGTGGGTTAGGGGTTTCATTCTTTACTTCAGTGAATAATTCAAGCTATGAACACTGCCAGGGTTCATTCCCACGCGGGTCGCCTATGATAATAATGTGGGCACTCGTGGTACCAAAAGGTTCTTTGGATAACAGCTTCAACTCAAAGTTTTATGCTGAAAAAAGCATGGCTCAGAGGTTAAGGAAAGAACGCATGGACGTGAAATGAGCTTTAGACTGTGTTGATGCAGCTGTATTGTAGAACAGTGGTTCCCCAGGGATCCTTGAGAGGTCTCCAGAGACTCGCCAGCAAAAAGGGGAACAATTTATTTTCACTATAATTCCATTTATAAGTAACACAATGACGTGTGAGGTATTTTGGTTACGGGTTTCATACACTTTCTGTAACAAAACATCTAAAAGCAAAAATCCTATCAGATGAGCGACCCTCGGACGAAATCTTATCAAATGGGGTCCAGTCTGAGAACCACTGTTGTAGAAGATATTTGAAACAAACCGTGTCATGCAAGCGATGAACTAAACTGAACAACAAAACTACCAGAAGCTGCAAGAAATGGTAGGTAGGGTTTACAGACAACTGAGTTTTGGGGGAAGTTGTTCAAGAAAACAGTCTGCAGTACTGATGGCAGATGGATGAGGTATACGTGTGAGAAGGGAAACCTCTGCAAGAAGAAAAGAAATAAAAGAAGTTTCTACCAACCCACTGCTCCCAGTGAGTATGATGTGGTGTTTATAAGATTGGTATGTATCTATATTATAACCGGTGTGAAAGTTACCATAGACATCTAGCTTAAATATTTCAGTGTAAAACCAGATTAGAAATTAGATTTAACCCAAATGTCTCTCAGTGTCTTCAGCCCTCGTGTGTTTATTTTTCCTACCTGGGCAGCCCAATCCAGAGGGGTTACAGCTGACAGTGAGTGGGACTGGTGTGCTGGATGGGGAGACACCTTTGGGGAGGGGAGGGAAGATTAAAAGACAAAAAGGTTAATCAGTTAAAAATGATTAGGGGACGTGGTTTTACTTTTGGGACATGTTAGCAAGAAATGTATTCACACTCAGTCATTTTAATACACTGACATTCATTTCAGTGCCTTCAGACACAGCTCTGGGAGTGATGCAGCAGCACACAAAATTCAATTAAATATTTGATGTCAGTTGGTTAATTTTACGTTGTATTTATAAATTGCTGGATACTTACATGTATGACTCATCAAATCAAACCCTCACATTGTTTAACTGAATGAAAATATAGCCTGATAATCAGAGACAGCCCAGAGATGTGGGCAGCTTTTTAAAACGTCTGGAACCATGGTAGATTTTCTTTTACTCCAAAATAGCATTTTTTGATTCAGGCCAGATGAAAATATTTGATATTACAGAGAACATGGAGTCAAGATGTTAATGTGGCTAAGAGTCCATAGCTATGCTATTGACTCAGGGAGCTAAATGCTAACGTCAGTGACAATGATGACGTCAATAACTATGCTAGTATGCTGAGGTCAAGCAAGTATAATTGTTACCGTGTTCACCATCTTAGTTTAGCATATTAGCGTGCTAAAAGTTGCTACTGAGCACAGAATGGGAATGGCATTAGTTTTGCCAGAAAATAAAAAATGGCAAAAACTATTTCCGCTTGCTTGCTCGAAGTGGTTTTTGTCTTTTTTCAAAAAGAGTTAATGGGCTAAGATGAAAACACCTTTGCCGAATAAGTTCTCTTTTTGTTGCAGAATGAGTTCTGATGTTGAACATCTACCTCACATGCCCAAAGATTTTCCACCTCTCTCCATTTTTATCAGATCCACGGTCTTTCGGTCCATGCGAATGGTTTTGTTTCTGATTTGCAACCTCTAGCCTACTTTTGTTTATTACAGCCATGCATAACATCAACTTCTGACAAAACTACACTTTGCGTAGCCCGGTTTATTCGCTCCAAACCAGCTGATGGAAACATGCCTAATTCGCATTTTCTTTTTGCTCTCTTTTTTGTGGCATTTTAAAAGTTCGCTAAAAAGTCGCTTGACAATTAGATGGAAACATGGCCAGCCAATCAGCAACAGGTAACAGTGGATTAGACACATGCCTTTGGTGTGGGAGATCTGGGTTCGATTCCCACCCAGATATCTACCAATGCGTCCCTAGCAAGACAATTAACCCCTAGTTACTCCAGAGGCGTGCGACCTCTGCCATGCACAGCAATATATATTTTTCCACCCGAGATCTGTTATCACGGCAGCAGGTGAGCCGCTCGCTTGTTAATGACGCAGCCTGTCAAACAACTCAAACAGCCGAAACCAACATCTGCACTCTGTGTTCAATGTTGCTTTAACGTTACCAGGTCAAGTTTTTAACCGAGTGAAGTCTGTGCGAGTGAACACACGCACCAACCCCCCCATGCCATCGTCCCAACCTTACTGACAATTGCGATTAATCGCAAGAAAATCATGCGATTAATCGCGATTAAAAATTTTAATCATTGCCCTAACTATCCATCCTTCCATCCTTCCATCCGTCCATCGTCAACCGCTTATCCTGCGTACAGGGGGGGCTGGAGCCAATCCCAGCTGACATCGGGTGCAAGGCAGGGTACACCCTGGACAGGTCGCCAGTCCATCGCATGGTCCTAATTATTATTATTATTATTAAGTAAAGTAAAGAAAAAAAGAAGTTATATGACAAGGCCAGGGTGAAGCACCGTGTCAACATCGGTGCAGCATTTCTAAGCTGGAGAAACCGACCAAAGTTTGCTGTGTTTCTGCTCGATCGGTGAGTTTGCTAACTTTTGTGATGGCTGAGCCCAACTGGTTAGGTTTGCAGCAGCAGTAGTCTAACCCACAACCGAGATAAGGAGTAGTTACATCAGTCATGTGCTGTCTGTTTGCAAACGGTTTTATGACCAGCTTAGCTTCTGATACAAACTTATCGTCCTGTTCTCAGTCACTGTGTTGTTGTGAAAACTATTTAAAATATCTCTAGCTAGTTTTTTTCACTTGGTTATGCACGTTAGGGTCATTCATTCTTTATCATATTATAATATGACTTAGGCGTTGGCTTAGATACGTATATATGTTGCTTCAATGTATTCTGTATTTAAATATTGCCAGACTGGTTCTCAGCACTTTCTACAGAACTGCAAAAACATGATGTCTTTTTAAGGCTAACTTACCCAGGCCCAGCAGGCGCCGTAGATACTGCCAAAATGTTATTTCATCAGGGACACTTCTGCGGCGCTTCGGAAGGAGCACTGAAGGGAGAGGTGAGTTTGTTTGGGTTGAGTTTAAATATCAACAATCTTTGTCCAGAATCGCAAAGATTCCTTTTAAGGGATTACCAGAGACAGCAGGATCCATGTGTGTATAGAAGTTAATGCCAATCCATCTATGAGACACTGAACTATTACACAAGGTAACTTTGAGCTTTTGGTGATGCTAAAGGAAAAGTCAGCGGCTCACCAGAGTCAGTAGGATTTATCCTCTAAGGGTCATGACTATCTGAACCAATTGTCCTTTAAATAGTTGCTCCTTAATAATAATAATAATAACCCTTCAAATAGTTGCTCAGACGTTTCAGTCTGGACCACAGTGGTGGAGCAACAGACCGAGTGACATCTACCAGCATAGCTAAAAATGGATAACAGCAAGAGAAGAACACTAAAAAGCTGATGTTAATTGTCATGATTTGATATAAGCACTTTAGCCATACTGCGTTTGATTTGTCACATTTCACAATCACATTACGTACATGTTTGGTGAAATACTTAGGTCTTAAAATGTACACGAAGTGGCCATGTTTTTATATTCAGGTACGTGTTCATTAAACTTCTTATCCTGTTCAGGTTTTTTGGTGAAGTGGAGCCTATCCCAGCGTGCATCGGACAAGAGCTGGAGTACACCCTGGATAAATAAAGTGATCATTTGTTTGTCAAAATGTTTGCTGAATCTCTGACAATCTGCATTTTAAGAAACTTTCTCACACTATGTTTTGATTGCATGCAGATTTCCAATCAATCAGACTGTGTGGGTTGTGGTGGAACACAGATTGGCTGCTCTCAGGGATCAAATTCCTGATGTTTTATTTCAGGGACAGTACGTCTAACCAACTGTGCGCTTAAAGCAGCCAAAAACCAAGCACTCGTCAAGCACTTTGGCCATTTGAAATGTAATCCCGAGCCTGGCTCCGTCCCACACATACTGTATATTCACAGGCCTACAGAGGGAGTGGGAGAACGGGCAGGCGGTGAAAGCAGAGACACAAACGCACACTGTAGCAGAAGGAATGTGTTCAAGTGAATGTCAGCAAATCACCTCAGTGATCAGCCGTGAAGAAGCAGGAATTCAGTAATCGTGGCTGGCATGCGGTTCAAAAGAGGTGAGAAGGGCTGAGGACTGTACCCTGTCACAATCCACCTTTCTCTTCTTCCTTTCCCTCCATCTCTACTCTCCTTTCTCTCTTTCAAGAACCGCTCACTCTCTTCCCTGACTCTCGTTTCTCGACCTCTTCTTGCCTTTCTGCCACCCTCACCTCGTTATTTCTTGCATGCTCCTCATGAATTAGGTGGTGCTGGATGGTTAGGGACTACTTAAGGGTACTGCTGCTGGTGGACAAACCATTAACTTATGCATTATTTTTTCCCCACCAGATCTTTGACAGCTCTTTTCTGGCTCTGATTGGCTGATTGGCTAACCCTAACTACACATAACCTTAACCAACCGAATCAACCGAGGCAATGAATACTAGACAACCAGAGGCAGAATTGTGGAAAATCTGGTGGGGATAACAAATAACGGCCACAACAGCCCACCAGCCAAACTTACTACCTGCCAGGTTTAACAAGCTAGCTAGCTTAGTTGCTAACTACACAATATTTTGAGGAAATAGGAAAGTTGAGAAGCAAAAAGAGATGCATTTGTATAATTTACTGGCTCATGATTGACCTGAAAGGTCAACATTGCAAAGATGATTGGTCGACAGTGTATGCTAAAGTGCTGAATAACAATAAAGACTCTTTCCTCTAAGATTTGCGTAGGGAACAATAAGTTTATTCAACGTCACGCCTCTTTTATTGAGCACTTGCTGCTCCTGCAGAGCCGCGTTAGCTCCTATATCAAACTGAATGATGCGACACAGCTAACATATCTTCCTGTTTTGTACTCTTGAGCTCATGGTGGCCTCAAAGTCCAGGGGTCTCATTTATAAAACTGTGTGTAGAAACCTCACTAAAAGCGTACGTGCGCTCAAAAGCCAAAAATATTCAGACTGCGTACGCACACTTGTAAGCAAGTTCCCTTTATAAACCACAATCTACTTGAAATGTGGTGCATGTGAGGGAGCTCAATCTCCGACCCTTCAAACGCCCATGGTTGCCTAAATGGTCAGTCAAGTCCTTCATATTCCAAAATTCTTCACACTAACAAGCACAATTAATAATAGTAATTAAATTATAGCTTTTCAAATTCACGCTTAATGATGTCGTGACAACTTGTGGGCTAGTTGGCGAGCTACCTCTCAGGTGATAACTAGCTAGCTGGTAACACTGTAGTAGTAGCCAGTGTGTATCTGGTGTGTTTCTCTTTGGATTATGTCGAGAACCGGCCAACCAATCGACCTCACACGTGGCGGGTGTGTTGTTAAATTTGGACACGAGACACATTTAGAATTAATAAACTTACAGTTCATTACAGCGCGACCCGCTCTGCTCTGCAACAGCACGGGCGGGATACGCCAGTGGGGGGGGCCATCTATGCTGCGATGTGGTAGTGAATTCCTACAACTGAGTTATCGTCATCACGCAGGTTAGATATATGTTAGAAACTTTTATAAACTGCTTTACAAACATTTCTCACAGAAGCTCCCCTGTTTACTGGGAGAAATGCCAGAATGCCAAATCATTGCAGCAAAATATTTCTCCTCATGCCACAAACTGAGGACAACCAGTGGAAACTCAGACTAGACCAAATATATTGAATAATATATAATTATTATTTTCGTTGTTTGTTACTTTTGTTTTTCTTTCAATTTCACATTTGATACTGATTATTTTTTTGTCTATTAATATAAATATAAATATTTATTTATATTAATTTTTTATAGTTTATTTAAATTTTTTAATACACACTCACACACTTTTATTGTTTTTGTTTTATTTATTTTATTTTATTTATTTGATGAACCATATGAATTGAATTCACAACACACATATTACTATTTTATTTTTTTTAATATTTATTTATTTATTTTTCACACACACAAACATGCTTACTATTTTATTTATCTATTTTTATTTTTATTTTTTTTATTTTAATTTATTTTTATTTATTTATTTTTTCACAAACACTCACTTTTACTGTTTTATTTATTTATTTTAATTTTTTATATTTTATTAAAAAATTTTAACACACACACACACTTTTATTGTTTTTGGGTTTTTTTGTTTTTATTTTATTTATTTGATGAACATATGAATTGAATTCACAACACAAACAAACTATTTTATTTATTCATTTTTATTTTTAATATTTATTTTTATTTTTTTCACACACACAAACACTCACTTTTACTGTTTTATTTACTTTATTTAATGAACTGTACGAAAAGATTTGTTCTTTTGTAATTTATTTGTAGCTTCGGCAATATTGTTGTTTTACATTCATGCCAATAAGCAGGATTGAACTGATGTGTTGAAAAGGAGTTGGAAGAGTTTTATGAAGTTCTAAGGAAGTGCTGAATATATAGTGGTATCGACCAACGCGAAAGCTCTCCGCGGATTTAGCTCACCTCCATGAGCGAATCCTGTGATGATTCCACTGAAATGAACTGATTTCGATCTGACATTTCACTATTATAAATGCTCGTGTGGTCGGGTCCCCTTCTTCCTCTCCAGCGCTCCTCCTCACATACGCCTTCAACCCCTCCTTTATTCCCTTCCTCTTCCTGATCACTCTCCCCTTCTTTTACTTACCCCTCTTCTGTTCTACTTCCTCACTCTCCTTTCTTCACCTTGCTCTCTCTCTCTCTCTCTCTCTCTTCATATCCCTTCCTTTTCTTTTCCTCTCTCATTTTTTCACCTTCCTCTTGTTCTCTCTATTCTGCTCTTGTCCTCCGTTATCTTCCTGTGAGCAGCATGTTGTGATTAGGGAAAATGAATGCCGCCTTTGTGCTGCTCTGCTGGTTTACCGAGCTCTTTAACAGGAGAAGGTGTTGGCCAGGATGGACGTAGACAAAGCAAACTATCAATAATAATGAGCTATAATTAGTCTAATCATTCAGCTCCAGGTAGCAGAGTAAAATCAACTGTCATACTGGCAAAAAGTGTATTTTATCTGCAAGAAGAGAGGCACACACGGCCATGTTTTACTGTTTTTTTCTTTGCTAAAATGACTAAACATTCACTCGTATTAAGCCTGTTTGAGAACTATTTGAATTTCAGAGCAATAATAAGAAGAGTAATGTGTCAAAGTAAAAGTGTTCAGAATGCAAACGACAGAAAAAATAAATAATGAGAAACACGTTTCCCTTTCAGTGTAAATAAAAACATGTATTTTCCAGCCAGCCTGTTTCCTCTGTATGTCTTTATCAGGGTGTCACGGTGTTGATAGCTGCTGATAAACTATAATTAATCTAATGACTCAACACCAGGCAGCGAGCGATAATTCACTGTCATTACTGGGAAAAACATGTTTATTATTTACAGGGAGAGAAGCTTTTACAGTTTAATAATATTCTGCAGCATTTTTACATAAACTAACAGTTGACACTTGCAATAACACTGTGGCTTTTTCACCAGTACCCAGTGTATTAAGCTTTTCCATTTGCTGTCTCCTAACACACAGCGCATGGATGGATTTAAGTGGGAAAATATCTCGTTCTGAACTGGCAAAGACAGACCAGGATTAAGATTCTCCCTTTGCCTGGCAGGGTCATGCATTAAAGGGACCCTGCGGAGCTTTTGACCACTAGTAGCAACATGGAGCAATGTTTCTAAGAGTGGGTCCCACCTGAATGCAAACATAACTTTTATGTTACGTGTGCAAGAAGAAAAAAAGCTCCAGAGGGCACCTCTTAAAGTAAGGGAGGTTGTAATGGACGACGCAGAGGCTAAGCAGAGTTCATTACAGCCATGGAGGGTTTTATCCCACATGTACCATGAACCATGCCAACAAAATGGGGGCAGTTTTTATTGGAGCTACTTTCTACTGAAATTTCTTTTTTGTTTTCTCTTGTGGTTTGAGTGAATGGTCCTTTAAGTTAAAAATGTTTACAGCAAAACTAGCATTTACTGAATATCTCTAAGTTTCAGCGCTCTGTGCAGAGCTGACGGCCTTTCCAAAGTTCGAGCTACACGTTGTTGAGGTTCAGTTTTTACTTTTTGAAAGGATCATTTCAGTCTCTTACATGTCAGGGCTTACAGTTATGTCCAACATTTCTTTTTAGTAATAACAATAGTGTACTCTGTGAGTACGAACACAAGTAAGCAGTAAGCAAGTCAAAGTTGAAGCAGGAACGTGGTCTGTAAGCTGTCGTCCTTTTGGGGTAAAATTTGATTAAAATAGATATTCCTTGCTTTTGAAACTATTTTCACCAGGTAAATTGACCTGTTTTTACTTCCCATATGAATCTTTTGTAAATTTTACTTTTATCATACTTCCCTAGGTTGCTTGTATGTTTTATGTAAAGCACTTTAAAACGCCTGGTTGTTCAAATGTACAATACAAATACATTTACCCGACGCTTTTATCCAAAGCGTATTACAATTGCTATACATGTCAGAGGTCGCACGCCTCTGGAGCAACGAGGGGTTAAGTGCCTTGCTCAGGGACACAATGGTGGATGGGTCACAGTGGGGGATTGAACCCAGGTCTCTCACACCAAAGGCATAGTCTTATTCACTTCCACATCACCAGCCCCGAAACTTGCCCTGCCTGTAAAGAACAGTTTAGGTATTAATTTTACTGTTCACCTCTGTTTTATCTTCAGGTTTCCAACCTGACTGCTCACATGTTCCTAAATCTCACGTTTTTTTTTTGGTACTGATAAAGAACTACCGAGAACAGAGCTGTAAGAAAAGCAAATTATCCTTCTCAGGGGCTGAGACTGAAAGGCACCATCACAAAGTCCATCTTTCCCCTCCGGCATCAATAAGATGAATATACACGTTTTAGCCTACACAACCGTTCCTTAACGCACTCATAGAGCTCGGCTGGCGTCTGGCGACAGCTCTTTCTCTCCATCAACAGCAGCCTCATTACCAGACCAAGATCAAAGAGCAACATAAACATGGCTTCAAATGGTCCAGAGTGCTTTTGTAGCCTCGTAAAAGGAAAACAACATTTTCATGGTAAACAAAATCAAGCGCACCTCGCTGTGCGGAAAGAAAAGGGAGTGTGAAATGTACTTTGAAGCTTTGGTGTCGCGATGAGGGGAAATCGTTTACTGCAGAGCCTGGATGTCCTGTCAACGACTGCTAAACCAGGTACAAAACATGAACAGGATTTCATTTTTAATTTGAGCATACATTCATTGTGACGAAGACTAATAAAAGTGAATATTGCAGCAGCCCATTAAAGTTAAAGATTTTCTTTTAATTTCCATTAAAGCCACTCAGGTGAAAGTGTTTTATAGCCGTCCTTTCATCTCTTGCCAGGAGACTGAACAAACACTGACAAAACCAACGACGATCATTTAGACTTGGTCTCACGTGACTCCGACGACCACAACTACTGTCGTTACAACAGCCAGGACGAACCGGCGGTATCGCTTTGATAACGACCCCACAGAGGGTCTACCTTCCTTGGATATTTAGTCTACACCGTTCGACAGGAAGCAGACAGAGAAACCCGGTCTCAGTACCAGAGTTGTCACTCGAAGGATTTGGAGATTCGGAGGCAACATTAGGTACTATAACATATTTAATGTTGCGTACATGTGTGTATAAAGTGTAAATCGCAAATGAATTCAGTTTGAAGAATTGTTAAGGGTGCTTGAACCATAGGCTACATGTAAATCCTATGGCTGCAAACTATTCCAACTATTTTTATTGAGTCTTTTATGCATCCCTGTATTGTTTTTTATTTGCAGTTTTCCACAGTTTTTCTTTTTAAATACTACTTTGCCATACCCGTCTTGCTCACAGCTCAGCAAAGACCCAATTTGATCATTAAGGCCCTTTATGAAAAATGCGTCTCCAGGACTTTGGCCAAGCAGCATATAGGAACATAACTGGATTTCATTAAACACAGTAAAGGAAATAAGTCTCAAAGCCATGAGAGAGAGAAAAACAATACTCCGTCAGCCAGCAGCAGCAGCAGCAACAGCAGCCATGAAACTTCCATTACGGAAGAACGGAAAATGTCAAAGTTTGTGGGCTCTCAGGCTGTAAACTTGCCTGTCAAAACAGCTTCATGTATGACCTTCTCTATCTGGTCTGATCATCCCTGGAGCTCTTTAAACCTCCATGTTAAAGGAGCTCAAAGGCTAAAACACAACATTTCTGTTTGTTTCTCCACAGCACGTCCCTGTTTCTGCTCACTGGATACTTTCACACGGCCTCTTTGTGCACATGATGTTTACATGTATTTACCTGAATGTGATTGTGTACTTATCTTATATCTGTCACCCTTATTTGAACCTTCTGCACCCAAACAAAAACCTGTGAACTGTTGGTGACATCAGAACATTTAATCTCTGAGCAGCAGAGTCGATACATCACCTTTCGTTCTACAAACTAATCTTCTGTTTCTGTTTCCAGCTGCTGTCTCCCCCTCAGGCATCAATTAAGCTCATCTCATCTTTATTTATTACTAATTCTGTAATAAATGCAGACCTGCATGTCTGGAGAGTCATGTGTGCCACTATTTCTGCTGTCAGTCAAATATCTTGCTTATTTAGGCCAGAAAACGGTCCTTCACAAGACCCCAGCTTTACGGTGATGTCTTCAAATTGACTTCTTTTGTCCGACCAACAGTCCAAAAACCAAAGACACTGAGTTTACTATGATATCACAAAGGGCAACGCAGCAAATCCTCACACCAGAGAAGCTGGAATCAGAGAATACTTTCAGTTATGGGTCAGGATTGAGAACAACCTTGGGGTTGCCAGTCTGTGAAAAGTCTTTTACTTCAAAGATTGTTTGACCACTTATTTAAGGAGAAGGCTGCAGACCAAAGGCTAGATATGATTCACAGTCTGGTGATGTTAGCGTATCAGGAATGAAACATTTTACTTAGTTAACAGAGACCAGATCAAGGCCCTTTGAACTGCCTGGACGGAGTTAACAGCAGAGGTATGTGTCCATGTGAGTGTGTGTTTGTGGTGTTCAGGCTGTGTGTCGGTGGTCTTCAGCAGGGCCTCTTTGATGAAGCAGTCAATCTCTAAGCTGCTGCAGACCCTGAACACAACATGCGGAGCTCTTTTAACTCCTGACCTGCTTACAGAACTCAGGGTGTTTGATTTTTTTGTTTACTTTTATCAAAACCTGCTGAAAACACTTCAGTCTGTCTGAATCACAGCAGACTCCTCTCATATATAGGTGAAAATTTAACTTCGGCTCATTTGGTCCAAAAGCCACTGAATCACTGAGGCGATAAAATCAAACCTCCCAAATGAGCTTAAACACCCTAAATATGTAAACGTCTACAGTCCTGTCTCAGCTGTCCAGGTGGCCACCATCATAGGCTGCATAAAAACAATGTCTAATCACGCTGCTACTGAAAGGAAAAAGAAACTGTCAAGAAATGTTGTGTTTTAGCTGTAGATGCGTTTACTGACCACCACTAACCATGACAAGTATCCTGATCTAAGGGTCCTGGATTTAAGTTCTTTTTATCTTGTGCCTGCATTGTGATCGGATCTCAAAATGCACATTAGGCGGACGGTCAGCAGTGTTGGGAGTAATTACAGTAATGTATTGCTTTTTGCTGTAACGCAGTAATATAATGCATTACTACAAAAGAATTTGGTAATATTATACCTGTTACAATCTCAGCAAAGTGCGTTACAACGCATTTTAACCCGCAATTAAGAGGTGTTTTGTTTTTTTAATAATTCACCAACACGAGAAACATTTCGGCACCAGAAAAACTAATCCATGAGTAAAAGAGTAACTTTATTTCCTGTTGCTGGAATCCGATGGTCGAGACTGTAGGCAGGCGGAGTCAGGTGACCTTTCAACTGGTTGTTTTTTTCTTATCAAGAAAAAGAAAGGTACAGGTATATAAACGGCCGCCCGGGTACATTTGGCGACCTATATTACATTTATTCATTTAGCTGACGCTTTTATCCAAAGCAACTTACGATTGCTATACATGTCAGAGGTCGCACGCCTCTGGAGCAACTGCAGGTTAAGTGTCTTGCTCAGGGACACATTGGTGGATGAGTCACAGCAGGGAATTGAACCTGGGTATCTCACAGTAAAGGCATGATTCTTATCCACTGCGCCATCACCACCAAATCTTTGCATTTCACAGAGAAACACAGAGAGAGAGATGTTTTCTATTACGTTAGAAGATGCCGACACAGTGGACATTTTACAGGCACGGACCAGGTAAAGTGACAGTGAACACACCAGTGCAGATGCCACTCTTTAGCTACCACGTTGGTTTTGATCGTTTCGATAGGCTACATCGTTAACGAGCCTCCTCTATCTGCGGCGCACCTGCTGCTGCAAACGGAATCTGCTTTGATTTAGACAGTATGATACCTTCCCAGGTCTCATCTCTCCAGAGGCGAAGCGCTCCTCAAAATGTTGTAACACCCCACCTGTGAGACATCTTTCATTGTAGGTTGGTTGGTTGGTGATAACCGGTTCCATTTGGTTCTTAATTGTTTAAACATTTGTCTAAAAGATCTCTCATGAAGCCTAATTTCTCTTTTATAAGGCAAATAGCAACGCAACAACATTTCTGATTGTAACTTAAATATTAAATAAATAATCTATCTTATTCAGATTTAATAGACATAATCAGCGCTGGTTTCATCAAACTCTATGAACTGTTGGCTTCTCCACCTGGAGAGCAACGACCTGTTCTAAGTTCTGTTCACATCTGTTGATACGGTCGAGTTGTTGTGTTTATATAATCTGGTAACCGCCTGTCACCTGTAGCTTTAGGGTCACATTGCTGCACGGCCTGCATCACTTTGACAGGAAGACTTTATCTGACTGACAGCTTGCTGGAGGTGAAAACCATTTCACTCGTGTCGTCCACATGTACAGAGTGTGTGCAGCGGGATGATTGACAGTGTGCACAATGAGCAGCAACGAGTGGAGGCTGCTCGATGTGCATCAGAACGTGTGAATCATTGTTGTTCCTGAGTGAACAAGGGGTTTAAAAACTACAATACATACAGCACAATCTTAACAAATAATTCAGTCACGAGACGTGCATAGGAAATGTTTCGTATGAGCGTACAGAAAAGTTGACATTTAAAGAGAGTTTTGCACTTTCTCATCCATGCATCACAGCTCTGTCAGCACAAGCAAATGTATACAGACATAGATTAGCAGGGTGTTAGCAGCACTCACCACTAGTTGGCGCAGCAGTGGTTAAGTGAATGCAATATGGGTAGCAGACTGTGAAGAGAAGCACAGATTAGTGGACATCAGTCAAAATAGCACCAGTTAATAAAAATGCAGGCGGTTGGTCACTTTGGGAAAATCCAATCCTGTTTTTAAAAGACATGAGGTCAATTAGTCAACGAGGCGATCAGGTAATAATGGCCGGTAAATTACACACAATGAGAAAAACTGCAACAATGAATTAAAATGACGCAAGGTCAAACTATCAATTACACAGCTCATTAATGACAGGCAGAACATAAGCAATGAGTCATTCATCAGTCGTGGAATAATGGGTTGAACATGAGGCAATACGCCAGACAAGCACAAGATAAAGGTTGTGTGAAGGTCCAGGAAATAGACACTGAGAAGATGCACATGGGGATCTTCAGTCACCTTGTGCGTGTTCAGGTAAAAAGTACATTTACGTCAGCCAAACGTGTTAATGAAGAACTGAGGAACGCACTTGTATACTATATTATTTATTATACATTTATTATTTATTTATTATATATATCTCTACCACCCAGTTCTCCTGTTGACCCAACCTGTTCTCACTGCCGACTCGTCACATGTGGTCGCATGGTCGAGACCCATCGGCGTCAGTTTGTAACGCACTGGGGATCCCTACAGGGTCATAGTTCAACACAATGGGGGAAGCCCTGTTTTTGACGGTAAAGGTAGGTATGTGATATTTAACAGAAGAGACTGAGTAAGGAGGTTTATTTTGAAAGTCTAACCGGACGTTGCATATTTATTGTTGCTAACCTTACCGGACGTTGTATATTTGTTGTTGTTAAGCGTTGCTACCTTGACCCACGGAGCCTTAAACGTCAAAAAATGATGCAAAGGGGTACCCAGGGAGTTAAAGCGACGCCTAGGGGCCTCGACCAAGCGTCACTATGTGATGAGTCGGGGGTGAGAACGTGTTGGCTGCTCAGTCTGGCCACTGATTTTATCTGCAAGTATGTTAAAACTGTACAAATCAAGGGAGTCACTTTGTGTTAAAAAGTGATGGGGACAAAATCAGCCATTTCAAAAAGTCCCCAGTGTAAATGACGCCTATGATGTAACAAAAGTCACAGCTACTATTATTGATGCTCAGGTGTTTGTGTGTCCTCTGTCTTGAATATCCACCATTAAAAATGACCATACCGATTATCGTACAAGCTGATTTCAGTCATTTCAAAATCAGTGTGTTTAAATTTGAGGACAGTTTTAGGCCCGTTTCTCTTCTCTACAGCAAGACAGCTGCACCGGTAGAAGTATTTATTCACCTGTTGTATTATTTAAACAATATGCATGTGAAAGTCAAATTTAAACTGAATTGCTGTTTTCTACCTTGAAGCTTAATCTTTCCTGGCGGTGCCCAAAGGCAGTTTAACACTTGTACATTATCAGAAAACCAAATTGTACTTGCACCCAACTTTCAAAAACTGATGCGTCTGTTATTCCATCTCGTGCGACTGTCTGGTCTATTTTTGGTAATGCACAATTTATTTTGCTTCGTTAATACTGACTTTACCTTGGTGATGTTCCCGTTAGATCAAATCCAACATACTGTATTAAAAACAAGACTGACACTGAGTTCAATCCTGCGTTGGTTTCGTACGTCGTACAATGTGTGTGTGTGACAGAGAGAGAGAGAGAGAGAGAGAGAGAGAGAGGAAACTTCGTGCAGAATCATGCATTTCTTGAAAACCACTGCAGGTCTCCAAGGCCTACAAGCACGCACACACACACAGGCCTGTTCTCCAGTGGATACAACATTGGCAGGAATTTCACTGAAACCTCTGTGGCTAACCTCCTGTGGCTGCACACTCATTTACCGCGCTTTAAATAAGAGGTACAGTACAACTCTGTGGACACACACACACACACAGTGTACTCTTACACTTTCTTTCATGGTTAATACTTAAATATGGTGAGAAAAAGGTTGATTATGTAAACTTGGTGTCAGGTTTTTCAGCGTGTCAAGAGAGTCTGTGGCCATTTATATCTGCGTGTGTGTGTAAAACGCATTTTAGAGGCTTATGTACTAATAATTGTACTAATAAACACTATGAAAAACCTTGCAACAAATAAGCAAGATGCTGTAACTGCACATGACTTGATCTTATTTCCTTTTTTAGATCATACAGCAGTGTCTGTGTGTGTGTTGTTAGAACAGAGCAGGAATCAGAAAGATGGCTGGTCAGCAGCCAAACTGGTTGCTGGAGTCAATTACCTTACCAGCCGCAGTCAAATTTGCCAGAGTCTGGTTGTAATTTTCCACCCTGATAGCAAACAGACTGAAACATTTAGCACTTTAAGTTCCTGCGTGGTACAACAGAGTGAGGTACTGCTTTACTAATATTACCACAGTATTTTGGTTAATAGCTATTTAATGATCTTAAGATAGTCATCTTCATTTTTTACTGAAAACAACAGATCAACTGGATCCATATTGGATTTTGATATGTCAACATAAATGGATGAAGATGCTGTGAATAATTTGCTTTGATACTGAAATGACTTTTATAGATGTTTTAATTTAAGTGTTCACTAATTCAATAAATGGCCTTTTTTTTATTTTAATAGCTTCATAAAATCTGACAAGGATGACATTTCACTTTATTTACACTAGATGAAGATTTATTATCATTTATAGAATTAGTCCTTTTATTTAAGCTTCTTTTTGGACTGGTTTCAAAATACTTTATTTGTGTTAAAGCAAAACAAAATTACTTGAACGACTTAAATTGTTTAAACCTTACAAAGTAACACATTCAATTAGTTTTTACAATGGGCATATTCTCCACACGTATTTTGGTGGAAAACTTGTCACCTTTTGTATCATGAGGTTATGAAGACGATGAATATCAAAACCCGTTTTAAAAAGTTGTCTGGTTTGTAGTGACATTTAAACCTCTACAACATGCTTTCAGATTTGTGATTGTGTTTATCTACGCATGTCTGTGCATCAGATTATCAGTTCTCCACATGCGTCCACTGCTCTGAGGTCAGACTGTGGCTGTTTGCTGTACTCACTGCAGTTGAGCGTGGCGTCCATCTGGGCCAGAGTGGACGGGATGGTCCAGTAGCTGTTGTCCCAGTCGATGACGTTCCCCACCGTGTCACAGTTTAACGCCCTGAGCTGCTGCTCTGTCATGGCGTAATCCCACAGCCGGAAGTTATAGATGTTCCCGTTGAGGCTCTGCTCCCCTGAACACAAAGACACACAGGAATCAGAAAACGTTCACACAAATCTATAGATTTCTGTTTCTGTTTTATAGATAACACTGGATTTATCTCTTTTTCAGCCGTGCTAGAGCAGTGTGGCAACTTCGGTTGGTTATACGAGCGTCTAAAAGACCCTTCCTCTTTCTCCCACGTTTAGCCTGCTTTTATTCTACGTTTCATTTAGACTACAACAAATATCGCAATATTATTTTTTTCAATAACAACATAACAGATGTTCAATAAATATTCAATAGATATTTGACTTTTATTAAGATGATTATTTAGTTGATTAAAAAGGACTGGAAAAAGCTTTTACCTAATTTCTCTTCTGCATATTTGACTCGCGTTGACCATAAAGAGGAGTTTAAACCACAATTAACCATCAGGTTTTTCCAGCTTTCACTCAGCAGCAAAAATCAGCCTCTAAACTCTATAGAACGATTTGATACTTGATAATTATCGATTTCAATATATTGATAATTATTGGCCATATCGTCCAGCCCTACATCAGACCTTAACATCACCAGTTAATGCTCACTGGCTGAAGAAGCCTCTTCTTCAAGACAAAATATTGTTTGATCTGAACTAACCAGACTGTCAGAGATCATTCATTAAAGGAGACCTATTATAATTTTCCACATTTTATGACTTATCTAGAATGTTACGATGTTGGATGTTCATGTTAAACATGGCCAGAGCTTCAAATAATGAGGTTAAAGTGTTTAAAAGAAATTCCTGTGAGCCAAAACCTCAGATTTCCTCCTGTTCTGTTCGCTCTGTTTTGAACTGCTTCTACGTATTACGGAGTTCCATATATGGTCATTTGCTCAGTCTGTCTGTACCGCTCAGCGGCAACAACAGCCTGGCAACACGCTTCAGGTCTTGGCCAATCAGAAGACAGTGGGCTTTGAGAGGGGGAGGGGCCCTAAAGAGACAGGAGCTTGTTTCAGACAGAGGCTGAAATGAAGGCCTACATGGAGAGCCAGTATAAGACAGAAAAATTTAATTTGAATCATGCAAATCTGCCATACAGGAGTCACAGAACTACAATATAGACCTGGAAAAGCAGTTTAATTGGTCTCCTGTAAAAGCTTAAATGGTAAAACTCCTCACCTCCTAACTGGAACACTCCACCAGCTGCCACAGAGAGCCCCGTAGAGGAGGCGCAGGTCTTGGCCCAGAACTCGTTATTGAAATAGACCGCCACCCGGCCGTTTGACGATGTCCAGAGCACACAGAAAGGCTTCATGGTGGAAGTGAAGACAGTGGTGGACATGATGGACTCGATCGAGCATTCCACTCCGCCAACAACCATCTTCGTTCCGGTTACATCAGAGCCCAAACTCAGCGCCACGTTGTTGTTAATGTCATAGTAGGTGAAGATCGACTCTTTCTGTTCAGGAACCAACATAATTCTTAATAATGAGCTTAAGGCAAAATACCACAAGTGGATATACTGTCATTTCAGAAATCACAAACAGCAGCTTCACCTGCTGGTGTAGCCACTGACATTTAAGCTTTAAGTCATTTCCAAAAAAGAACTGTTCACCATCTTGTGTTAATATTAACACGGAGGACCTGATCACGTTGTTCTGCTCGGATTTAAATTAGAGTCTTTTAATTTTTCCACAGGGCACCGTGTCGCTGAGCATCATGTCACCGCACAGGCAGAAGCAGTCAGAGGAAGCTCTTCTGGGTGAGTTGATGCGGGGAGGTAACGTATTCATATTCTTATGCACAGTTAAGATGTGTCGAAGCTGGGAAACAGGACAGTGGCGTATCTTGAATAAACACTTTACCTGCCTCTCGAGGAGTGTGGGTGTGGTTTCATCAGATTTGAGAAACAACAATCCAGTCATCAGATGCTACTACTGATTGGTGCATGGAAACATGGAACATGCTCTTTTTCCAAGTGAGTCCTGCCCACTTGGTGAGAAGCGGTCGGAGAAAACAAGAAATACAGAAACTCTGTGGGAGCCCGTCCCTCATAGGCAGAAGCTGATTGAGAACATATGTTTTGATGTTACAGAGAAATACTTTCAGTTTTCAGGAGCTTTAATGAACCACAAACTGTGGTCATGTGTAGAACTCATCACCCTCCCTGTAGACCTTTGTTTTGCGTACCTGTTTCTGACTGCTGCGTTGCAGCTCAAAGCACACGGTCAGCTGACTGAGCGTCGGTATAGAAATGGAGCTGGCAACCCTAGTGATCTGGCCTTTGCCGCTGGAAATGCTGACCTTCTGGTTCCTCAGGGCCACGGCAACTAGAAAGGAGAGGTGGAAGAAGTGAAGAAAGGAAAAGAGGGTGGAAGGATGGAAGAAAGGACAGAAGCCAAAGAAGAAGAGTAAAGAAAAAGACAAAGAAAGTACGTGGAGTCAGGAAGGAGAGAAGGACAGAAACACAGAAAGGGAAGCAGGCAAGGAAGAAAGGAAACAAGGAGTGTAAGCAAAAAATAAGGACAGGAAAAGTTAGGAGAAAATCAAGAAAAGAGGAAGAATGAGCAAAGAAAGGAAAAAATAACGAAGGCAGAAATGTAGGAAATAAGCAACACAGCAAAGAAAGAGAGAAGAAATAAAAAGCAAAAATAGGAAGGAAGAAAGGAGTTTAAGGGGCAGAACGAATAAAAAGCATGAAAAGAAAGAAAAGAACAAAGGAGGAGATAAATAAGTAAGGAAGTGAGGAGGAAAGAAAGTGAGAGAGGGGGAGTGAAAATCCATCATAACAAGAAGGGAAATATTTTATTTCAACTAATCGTCTAAATTAGAGAAACTTTTCATTTCTGTTTTATAAAGTGCACTTTAAATCTAAAGAAACATTTGAAACCTTTTTGATGAAAGTTTGACTGAATCTCAAAACATACAGATAGAAAAAGTGTTTCACACTGTTCTACCCTGAACACACACTTCACCCCCCGAGTACTGATGAATCAGAGAGTTTGTCTTTTAGAAATTTCACGTCTCAAAGCTTTTCCCAGCAGAACGACTCTGGCTGGAGCTGCTGGCCGAGAGCAACAAACCAACAGCCAGTGTGCAATGGAAAAACACCACACACACACACACACACACACACGCAGATGCACCAAAACTCCACAGCGACACCGCCGTGAGAGCGGCCAAGTCTTCCTTTGGTGGGTCGATACCTCAGACTGTGTGATGCTGATCCCCTCGCTGTCTGCCGTGCAGAAACCACTGATCTCTGTGGCTTCAAACTTAAATTAAAGCTGCGTTAAGTTTTTCTTTTTGGCACCTTGGCAGCAGAAGAGCTACACAAAAAGCCAAAAACGACCTCTGACTGAAACCTTCCTCAGTTCAAACTAAATACTTATTTTGTGAGAAAATCAGTTAACTTGCCTTTTCTGAGATTTCCACCGTGTTCAGAGTGAGACGCAGTCAACAGATAGGCCTCACTGTAATAAATCTTAAATGATTCATCCCATTCTGCCCACAGACGCAGTGCTGCTGTACAACATTTAACTGTCCAATAAAAAGACAAAGTCAGGTGGCAGCAACAAATATTAGCTTTCACCTACAGATCAAAGTTTATTTTGCAAAGAGAATTATATCTTATGTTTGTGTCGCAGAGACAGCAGCTCAGTTAAATCGACAGCAACATGTTTTTAGAAGCAAAGCATTCACTTTTTGTTTTATAAAATTTTGATTCTACATGAGAAGTTAGACTTAGGTTTATGATTGTAATCCCCAGCTGCATCCTTGGAGGCTCCTCTACACACCTGCATCATCTAAGTGCAATCACAGGATCGGCACTTTAAATCAGTTATTCAACTCTTTACCCATGTTGCCTTTATCTCAAAGTAAGACTTAACCGTCCCTCAAACTGCCAGGATCACTCTGATAACAGCGTGATAGGCCGGATCGGTTTACCCACCCTCTGAAGAACAGGGTCCTGGTGTCAGCCTGAACCTACCGTGTTGGAAGCTAACCCTGAACCCCCTCTTCTGCACGCTGAAGTCGGAGGTAAAGGACAGCTCCATCACGTCCCCTGTGGAGTTCAGCGTCAGCCCGTTGGCCGTCAGACCACAGAATCTAACGTCTGTCTTTCCCGTGTTCACCACCACCCGGTCGTAGATGCAGCCCGGCGCCTCCTCCAGCTCAAAGTGAAGGAAGGAGAGTTGGATGATGAAGCCGGCGGGGGCCCTCATGGTCCACCTACAGGCCTGCGAATTGGGGTATACCTGGGGGTAGCAGGGCGACGTGAATTCCCCCTTGGACTCCGTCAGCTCCATGTTACAGTTTGTCGGGATGCAGCCCAGCACTGAAGGTGATGGCAGGATGATACATTCATGAACTTTCAAAAAGGGACAACCTCCACCGAAGCTGTTAAAAGTAGGGTAACATCACTCAGAAGACAAGATGCTAGTAGACAAGGACAAGGACAACAGAGGACAGGAGGATAGGACCCATTCAAAGGGTTGTAGACAAGAGGTCGTAGGCAAAGGAGGCAAACACCCACTACCATTAGAAATCAGGAGGCAAGTGGACAGATATCAAGGACAAACACAGTGCAGTCGGCTGTGCGGGGCATCCTTTACGACTACCGAAGAGTCAAGGACAAAGAAGATGAAAACAAAAGTTTTCAAGAAGGTTACAAGGACCTTTAGGATTCAGGAGACAAACAAGGTTTTCTTTAAGGGGACAAAATCATTAGGAATTATCTTTTTTAGATCACACTCCAGGAATCAGGAGCAAACAAAGACGAAACGGGACAAGACAAGTCGTGCAGTTAGCTAAAAGTTCAGCAGCCCAGAGCGGAATCAGTCTATCAATCAGTCAACCGAGAGCAGATCGATCGGTTCAGACAGAAGTGGACTGAGAATGTTCACTTCCACCGAGTCACCACGAGCCACGTCCCACTTCTGTACGTTTTTACAACACACCAACTGCGGCACAACAAAACATGCACATGCAGAATAATCTTGCCGGTTAGATCGAGAAAAAGTCACCTTAATAAATAAAAGATTGAGCAGAGAGGACAGATCGATGAGTCAACCTTGATAATCAGATCTCTGGTGTTTCATCAGCATGAAATACCAGTGAGAGTTAAGCTGTTTCAAATAATCCTCCAAAACTATAGTAATATTTAAATATCTGTGCACTACAAAATGTGTAGAGGAGGTGCAGAGTGTACCGACCCTCAAGACAACCAGTGCTCTCGTGTATTGGGTTATATTGTCCTCACGTGGATTTTCCTTTGTTAACGTTACTGCTGAGACTCAATACTGAGCCGTAAAAGTCAAGTTAATGTGGTGCTGTGTTTAAGATCCTCTCTCTCTAGGAGTTTTTTGGTAATACCAGGTCAATCAAAGAAAAAGAGACACACAGAAAAGGTCGGTTTGTCAGAGAAAGTAACCGCTGATGGAGCTGGATTTGTTTTCCGATTTTTCACTCCAAACATAAAAACATGTTCATCATCTTCTATCACAGCTGGAAAGACGGGGGCCGTCCCTCACAAAAAATAATAACAGACAAGAGCTGAAATGGAAAGTGGAAAGAATGGTTCGTCTCTCGCTCGGGGTAACAATGGCCTCCGTTGATCTCTGGCTCGGCCTTTGCCACAGCCAAAACCACAGCCAACGCACTGGAGACGTCATAAACGGCGGCATGTGTTTTAACCCTTACTTATCCATGAAGAGCTGCCTGCTGTCACAACATGTTTCCACTTCCCCACATTCAGACACATTTCACCAACACGTCTGGCAGTTTGCAACCCTAAAGTCACTTCTATAACTTCTCAGCAGCTTCTGTTCCCAACAGAGAGCATGTTAGTAAGTTCATTTCTGGGTATTTTCACTTTCTAGATATACTTTCCGACTTCTGTAATGTTGCCTGGGAGTCAAGTAGGCTGAAACTTTTACAGAATCAGTTGTTAAAACCAGTGAATCAAACTTGTTGGGGAAAAAAGTAGTAAAATCATAAAATAAAGCTTGAAATAGTAATAGAGAGAACACATCTTCTGAATGCACTGAGGGAAACAGACAGCAGTGTTAATCCTGAACAGTCATATCAGCACATGGTTCAACCTGTCCTCCAACCTTAACGACAAAAATAGGTAGTTTATCCAAAACGACACTAGGCGACCGGACCTTAACTTCTTTAAGGTTTACGGGCAAATGCTCTGAAAGGCGCCTATAAATGTAATAACTAAGCTGCGTAAGTCACATGACATTAAACATGCGGTAAACGTTGTGAAAAACATTGTTTTGGGTTGATGTGAGTACATTACAAAACTCACGGAAGTCAGTATGTTAAAACTCCACTCGCACGCCGTTACCCTGCGTGAAAGCTTCACCTATCCAACCACCCCATCCTACCTTCTTACTTTGTCGCCATTTACAGTAAACTACCCTACATCCTCCTTTGCTACCGTTGTGTGGCCCCTGGAGATCACAGCCACAACAAACGTACAGACGGGTCGTAATAGCGTGGTTGTACAAACAACTCATATGGGCGTTTTAATAAAAAATTCTGTTGGTTGATGTAAAAAATCAAAATCCATCTTTAAATATGTTTGGTGACTCCGCCTAAAAATCTATCCAATCAAAACGCAGCGAGGCCGCTGGGAACCACCACGGCAGGGAAGATCAATCGCAGTTTACTGTTTCTTCTACTGTTGCTCCTGCTGAAGTTCACGAGTAAAGTGCAGCAGATCCTGTTTCTACCCTGAGCTCATTAACACGTCACTGATCCTGTCTCTAACTGTGACTGTCCACCTTCTTCATTGTGCATGTTCTGCTGTCAGGTTTAAGGAGTGTTGAACGTAACGCACATAAAGCATACGCCTCTGTTCAAGTCAAACCCTTTTCGACTCCTTGTGTGTGTTTTGTGTTTTGTGTGTGTGCGAGACAGAGAGACGGAGAGACGGAGACTAAACCTTCTGCAGCCATTAAAGCTGTTCGGCATGAAATTTCAGGAACATTTGGACGCAACATCAAAAAGCAGCAAACTCCTTTTTCCCACTAATGGAAAAACTAGAAGCAGCAACACGGTTCACATACCGAGCTCTCTCTCTCTCTCTCTCTCTCTCTTTCCAAGCACTGTTTAACACACACTGAGACAGCATAGTCCCCCCCCCCTCTCTCTCTCTGTCTCTCTCTCTCTCTCTTTCCAAGCACTGTTTAACACTGAGACAGCAGAGTCCCCCCCCCCCCCTCTCTCTCTGTCTCTCTGTCTCTCTCTTTCCAAGCACTGTTTAACACTGAGACAGCAGAGTCCCCCCCCCCTCTCTCTCTCTCTCTCTCTCTCTCTTTCCAAGCACTGTTTAACACTGAGACAGCAGAGTCCCCCCCCCCCCCCCTCTCTCTCTCTCTCTCTTTCCAAGCACTGTTTAACACTGAGACAGCAGAGCCCCCCCCCCCCCCTCTCTCTCTCTCTCTCTTTCCAAGCACTGTTTAACACACACTGAGACAGCAGAGTCCCCCCCCCCCTCTCTCTCTCTTTCCAAGCACTGTTTAACACTGAGACAGCAGAGTCCCCCCCCCCCCTCTCTCTCTCTTTCCAAGCACTGTTTAACACTGAGACAGCAGAGTCCCCCCCCCCCCCCCTCTCTCTCTCTTTCCAAGCACTGTTTAACACTGAGACAGCAGAGCCCCCCCCCCCTCTCTCTCTCTCTCTCGGGGAGTGTAGACTTCTCTTGGTCTACCCACGATCTCTCCTGATCCGCTCATTTCATTCAGCTTGTAGAGTAAGTAGCTTTGTGTGTGCGTGTTTGTGTGTGTTTGGCATACAATTCATCCTAAAAGCTGCCTCTCAAGTTTCTGGCAGCACAACCTCACGTTTCTCTTTATCCTCTCCAGTCCCGCTCTGGAAGCGGTGAACCTTTGACCCGCCCGGATCAACAGAACCAATCAGAACTGACGGTTCGGTCGTCAGTATGATGTGATCTCCAAGTTACAATGTTTGTCTTCAGCTGTACAGTTAGAACAGTTGAAGGAGTGAAATACTTCTTCGACGGTTTGACGTCGACACAGTCTTTTTCCTTGTTAAAGAGGAGGTGTTCAGAGGTTGTACCAGAGCAGGTTTACGTGGTTTATTTTTCAAACAACACCATATTTTTTGTCATACTGCGCGTTGCTGCAGCTCCTCTTTCACTCTGTGTGGAAGGCTTCGTTTAACCTATGGGGTGATACATCACGTCTCTACATGATCAACTGTGTGCTGTTTTTCCACCGCTGTTTTTGAGGGCGTGTCGGAGTAGCCGCTTGGCGAGCGTTATGTGAGGCGCATTTAGCTTTCATCCCTGTGTCGTCACAGGTATGAAAGGGAAGCGGCTGCACTACAAATGAGCTGTTTGTAGTTGTTATCAGTTCAGAGCAGAGTTTTCTGTGGGAGATGGGAACTCCCTTTGGGCTTTTTCACTTTGCAAACCTGTTACATGCACATAAAAGATATAAAACTCAATACAGGAAAGGGGAAAATACAAAAAGCAGAATATGACCTCTTTCAACTGGGCGCCTACATTATCCACAATGCAACTCAACACTTCAGTCTGAGACTGGGGTGTGTTTTGCTAGTAGCGGCTAATGCTAACTCCACACCAACACATTTGTATTAGTTTCAAACTTGTGGTCTTCACCCAACACTGACTCAAAGAACATCACTCCCAAACACCTGGAAACACCTGGAAACACCTGGAAACACCTGGAAGCAGATGCTGAGGTGGAATATCCACATCAGATGTCATCAGCGTGTCATAAAGCTACGTTACTTTTGGCGGCAGGACTCCCATCGTCACTGTGTACTTTGTAAATGAATATATTTACCTGTTTGTTGTATAAAAACAAACAAATTAAAATATAGAGCTATATCGCTGCCAGTGTAATGACTCACTCCCAACGCATCATATGCGCCAGCTTGGTCAGTGGCCGCATGCTTCAAGCCATGGAACCAATACAATTCCACTGTAGTCGTTTGGAAAAGTGGCGCTGTCCAGCGTGGCTTTATTTTACCTGGAAAAAGCCCGGCTGACACCTGTGAGACACTTTGTTCTTGTACGGGAGGCTGCACTACGAATATGAGTAAACACCTTCACCCTCATGGTGTAAAAATCAACAATACCGTGTTTGACGCGCTGCGCCGGTCTCTCCGTTCTGCCTCGCCCTCCTCGGACAGCCCTGAGCATAATATGGTATAATCAGGTAAGTGAAACTGTAGTGAAACAAGTTCTTTGACGAAATTCTTAAAATTGTGAACAACAGCGTTACTGTAATGTATTTTTTTACTTGTAGACAAATGTACGCAAACTGGAGACTCAGTGTGAAACTCCACCCACATTAGCCGTGGATCAGAATCGAGAATCGCGAAGAACCGGAATCGAAAGGAAGAATCGGACTTTAAATCCATATTGTCAAAATAAAAAATGATGCCTGACCATAGTTGTAGCCCTTTTACCATAATTTAGCAAATGTTCTGACGTGGTGTCAATGTATAAAGAGCGAGAAAAGCCTGCAGAGGGAGGAGGTCGTGGTGGTTTGATCGGTCAGACTGTACTTTACACCACAGCACTACTTTATTCTGAGAGCTTTACCATGGGTATCAGGTACCGAACCTTTGTGGACCCGATGCATTCACTCGTCTGTGGTTTCAGGTACACTCCGGTTCCCTCTGGCCTGCTGCGCCTGATCTGATCTTTTTAACCCTTTATTGTTTGAGTTTGAGGCCGATTAAAAACATAGAGTACAGCCGGAGCTGTGTAAAAGGACAGGAACCAACCTGACCGGTGCTGGCTGAGCAACTGATTAAACAAGACGAGTGTTGTTTTGATCCTGAGGTCTTTCACCACACGGACTCTCTTAGTCAGCAAACTAAACATCCTATCTTGTATCTTGTAGCGAACACCTCGCGCTGCGCAGGAAGCACCACCGCTGCCGACACACTGGTCACCATTGAGGCCCAGAAACCATCCATCTGTCCTGCATTACTGCTGAACACAGTGGCAGAACTGCTCCCCATCTTCACCTGTGATCTATTAGCCAAAGAAGAACGCTGCTTATTTAACATTACACAGTGAAAACGTTACATAGCTTAACACAGCTTCCTCCTTGTTGGCCCATAGTAAACTGACAGACAGGCAGACAGACAGACAGATGAGCAGACAGACAGACAGACAGGTGAGCGGACAGACAGACAGATAGACAGATGAGCAGACAGACAGACAGACAGACAGACAGACGAGCAGACAGACAGGTGAGCAGACAGACAGACAGGCAGACAGGCAGACAGACAGACAGACAGACAGACAGACAGACAGGTGAGCGGACAGACAGACAGACAGACAGACAGACAGGTGAGCGGACAGACAGACAGATAGACAGATGAGCAGACAGACAGACAGACAGACAGACAGGTGAGCGGACAGACAGACAGACAGACAGACAGACAGACAGACAGGTGAGCGGACAGACAGACAGACAGACAGACAGACAGGTGAGCGGACAGACAGACAGATAGACAGATGAGCAGACAGACAGACAGACAGACAGACAGACAGACAGGCGAGCAGACAGACAGACAGACAGACAGACAGGTGAGCGGACAGACAGACAGACAGACAGGTGAGCAGACAGACAGGCAGACAGACAGACAGACAGGCGAGCAGACAGACAGACAGATAGACAGACAGACAGACAGACAGACAGGTGAGCAGACAGACAGACAGACAGACAGACAGGTGAGCGGACAGACAGACAGACAGACAGGTGAGCAGACAGACAGGCAGACAGACAGACAGACAGGCGAGCAGACAGGTGAGCAGACAGACAGGCAGACAGACAGACAGACAGACAGGTGAGCAGACAGACAGGCAGACAGACAGACAGACAGACAGGCGAGCAGACAGGTGAGCAGACAGACAGGCAGACAGACAGACAGACAGGTGAGCAGACAGACAGACAGACAGACAGGCAGACAGACAGGCAGACAGACAGACAGGCAGACAGGCGAGCAGACAGACGAGCAGACAGACAGACAGACAGACAGACAGGTGAGCAGACAGACAGACAGGCAGGCAGGCAGACGGACAGACAGACAGACGAGCAGACAGACAGACAGACAGGTGAGCAGACAGACAGACAGACAGGCAGACAGACAGGCAGACAGACAGACAGGCAGACAGGCGAGCAGACAGACGAGCAGACAGACAGACAGGTGAGCAGACAGACAGACAGACAGACAGGTGAGCAGACAGACAGACAGACAGGCAGACGGACAGACAGACAGACGAGCAGACAGACAGACAGACAGATGAGCAGACAGACAGACAGACATCTTGGAAAGAACAGGAGTATAAAGCATGTACAGAAATCCAGTATGACTTCCTGAAGGGAGACTCCTCTCTTGACTTTGTCCAGGCTGCTGCTCAAACAGATGCTTCATCTGCTGCAGACGAGCGCTCTGATACATTTAAATCAGCTTCTGCTAAACTTGAACGGTTAATTAAGGACACCCCAGTTTTTAAACCAAGATAAAGTGAAGACTTGAGCTTTAATTCCTTCGTAAAGTTTATAATTTGATTCTAGACACACACACTCATCTTCTAACTTCCTCTCCTCTCTCCTCTCATTTCCCTCCCCTGTCCTCGTTTCCCTTTCTACCCACCCCATCATAGTCTCCTCTCCTCTTCTCTCCTCTCCTTGTTTTCTCTCCTTGTCTCCTTCCCTCCCCTCTTCTTTCCTCTCCCTCTCCTTTCCTCTCCTTGTCTCCTCCCCTCCCCTCTCTCTCTCTCTCTCCTTCACTCCCCTCTTCTGGGGCGGCGCGGTGGTGCAGTGGTTAGCATGTCAGCTGGGATTGGCTCGAGCCCCCCCACGATTTCCTCTTCTCCTCCCCTCTTCCTCTTTTCTCCTTGCATTCTCCCTTCTCCCTTCTTCCCTTGCCCCCTCCCCTCTCTCTCTCCACTTATTGCCTCCTTCACTCCCCTCTTCTTTCCCCTCCCCCTCCCCTCTCCCCCTCTCTCTCCTCCCCTTGCCTCCTCCCCTCTCTCTCTCCTCCCCTCTTCCTCTCTTCTCCTTGCCCTCAATTCAATTCAAATTCAAATTAGCTTTATTGGCATGAATGTGCAACAACAACATTTCCAAAGCATCATACATACAACATAAGAACAATCAACCCCAAACATTTCATTAAACAAGTGGTGCATTCTTCCTTCTCCTCTCCTCTCCTCTCTCCACTCCTTGTCTCCTCCCCTCTCCACCTGTTTGTGTTTAGCAGTGCTATAAAACAAATGCACCTCGTGTCTCCACCATTACAGGTGCGTTCAGTGCACCGTTAGTGAGGAGTTGTCTCAGCGGGGACAGCTCGATGCCTCCTCCCCGCCTCTCTGGCTGTAAGTCACCTTCAGTGCTGCGAATATAAAACTTTTCTGCTTCCTCTTCACTCTCTGATGAAACGCTGCTCTGCTGCTGGACTGTTAACTAACGAGGAGCGACAGGAGAGAGAAACCCGACCACAGAGAGAGAGAGGGTCCAAACTGTGATTTTAAATCCTCAGAGTTAATAACGCCGGGGTGTAATGACGGGAGGATTACACGTTTACATTTAGGTGGGTGGATTGGATTTGAGGGCAGCAGTTTGTCACAGAGTCAATGAAGACATATCCACCGTTAGCTAATTAATTTGAGATGTTAATATTTTACGGCCCTGACAGTATTGTGTTTAATGTTTCCTCTGATTGGGGTACGTTTCGGCTTGTGTGTGTTAATTGAATGAAATTGAATTTATTTACAGAACATGCAATGAAGCCTCAAATTATCAAGAGGTTGTGGTGACGACACAAAGATCTTAGGGAGAGGAGAGGTGAGGAAATGACAAATATAGAGTAGATATGGAGGGGAGAAGGAAAGGACAACATTTAGGATAGTGAATGAAAGGAGAACATGAGAAAGGAAATGAGAGAATAGTAGGAGGAGACGTTTCAAGGAGCGAAAGGAAAGGAAGGGACAAACGGGTCTTGAGAGGAAAGGACAGGAAAATGAGAAGGGAAAGAAAAGAAACAAGAGAAAATTGGGATAGACAGTACTTGGGGATAATTCTGCAAAGGAGTGGAAGACAGGAGAGAGTAGTGCAGGGAAGAAAATGAGAATAGAAAATATGTAAAAAGTAGGAGAAGTGATGGGAGAAGGTGAAATGGATTACGTTTTATTGCATCTCACCTCGTTCATGCTGATGTAGACAGGAGAGGAAATGTGTGTGATTGTGTGCAAGAATCAAGCGGAAACCTCCGGCTCTGAAAAGTGTCTACCACGGAGACCTGTCAATCAGGAAAGAGGCGACTCGTACAATTAACTATCCGTGAACTTGTCTTTGGGTGCTGGCGGTGCTTCTGTCTCAGAGCTTTGACCCTTTCACAGCGTATTTTCATTTTGGTACTAAAAACATTTCAGTTGTACTAAAAGACACTTTAAGGAGCTGGCTGTTTTGTCCGGTAAGTACATTTAGTTTTAAGCCTGTTTGTCATTAGCCAATGTTAGCATCCGGGTTAAATAAAGTTTACTTTCAATACAAATCCTAATGACTCATTTGTCTTTAAGTCAGTGGGTCAATTTGACCCTGAACAGTAGAGGAGTCTCATGTTAATTCATCAACATCAAAATAATAATAAAGTTGCTGCTTTGTCTTCTTCACCAAAAGCTTTGAAGCTGCTGCTACATTACATACATTTGAGGTCGCAAAGTGATGAAGAGAAAAAGAGCTCCAGCTTGTAGGAAAAAAAAACGACTTGAGGAAATAAAGAATCTGGATGATGTGAAAATGCTTGTTCATGTCTGAAATATACTGTGTCTGAGTTCATGCCATGAAATTCAAAATACATGTGGCGGAAAGCGTTATTTCTAACTTGTTCTTACTCCCACGCCGTAGCATATGGAGGAGACCCATTGGCGTCAGTTTGTAACGCTCTGTAGGAAGCCCAGTAGTGTCATCTTTGGAACGCTAAAGGGATTGATATTTAACAGAAACGTCAGCGTAAGGCGGTGGTTGGGGTGAGTGGACGCCCAGAAACGGACTTTCAACCAGGAGACAGTTTGTTCCAACGGGAAACAAAAAGTCAACATTTGATTTGGTTTTATTCAAGTTATGTAAGTCACGCAAGTTACGCAAGTAACGTTACTTTACTCGCGTAAGTTAACTGATGTAACTTGGTTATTTTAACCCAAACCGTGATGTTTTTTTTACACCTAACCAGGTACTTTTGGTGCCGTAAACTAACCAAACTGCGATGTTTACAACGTTAACAACGTGCCGTTTCAAAATTGCGATGTTTCGCAATGTTAACGTACTTTTATTTTCAAAGTCTAACCGGACTTTGCATGTTTATTGTTGAAAACGTGACCGCAGAACCCTACAAGTCCAAAAAGAACACTAAAGGCTACTCAGGCGGTTAAAAAGCGGCGCCTCCGCCAAGGGGTCTTGACCTTGTCCATATGCGAGGAGTTGGAGCGAGAATGTGTTGGTGTTTCATATTCATGTTTTTTATCTGGCACTTCGAGGGTTAAGGTTTGCTTTAGGTCCTGATCATGATCGCATTGACATGAAGTAAACATGTGAATGAACGTAAACATGGCAACTTCGCAGCAGCAGTTTCCTATTCAGTAATGAATTTCAAAGGGGAAAGTAACCTGGATGTCACTCCAGTTATGATTCACACAGCTACTAGAGGTCGTTGTCAGGTAAACAGAGATTATTTATGCAGCTGAACAATAAATGCTGTTGTTGCACTGCATCAACCATTTTACTGCTTAGTAGAGAAGGAAAACCAGAGTTAATAACACTTTACGCAGCTTCAGCTTCACACACACAAACTCTGGACAAAATGAAACACCACACCCGCTATTCTGAAGTTTTTTTATGTGTTTCAAAAGATGATTCAAAACCAGGTCTCCTCTGGTAAATACTACACGTTCACACGTACTCTGTTCAGCTGTATCGCACAAAAACCATCATCAAGGAAAGTAACAACATCAAACATTTAGGATCTTTCATTTTATAGTTTGACCCTGAACGAAAAGCCAACATGTAAAAGTGTTACAGCCATGAGTGTAAAAATCAACCCACAGAATAAAGAATTATATCAAGATGAGTTTTGGCAGCTAAACAAAGCAAAAGTGTACATTCCCAGCACGTATTTAAATGTGTAGGTAGCTGTCGTTTGCACTGGGGACGCATAATTTGTTAAACTACTTTCTGAAATATAGCTTGCAGTTAAATAACAAATAAAATGCCTTTAGAAAGAAAACATGCAACTTAAAGTAAAAAAACAAACAAGCTACTGATTAGAAAATGACCCAAAAACGTGCAGCAGCTGTCAGTAACTTTAACAACTTCTAAAGTTTTCTGTTCTCTCCCTGTGAACGTCACAAAAGAGGAGGGAAGACTAAATCATGGCTGTGTATGTGTTGCCTCAGCAGGGATGATATTACGTGAGAAAAGTTGATCTACAGGAGAATCAGATCTGAACAGAATAAATATAAATTACTTATATATTATTTATTATTATTTAAAATGTCACGTGCAACCTGAATTTTCTGTTTATAATATGTGATATGTGTCATAAATCTTTCCACAGAGAGCAGGAAATGGTCCCCACAGACCGCCCGCTCGTATAGCTCGCCATTGAGGATATCAACACGCTTTAAGGAACCTTTTTGTCTCGTTCTGGTGAACCTAACACAGGTTTGTTTACAGGTTTGAGGAAGTCCAAAATATCAGGATGAAAAGCCTTTCGGTTACTCAGATTTGCTGCGAGTACGTTGTGTTTACAGAGTGTTTCTTGAGAAAGTGTGCTTCAATAAAACTATGACCAAATACCTTCAGAGCACAGATGACTCAATAAAGTCAGTTCGCGTGTGTGTTTTCACAGCATGTGTGTGTGAGCATGGCTGTTTGGTATAAAGGGAGAGGTGAGATCAGGTTGGGCGCATGCATCTGGGATGGCCTGCTGTTTAATAAGCTTCTGTGTGTGTTTGTGTCACGCTTTCATTCGATCCAGCTACGTCAACATTTCCTGACACCTGTAAAAAAAATCCTGCGACACCACCAGCTTCATACAAACAACACGTCGCTCATTTAAGATGTGAAACCAGCTCAGAGGCCGAGGCTAATGACCAGCGCTGAGCGAGAGAGAGTGTGCGTGTGCTGCTAATTACTAGCTTCACTTGTTGAGTTGAGTTGACGATGTGTGTGTGTGTGTGTGTGTGTGTGTGTGTGTCTCCATCTATAATTACTCTCAGTTATACTGGAGGGAGAAAAATGTAGAAAATCCAATTAGTTTTTCAAGTATTCATTCTGAGGCATGACACTGTACTCACACGCAGCCGTGAGCCGTTGAGGGTTTGACGTGTTCACAGACCCTTTTCTTTATAAGCGTCAAAACAAGGTTGACTCCGCAAAAATTGAACAAACACATTTATTCATGGCAGGCTGACGGAGCTGTTTTTTAATAAGCACCCTGCTCAACATGACAGTATTTCTATTTGGCAGCTGTTACAACCGCAAGCTTGTGTGCTGGTGCCACTGAGCAGCTTGCTCAACAACAGGGCTGCAACTACAGATTATATTCATTATCAGAAAATCACTTTTAATGTCCTGGCGAATTGTGTTTATTAACTGGTAGAAGTAATTACCTAAGTGATCCTGTCTTCAAATTACTGAATTCCTCTGTCCAAGAGAAAGAGAAAATGTTATCAAACTGAAACTTGAACTCAACAGAAGTTGTTCGGCCAACAGGATGATATTTATTATGAATTTAACCTTGAAAATCACAGTGCGTCTACAGGAAGTAGAGAAAGATGCATCTTTATGCAGAACCACTAAGTTATGTTTCTTCTCCACGCAGAGATTTTCAATCGGCAGTAACGTTTTCAGGCGTTTTAAACACACATGATTTAGTCTTCTCTCCTCTTTGTGTCTTTGTTTGGGGAAGTAACCTCTTTAAATGTGCACGTGGGACCTTTTCACCTCAATGAGGAATGAATTCATTTAAATTCAGTCAGATTTATTAAAACGTTATTGCTCTTGTGATATGGTAGCATCCCTTTCAGACCGTCTGACAGACACGGCACTGGCCGGAGTTGATTTGCGCCGAGCTGAAAACTTCCTCTTGCGACGCCCCCCTCGACATTTCGAGCCCTTTGACTACGTAAAGCAACTTTAAACTAAGTGTTGATTGTCCCAGTCAGAGGCTTCCCAGTTCTCTACGGTGTACTTTGATGAGCTACCAGGACTTGAAGAAGAAAAGCACTTCGCTCAGCAGATGAAACTTCGTCATGCGGTGGTTTAAAGGCAACATCAGAAAAAATGCCTCATCACTTCCTCTTGGCCGATTCTTTGTCCGGCATTTGTTCCTGCTCTCTCGGATCTAAAAAAACCTAAACAGCTTGAAGCTGATATTAATTGTCAGTTCAATTTAACACTAAATGTGTGCAACTTCCATTCACTGAAGTGGTTTCAAAACATATATGTGGGCCTCCATAAACAGTGCATAGTAATTTCTCTTTCAGTTTTTAACATGTGGACCAATTTAAAAGGGGTTAATATGAAAAAGGACATAATTACAGTCCTACACTGTTTCAGTGTCTGTACAATTACAATTATCTGCGGTTTATAGTGATGCAATGGACTAGTGTTTTTGGAAAGCTGCACTTCCAGACATCCACTGGGAGACAGCCACCGGCCACTGACCAAATACAGCTACTCTCTGTCTGTCACCCACTCTGTCCAGTCCTATTGGACAGGACTGCTGGTAAAAAGAGAGAAGTGAGTGATGAGATTTAGGGATGAGCCAGCTGTTTCTCCTGCTGCGGCTGAAAACTCCGATGAAATGAAGAAGTGTGTTTTCTGCAGAAAGCTGTCCTCACAATAACCTCAACATGTGGGTAACACTTATCTGTCAGAGGCAGCGCCGAGCTACAACCCAAACTTCTGTTCATTTAGCCCGTCTGACAGAGACGGGAAACAAAAGGCCTTTGTTTCGCAGCTGACGTGGGAGACGGGAGGCTGGCTATGCTACAGCTCTGGCAGCGTGGCTTTTTTAGGAGAAGCTGCAATTATTGAAAAATAAGTAGAGGGGTGAAGGATGTAGAGAAGTGTACATTTTATTCCCTCTAGGCAGATTTACGGGAATAAAGTTTGGACGGGGCAGCATGGTGACACAGTTAATTAGCATCACGGCCTTACAGCAAAGTCCTGGTTTCATATCTGACCCGGGTTGTTGGGTTTCCAGCCTTTCACCATCCAAAATAAACATAAATACACGTTAATGGCGAAAGTAGACTCGACGGCACTGAGATTTTTAAGATGTGTGATCACAGAGAAGGTGCGGAAGCAACAAAAGGCTGTCGTTTTAAAAACAGACACGTAAATAAGCTGCATCTATGCTGTAAAACACAACTCTCATCTATATCATGTCGTGGCTGCTGAAGCATTTCCAACAGACACTGAATCTGCGGGCCATGACGAGCTGCAGCCGGAACATGGCGTGCTGTGTACATTCTGCATTAGTGTTACGCTACAAAAACTCTAGGTTAAGGTTAGGGAACCATGATGGTTGCAGGAAAGTCAGACCTGCTACACGTCCATCCACCGCGACCTCCGCAGTGATTTACATCCAGTGTCAACGTCAGCTTTAGATGTCAATCATGAGGTCCACAATTGTCCAATACTGGCGTAATTCCTAGGATGCTGTGGGTTTCTGTGTGAGTTTCTGGTGTCCCACATATTGTTTCACAGACCATGACAGGTCAGTTGAGTAAGAGGCTCTAAATTGCCCAATAGAGAGTCCCTCCCCTTCCGGCGGACGACCATGGGACCTTATTTTTGAAACAAATATGTTCGTTAGACAACGTCCAGAAACAACGGAAGTCGCAGGTTGTCGTAAAACTGTTGGATAAGAATGTGAAAATACGTAATTACAAAGACCACAAACCCAAAAGTAAAACTGTTTCTCTCACTGAAGCTAACGTCAAAGAGCTTCCATGTGTAGATGATGTGATGAAAGGACCAGGAGTCGTCGGATTAAAGCTAAGCTACCTGGCTAGTAGCAAGCAGGCGATGAACGTTAGATAGCATTGCAGCGCTAACATGTCCGTATATTGTGCGAGACGAGAGATGTTGTTCACTTAGCGCTTTCACACAAAACTAAATGTAACTTTACTGTTTTACAACAAACTGGGATTTTCTTGATGGGAAAAAAAAATATCTTTAAAACTGACAAACATCATGTGTGTAATTCAGAGGACAGTTCAAACGGGATAAAGAAAGTGTTTTCTGCTGTGGAAGTTACTGTAATTACCAGTTCACGATGTGCAAATACTGCCAAGGCTTCTGCAAGCTCAAATATATCCAACTTATTAAGTGTCTGAAAAGCAAACATGGACATCAGCCAAAGTCCGTCATTCAAGTTTGATGACTTAAGTGCCCAGAATTTCCTTACGCAGCAAAGTCATTCCCATCTCTTTCATCGAGTTCCCACCGCTCGATCCTGATATCCACACTTCATATTAGCTTTTGAGGAACGAACACGTCCTCCTATCGGGAGAAACTGAGTCCGCCAGGAGGATTATATTCAGCAAACACTGCAAGTGCAAAGGTCAAGGCCCTCTTAACGGAGACGTAACAAATCTTTCTTGTGACCCTGAAATGAGGAAGTCTGATAAAGAAGCGCCAGGAAACACGAGCTGAGCAGAAAAGGTGGAGAGGGCTTTTTAAAATCTCACTTTGTCCTTTTTTACATCATATCTGATCCCGAGCGGCTGCTGGCATTTCACTGTGACTCAAGGAGCTCGGTGATACTTCAACTGATATTCTTCAGCAACACAGAGGTACTAAAAATACTCAGACTTTAATCCTGTGGATTAGTCGGCTTCCATCAACCTGCCCTTCTCTCTTTTCACCTCTCTGTCCTTTCTAGCGTTTCTCTGGCATTCTTTGGCTTGCATTCCTCTCTCCTCCCTCATTCATTCCTCGTTCTCCCTCGGCCCTTTGTTGTTATCTCTCCGCTGCCTTCCTTTGCTTTCCTTCCTGCCTCCTACCAATGAAATACAGTTTTACCCACCCTGTGTACAGTTTCTACCAAATCAGAGCACAACAGCCCACCAGTACTTGGGACTGAAGTGAAATGTCTGTCTGGAGGACAAAGAAACCAGATTCATGCTTAAACTGTTCTTCAGTTAGACAAAACCTCAACGACTGCCTTTACAAACTGAGACAGTTTCCTCTGGAGGCAAAGCCTACAGTGTTTGAGGTTTCAACCTTCAACTTATACTTTAAGGAAAAAAAAAACATGTTTTATTCAGATTGCAGTTTAATCTGATAACGGTCTGCTCGAGACATACGTGTTTAAAGCTGTTCTGAGCAGCGACGCTCGGTGACCAAGACAGAGCGGCGAGACACGATGAATCGTACAAATGGTCGAGGACGGTCTCTCCTCGAAGGCATTCATGCTGTTGCACTTATCTGTGCATACAAAGATAAACAAAGTAGTTGTGAGAACTTGAGAGAAGTTCAAACTCCGCCTACATTCACCCCTGGCTTCACTCTGTAAAGTGGCCGTGAATGTTTGAAATATTCTGATGGTCCGACGCAGCGGAAATGAACATTAGCATCGGGCAACTGTTCATTACATCCTGTTTAGCGTGTCATAGTGGAAGATAACCAGTGCCGCTCCTGGGACTAACAAAACCTCCCCTCGCTGAGTGTGAGACCAACAGGAGGTTTTATACCAGTCTCCTCCTCACACATACTCGCCCTCTTTCTACTGACTGAAAGGATGATAGTCCCCACCCAGCGACCAGGGGAGGGTCCAGCCTCACCGTCGATCAGAAAAACCATGGAACCATGACCACGTCTGTACGTCGCTAAACAAGTGAAAGATCCGACATAGTGACCATCTTAAAAGACTAAAACGTTGTGTAGTCTGATCTCAGCGTCTGGCTTTCCCGGTTTGGGCCTCTCAGTTTCAGTCAAGGGAAAACAGTTTGTTTGTCTCCTTCCTGTTTCAACATAACAACACCCCCGTGCGCAGATCCCTGACCTCCACCCCGCCCGAGACCTTTGCGGGTCTGATTTTGAGCAAACACATAATGATGTAGCTGGACAGAACATTTAAACGAACACTAATGAGCTCAGTAGGAGAACAACACACCAGAGGGAGGAACTGAACTCTCTCTCTCCAGGTGAACGCTGACTCACTCTCCCAGGTGTTTCGTCTGCTCGTCCTCTCGTCTTTCACTAGGAGATAATTGAGAGCGGCATCCGAGGGGGAGGAGGTGAGGAGGTGAAAGGCGGAGATGACCGGAGAGGAATGATCAAGGAGAAGAGAAGAAGGCCAAGAACCAGCAGAGAGGACAGAGTAACGCCTTGTTTGTGTTTAATGCAACAGCCGAGGCACAGCGGCGAGTGCGCTGCCGCCGCCAACCTTCCAACGCTTTCCTTCAATATCCAGGGAAGTAGAAAGTCACGCCACAGCACAACGCAGCAGCAAAAGACAAAATATATGTCGCAGCTTGTGTATTTAATTCAGATCCCTCCGCTCAGAACGTCCCTGTGCTTGACGCTGAACAAACTAAGGGATTCTTGTCACGTGTTTATGTTTATCAAGGCTTTAAAAGTGATATTTCCACTTAATATCGACGGCAAATTCAGGCCTGAGTGAGTGAATGAATAACAGCGCCGCAGGTGTTTTGGAAGGAAAAGGCTAATAGAGATCTTTGGAAGGAAGACAAAAAGGGAAAGAGTAAAGGAAGATAACCAAAGACAAGAAGAAAAAGCTAAGACACCAGGAGAAAAGAGAAGAACACTGAGCAGAAGAGAAACGAGGGGAGGACAGCAGTCTGGCTGATACGATCTGGCTCGCCCTCAGCACCAGCACACGCCCACGAGATGTTATGAAATATGTATGAACGGACCCTCCTCTGCCCTCTCTCTCCCGGCTCTGCTGTACTGTCCCTCTCTCTCTCTGTCTGTCAGGACTTCGGGGAGGAGGAGGACTGACGGGAGAGTTTTGCCGACTGCAAAATGAATTAAAACGTCACTTCATCATGAAGATGTGGCGCCGCAGATGTGACTTTAATCATTAGCTGTTGACAAGAGTCTCATACAATATCCCCCTGTCTCTCCTCATCAACTTCACTCTGTCCAACATTCAAACGCTCTGAAAAATCCTCCTCAGTCTCTTTAATCCCCGTCTCTCCGCCTCACTCTAAACCGCCGTCAGTCTCTGAACTCTTGAGCTTAAGTGAATTTGCTTTACAGGCATGAAAGTACCTGGAGGCTAAAGCTGCCGAACACCAGGATAAACAACCATAAAATGATCATCTTCAGCTCAGTCAGTCACTTTTCCTCTCTCGTGTCAGTGTTGTGTGTCTGGTTTGTTTTCTGACCAACAAAATCAGTCTTTTAATTTGATTTTATGTGCAACAATAAACAAAATACTGTGGCTTTTCTGCAGCAGATTCAGATAGATGACTCTTAAAAACCACATATGGAAGCTGATCCAGCCCGGCAGTGAGACTCTTTGTGGTCTGAATCCAGTCACTGTCATAAAGATGAATTCCTTTTGGGGGTTTTATTGGATCTCAACAAACTCTGTTTTCGGGCGGGGAAGTTAACGGACCGTTTTGTTTGTGTGTGTGTGTTAAAGCTGCAGCTGGAATAAAGTTCTGTTGTGTCTGTTAATTTAATACAAACAACTAAATGAGGCAGCATTAGTATAGAGTTAAAAGTGCTCCAGTACTTACCAGAGAGGGAAGAAGGATTTTACTTTTTAACAGCTTTTGCTAATAGATCCATTAGAACCTCTTATATAGGCGTTAAAACCACTGAAATAAAGTTTATAATATAAACAGCCGACAGCTACATTTTGTGAATCTATAATCTGTTCTGTGTAATCTGGATCAGCTGCTCCGACAACAAATTTAAAAAAATAAAGAACAAAAAACAAGCTGGCGACCTGCCAACACGTCCGCAGACCTAAACAACGAGACAGGTCGATTATCAAGTGTTCCGAAACGACACAGAAGTCCGTTTGAAAGTACAACTATGTATGATAAAGGACCCCAAAACAACATGTACGTATCCTGTCCGCCAGACGACCCCAGCGTCTCGGCGCGGGTAACGGTAACTCTGTCTCGGACGTATCTGCATGGATGAAGGCTCGCCACCTTCAACTAAACCTCTCTAAGACTGAACTACACAAGTTAACGTTCCTTCTGGGCCGCTGCGCTCCTCCAACGAACGCCGCCTGGCTCTGCCAACCCCACTCCCTGTTCTCATCTGTGACTCCACGATGGTGGAACGAGCTACCTCACGCCATCAGAACAGCGGCGTCCCTCTCTGACTTCAAGAAGCTCCTGAAAACTCTGCAGAGAACACTTCCTCTGATAACACCTCTAACATGCACTTTTCTCTTCTTCTTCTGTCTCCTTACAATTTCCTTGTATTGATTGCACTTTTTGTTACCTGAAACTTCTCTCCCCGAGTTATTTACCCCATTGATGTGATATGTGCTGTGAGCTCTTACTAGTATTTATTGTCAGTTGGGTCGTAATAAGCTGCCAGAAATTAAGGTTTGCACAGAATTTAAATAAAGCCACTGTGAAGGTCCGACAGCCTGCATCAGAACCGGGGTTACTCTAGTGTTTGGAGACTGCAGGCCAAAGTGATCCACATCAGATCTTTTCCAGTTTGTCAGTCCGGTCAGTCACTCTAGAGCGAGCGCCTTTTCTCTGCATCACGGGCACGCTACTTCCGCCACTACGGTGGAAACAGTGTAGAGAGAGAGAGAGCTGAGCAGAGCCACAAGGTTGTAAACATTCATCATAAATTAAGAGAAATACGGGACATCAGGAGAATCGTGACCGCGGGAGGAAACCGAGCGAGGGCAATGAAAAACAGGAGTTTCCCGTGAAAAATCGCCGTATTCTGGCCGTGGCCAGTTCAGAAGCCACGTTTAGAAGATAATGTGAGCAGGCAATCCTTTGGTCAGAGTGTGGAGATACTCTGATCCCTTCAGATGTCTGAGTGGAAACACTTCAGCTACTCAGCTTCTAAATTTAACCCCTCTCTCTCTCTCAGATCCGTCATCGCCCGGAGACATTTACAGTTTCCTGGTCTTGTCCAGTTTATCCACTGGTCAGCAACACACACACACACACACACACACACACACACACACACACGTTGGGTTGTGTTCTTGTCACCAGAGCGTCCACCGCTAACCTCTGTGTGTGTGTGTGTGTGTGTGTGTGTGTGTGTGGTTTTGTACTGCTGGGAACTTTACGAGTGTGTGAACCGCTCGGTGTGGCCTGAGGCTGCTGGTAGGGTCTGGAAAATACATTAAACACACCCTCTCTCTCTCTCCCCCACCATCCCATCTTAATTTTCCCATTCAACGAGCGCTATTGGCACGAAAGTTGAAATCATCAACAGCCAAGAATGAAGACTCTCTCCACCTCCTGTCTCTGTCCTCGCTTTAAGAATAAAACATAACGCACCCCTGTCCAACACTTTGTGTTTCAACATGACGGCGCCTCCCGTTCACCAAGCAGCTCTGTGTCCTGACCTCGACCCCGTCCAGCACGAGCCGGACCCGATCGCTCTGGTGTCTGAATGGCAGCAAATCCCCGCAGCTGGTTCAACATCTGGTGGAAAGACGGACGCGAGCAGAGAGGAGGCCGCGGCGCGTGAATGAACGAGGAGTCACCGTCGCACGAGGAGGGAACGTTCAGGTGTCCGCGTACTTTCGGCCGAGACAGTCGGCTCCTTGCAAACCTTAGAAATAAAACTGTAATGAGACACATGTTATAGTTTGCTTTTGGCAAAACCAGCTTCTGCACTTTAAAGTTTCCACACGGACCTACTGACACACTGACCTCATCACCGGCCTGCTGCACACACACATAAACCTTAAGATTATTTGAACAAATTGAAAGAACAACAACAATCGAACAAACGACTGATTTTATTCAGGAATAAAATAAAGACAGTAAATGAAAATTTAACCAAGCAGGGACTGAGCCAACGATCGACAGACTGAACGAACAGACCAATGATCAAACAACTGGGCAGAAGAAAGGAATTAATTATCAGTAAATCAAATGAGCGATCGATCAGTGGAACAAACACGAGAACAATCAAACCAACCAATGAATGAAGGGAGATATGATTACAAAAATAAACTAATGAATGAATGAATGAAAATTTTATTGATCGACTGATCGAACGTGAGTCACCGTGACATTAATGATCAGTGATGTTAAAACTGACTTTCTGAAAGTTTCGGCACAAACTTACTGGCGTCTCGACGTCACTCTCAGGAGAACTAGAACAAACTAAACCCAGAAACATGAAGCTCTGCTTCACCAGCAGACGTTCAGGAGCAGCAGTTCTGCAACGTTTAGAAATGGAACACGGTGACAACAGAGGTGAAACTGGAAGCGTTTCTGACCATGTGTGGGAGGAATGAATGAAAGCGTGATTGCTGTGATGAAGCACTTCACAGCGATGAAGGAGTAAACCAGATGGAAATGATATCCGGCTGCAGATTTCATGAAAGAGCCGTGACTTTTTCTGCAACATGACAAGCGGTTTGGTTAATGGAAGCACATGACGGGGAGAAAACGAGGCATGCTCGGGCGCAGGGATGGAAAATATGAGTGAAAACAAACAAAAAAAAAGAAGAAGTGGGATGAAGCGAAGAGCAGACAAGCGAATGGAAGATGGAAACATGGGAAGAAGAAAAAGATGGAAATCATATAAATCACTGCTGTCAAGATGAAAACGCTGCATCTCTGAGACGGCTCCAGTGTATTTTTAAAAAGTACACTAAGAGCTTCTTAACGGGTTCGGAGGACTGTTTTCATGATGCCAGTGATTCTTTCATGAGGAAAGTGAAACACAGCGTTTTCTCCCGACAGCAGGAAAACATGAATTACATGAGAAACAAAACACGAGTGAAGGATGTCAACAAGAAAATCAAACTCTCAAACAGCAGAAGCATGAAACAAAAGTCAAACATCTTAGACTTCACAGAAGCCCTCTTTTCTTTCAGGTGCTGAGAATTCCTCAAATTATAATGTTCAGCCTGTACGGCCTCTTCACATAAAGATAAACACTCTCAGCTTCAATTAGCGAATTAAATGTCTCCACATCTCCAGATAATAGCGCTGGTGGACTTTGAATCATTACATTAAATTATTCATTCATAATTAACACCCAGCTCTGCTTATATCTGACTCGGGGCAACGGAGCGGATTTCATTAAGTCAGAAATATTTTTCAGTTTCTGCTGAGTTGCTCTCACAGCTGTTCATTTTCCAGGAAATAGGAACTCGAGTTGTTGTTTGCAGCTCTGTCTGTCTGACTGATGGTGATGAATGCTAGCTGGGAGGGGTGTGTGTTGTTTCTCGCCGTTTGCACACTACACTAAACTCTCCGTAGGCCCGACCCCATCGTTACGTCTACACTCTCGTCTGTGAAGGAGCTGCAGGAAACACCAAATGTGACGTTTCCTTGTTAAAAGGTTTACAGGTGAGTCTTCAACACGTTCTCACTCCCAGCACTCGCACCGTGGAAATGTCCTGCAGCGTCGTATTTCAACGCTAAAGGTAGGTGTGGGATATATCCTGTGCGAAACAAAAAGTCAACATTGATTGTTTTAACTTAAGTTACGTTACTTAATCATACCTGCAAACCCTCCCAAGATTATACCGTATTTTACCGTTCTATCCCACTGAGACACCACAGCCAATGCTGGCCAGTAGCAACTGCAGGACGCCACAGTACTGAGTAGAAAGCATTTCTATAAGCTGTAATTTTAGCTTTTAATTTTAGTGTCCCTTTAGCGTCTCGAGCTACGTCCAAACGTCTCAGTCAGAGTTTGTTTAAGGTAAGATTAAAGCGTTTGGTTTGAGGCCTTCGTGTGGGTAAAGGCAGACGTCGATGTGGATTTTAGGTGAACTAACAGTCTCCACCAGGACTCCTCTTTGTCGGTTTGACAGCTGTGAGAGCAACTTGTCTTCCTCCTGTCAGATTCGCTGCTCAGTTAAAGACAAAATCCACCTGCCCTGACATTTTCCTGTTCTGAGCCGGAGGAAAGGACCACATGGGGGGTAAGCCGGGTTCCTACCGTGCCCGAGCAGAGACATCCACAGCAGGACGACTGGGACAACATGACGGAGCCTCCACCTTCCTCCTCCTCCGCTGCCGCCGCCGGCTGTACTGGACTCCCTGCAGGAAGAGAGGGGGGACATCAGTCAGCACAGAACGCTTTATATTCAATATTTAGCTCGTTTACGCTCCCAAAGACCCAAAAAACTCATCATGTGGAAACACACTGATTTCTCAGTACAAATTGTTTTCCAATAAATTCAACAAGTTGTGTCCAGCGTGAGGACAGACACTAAAGGGCAGCTCCGCTTTAATCTCTGTTCATTACTCACTGTAACTTAAACTGTACGTCTGCAGCTAAACCGAGGCTCTGAGTGTGAGTATGTTGTGGCTAATTTACACAATCGAAAATATATTCACTTTTGTTTCACTGTTGTTTCCTGATGCTAGAAAGTCCCTATTGAAACCACCGTGTACTGTCATGGATATAACCCTGTGTGTGTGTGTGTGTGTTATTCCCACCAGCCACAGAATAAACAGGTGACCAGGGATCACACCTGGTAAACAACACTGTGTGTGTGTTTACACCTTCAGCTCAGAGATAAACGCCCCCAGAGAGCCAATCAAATGGCTCCATCAGGTGATGATAACGTTGTTACAAGCTAACAGACACGCTTGAGCTGCTGATGAGACGAAGCGTCTCGAGTTTCAAAGGTTTTCATGGCTCAGCTGTATGTTTAAAAAGGTACAACGTGTAGAAGCGCGACTCTGGGATGATCCTTTCTGCTGAAATGACAGAAATTCCGTCACTTAACGATGGTTCGGTTGTGTTTTCTGCACCGTGACGCTATTGCAACATGAAGAGATCATGAGTAACCCACGCGTTTCCATGCGCGCTGTTGGGAGTGCAGAAACCTGATATCTGAAGCTGAAAACACACAAGGAAACTTTCACAGATTAGAGTCCTGGACCAGAGCACTGCATGTCAAACGATCATAACAAATTAAACTTTGATAAAAGACAGAAGGTTCAGTCAGGAGATACGATTCCTAAAAATGAGGTGTAGTTACTGTCCACAGTATTTAATTTGATCACAGACCAATGCAGAAAGTGATGAATTTAGGTGCGAGGGGCCAAATCCCTGCTCTTCATCTGGTTTTGATCAATTCATGAGTTCAAATCTTGAGGTTAGGATTTAAAAATCCTTTTATTTGGAATCTTTGTTGACCAAATCCAGGATTTAGCAACAACATTTTTACTCAACACACTTCAGTATCAGTGGGAGGTCAGAGCACAGCGGGGTCGTCTGTTCCTCACCTCTGCTCTATATTTTATTATGTTTTATCAGCTCTGTTTGGATTCGACCCATCTATCACACACAGAGATATCATGAAAGGACTGACGCCTGAGTACGACACCGGCTGTCAGCCGCCTGACACCTGAGCTCATCTCTGCCTGTCTTGATGGAGGAGAAGTCGCCAGAGATTAAACCAAAAGGTGGAGGAAGCCCGTCATCCGCAGTTCATGGGGGTTCAGCGCCGACGCATCCAAAGCTCAGAAGTCTAACACAAGAAAGAGAAGCTGAGGTGAAGGAGAAAAACAGCATCGAGAGCGTTTTCATTCAGGAGAAGTGTCTTAACTTTAGAGTCTTTCCGCCTCTTCTGTCATGGTTGAGTTCTGTACACACTGACTTACATTTTTTATTTGACTCATTTGAATGATGCAGCGATGAGTTTTAACCTGAAAGAAATAAAAGCTTCCCAGAAATACCAGCATCCTTACAGCACGTCCTCTAAACGACATATGTCCATCGGAAAGTAGAACAACAGTTCCCCAGAACAACATGTGTGAGTGTTGGCGGGTACGGGTCCAGCGGCTGGCGTACAGGACCTTCAGTACGTTATGTAAGCCACGTGACATTTGGTCAGGTTTAGGCAACAAAACCACCTGGTAAGATTTAGGAAAAGATTTGGGTTTAATGTAAGTCACATGACAGTCGTCTACAAAATGTTATTCGACATCTCACGTTGGACTTTCGAACCTCCGTCTCCCGAGTGAAAGTCTTGAGTTTACTTGACTTATTCAACCCACCACCTCCTTACACGGACTTTGTCAGTCTTTATACTACGTCACCTGACTTCTTCTGCCTCTAGAGGTCACGCCCTATCTAAAAACATAAATATGGGTCGTAAGCTGCTGCGTGATCTACCTTCACAGCTGTTTCTCTGCTGAGGACGGGCTGTTTCTGTATCAGCTTTGGAAAACAAGTACTGGTCTGACTTCACCAACATCAGCAGGAAAAGTCCCCGTACGTGTTTATTGTATTTGGCAGATAAACTCAGTTGGACTCACATTTGTTCGGTGAAGAATAACACACCTTGTTTCATCTCAACACACTGTTCCTGTTTCAGCGTGCTGTTGCTCAACACAGCTGCTGCTGCTGTTTGTGTCCTGGGACAGAACAGACCAGAAAACACAGAAGACCCTACGGCGGCTTTTAAACGCCAAAGTACATCAAAACGTATTTGGCAGCTCGAGCAGAAAGAACAATGTGCTGATGTGAGCCTGCAGCTTATGATACGCTGTCTTATCTGGCACGAACAAACTGTTGAAAGATGAGGAGATAATCAAAAATATTGACCGTGGAAATGTCAGCTTGAGCCGTGCAAACCCTGCCTCTACTCAGCAACAAAGTCAAGTAATAAGTAACATGTTTGTAGTGAGACTAAGACAATCCAGATCAAGACAAAGACAATGACATGAAACTACTAGTGGAGTACCAGCCACACCGTCTCATTTCTGCTTTTCCTTTTTTAAAAAGTAATGAATTAGCCATACTGTACAAAGTAACCTTGTTCTCTCCTGGTTATCCTTAGTTAGCATCCACCCTGATGCTAATGTTAGCTCCCTACCTTTAGAAACTGTAAATAAATGAGTCGTGAACGTCACTTATCCTCAGCATCTGTATCTGGTTTTGACAGAGGAGCTCATTTCATGTTCACCGTGAGCCACGCAGCGCTGACAGTTGTTAGAGATGTCAGCGTTAAAGGATTCTACTGTCTGTGGAAAGTTTCTGCCGAACAGATCCATCTGACAGGATCACACACAGATCTGTGTGATACACAAGACATTTTAAGCACATTTCTCAGTGATAAAAAGCCTTTTGGTATTTATTAACTAACTCCAGACGATGTCAAGTGCAATCAAACACTGCTTAAAGCTGCGGTAGGCAGGGTTTTGTTATGTGTGTTGAAATTCTCTTTACATCCTGACAGCAATCCGTACATCTCCTGCTGGTTTCTCCAAAGATACTTTTTTAATCTTTGCGTAAATATAGTCAATGTCAAGATGTCTTGCTGTGTAGCAAGAAGTGATTATAATGCAAGAGAAATAAATACAAGAACTAGTCATGAATCACTGCCAGATCATTTTGTAATTATAATATGGCAGTAACCTACAAACCCTGACCTTGTTTGGGCAGTTAAGTCCAAGCCAAACCAGGCTTTTTGGTAAGTGATGGCCTTGTGTACTCCAGTGGAAACCAGCCCTGACTGCCCCCCATGAAGCTGCTGTGAGCTGCTTTAGCCCAGTCAAGGCCCCACATCATCCTGTAAATGCAGAGATATCTGTATATTCTGAGGGCGGTGCAGGAAAGGCTGCGAGGTCATCAAAACCATAAGGATTCATCCTCTGAGCACTATTACTATCTAATGTTGTCACGGCAAACAGTGACCTCATGGGGACGTCAGTAGCGAATGAAATATCTGCACAACTACTGAAAGAATCAAATGAATGAAGTTCTGTTCAGACATTCATGATCCCCAGAGGTTGAATCCTACCATCTCTGTTGATCCTGGACTTATTATCTGGTGCCACCGGCAGGTCACAGTTTTTACTTATTCAGTGAAATATCTCAACATCTACTGGATGGATTGGCACAAACGTTTGTACAATTCATGGTCCTCCTGATAATGATCCCACACTTTCATGTTCCCCTCAGGATAAAATGTAATAACTCTGGTGATTCTCTGACTTTTCCTCTTGCACCAGGTCAACAGTATAATGTGTCCAATACTTTGTTTAATGACCAAATTCCTGCAAAACCAATGACATTCCCATCAGCCTCGGCTGTATTTTGTGTTTTTATGGCTGATTAGCAAATGTTACCATGCTAACACGCTAACTTAACACACGGTAAACATTCCCTCTAAACATCCGTATGTTAACATTATCACAGTGAGCATGTTAGCATGCTGACATTAGCGGGTAGCACAGCCTCACAGAGACACTATCATGGCTTGTTATGCTGATGACACCCAATTGTATGTACCCAAAACAACTGGCGACACGAGATGGCAAGTGCAATTTATACTTGTGCGTCAAATCAATGGCGTAGCCTCTGCGTAGCCCCCTACCCTACGCCGTCACCTACGCCGTAGCCTGACGTGCACCTCCTCAAAAATGTAACAACACGTCGAGTTGATGCGGACCGTAAGTTCTGTGATTTGTTGGCTGGGTAGCCTTGCAATGCCTCCGAGCCAACAGGAAGAGCCCGTGCTTTGAAGTAACTTTTACTAGTGGCCAAAACGGCGGCTGTAACACAGTGGATCAATATATTTGAGCGTCACACCCGTACATAGCTATGCACGTAGACCCTACGCAGGAGTATTAATCAAGCTTTAGTCATTTTCATGTCCAACAATTTCCTCCAGATAAACAACAATAAATCAGAGAGCATAATATTCGGTCTGCCCAACCCCAACCAGCTGATCTGTAATAATCTTGGCAGTCTGTTAATAAACATTAAACCTGCAGCTAGAAAACCGGGACTGCTATTGAAGTTTTTTTGTAGGTCAAGGTTTGTAGGTTTTGTAGATTTTTGTAGGTCAAACATGTGGCAGCAATGTTATTAACTGATTAAAGAAAGCCCAATCACAATTGATTTTAATATTAAGAAATTAGGAGCTTTACTCGGTCAGGCCGTATGTTTTATTATCTCTGTGCTGAAATGCCGTGGCAATCCACCCTATAGTTGTTGAAATACCTGATGCTTTCTTAGCCGGCATGCATATAGCTTTAAGCCAAATGGCAGCTCCATCCTGACATTTTAGCATCTGGCTAGTCAACAATGAGTGTCCCATCAGCAGTAGCCTCAGTGCCGTGATTTAACGACATCACAAAGCATTAGCAGTCCGAAGGCCGAGGGTCAGAGGTCACGTTATCCAGACAACATAAAAAGTGAAGGAAAATGACATCATCTGTCTCTCTCTCTCTCAAACCGCCGACTTTCAGGCCCACAGTGAAACTAATCTAAACGCTGGGTTTGGTGTTTTCGTTGGCTGTAACACATTTAACTGTCACTGCTGTCAACAGACTGTAACACGGCGAGAACTGACAGCTGTGTGATGTCGAAGCCATAAAAACAGCAATCCAAGTCACCAGAGCGTGAACATAAACTCAACTCCTCCGTTAGAATCACAGAGTTACAGCATCTCACAGTACCATGCTGTAAATCACACAAAAATGGTGCTTGAGAGGAAATTAATTCACATAATTTAAAAATATCACTGGCTTTCGTTCAGTTGGTGGTTGTTTCCATTATTTGTTAATCACTGCAGTGCTGAAGTAATCAGTCTGTTCATCATTAGTGTGACAATAAGGTGAAAGAGTTCAGTATTTGCTGGTTACGCCTTCACTAATGTGAACAAGATCGTGCTTATTTGACTTTCATCATTATAAACTGAAACATGGGGGCTTCTCCAAACGAGCATTTCCTTAGCGATGCAATCAGCGTTTCACTGGAGTTCAGCACTTTGTTCCTAATTGAAATCTTTCAACAACTGTTGGCTGACTAATGGCTCTGTCTTTAAATCTCACTAACACATCGAATCTTGCTGTTGTGAACTGGACACAAACAAATAAATGTAAGAACACAGTAAAAGTTACGAGCTGGAACTGTTTCTTGATGACCAGCTGCTGGTCTCAGAGCCAGGCTACGTGTCCCCCCGCCCCCAGTGGTGGACATTACCTAAGAATATTTACTAAGGTACTGTACAGATTAGAGGTATTTGTACATGAGTATTTTCTTTTCATGCCACCAGGGAGATACTTTTTACTTCACTACATTCATCTGGCAGCTTCAGATACTTTACAAAGTCACATTTTTACGCACGAAACACATGAAGAGTTTATAAAATATGATGTTTTGTCATAAATTAAACTCCCAACAGTTTATACAAGTACAGCTAGTACAGTCGTTGCTTGACAGAAATTGTAGTAGTAGTAGTAGTAATTTTTCATATAAAAACAAGGGAAGGGAGCTCCTGAAAGATGAATCCATCTTCACTGCCGCTGGCCAAGCTCGGACTGCAGGACAAAGTTACTCAGATCTGATTCGTTTATAACAAGTCACTCTAGAGCGACCATTGCGTTTGTGAACGCAAACACGGAGGTCGTTTTAGGCTCTCGGTCATTGTGGCAACATTTCTCACTATTTTCAGTATTTTTACAATCGATTGATGGAGATTAGAAGATTAATACATAGTGAAACAAGTCATTAATCGCAGTCTGATACTAAATAGTTAATCCTGCTTATACATGAATGCATGAGTAATAATAATCTATTGAAATAATAACAGTCACAGGACAATTTTCTTTCTGCATCATACGAACATATTTTTACTTAAGTAACATTTTCATTGCAGTACTTTTACTTGTAACATAGTATTTTTACAGTGAGGTATTAGTACTTTTTACTTAAGTAAAGGATCTGAATACTTCATCCACTACAGCCCCACCTTTATGCTCTTCAGCTCTATACTTAATTCACAGATATGAGATGATATCCATCTGAACATTTCAGTGTTTCAAGAAAATATGCAATAAATAATAAAAAGCTGTTTGTGTCGCAGCTCTTATCAAACATAAGCTGTGATCAGCATCAGGAGGCCTGGAGTAAACCCAGACTTTGATCAGCCTCAAGCTAGTTCTGTACAGAAGACGTCCTGATGAGTGTTGACCTGCTGCAGTAAAACAGAGTGACTTTAATGCACTGCGAGAACAGACAGGAAGAAAACCCTCCGTCCGTCTCCAGAGCGTCTCGGCGGCGCGCTTAAAGAAGTTTAGGTTTCCTCGTCTCTGCCTGATCAAACTGATGAATTGTGAAACACATGATGGACTGAAGGTAAAGTAGTACAAGGTGTAGAAAGTAAAAAGAGACAGACTGAACTTTTAATTACATTTTTCTCTTTCCGTCTTTCACCACTGTGTGTGCATCATGAATATTTAAACCAGAGGGAACAGATTGCTTCGTCGCGTCCATCCAGCGCTGCAAATTCATGCAGCTCCTGACATTAAAGAAAACTCGCCTCTTTGTCAAGTCATGCGTCTTGTTTCCTTGTCCCACCCCCCCACCCCAATCCCCACCTCCCCCACCCCAATCCCCACCTCCATCTCCAGTATGGAAATGGGACTGAATGACAAGTGGAGCGAGGTCAGCGAGCGAGCCCGCGGCCTCGACCACATAAAGAGAGCGATTCATGTGTCTGCAGGGCTGGACGGCAGCCGGCAAACCCTCCGCCTCGAGTCAGACATTTTGTGGCCTGGTTCACACAGTCACACTGAGGGTTTCACACCACGTTCACGCAGAAATTCACCTTGAAATGAAGAAGTGCAGGGCTAACACGTCTTTTCACAGTGTCTCACGCCTGTTTACGTCCATAACCGTTCGATTCCCGACCTGATCTGTTTGAGTTTTAGAAAGATATCTCAAAAGTTAAGCGAGGGATTATTATCAGAGTTTTCATCCATATTTATTCCGCTGCGTTGGCGTGGTGGTGAAATCTCCACATCTGGTTTGTGTAATTAGTCTGCCGAGCAGCCTCGATTGCAAGTTTTGTATTCTAATCAAATGTGTGGGTGGATGCAAAGTGATGAGGCTCTTAAATTTCCAGCCGAGGCCCCGTCTCTGAAGTGTCGCAATTTAAAAGAATCTTTCAGCGTTGGAGGTCTGAGCTCCACGCAGAGGCCTCTGGTATCAACACTGCGGCCCCTGTCATACATGTGGCTGTAAATCTGTGCTCCCTGGTGAATTACACTGCGAGTGTATTAAATAAAACCGCTCCCCTTCACCCCCTGAACACATTTATACAGACTAATGCGCTTTCAGCAGCAGTATGTTTGGTTACCGTCTGCACTCTCCGATCTCATTCTTATAAATCCAGACGTCCAGTTTGGAGAAGACATGACTTTAAAGCGATCTGTGACGATTCTCAGTCATCCAGGTCTTAGTTTATCCAAGGTGGGTTAAAATCAAGAGACTTCTTTAAGACCCCAGAGAGGTTAAATAGCTGGGACTCCTTGTCCTGCAGTCAGAACTGAAGAAGCTTCTCAGATGAGACACAAAACGTCCTCAAGTATCTTCAACTAAGTCCAGTTGCCTTTGATTTTAACCCACATTGGAAACCTTTAAAGCTGCATTCATCGATTCTTGGCCACTAGGGGGCAGAATAACTTTTCAATAACCTGGCACATCATCCTTTTGTAAAGTCCTTCATGTTAGCAAACTCTGATCTTCACTCCCCTTTAGACTCTGGTTTGGTTAAGGAAACAGATCTGGCTCTTTAGCTGCTGGCTGTTTCATTTTCTACCTTTAAAAGAGATTGCAGATTTTCCTGTTAGACAGCGCAGATTTATTTCCCCCGCATGATTAAATGCATTTGACTAGCTGGTCTGACCTGGCCTATAGTTCACTGACGTCTAGATACGTTGAGGAATGGTGGCAGAAAACAACTCGGTCAGGTTTAGGAAGAGATCAATTTACACGGGACTTTAACACCAGCCTACTGTGTTGGTTTGACCCAGCTATCCACCCCAGACACCTCTTTACGTGGACTCTCTCGCGCTTCACACTACGTCATCGGACTTCCTCCTTTGATACCATCATACAACAACTAGAGGTCGCAGCCTGACGTACGAGATGAGAGATCTACAAGTGACGATAGATACTAGGAGGATCTGAAATGTCATCAGTGGGGTAAATACCTAGGGTAACAAGTGGGAGTTAACACCACAAGTTCCTTCGAGAAAAGTATTTGTTTAAAAGAAGACGATATGTAACGCTGTTGAGGTTGTTTTATATCAACAGGAGGAAACATTTTGAATCAACGGATCCTCCTGGTAGTTTCACATTTATTTATTTAGCTAACATTTCATGATGCACTTATTGTAACAGCGTCAGCTAAAGAAATCTAAAGCACGCCTGGTCAAGGTTAGAGAACTATTACTGTCCTATGGGACAAGAAGCACAGCAGGTTCAATATTTAACCAAAACCACCCTCTTTTTTGTAGCCTGAACGTGCAGACGGTGAACTGTTCTCTCAGGTGTAACCTGCTCTTGTCCTACAAATCATTTAGTAAAACATTTAGTTTAAATGTGAGTTTTAGGACAGGCCAGCATAAAGTCGGGGACGCTCTTCTTTATTTTCTGCATCGGCCAAAAACAAACCAGGGTGGATTTTTACATAAACATCTCACCTCATGCAGTTTCATGTTGGCGGCGGTTCCCCAGCTGGCCTGCTCTACTGACTACAGGGGGGAAAAGGGGGGAATGCCGCCTTCTTCTGCTCAGAATAATGTCATCAGGATCAAACTCAACCTGCAGGTGGGGAGATCAAATCTTCCCCTTCAGTTTAATTAAAGCACATTCCTCTCTGCGCCACCCGACTCACCTGGAACTCATTCAGCTACAGATTATTTGTCAAAAAGCTTCTGTACGTTTAATTTGATCAGCTAAAACAACACCTGTAAACCATCTTCAGGTGTCCCCATACACCTGAAGAACAGATAACCCCCCCCCCCCCCCCCGCCGCCGCCCCCAGCCATCACCTCGCGCCTCCTTTCAGAGACGTCTTGTTCAAACCTTCAACCTTCTGGGACCACAACATGTTCTCTGGGCGTATCTGCTCACACGTTGTGTAACAGCTGGCACAAACAGAGTCCACCTTAAACAGCACTTTCTTTGATAAAGTCCGACCCTGATAAAGTCCAGAGCATCACGTCACCGCAGAGGAACTGTGGAGACTTTTAACTCTTATCTACCACTCGAACAACCGTGTCATATTCTAATCAGGTGTCCGTTACATCCCTACATTTAGGTTTATCTCTCTGATCCCTCTGAAATGTTTCTAAACTGATCAGGAGCTGATTTTTATCATCCTGTCACTAACAAGATGTCAAGAAGTCAAACTGTTTTGACATTTGAGGGCACTGAAGACATCCTAAACAACGTGACTTTCCTAAATCTACCACGAAAATAGGAATATTTTCTATTTTATGATTTTTATGCACACAGACTCTGGTCTTCAGACTTGACCTATATTTATCTAAACTATTCTCTGGTTCAGCAGCGGGAGTCAAATCCAAGATAAAGGTGGTTACGAGGAAACACCTGAACAGAAAGGACTGCAGGACTGTTTTAACTCGGTGTTCCTGATAAACAGCGAAGGTGTCTGTTTTATATTCTGGTGAACGTCTGTTGGTGCCCAGCAGTGGTAAAGATTAAAGTACCCTGCAGGATTTTTACTTTGGAAGTACATTTAGCAGGTAATACTTTGATACTTGAACACACTCTGAAATGCAGGACTTGTACTGGAGTATTTTTACACAGTGGCAATGCTCTACTTTTATTTAAGTAAATGATCTGAATACTTGATACTGATTTTACCTCTTTATTCTCTACAGGAATTTTCTTTAGTACTATCAGTATCAGTCAAATATTCTTATGATGCTCCTGTGCACATAATATATAAAGTAGTATAAAGCTACAACAAACTATTTTTTATTCTCGATCAATCGGACGATCATTTTCTTGATTAATCGTTTGCTTTTATACATTTAAAAAGTGCAATTTTTGAGGATCCGTTCCACCTCAACACCACTAATACTCGTTATGTTTACTATTTATTAATTATTACAATTTACCATTACTGTACATATTTCCACACTCCTGTTTCTATTTTTTTATTATTATTTCCTTCACCTTAAATGCCGTGATGTGCAAGACTTTCCCCTCAGGGATCAATAAGGTGTTTCTGATTCTGACTCTTAAAAAGTCGTCTTCAAACTTCTTTTTTTTGTCTGAGAAACGAACCCGAAGAGATTCAGTAACTCACACAGGAGAGGCTGCAACAAATGATCAATCGATTAGATCAGTGGTTGTCAAACTCTTTCACATCCAGGACCCCTAATAGGACCCAAAGTAGACCACAGACCCCTGTTTGATAAGATTTTGTCCCTTTAAATTACTTATTTATTACAGAAAGTGCATGAGAAGAGCTAAAGAGCCCAAACTTCTGTCGTTGTGTTACATGGAATAATATGTGAAAATGAAAGATTCCCCTTTTTGCTGGGGAACCTCCTCAAGGATCCCTGGGGGTCCGCGGACCCCACTTTGATAGTTCATTCATTCTCTGTCAGTTGACTAATCTGTTCAGCTCTCTATCGCCGATTATATCCGAATACTGAAGGAACACAACCACTGAGGTCGCATCTCTCTGGGGCGTTTACATGGCAGAGAAACTCACACAAAGTGTTTCTGTTAAATGACGATCCAACTTTTTTTCAGTCTCAATACATTTAAATTCGATGACTTTTCAGAAAACAAAATACACAAAAGGGTTAAAGTAAAGTAGTTTGATGTAAAGATCCCACAGGTTACTGCTCTTTGTTGTTTAACCTAAATTTAAAAGCCAAACCAGAACGTTACATGACGACATCAGCTGCTTCTTCATCTGCAGCAAATAAACTCACAAATATATCAAGAAGTAATATCAGATTTTTGTTTCTGGCGTAGGGAAACCAAACAAAGACGTAGCTGAAGAGTTAACTGACTAAAAACATGATAAACTCTTGAGTTTCTGAATCCAGGACATTTTAATAATAACAGCCTTTATTTTTATATCACTGTTCTTTCAGAAAATGCAGCTGTTGTAGCAGAGAGGACAGACATAGAAATACATAAATAAAAATGTGTTTAATCAAATACAAAAAAAAGCATAATAGTCTTGAGCTGCTTTCTAAAACTCTCTATGGAGGCAGCTTCTCTTATGTGTAAAGAAAGTCAGTTTCAAGCCATAAAAACACAACCAAACTTTTTGCTGTTGGTTCTCGGTGCATTAAGCAGAGCTGCAGCAGAGGAACTGACAGAATGTGACCAGATGACAGGAATAACGACTCTATTACTAACAAATCTACAAAAGCGTCACCACACAGCTGCGATCAAATATCCTCTGCTGATCAGAAGCAGTGTTTTACACACAGGAGGAATCTGCTTTGGTGATGAGGTGCTACACGCAGACAAACATATAAATACGGAATAAACAGATGCAAAATACTTTGACACTAATATTACAAAGACTTCCCCTCAGAAGAGAATAAAGGCTCTCATGTAACTGCTCAGTGGAGACAGACTGTAAACGTGCAGCTACATGCAGCCAGCAGCATCATGGAAAACAGGATTTTTCCCCCTTTTTTCAGCTCTCAGGTCAGAAAAAAACCTTTATTTCTGTTTTCCTCATTAAAAACCCGCCAATCAAAAAAGCTTCACCAGAGAGAGAGAGATGAACATCTGTCCAGCTGCTGAAGCTGCAAATAAATACTGTTTCATCACAAACAACGAGCTCAGCCTGAACATGTTTCAGTTCAGAAGCATGATGAAGAAATTAAAAGTTGCACATCGGGAAGAACGAAAGCTGCCACATGAAGCTGTCTGCTGGGCTCTAATGGAGGTGAAACCATCACAAAAGACTTGAGCACTCACATGTTTTCACTGCAGCGGCAGCTGGTCCCCCTGCAGGATCATCCTCCCGCTCCCAAAACTCTGAGCGAACTTTTACTTGCGCCAAAAAGTTTGGAGACTCCAAATCAACGAAATCCAAAAGGCGCCTGGTTCACGCGCAAAAGTCTCCAAAGTTTTGGAGAGAGGTGGAGAAAGAGAGAGAGGCGGCCCTGCCCGGGTGGGTTCGCTTTGTTAATCCGGACTCCCCGGCTGCGGTGTGAGGATGCTGCTCTGAAGGCAGCGGAGACTCTGAGCGTCGCTTTGGGAGGAGAAGAGGAGTCAAGCTGCAACGACGGAAACCACGCACTTCCGGACACGGTTTCAAAATAAATACAGCCGGACAAACAAAACCAAACTTTCACAATAAAACCAGTGAGTCAGACACACGTTGAATCATCACCGCCCTTCAGACAAAGAACCTGTCCGCTCTGAGTTATTAGAGAAGACGTACAGGGCTACATACTCTTCAACAAGCGTGTGCGTGAGCTCAGGTTGGGTGATTTTCTTGCTGTATGTGTAAACACAGCCTGGATAAACACATCAAACGAAGCATCTTAACTTCTAAAAATACTCTGGAGTAAACTGCAACAAAGGAAAGAGTTATTAATATAGACAGTTAAGACACGTAGAACAATGCTCTACATCAGGAGGAGGTGAAACAGCATTATGTTACTTATCAAAAGCACCTGCTGTAGAACAGTGTGCGGTTTGGTTGAAGAGAGGCAGACGTTTACATGTCTAAGGACAGAGCTTTGTTGTCTGTGTCTGAGGCTGAAGCAGCAGTGTTAGCCTACTTTTAAATGGTAGGAAATATAACGAGGATCAGAATGAGGTCAGAGTATAATTACACATTATGGAGGGTCGGGGAAAATATTGCATAACGCTGCATCAAGTAGCAAAAACTCATTCTTTGCATTAACCCAAGCTTCGCCCGAGGACCAAGTCCAGATCTGCGCCAGGGCCCTGGTCAATGGCACTGACTGCTTTGATGGATGTACTTCCTGCAGCAGCTGAAGAAGTTCAGCCTGCCAAAGACAATGATGGTGCACTTCTACACCTCCTCCATCACCATCTGGTGCGCTGCTGCCACTGCCAGGGACAAGGGCATCATTCGCTCTGCAGAGAAGCTGATCGGCTGCAATCTTCAGGACCTGTACGCCTCCAGGACTCAGCTGACCCAGCTGACCCCTCCCACCCTGGACACAAGCCGTTTCAGACTCTCCCCTCTGGCAGGAGGCTGCTGTCCATCAGGACCAAAACCTCTCGCCACAAACAGCTTCTTCCCGTCTGCAGCCTCATCAACAAGGTCCGGGTTCCCCCACTGACACCCCCCCTTCAAATAATGCAAATGTCTCTGCACATGTAAATACTGTGTCATTTCATATCATGCACAAACCCGGCACGTTGCACAAATGTGTTGTTAATTGTTCATCTTTGTTGTTGTGTATTTTTATGTTGTCAATTTACAAATTTATGCACACAATATCCTCTTCGTTGCAACACGTCTGCACAACACAAACCAGAATAATGCACATGTAAATATCTGCCACGTTGTTCTTTCTCTGCAAATAAGTTGGATTATTTTCTAGTTTGGTCAGGAAACCCACACAGACACGGAGACAAGATGCAAACTCCACACAGACACGGAGACAAGATGCAAACTCCACACAAACACGGGGACAAGATGCAAACTCCACACAGACACGGGGACAAGATGCAAACTCCACACAGACACGGGGACAAGATGCAAACTCCACACAGACGACCAGGGTTTTTTTGTTACTTCTTTTGGACAACGCACACTTGTTTCTTCTATCTGGTACAAGCTACTTTTCTTTTTTACCAATTATGCTTTTAAGAAGTGATGGGGACAAAATCAGCCCTTGACACCTACGCTGTCGTGGCTCAATTGTTGATTGTCTCTGGGATAAAATAACATGATGAGGATCCCAAAGGTGTCCAGGAAGTGACTGAAAGCAAGTAAACCAAGGAGGAAGGAGGGGGGAGGGGCGGCGCCTTTTTCAAGCCACATCCCCAGACTTTGAGAACCCCTGTTTCTACCTACCTCTGCATATTGAAATAATCTAAGTGTGTCTGTCAGTGTAAGAGTAAAGTGTATGTTAGTGTTTCCACCATCAGGTGGTGCGTCCTGCAGGTGGGAGAGTGAAATCATCTGTTCGGCATCATCACAGAAACAGCATGTGAAGCCCCGCGTGGCATTTGATCGATCGCGATAACTCCGCTGTGATAAACGCGGAGCACAATGGAGACAGTGAAGCGAGCGTGAGCTGCTGCCTCTCATTTGCCTTCAAACGTCATGTGGTCAGATCTTCCAGCCTGATAGAAACATGGGAGCGGAGACGGGAGGAGGCTGCAGAGATTTGCATCATGATGAGTCCCTGCAGGAAAACCTCTCCATCATCCTCATCCTCATCACTCCCTCTCAGGGAGGGGACGGCCTCTGATGAAGCCGCTCTGCAGAAAGTGGAAAACATGGCTCAGACTTCATGAAAACTGTTCAGACGGCGGTAATGTGTCTGTGATGAGCTGCGATCGGTGAAGCTCTGGTCGCCACTTTCAAACTCAACAGGTGTTGATTTCCTGAGACTTCCTTTTCCGAAACACTGTCAGCAGATTCAAGCAGACCTAAAGTGCAGAATGATTCGCAGCCTGATGTCTCCTCTTCCCTCTCTGCTGCACTGGGTGACCTTCATCACCATGAACACACACTGCAGTTTATTCTGGCCCCACATTCACCATCCTGCCGCTCCAAACACTCACTACAGCACACGTGGATTCATCCGCCGCGGAAAATAGTCCCCAACTAACGCACATTTTCCTCCCGTTTGTCTGATACAAACTACAGCGAGCATGAAACTATACATGTGTGAGGTGTTTTCTGCAGACAGGAAGTCAGACAGTGTTGAGACGGACTGGCGTGGTTTTGGTTTTGGCCCTGAACCCTCACTGACTTCGCTGCCATCCTGTGGTAAGTGCTTCAGTGTGAGAGGCTCTAAGGGCCCGAGATGGTTTAATGGGACAGAACAGCATTTTGCGACCCATCACGTTACCTTGAGGACGCCAAAACAACTGCGGGTTTGGGACTTTTGAGTTTAACTTTTTTACTTCCTTCACAGCTGAGGAACTGAAGGGGCCGACTGCCCGATTTGAAGGGGCTCCTGCAGAGTAAACTGCTTATTTGGCTTATTAAAACTGCATCACACTTACATGTAAACTTCCTTATTCTCATAGTTGCTCCTTCCATGTCTGTTTACCTTTTCTCCTCCTGGTAACACTATGAACTGTGGGTCATTTCCTCAGGCAGAGTCTGCAGAGGTGCCGACTCACGGAAAGTCTGCTTAAAGGGCTCAAACGGTCGAGGACGGGGTGGTGGACGGGTGTGAAGTTTGCGTCCCGTGATTGTAACCGTTCATTCACAGTCTTTGAACAGGACTGAGGGACGTTCACCACGATGACCACGTGTTAACTTTCAAACACACAGTGACGTCATGTTGTCCCGTGAAATAACGAATGTTTGCTGCGTCTCTGAACTGGACCGGGAGCCGCTTCAGTTCCAGGAACACCGGCCTCCCGGAGCTTTTATACGAGTTAACTGAAGGCGCCACTTTCTGCCCCGGGCTGAGGACCTGACCCCACTCTGAAAAGAAAATACCTTCTTAAGAGACAGGAGTCTCAGTCAGAGGGCCGGGTTATGTAATATTAATAAAAAGAAGAAAACGTTTTGTCCCTGGCAGAAACACTCACAAAATAAAACCTGTTTTATGACAGTGGACTGAACAAGAAGTACAGAGACGAGAATCAGAGCACAAAGCATTAAAAAGGTCTTCGAGGTGAAACACTTGGCTGATTTATCGACCTGATTTATTAGTTTCTTCTAAAAATAGAAGCAAACGGGGACAAAAACCGACCAGGAGACACCAAATACACCCGGAGAGACAGAAAGACTTTTAATTTGAAAGGCAGATAATGGCAGACAGACAGACAGACAGACAGACAGACAGACAGACAGACAGACAGACAGACAGGAAGACAGGAAGACAGACAGGAAGACAGGCAGACAGGCAGACAGGCAGGCAGACAGACAGACAGGAAGACAGACAGGAAGACAGGCAGACAGACAGACAGACACAGACAGACAGGCAGACAGACAGGAAGACAGGCAGACAGGCAGACAGGCAGGCAGACAGACAGACAGACAGGAAGACAGACAGGAAGACAGGCAGACAGACAGACAGACAGACAGACAGACACAGACAGACAGGCAGACAGACAGACAGACAGACAGACAGACAGCTTCAGATGTAGTTTAGAGGAAGTTAGTGATGATCTGAAAATGTCTCTGAATGAAGAGGACACCTGTTGTCTTCATGGTTTCTGCTGAACCACCAAATCCATTTTATACCACAAGCTTTGCAGCCAGAAATGTTAATCACAATCTTTGGCACTCTGAGTGATCAGCTGTCAAAGGTTAAAGGATCCCTCTCGGAAAAGCAAAATCTCTGAATAAAACAACATTTGTTATCCTCCCAAAACAACACGATTGTTTCCTGTAGCAGCCCACGACTAGCGACCGGAACTAAACGACGTTACGCAAGTCACATGACATTAAACACGCGGTTAACGTGAAACAGTCGCAGTTTGGTGAGATTGAGGGAAAACGTCGTGGTTCGGGTTAAAATCAAGGGAGTAAGCGAGAGTTCAAACAGTGAAGCTGACCACAGCCTGCATGGAGGAGTCATCAGGCCCCAAAAGATAAGAAGCTGTCGGGCAATCTAAAAAACCTGTTCTGACATCAGTGACGCCAGCTGGTAGCCTTGTAGTCGTACTACCAAGCGGGAAGCTTACGGTCAGAGAACTGATGCGAACGCAGAAGTCCCTTAAACCAGAATTATATAGAACGGCCAGCAGGGGGCGACTCTACCGATTACAAAAAGAAGTCCGGCTCCATTAGAAATTATGGTAAAATGTTTCTACTTGTCAGCTGATTTATTCCCTCAGTAAACACTTTCCTGATGAGTTTATGGTCTCAGTCGCTAGTTTCAAGTCTTCTTCACCACAGCGTGATGTTCATTTAGTAAATTATGGTCCCATTTAGAGCTAATCTAGGTAGCTAGCTCAGCACGTCCAAATACGGTCACGTCTGGTGCCACTGGTTGCAAAAACTCAACATGGCGGCACCCTATAGGCCAAATTTGAGGCTTCAAAACGGCATACCATACGTGTGACATCACCATGACTACGCCCACTTCTTATATACAGTCTGTGCGTACTACACAGGACCAAAACTGGCTTCACTGCTCTCCATTCAAACCCACAGAGAAGCTTCGTCCTTTAATTATATTGTGAAGGTTTAAGAACATTACGTCAGTCACGTGACGGGAGTCAGTAACGCTATTTAACTTTCTCGCTATTTAAACTAGTCGCTAATATATAATCTCCCTACTTCCTCTTTTGCTTCCGTCGTACTAACGGAAGTTTCCACAGATCAGTCAAAGTGTTTTCAGACTGTCGTCCCGAGGACCTGGAGCTACATTCTTAAGCTAATGTTTTCATTTCTGTCAAAGTAAAGACACTTAACACGTTTCCATCGGCTAACTTTTCAAAAACAGAAGAATCTCTTTTTTAAACTTAAAAGTTTTAAAGTACAGACAACAAACTGAGAAGAGCAGCGAGACATTTAAAAATGGACAAACATGTCAGGGTTTTTTTTTGTTTTTTTTTACAGTGCAGTGACAGATTTAGGGTTTAGAAGTAAAGATGGACTTTATGTGAACTTGTTTTAATGCGTTTTAAGACGAGCTGGGACACTTTGAACTTTAGGTTTGTAACCCCCCCCTACTTTCCTCAGAAAACACCATGACGACCCAAACTGGAACCACCTGCTTCCCTCCATTACACAAGCCTTCACCTCCAGCATCGCTGACTTCCTCTCATGACGTCTGAGTCCCCTTTGTGACGACTGTATTTTGAAATTTAACAAATGAGGTTAAAGTTCACAGGTTCCGCTCCTGAAACTTTAGTGTCTCGTTCCGGGGACATCCGAGACCCCAGAAACTGAAAATAGGAGACTTTTTGGTGACAAAGGGGAAAAAAAATTATATTTAAGCTTTTAGAGCCACTTTGTCTGAGCCGGTGGATTTATCTATCAAAGATCTAGAAGTTGGACAAAAGATATAATAAACACTAGGCTATAGATCATTTGGTGGCAACTGAGAAAGCAGTTTCAGCTTAGTTCATGTTCTAAAATAGAGTATTTTATATAAAGCATATTTTGAGGTCAATCAGGCGTCGGCTTTCTGCTCGTACTGACTCTGAAGCTGAAAGGCAACAAACTTTCAGAATATGAGCTTCAACATTTTAAACCAGACATCCAACTTTTCATAAAATAATAAATGAAAAACAGGAGAGGAGAGTTCAGGCTCTTTGTTTCAGCAGGTTTGTGCCACAAACACACATTTTAAAATCAGTGTTTTGCAGGAAGTTGAATTCAAACTTCATCTAGAAAAACAGAGAGAACAGCTCCATTACTGGGGCTTCAAACGAGCGTTTTATTGGAAACCAGTCTACTTACCAGGAGTCAGTGGTTCTGGGGTGACGTAGAGCCTCCTCAGGGGGGTCGTGGACGTTGAGCGGTCCTAAATGATGATGCTAGCAAGGCTATGTTGCTAACCTGAATCTTCTTTATTTCTGCATTGTAAATGATTGATACACATTAAATCCACTTTAGGTGGCGTTTCTGTTGATGTCTCCCAGCAGGCTGAGCTAATGTTATCTAGAGACCCTGAAGAAGGTGTTTCTGATACTGATGTGGTGTATAACTGAGATCTGCCAGCATTAGCTGTTGTCAGGACTCTACCCCGTTTATCACTCTGCTGGTGGTTATGAACATCCTAACTAATCCATAACAGCTCATTTGTTGGCAATAAGAAATAAATGCAAACTGCATCGATCCTGTGCCTGATTTTATGGAGAAAACTGGTTCACATCTTATTTTGGTTATGTCATGTTCATGTTAGCTGGCTCAAACCCTGAACTTGAATTAATTTATATAAAAAACAAACAGATAAAACCTTTGTTTAGAAGACTGGAAATGATTGGAGCCTCCCGGTGCACGAGCTCGGCTACAGATACCCACGCACAAACGCCAACAACACAAAGCATCATTTCAAATATTTTATTCAAATGAACTTGAACCACTCTGATGATGAGATATGAGAGAACACCCTTAAAGTCCTGCCCACTACAATAAGTTCTGAGAAACTTAAATTAATTGTTAAATAACAAGCAGAAACTAAATCACGGCCTCAGAGACAGAGATATGTCAACACTAAATCAAAGTGTAACCCAAATGTAGTCAAACACATTCTGAACTGCATTTTACAGGTAAAGAAAAGAAAGAAAAAGGTTTGAGGGTCAGTTCTTCCGTTAAGAATACAATGGAGGAAGATGTGGCCGCTGTCAACTAACTCAGCTGCAGAGGACGAGAAGAATCTGAAGAAACCGGCTTCTGGAAAGCTGCTCGGCAGTCAGATTCATCACCTGCATGCAAGAGGAACTGCTCCACGAGTCAGCCGGCTCAGTCAGTCAGAGTTTAGTCCGTAGCAAACGTCAGTCGGTGGTCAGCTGTGATTTCCTGCTCTAGCTAAGTCACGCGTCATGTTCGTCAGTCTGCTGGGGGCGGCTGTAGTTTTTGAAACATGCTTCTTCTTGTAGAGTCCGATGAGAAGACGGCGATGAAGGCAGAGCCAGGTTCAGAAAGAAGAATCTGATGATTCACACCATTAGAGTCAGTTTATCAACACTAAACCAGAGAGAGGAGCCGGACGTTAGCAGACGACGGGGGAAGAAGCGCAGGATCTGAGCGCAGAAACAGAATCTGATCGCAAACTATTTCTGGATTTAATTTTAATGTTTTGTTTTGATCCTGTCTTATGACTTATTTAGTGTAAATTGTAAACCACACTGAACGGCCACTGTGTATGAAATGAGTGCGCTCTATTAAACTACTTCTATTTGGCTGCATCACAACAATGTCTGTATGTGAGGATCCTGATGAATCTGGAATAAGCCAATAACGGGTCAATAAAGAAGCTCTGCCCTGCTGTTTGGGCTCTAATAGCCGTCAGTCTGTCAGTCAGTCAGTCAGAGCGACGCAGGGTCGGACACTGGCAGCCATTGTTGCAGACTGATTTCCATCATGTCCTCTGACGGCGAGCTGAACGGCCTCAGTGTGTGTGTGTGAGTGTGTGTGCGTCCTCAGATCAGTGCAGATAGAGAGAGCGGCGCTGCTGGAGAGAAAAAGGGGAGGGAGGCGTGGAAGGAGGGATTGGATCGGAGGAGGACAAAGGTTTCATTCTTTGCCGGTGGTGAGGAGCTGCAGGGCTTTCTGGAGGTTCTGGATGGCCGTGCCGACGTCCTCGTACTGCAGGGCGCTGCCGGCGTACTTGCAGTACTTCTGGGCCTTGGTGAAGTCGTCTGGGGAGAGATGAACGCCGCCTGGAGGGAGGGATGATGGGAGGGCGGGGTGACAGGAAGGAAGAATTGGAAGATAGCAGGAGGAGGGGAAACAGAGTCAGATATCAGCTAATCAGAGGAATCGGGGATGATTACCGAGGCTGCGACCAGCGGCGCGAAGACTGATGCTGACATAAATCATCAAACCGTTATCACCAGAAACATTTCAGTGAATGTTTGTCTCTTCTTCTCACACACAGAAAACATCCACAACAGCTTCCTGTGCTTCTGTAAACCTGAATCACAACCTGGACCTTGAGTCTGATACAAATAACAATTCTATGCATTTTAGATCCCATAATAAATAAATAATCACACGTTTGGTCAGTAAAATGTCAGAAAATACAGAATTATGATCATTAAAAGTTGTCAGATCTCAAAAAGATTCAGTTATAATGAAACAGAGGATACTTTGGAAAACGAATGAACGAATAATTGATCAAACATTTCTGTCAACTGAGTCATCTTTTTACAGTTTTTAAAGACGCCGTTTCCAGAAAACTAAAACAACCTAAAACAGGACAGAAAAATCTTGGAAGTGGAAACAACAGATTTTACATTTTGTGTTTCGTTGACTAAATTGATTTCTGAATAATAATAATAAGACATCATGTTCCAGAGAGAGACAGTAAAGAGAGAAGAAGAAACTCGGCGTCCCTTTTTAACGCCCTGGGTAGCCTTATGCAACGTCCAGATAATAAAAGTAGTGGTTACTACGTTACTTATGTGACTCCAGTGAAGTAAATTATGTAACATCACTAAAAAGAATCAATGTTGACTTTTTGACTTTTGACAAAGCGTCCGTATGTGACGCCCTGAGAATGAGGACGGGCTGGAACGTCTTTTGGAATAATTTTATATACAGTATCTCCCAAAAGTGAGTACACCCCTCACATTTTTATACAAATACACAATCTTCACAAAATTACTCACTGTTGTTGCCAGCGGTTTGGACATTAACGGCTGTGTGACGTGTTATTTTGAGGGGACAGCAAATTTACACTGAGCTGCACACTCACTACTTTACACTGTAGCAAAGTGTCATTTCTTCAGCGTTGTCACATGAAAAGATAGAATCAGATATTTACAAAAATGTGAGGGGTGGACTCACTTTTGTGAGATCCCGTAGACACAGTTAGATTTAATTAAATAACCATTTCCTGTGGCCTTAGTTTGATTCCCTACATGTTTTAAAGTTACACTTTTGGGATTTGTGCAGCGAGATCCTCAAAGCTTCACCTCCACCAACAAGTTCAATTTAGTCTTTGACTTAACTCAAGTGTAACAACTGAAATCACTAAACCAGCGCTGGATTACTGGAGCGCTGAGAAGGTGATTTAACAGTTTCTGCTAGAGAGATGGGGTTTTCTGGAAAGATAAATCTTGACACTCCTCTCTTTCTTTTTGTTTTAAATTTAATTCAGCGTTTATTGGCATGAAGTTCTGAACATAAAACAGAACACCAAAGCAGATCTGTTTCTCTGTCTGCTGCCACTTGTTCACTAAAATGTTTGCTTGTGTGTAACGACAGTCACAGTCCTCCCGTCCTCCCGTCCTTTGTCCAATGCAAGTAACATTACACATTTTCACAGCTGCAGACTCAGAGTTAGAAAGGCTGATAAGAGCTCCTGCTAACGTGGGAGCACTTGTCTTTTTTTGGTCTTTATCGTTGGGGTCCACGCAGACATCGTGGCCTCATCTTTCCACACGGAGTTTGCCTTTAATAAAGGCCATCAACAACAGCTCTAACCCTAAAAGCCGGCACTCGGCCGGGACTCCCCTGAAATATGAAGCCGTGCAAGTCACTGAATGTTTCATGACACAGTCCTGAAAATATTTCACAATAAAAGCCCCGTTAAGAAATGAAAGGATTCCGTCCATATAGAGGGTTTTAATTTGAGGATGATCCAGGACTGCAGGACAAACTGACTGCAGTATCAATAAGAGTATTCTCATCAATTAAGTCCTCACTTTGGGAACGGCAAGGGATCAAAAAGACCACGTTAAAATAGAAAGTGTAGTCTGGCTCCAGAAGGATTTAGGTGCTCTCCTGGTACATGTATTATTACATTTATACAGGTCCATTATGAGCTGCGCTGTCGCCACTGAGGCGAACGTGGAAGTACCTGCTGCAGAGCTCAGGGGGCGCCGTCATCTGAACCTTTTAAAATAAAGACTGATCTGTGATCTGCCTGATGACGGGAGCTGTCAGCGAGGAGGCGTGACTACTTACACTGTGTATAAGTACACGGTGCAGCTTCCCTTTGATCAACTCTCATCACTGCGGTATTTAATAAAGAGAGACCAGCGCTGTCCTATAACCTCTGAGACAGACCCCTCCCTGTGAGCTCATCAGGTCCACAACATGCACCCCCACCCTCCCTCTGTAAACCTATGACCCACAAACCTTAGCTCAAGTATGACACAAACATGCTCAATATGTACACACTACTCTAGTTTTTGTTTACTTATCTATACTTTGCACTGTGTACTATACATAATGTGCATGTACTATTTGGCAGAAAGACTTCAGCTGTGAAATAACTCAAGGGCTTGGTCAAAAGTCCTGTGGAATACAGGGAAGTATAAGTAAGTAAGTTGGAGGGAAGTTTACTCAATACAAGTTACTCCTTCTAAACTCCACAGGATGGCTTAGCTGGAAATGTGAGACAGTCACAAACTTGTTTGGGGAAGAGGTCATAGAACACACAGGGAAAAGGTTAGTTATGACAATATCTGAACCACCCGAGTGATTGTTATAATATTGGGAAAGTACCTCCAGAGTTTAAGCAATGAATCAGAAATCGTGTCCTATGAACACACGTTGGCCAGAATCAGTAACGAAGCTTTGAGAGGTCATGGGAACGCTTCCTTGCTTGCAGTATTACTTTATTTATTAATGTACTTTGATTATTGAATTGTTATTTGGGTGAAATATACTGAACAAAATTATAAAGGCAACACTTTTGTTTTTGCACCCGTTCATCATGAGCTGAACTCAAAGAGCTGAGACTTTCTCTTTGTACACAAAAGGCAAAATCTGTCAAAATCTGTGTTAGTGAGCGCTTCTCCTTTGCCGAGATAATCCATCCACCTCATAGGTGTGGCGTATCAAGATGCTGATCAGACAGCAGGGGGATTGCACAATATCATTTTAGCACCCTTGAAAGAATGCAATGTCCAGCAAGTCAAATAAGCTCAACCACAACTTATTTGCTGATGTTTTCAAAAAGGAAAACTTGCACGGTTCTCATTTTCCATGACTTTTCTAGGATTAAATTATGTCACATCAGAGAGATTTCTCTGATTTAATGGTTCTTGGATAAACAACGTTTGTTGCTAATGAGTGACAAGCAGGCTCTACATGAGTCTCCCAAGGTGAGCGGGTTCAAATATATATTTTATCTTTGTCTGATGTCCAAAGCAACAGCCTTGCACTAAAGAATCTCTGTAATTACATTTAACAGCTGCGTTTTACTCTGCGTGTTTCTGCAGCTTATTACACTCACAGCCCTCCACCCATCCCTGGAGGAACCACTACGTCTTATAGTGACACTATAAACTGCGTAGAACCTCCTTCACCTACAGGATTCCAGTGTACGCTATAGGAGGGCAGGACTCATCACTGCAAACCCCCCTCAAAGATCCGTCTAAGGACTCCGTCAGTCATTTTATTAGGTTTTCCCTCGTCTCTCTCGTTTGCTCTTTAAGAACTGGCTGTGAAGGTTCATCGACCCTCTCTCTTCTGGTTCTAAGGGCGTACTCACACTTAGCAAGCGATTCATAGTTTTCACGTGACGTCAGGTTCCAAGAGGAACGCGGCCTCGGAGGGCACAAAAGACAAAATGCCGGATGCTCTGATCGGCGAGGCGAGGCGTAAGGTGAGGGATTCTCCACCAGGTAAACGTAAACATCACCGTGGTCGAGCCCAGGCAGGGAGCTGCCGAATTTTAACGGCAGAAATACGGCAGCAGGTGCTGTATGTGGATCGCACGTGCCCAACACCTGCATATCTTTCTTGTTCTTGAGTTGAGAGGTGATCCCAAATAATCGTGGGAAAGGAAATTTAACGGCTCCAGTGATCACGCTAGATGTGTACCCGAGCCGGTTAAACGTCCTTGCGCACGGTACGTACGCCCTTAGAGACTGTCCTCCCAAGAAGAACGACTCATCTCTACCGTCGACCATCTTCTCTCGTATATTGAACCTTTTTTCTCTTCTTATTTCGTTCCAACACATTTCTCTCCTCCCTTCTGTCGCTTGCCTCCTTACTAATTAATCCTCCATTAAACCCTCGATTTCTCTTTCTCATTACATATCTCGTCTTTCTAACCCCATCCTGCCTTTTTAATGTAAGCCCATTCATTCAGCGGGTGCTTTATTGGTGCACAATCTGCTAAACCAGTGTTATCTCTAACTGAGAAATCTGGCAGTGCTAATATAATACAGCTGCTGAAAGTGGCTCTGCCAGGATTAATTCAAGTGTTTCTATTTAAAAAGGATGTGAAACATATACTGTGGATATTTTGTATTTTGGATATATTCTTTCTCTGTCTCTACTCATTTATCTCTTTTCTGCCCTCCTCTTCTTTCATCTGTCCCCCCTTCTGTTCCCTATATCTTAAGTCCTTTCTTTATTCCTTTCCCATCTACTTCTTTCCCTCCCCCAATCCGTCCTCCCTTCCCCAGAGGACTCTCTTTAACTCGAACCATGCCTCCACACTGCGCTCTGCAAACAGTGCGTGAGACTCTCCATATCAAACACACTGGATCCTACAGCTGCAGATCTCTGCTGCACGTTTCCAGCCACGAAATGACTGACGGCGCAAAATCAAAACACATTACTGAAGAATAATATACATAAGAACTCGGCTTCGCGGCTGACAGGACAGTTTTATAGCAGATCCTCTTATTTTAGAAAGACTGAATCTGATTAAAGTGTATCTGAGTTTGAGGATTACATTCGCTGCTACTGCGTGAGGCTAACGAACCTCCTTTTAAAAGGGTGTTTCCAGAACCAGTGTCTCAGTTACTCTAAATAATCCACAGGCCACGTCGGGAACAGTTTTCATTGGAACTACTTTCTATCGGAGAAATCGTACCAATTCAAACTGTTCTGTGGATGTTCAGCAACACTTGTAGGGCCAAGTAAAACCTAAACCATCTGAGTGTCTCGATGAAACCAGCTGTAAATGAGCACATGTGTTTTCTATTCGATTTTTATTTTTATTTTTTTTTTAGATAATGTCACGGTTCAATCAGTCGCCACATTTTCAAACCTGTGACATTTGGAAATCAAAGACAATTTGTTTTCCACCTAAACACCTCATGTCACCTCTATTCCACGACCATCAGTGGTCGTGGTGGTGGGCTAGTGAGCGTGTATAGGAAATATTTTAAATGTACGCTGTGATGAATTTAACTCCTTTGAAGTTCTCACTCTTAAAGTTGGAGGGCTGCATCATATTTGTTATAATTTATCGCCCCCCAAAACCGCCTGGAGGATTTTTATCAGAACTTCCTGAATTTTTATCTACTCTGGTTTTAAATTATGACAGAATTGTTCTTTGTGGCGATTATAATATTCATGTTGATGACCCCACCAATGTTAATGCAACTGACTTTTTAAATATGGCCACTTCTTTTAACTTCATATCTGCTTGTCGTCACTAAATATTACTGCTCCTCTAAAGGTTAGGCCTACGTCTAAAGCTAGTAAGCAACCCTGGATAAATGACAGCATTCGCAGCCTAAAAAGGGAATGCAGGAAAGCAGAGCGCTGATGGAAAAAATCCAGTCTCAAGTCCATTACCTCAGTCTGAAGGATTTATTAATTAACTACAATAACATGGTTAAGGATGTGAGAACACACTATTTTTCTGAACTCATTACTACACATAAACACAATCCCAGGTTTCTGTTTAAGACTGTGGATCAGCTGGTAAACCCAACCCCTCCTTGTGCCTCAGCTGGAAGTAATGATGACTGTGAATAGCTTTTATCTTATTTTACCAATAAGGTGGTGTCAATCAGAGCCTCTATTACCCCCGCGGCCTCTTACTCAGAGGTTCCTCACCAGCAACAAGAGAGTTTTAACCAGTTTTATCCCATCGACTTGTCTGAGCTTTTAAAAACAGTATCACAAATGAGAGTGTCCTCCAGCCCACTTGATATAATACCTACAAAGTTTCTACTGAAAGTAATAGATTCTGTTGGGCCCCATTTGATCTCTGTTTTCAACAGCTCCTATCTACTGGTTGTGTCCCTGATTATTTTAAAACGGCTTGCGTGAACCCACTTTTAAAGAAACCTGGTTTAGATCCCTCCCTCCCACATAATTTTAGACCAATTTCAAAACCTTTTATTGCAAAGATTCTAGACAGAATTGTGTCCAAACAGCTGCTCACTGTGCTGGAAAATAACAAAATATTTGAAAAGTTTCAGTCTGGTTTTAGGAAGTACCACAGCACTGAGGCTGCCCTGCTTAAAGTCACCAATGACCTTTTAATGTCTGCTGATGAAGGTATGTGCTCAGTCCTTGTACTCCTGGACCTTAGCGCTGCTTTTGACACCATTGATCACAACATCATGTTAGACAGACTGAGGCACTGGGTGTGGATCTCTGGTACGGCCCTAGAATGGTTTTCATCCTACCTGTCAAATAGGAAGTTTTGTGTGTCTGTAAACAACTATGTCTCTTCGTTCTGTCCAGTTAAATATGGTGTGCCTCAGGGGTCGGTCTTAGGACCCATTTTGTTTTCCTTGTATCTGCTTCCCCTTGGACATATTATCCATAAACATGGCATTTCTTTTCATATTTATGCTGATGACACACAAATATACTTGCCCGTCTGATCCACAGACCCTGGAATGCTGAGTTCACTTGACAACTGCCTTTGTGAAGTTAAAAAATGGATGTCAAATAATTTCCTCCAGCTGAACTCAGACAAAACAGAAATCCTGGTCATCGGGTCTCAGCAGATGGCAAATCAAATACTGCCATCTGCTGGTTCCCTAGTAAATCACATTAAGCCTGTGGCAAAGAACCTTGGTGTTTGGTTTGATAGTAATTTAAATTTCGAGCAGCACACCACAAAGCTTGTTCAATCATGTTTTTATCAACTTAGAAATATAGCTAAAATTCGATCTATGTTAACTTTTAAGGACACTGAGACCATTTTACACGCCTTCATCTCATCACGCCTGGATTATTGCAACAGCCTTTTCACCTGTTTAACCCAAAAATCTATTGATCGACTCCAGACTGTCCAGAACTCAGCTGCCAGGCTTTTAACCAGAACAAAGAAATATGACCACATTACTCCTATTTTAGCTTCATTACACTGGCTCCCAGTATGTTTTAGAATTGACTTTAAAATTCTATTGATCACTTTTAAAGCTCTTCATGGCCTCTCGCCTTGTTATATTTCTGACCTTTTAGTCCCATACGCACCAGCACGTACCTTGAGATCCTCGGGCAGAGGTCTGTTGTCTGTTCCAGAGTCTCGACTGAAAACTAAAGGGGACAGAGCGTTTGCTGTCAGGGCCCCGAGGCTCTGGAACAGCCTGCCCGAGGAAATCAGGTCGGCTGAGTCAGTGAACTCTTTTAAGTCCCTTCTTAAAACATACTTTTATAGGAGAGCCTTTCCCGATCTTATTTGACTTTATTTTATCCCTTTTATTTTATTGTATTTTACTTAAACGTGTATTTTAGTATTTTCAATGTTTTCATGCTTTTATCTTGTATTGTTTTTGTATTATTATATTATTATATATATAATTATTATTATTATTACTCTTGGGTATTATTGTCTTTACACTTGTTAAAGCACTTTGTAACTTGTTTTTGAAAAGTGCTCTACAAATAAAGATTATTATTATTATAATTATTATTATTATTCCGCAACAAGTCAAACAATGTCATGACTGTGGCATGCGGGATAAAACACCACTGGTTTGGCAGGGGCAACACGGAGCCATGTGGAGAGTGCGAGAACGTTGCTTATTATGATTGTATAGTTTGTGTTAATATGCTTCGGCAGCGCTGTATTGTCCGGGGTATCTGTATCGATAGGGCAGGTACAGCAGCTCAAGAAGAAAAATCTGAGGAGCGTCCAAGAAAAGTTATGGATGCTCTAGATAAACTATGAAACGGCGTTAACCACAAATGAAGCTTTTCCTCGCTTGAGAGTGCCGAGAGAAGACGAGGACTGAGGGCAAACGTGATGTCGCATTATTACATTTACTCTACCTAAATAACGAATTATCGTCTTGGAACTGAGGACTTCTCTCTGTATTTTCTGACCCATTTCTGAACACGAGCCAAGACAAACTTTGCGCTCTGCAGGTTAAAGAACCAAAACCTTCTCATGTGGGCTCAGTAGGACAAAATATTTTATTGTTATTGAAGTCTTCAGTGCAGGTAGACATTAATATCGGGTTTGGAGTTAGACACCGGTGTAATTTTAACCCTGCTTGGTAGCTACCACCAAACTTGCATCTTCTTTGTGCTGAAGTGATTGTTCACTGGTTTAACTAAGAAGTCACTGCTGTATTTTGGGTTGTACTAACCACTAGGGGTGGGGAAAAGACATCGATACAGCATAGTACTGCAATACTTTCCGTGGCAATACCGTATCGATACAGAGACGCCAAGTATCAATCTTTTATTATATAAGTTGTACGTTAGAATTTTACTTTTTCTGTACTATAATAATAAAATCAGCTGCTTTTTCAGTCCTGTAGAAAAACACAATTATTTAAGAAAAAAGTAATAAATTCCAATACATCACGAGATGTTTAAAATCGCAAAAATTGTGCCATAAGTATTGTGATAATATCGTATTGTTATATCTGATGATCCCCTCCCACCCCCACTAACATCAGCAGGCAGCGGTTCAAAACATGGCTTTCCTTCCACGCAGCAGAGGGGATAAATCTGAAGACCAGCACAGCCAATGCTTCTCTCATAGAGTTAATGTCTAGCACATGAAATAATAACGACACCAAATGATTCTTCTTCTTTAATGTTAACATGGCGGGACCCCACTTGCAGAACTTGGAGTGCCGACTACTGGAACAGAGCAACAGATAATGTCTCTCTTGGCGGAGTAATGCTCATAAAACACGGCCCTCTGCTCTTAAAAATGTCCTGGAGAAGAAGAGGAAAAAACCTGATTGAATAGTGTTGCACCATAAGCCCCTAATCCCATGGCTGATTTCTCTTCTCCTCGAAGACTCGCAAAAATGCTGACTGCATACTCCCAAGGATGGGAAGAGGTTGAGAGGAGGAGGAGGGGAGTGTCATGGAGGAGGAAAAATGAAGAGAGAAAGTCAGGAAAGAAACGAGACACAGCCAGAAACCACAGCGCTTGACAAGGAGAGACATTTAGGGAGTGACGGCATCAAAAAGGAGCCTATGATAAAAAACACTAAATATCATTTTCTAACTATCTGTAATATTTCTAAATCATGAGTAAAATAACAAAGCTGACCATCAGTTTCTGTGTCAACGCTCTCAGCAGGATGACGGTGTTTCAGTACAGCTGCGATTAATACATTTTATTTTCAATTAGGATTTTATGAAAACAAGATAATGGAGATTAAACGATTACTGTGCCTCAGTCAGTTTCGCAACGCTGCCCTCGATTTAAACTGCAGACACTTTTGTAAGATCTGTAACTTTGGCGAGCAGAAAGAGGAGACCAGCTGAAGAGGACCGCTGAGTGAATAAATCACAACGTTTCACACCTCATGAATGAACAGAAAATGCAGAACAGATGAGCTGCTGAGCAGAAAACGTGCTTACGGGGTAATTTTTCTCTTCTTTTCAGGCTGGTTGACATGTTTTAAAGGAGTGCCTTTTCCTCGGTTTATCTGTGCAGACTAAGGTTTAATGTATTCCTCAAAAGAGGCTTTTTCATTTTAATTGTAACAGCTATCGGACAAAAGTGTAATTGCGTGAGTCACACACGGTTTATCTGGCACGCCTGAATTCAAGTAGAGAAAAAGTGCAGTGCTGAAAAGAGAAAACTACTTTTCCCTCGCCGGTTAAGTCTGAGTCAAATCTTGAAAAGACCATGAATTATTCATTGTACCTATTTATCCAGAGTTCTGTTGAGCTTGCATGGTCAAATTTATAGAAAAATATCAAGCTATTTCCACACGTATCTCTCGTTCTACAGTATCTGCAATATTCCACTATTCAGTACTTCAGTTAGATTTTACCATCATAAATCCATGACGGGCTGCAGCTAACGATTATTTTAATTGTCGATTTATCTGCTGAATGTCAGAAATTGGTGAAAAATATTGATCAGTGTTTCCCAAAGCCCGACATGACCTGCTCAAATGTCTTGTTTCCGTCCACAATGCAAAGAGATTTTTCATTTCACAGTCAAAGTTTGTAATTTACTATAAAATGCATGTTGCCGGCTCGTCAGGAGAAGATTTAAGGTTCTCCGTCTTGCTCAACAGGAGACCTAAACTCCACAACCACCCGAGCCACTGCTGCCCCCAAACGTTTCAAGAGTTAACGCCGTTAAGCAAACGGCGCAGCGCTCCGCGGCGCTGATGATGGAGCGGCGAGTGCTCGTCTTTCTACTTTTCCCACCAAGACTAAACTTGCTGATTGAGAGGGTTGAACTGGACACTTTCCTGTAGGACGTCTACCACAGTAACCTCTCTCGGCCACACGCTGCAGATGACTAACCGATTTTACGTTTTGGCGAGCGCTTGAGAGGAGAAAGAAAAGCAGCAGGATGAAAGAAACAATCGTTACTCATATTGGTGCATTAATGCTAAATGCTAAAATTATTGCGTATTAGAAACTTGGCAGTTGTTGAAGGAGAGAAATATTTAGCCAAGAGTGAATTATGGGAAAAGGATGGACTAGAAGCTCTCCACCACTCCTTCCATTTACTCCTCAGTGTCTCGTCGCCTCCCTCTCCTCCTCACTCTCTGCGGCTAACCACCAGCAGCTAATGGTAGACTAGACGGCAGCAAAGTGGTTAAGATTATAGGTTAGATGGCAGACAGATGGTGCAGGGACCAATCAGACGACGACCATCAGCATCACCACCATCTCCTGCAGGGTCACTTTTTCAGCGGTTACTCGCCGGTTACTTTACATCTTCTGGTGTTCAGAAGAAGAGTGCTATTTTTTTTACGAGGGCAGCTTAGTCATGGAAGCCATCTTTTCCAACCTTCTCCCCCGGCTCACTGTGGACCATCAGCTGCCTGCAGCTCTTCTACACAGAATAACGCCACATCTGCTTTTAACATGATTTTACAGGGATAAAAATCTCTGCTCATCAGCACACACGGTCTCCGACAGCAGGTTCTGTTTTGGATCCGGTTCCAGGTTGATAAAATATGTTGATTCACTGAGCTCTAAATGAATCCTGCCTGTCGTTGCTCTTTTTTATGAACAATGTGCAAAACATTCTTCAGGCCATTAGGTTCTTTAACGCTCATTGGTCGATAACGTGCCTTGCATGGCTGACAAACTGCACTGATGTCACTTCATTCTGCTGCTTCTTTACAGTAGGGCTGGCCCGAATGTCATTGTTTGAGCTTCGACGCTTCGATAGTAATTAACAGTGAATAATCGAAGCTTCAAATCTTTGTTTTTAACTTTGTGATGGCAAGGATGGCAGACCCATGTGCAGGACTAAGAAAGGGAGGACTTAGATAAAAGAGTGATATTTATTGCAGGGTAAAAAGATCGGATATTTAGTAGGTGAAGAGCGAGGCAGAGTGAAAATAGATGTGTGCCGAACCGGGTTGGTGGCTGCCGTACAGAGTCTGATCCAGCAGGTCCAGAGCAGAAAACGAGAATAGTTTAGCCGGGCGGGGTCCAGCAGACAGGATGAGTATTCTATATATATATATATATTTATTTATTATAGTACAGTATTTGGTGCTTTTGTAAATTGTGCTATTTCAACAAATCACACGTAAGTAAGATCAGTAATTTTAGAATATTATCCCCTCACCGGCAGAAATCTAGCATGCTAAACAGCTGGAGCCGTCGGCCGACTCGACATCCAGCCAATGAGAGCAGGCAGCTACTTTTTCACCGCAAAACCTTTTTTACTCCCCTCCAGCTCTCTATGAAGCTCAGACGATGCCTGCTGCCTGATCCATTCTTTCACCCAGATTCTTCTCTTTATAATTAATCGCCTGTGGTTTGGCATCATTTCCCGAGTCACTTTTCAAATGTTTTTCATGACAAAACGTGGTTTGGAGACCGGACAGAGTCGTTGTCAGCTCACACCACAGCAGTGGTGTAGTCTGCACCAGGCTTGAGATCGTTTGTGAGAAATGAGAAGCACCTGTGTTACGTCACTTTACATTTTACGCAGACCGTGTTTACACGCAGCGAGGCGTCTTTGCTGAAACGACAGAGGTTTCTGTAGGCTGAATGTGCCAGATAAACGTTCTCTCATATCAAAATCAATAACTGAAGATGATCAAGTTAAAATTTCCGGTATTTGGATCTGCGTTGGATTCAGTGGGCTCTGGCTGTGTCAGATACAGTGTAATCAACATTTACCGTTTTCTGCTGTTCGTCTATTTTGTCGGGTTGTAGGTGAAGGATTTGAAGCGAGCTGCCACTCAAAACTGTTCCTGCATATTCATCAGCTGAATCATTGAGTTTTAGTGATTTTTGTCACGAATGCTAAACGCATTAGAATCTAATTAGATTCCATTAGGGATTCAAACGAATTTTGATTTCATACACATTTTCATTTTCAACTGTCCCTCTTGTTTCTGTCTCCCACCTGCCCTCTCTGATTTCGCCTTGCCTCGGTCTCCGTCTTCTTTACGCACTCTGCCTTTGTTCCACCTTTGAAAACATCTGAGAGTTAAGCTACCAGGTGACCTCAAAACACCGCCACAACTTCAAAGTGGGCTTCAAAGGCACATCGGGACGGACCGGACGTGTATGCTCTACCAACTACGCGAAACACTGATGTTGTGAAATGCAAAGTACATACACTGTGCATGAAAAAGTGGGAAAATGTTAAAGTTTACTGCACAGACGCAGGCAGAACCAGGACACGGAGATCTCCCAGTGGAAAGTCAAAAGCGCCATGTTTTCAGTTAGGTTTTTACTTTCTGACTCCCAAGACTTTGTAGTGATGACAGCAACAAGAGGAAATAGCGTGTTGAGTCTGTGCCACCGTCTCACGGAGAAAAGTTCAAATGCTGCTCTACGTTTCAGATTTAACGCTAGAACACGTTAATCTGACAGCAGTATTTTCAGACTCGTGCCGTGTTGAAAGTGATACGGAAATGTTGCAGGTCGGATCGAGCAACAGTCCCGTCGTGACCTTTACATAAACGTGACCGTGATGCTTGTTCAGACATGAGACTGACGTGTTAAATGGCAGTCGGATTAAAGTAAAGGGGTTCGTGCCTGAAAGGAGCTTTAAATACACTGGAGTGGATTATTTTACCAGACTATGTGTTAACCTTGCAGTTTTCAGCACCACCTGCTTCTGCACACATGCACAGGTGTATATTCACGACAAAAGCTTAAAAGTGTATTTTATCTTTAGACAAACACGCGTGTCTCGTCATTAAATTGTAAAAAAGAGGTAATGGTTTAATGAAAGCCAACAGGGCTCAATCGCAGGAATTCATTCCAACTATGCACAGCTTCAAAGTTTCTTTTGTTTTTGTAACAGATTGCTCCCACGTGGACCAGAGGGGGCTTCAGAGTTGTATAAAATATTTTTTGGCCCTAAACTACAGAGACGGGTATTTTAAAATCCAATCTATACGAGACCAGAAATCACTGCAGATGTCAGAGAGCTGGTGGAGGATACTAACCTTTGCAGCTGAGCTGTAGTCAGTTTTGGGGAATTAAAAGAGAAGCCAGTTGGAAAGAGAGGAAGGAAAGAATGTGTGTGTGTGTGTGTGTTTGCAGGGTCAATGGGAATTATCTGTAAGCAGTGTATTTTGTATACGTGTGCGTTCTTACCCTGCTGCTGGGCGTTGAGCAGTGTGGGGTCAACAGTGGGCACTGATCGGGGGAGAGGCACTGGTTTAACGGCTTCTGCTGGTCAACAAAAACACTTCAAATTATAAACAACAAATACTAAAAAAGATATTCCTACTAATAATCACTTGTTAAACACTTAACTAGGATAAACGGCCATGAGCAAGAAATAAACGGAGGAAAAAAGGCTTTACAGTTGCTGCTGAACTCAAACATTGCTGATTTTTAATACCCCGATGTCCACGTTAAAGAGACAAAGACCTCTGGCAGCCGCAGGAATTAAGACTCAGGGGCGACGGATGGGTCAACAAAACATTGGGACGTTGCCTCTGGACACGACTACCAGCAACGTTACTGTCACCCTTAGGCCCCGCCCACAATACTGCGTTTTGGTTTCAAAGCCTTTTGAGAGACCTTTTGCTGCGTTTGCACCTCCCGTCCAGACTGAAACGGCGAAAACGAAGACCTAAAACGATGAAGTTTGGAAACGCTGCCGACCCCATTTTGCATTTTAAACTTCGGGTAGCGTTTTAGTGCAGACGGGCAAAAACGGAGGACTAAAGAAACGATGACGCTCGGCTCTCTGATTGGCTCTCATAAGTCATGCAAAGCAGAAACACGATGCTGCTGACAGAGTTTTTGATTTGGTATTTTTACTACAATATTTTGTACCGTGAAAATAACCACTCTATAGCCTACACTTGTACCGTGTACGACGCCGTGTACGACGCCGTTTACTTTGTGTCGCTTTTAACTCACGCTTTACATTCAGTAACAGTCCCAGCTCCTTATTGGTCCATGCAAAATAAAATCTGGTCTGATTGTTCGTCTGTAGTACTTTATTCTTCCGCCAAATCTTCTGTAACTGCAGAACAGACCACCTGCTTCATGTTTACAGCGCCACGCTCACGCCCAGTGTTCCTGAACGGCCACTAGATGTGCGTTTTCGGTCGTTTTAATGTAGACGGAGATAAACTCTGATACGCAGCTGAAACGCTGCTGTGGACGGAGATCGGATTCGTTTTAAAAGTTCTTAAACAAAACAAAACCAGAGTAGTGTGGGCGGGGCCTTAGTTTCTTTTGACCACGAGTGTTTCCTGACTTTAATCATGTGGTTATATAAACTCATGCAGGAAACTAAGACTTACTCTCTCCATTAACCAGTGCCTGTGCGTCTGTGTTTGTGGGGAAGGGTGTTTGAGTTTTCTGTCACCAGCTCTTTGTGCAGAAGCTTGTGTAATCTATTAATCACCCTAGACGACCTTTTGTGTTAAGCACATACAGACTAATCCCCACACTTTGTCTAATGCTCCATTCATCATCAGGGGAAACAAAATCAAAACTTCCTCTCAACCCTTTGTGTTTACACTCACATTTGCCACAGGGGTACGATTAAGTCTTACAGTGAGCACAGATTGCTTTGATAACTCAATATCTTTATGTCAACATCTCAATAATTACAGTCATTGCTGGACTTTACATGAACTCTGCTTCAGGAGTAAAACCTGACCGCAGATAAGATCCTCCGATCCTCTCTTTGGCGCGCTGCCCTCCTCTTTGTTTCCTCATGACGACAATGGCAAACATTTGCACAAAGGCAACAGCCTGAAAACAAACACACACACACTCTCGCCGTGAGGAGAGGAAGTGTGTTATTCGGTCACATAGTTGACGTTATCAGGGGAAATTCCAAGACAGATGATAAGAAGAGCTGATGAGTCACAACAGTGCCAATCATGTATTTTGGCTTAGGCTATAAATTTATGGGAGAATAATGGGAAGCTGGAAACACAACGTCAGTAATGGTTATCATTCTATAGGAACGGTCATCACAGACCCAGCCCTCTTTCCAGGGAGTTTCAGATACAGTCAAGTAAACGCATCACAGCTGGACCTGGACATGCTTGACTCACATCCAGTTAGGCCAACCAGGAACCTCAGAAACTCTACTCAGCAGGTTTATTTAGTTTGTAGTGGAGATGGACTCTGTTCCCCAAATGTCAGACTTTTTAACCTGAAGATGAAACCAGATTATCATCCGGTTTCTGCTCTTTACATTCTCTCAGACGCAAATTCAGCAAATGCACTGCAGAACGTTCTGGGGGGATACGTGTCTGTATGTACAACTGGATAAAGTGTTTTAATTCTATGTTAGCATATTTTAACATACACTTAATTATATGTTGTGTGTGTTGCTGTAAAATGACAAATAAACAACTTTGTACTTCTTTAGAATAAAAGGAGCTGCGGTTATTAATCGACCGCTGTCAGTTATTGTGAAAACTTAGTGTCCAGGTTTATAGATGAAACCTGCTCCTGAGGTCTAAAGATCTCACGATCCATGTCTAAGCTAGCCGTGACCCTTCGACTCGGCCATCGACTCGCCCCTTTTGTGAACCGTGTTTAACCAGCAACAATCCAGGGCTGATGGGACATTGGGTTTATTACAGGCAGCTACAAACAGAAATGTTGAATGATACCGGGTTCTGTTTTCCATTACTGTCCTTATCTTAACCTTCTGCACGCACTACACGGTCTGTCAGTCTGTGCAGGGAGGGCTGGAGTTTATGTTATTTTGATTAGAAATCTATTTCAGATATTTCACTGCCATCTCAACAGTTAGTGTGGCTAAAGGCTTTGCGTCATCATACCTGTGGGTGGAGGCAGCTCGGCCGGAGTGTTGGCCGGTGCGTGGGCCCCTGGTGGGATGTGGATGTTGTTGAAGTTGGTGGTGGGGGCCGACGGCCCTGGACCTGGACTAAAGCCAATACCCGGGGCAGGACCCGGCCCCAAACTCTGGTCCTGGTTGTCCTGGTGGTCCCTGAAGGAACCCCCGTGGGAGAGACCCTGGCCTGAGAAACCTTCAGCTCCAAACTCATCTAGCAGAGAGACAGAAGGAGAGAAGGCGGTGTTGAGACTGTTGCACCTTTCTTTTGAGGAACTGTGACTTGATGATTAAGGGAGGCAAAAAGTCAAATTCAACACAAAATGAAAGCGTTCATTAATGCTTTACGAAACACCCAGAAGGTCGATTCATTCGGCAGAACGTTCCAACAACAACAGAAAAGATGTTCTACATCAAACACCGTCACATTGCTGTAGCCTGGTTCCACACCTCTTGAATTGCCGCCAACATCTCTGATCGTTTCAATGATTCAAACAGGCTCCGTGTTCATTACTGGCTGTTTTTCTCAGTTGGAGAAACAACGGAGCCAATCAGAGCTCTGCAGACGGGATTAGGAACACGGACACCATCTTCCTGTGCCTGAGCCAGAAAGCCACAGAAAAGGTGACCAGCGGCACTGACCGACCATCTTCCGGTTTTGCCTGCGCGTTGATTCTTTTTGGGAATGTGGGAAACACCTGATGTCCAGGACACTCTATTTTATTTTATTTACTTTATCTTTATGGCTGCAAGTCAAAAATCTGTTACTGGATGCAGTCTCCAGAGAAGCCCCCTATGGACCTTTACAAAACATGCTTTACACCCACTTACTACTAAAGAGACAAGGGTGAAAAATACCAGATGAACTGGAACTGTTATTCTCCTTGTTGTTTTAAATATTCAATTGTGACAGCGCCTAAATCTCTGTGAACAGTGTTTGTCTAAATTTAGCCGACCTCATGCTAGTCCTGTTTTCATTCTGCATCTCATGTTGTGTGACGTTAAAATGCTACAAAAAGAAAAATTTATCGGAACAACTGCAGATAAGATATCCACGCAGCTGTGTAGGTTGTTGTAGAACGCCTTGAGGAACATTAACATATTTCTTGGATTGGATACTTTCTCACAAACTGAGATTGCTGAGTGAAGCTGGTGGGACGTTGGTCTGTTTGTTCTGCTCAAAATAACCTCACCTTCCAAACAGAAAACAACGCCTAACAAGAAGTGAACGCAGACGAAAGAAGGACATGATCTTGGACGACATAACTTCATACTATTAACCAGGTTCTTTTGGTCAAGCTTACATGAAACTAGCAGTTAGGTGAATGAGAAAATAAATAAAGGCATTTCAGTCTACGCAACTCACATCTCTCAGATTCACAACACAGCTGCAGTGTTTTCCCTAAAGCAGTCATTTCCTGTTCCTGATGTGTTCATCTAATTGCTCACCCTTTGCTTGTACAGAGGTGTTAAAAAGACATGAGGTGCTGTAGGAATGAATCTTTGCTGCTACAGAAGCGTTCAACAGATTGGCGGAAACCCCCTTCGGGTGATTCAAAAAAAGAGTTTAGGCGAAATGATTAGAATTCATGAGATTGAGATTGAAGTGGCCGGCCAGAAAGAGAGTAAATCACATTCATAGAGATTCAATCAGAAACTGATTTCAGATGAGAAATGTGGCATGAAGCGGGGACTTTCTCGGCCTTTCCCTGTGTGCAGCACGACTGCTGATGACTGCATCATATTATTATTACTATGCTTCTGCATTTGTTACCAACACTTCTGAATTCTGGACATAAGAATGTGTTGAATAACACTGCACAGAACGTTGTGTATTTTCTCAATTCTCATGTTTCTTATGCTACATTTTACTCTCTCAAACTGGTGAGGGAGTTTTTGGTTGTCTTACATATTTGCAGTTGTTTTCCTGCGCTTTGAGCTCTCTCAGCCACCATAGTTCAGCAGTAGGCGGAGCTCTATGAAATCTGGACACCTGTATATACACTCACCTAAAGGATTATTAGGAACACCAGACTAATACTGTGTTTGACCCCCTTTTGCCTTCAGAACTGCCTTAATTCTCCGTGGCATTGATTCAACAAGGTGCTGAAAGCATTCTTTAGAAATGTTGGCCCATATTGATGGATAGCATCTTGCAGTTGATGGAGATTTGTGGGATGCACATCCAGGGCACGAAGCTCCCGTTCCACCACATCCCAAAGATGCTCTATTGGGTTGAGATCTGGTGACTGTGGGGGCCATTTTAGTACAGTGAACTCATTGTCATGTTTGAAATGATTGGAGCTTTGTGACATGGTGCATTATCCTGCTGGAAGTAGCCATCAGAGGATGGGTACATGGTGGCCATAAAGGGATGGACATGGTCAGAAACAATGCTCAGGTAGGCCGTGGCATTTAAACCATGCCCAATTGGCACTAAGGGGCCTAAAGTGTGCCAAGAAAACATCCCCCACACCATTACACCACCACCACCAGCCTGCACAGTGGTAACAAGGCATGATGGATCCATGTTCTCATTCTGTTTACGCCAAATTCTGACTCTACCATCTGAATGTCTCAACAGAAATCGAGACTCATCAGACCAGGCGACATTTTTCCAGTCTTCAACTGTCCAATTTTGGTGAGCTCTTGCAAATTGTAGCCTCTGTTTCCTATTTGTAGTGGAGATGAGTGGTACCCGGTGGGGTCTTCTGCTGTTGTAGTCCATCCGCCTCAAGGTTGTGCGTGTTGTGGCTTCACAAATGCTTTGCTGCATACCTCGGTTGTAACGAGCGGTTATTTCAGTCAAAGTTGCTCTTCTATCAGCTTGAATCGGTCGGCCCATTCTCCTCTGACCTCTAGCATCAACGAGGCATTTTCGCCCACAGGACTGCCGCATACTGGATGTTTTTCCCTTTTCACATCATTCTTTGTAAACCCTAGAAATGGTTGCGTGTGAAAATCCCAGTAACTGAGCAGATTGTGAAATACTCAGACCGGCCCGTCTGGCACCAACAAGCATGCCACGCTCAAAATGGTTTAAATCACCTTTCTTTCCCATTCTGACATTCAGTTTGGAGTTCAGGAGGTTGTCTTGACCAGGACCACACCCCTAAATGCATTGAAGCAACTGCCATGTGATTGGTTGATTAGATAATTGCATTAATGAGAAATTGAACAGGTGTTCCTAATAATCCTTTAGGTGAGTGTAGTTTAATGATGGAAACGATGGAGAAACTTGCAAATGAAGAGGTAATGGAAAATGGAAACTTTGGTGTTTCCTTATTTTACCTCTTTACTTAAGATTTCATTTAAAGTCTCTCAAAACAAAGAGGAAGATGTTGGCTAGATAGTGAAAATAAATATGAAACTCCAGTATCTCACAAAAGAGAGTACACCACTCACATTTTTCTAAATATTTGATCTTTTCATGTGACAACACTGAAGAAATGACTCTTTGCTACAGTGTAAAGTAGTGAGTGTGCAGCTTGTGTAACAGTGTAAATTTGCTGTCCCCTCAAAATAACACATCACACAGCCGTTAATGTCTAAACTGCTGGAAACAAAAGGGAGGACACCCCTAAGTGAAAATGTCTTAAACTCCTAAACTCTAGATTTCTATGAAGTAAAAAAAAAAAATCAGGTCTGAATTCAAACAATATAACTAAGCTTGTTTACTAAATATTTAAGTCAATGCTGATCCATGGTAGGAAGTGCATATTTGGATGGATGCTATCGTCTCTTCTTGCCAATAAAGAATGACAGTAACTGAATTGTTCGGGTTACACTGGAACAAATTGCTCCACAATTTAAATCATCAACTCAGCAGAAAATTAATAAAACAAGAAGAAAAAAATTAATCATACAACTAAAAAAGATATTACGCACAGGTGGGGACCACAGATACGTTTAAGATTAGGAGTTAACTTATGGAAGATCTCAGAGTTAGAGAAACACCAACAGAGAAAAGAAATAAAGAAGCTTCAAACCAAAATAATAAAAGAGAGAGAGAGGACTTTAAAAAGAAAGACGAAAAGAAGGAAAGAAACGACGTCTGGAGTTTTCATCCTGCGAACACGAGCCTCACGCTGAAAGCTTCTCCACACCTGAGGCAAAGAAAACATTTCTTGACAGCCAAAAGATGTTTTGACAGATTAAAAAAAACGCCGGCCGGATTTGCAGACACAGGCTGGATTTGACACCATGTTAAGACCCGACCTCGGTCATTAATGCATTACAGGCAGGAAGGGTGGCGGGCATTAGGAGGAGATCTGACACTCAACAAACACTAGCTGGCAGATTTAGTCTTTCATTAAAGCGTTATACTTTGTTTATCCAGAGAAAGTTAAGTGAGCACTTTCTCTGCGTCACACATATTCACTACTATGTGGACACACACACACACACACACACACACACACACACACACCGATTACATTATTTTACTGCTGAAATGTTTTTAGTAATAAATAAGAGTATATTAGCAGACTGGACGTTGGACGAAGTGTCTTCACGAGTCTGTTTGTAGCAGATGGAGTAAGTGTGTGTACTGTGTGTTTTCTCAACCTGGACTGGATTAAGACTGAGGTTAAGTGCTGGGATTTGAACAAGCTGAATAAACAATGAGATATCTAACACAGAGCATCGATCAGCGGTGCAGAATCAGAGCAGCAAAGGAACGATGAGCACACATCCAGACTGACAAAACCTTTTTAACCATCATTTTTCACCAGTAAACAAAACAGCTGTGTGTAAAAATCAGTCTTTATATTTTGAGATAATGAGGAGTTCTTTATTTTCCAGTGTTTCAAAAGGGACACGACCATAAGGTTAGCCTAAGTCCGTCACTTCCGCTTCCGCCCCACGGGACATTATTTACATTAAAAATATTTTATTTATCCAGTTTGAGCTGTGCCCTGAATTACACACATGACGTTTGTTTATTAAAAAGATAATTTTGTCCGTCAAGGAAGTTGCAGTTTGTCGCACTGCTAAGCTAACGTTCGTTGTTTGGTTGTTACTAGCTAAGTAACTTAGCCATGTTCCCCGCAGAAATGTTTCTCACCTGATGCGTTTCATCCAACCACTCTTGGTACACATGGAAGTTATTTGACGTTAGCTTCAGTCACTGAGAGAAAAACTTATGACGTCACAAACGCTCTTTGTAATTATGTATTTTCACAGTTTTACATCAAATTACAACATGATGGGTATACGTTCAGTGAAGGCAATGACTTACCTAATGACTGAAATCTATTTCTGACCATTTGATAAACAAAATATAATACATATAACATATGGCATTAAATAGAAAGTATAATAATAATATATTTACATGTTACACTTTATTTGGATGATCTGCCTACAGATAGTTTATTAGTCGAGATTTAGCTGTTTCACAAATAAAACCATTTTCTAATATCAGCCTACACCATTGTGGTTAAGGTTTGATTAGTGTATTCATTATAATTTCAGATAATAGTACAGGCTACTATAGTTTACCATTAGTAGCCTAATATTAATTCCAGTTGGACAAAACAGCAGTTTGTGTTGGTTGTTTTCAGTCACTAAATTATTGTGTAAGAAAAATGCTCTACATGGTCAGTCTCTCACTTGTTTATGCAAATTAAAAAACTGTGCATACAGAACGACGAGTTAAACTTTTCTAAAGTTTGCTGTAGTGCCTCAACCTTTTTTTAATGTCCCGCCTCCTCCGGGCTGTGATTGGTTGGTTAATGAAAAGTGACTTTGACGAGCCTTAGAGAGGGCAGAGGAGAGGAAATGTAAAAGTGACAGTACCGGTGAATACCGACACACTTCAAGCACAAACGGCTTTTATCTTGTGGGAAATAACAGGAAGTCATTAGCGCGAGCTTTCAGACGCGGTCAAACAAACACAGCAGCTGGTTTATTAATCCAGCTGCTGTAGATGAGAGGAAAGGTGACTGTTGGACATCGTATTGAAGTTTATGTACTGCTTGCTCAACAGCTGTTTGACAAATGGCTGTTAAAACACATTTAAAAGGTTGTTTTGTTTTTCAATTCTGATCATTTTGGCGCTGAGGATTTTCCTTTGGCGCTCGCTAAAACCTCTTTGGGGGCCGCCAAAAAATTCTCTATGCAGGAAAAACCCTGCAGTGTGTTCCACCGGACGGTGAGTGACTTAGGCCCTCTGTACTGTTGTTTTCCTGTGCAGAGAGACACAGGAAAACAAATAAGGCTCCGATAATCTGTATGAAGTGCCGGTTTGTTTGCAGCTTGTCCGATTATCCGACTGCTCGTGTTTCTTATTTTTAATAACGTCACCGTCACCATCTTCACTCAATATTCAGGGTCCTGTATTTTCTGTAATGTTAAAAACACCGACAGAGTCACAGAATTTGAAATAAAATTGGAATCAACTGTAAAACCCAGATTATCGTGGAATCTGCCAAAATGCGGACGCAATTTATAGAAACCAGAAGTAATAACCTGTTCATTAGGACAATTCAAAGAACATGTGAACATTGTAACATTGTTTCTGAATGAATACTGATTAAAAAAAAAATGGACAGCTACGAAAATAAACTCAATGAATAATAAACCACAGTTTTCCTTTTGCAAAGTTTTGGACAGGGACAAGAGGCATACATAGCAATAATAAATGCATTCAGAGGCATGGCTGCAGACATGTTCAGCCACGTGCATTAAGAGAAGATTAACACCAGATGTAAAGATGACAGGTTAACAGTGCGTGTGCGCCTGTATCAGTACATGTGCTATCATTTAGACTGCGGGACAACACAACATCAAAAAGGGAAAGAAGAAGTCTTGTCCCTTTTTTTATGTGTATATATTTGTACCAGAGCAGTTGATTAAGATTAGCAAGGGAAACCACCAGCAGCCAAGTTCTGAGTGCTGGTTGTAGCTTCTGGTTGGATGGTATGTTGGTGAACTAACCACTTTGGTGGCTAAAGCCATCATTTGGAGGTTTTTATTCTCTTCTAAAAACTGTATTTGGTTGGCGTTATCCCCACAGTGGCTGGTGAATTTAGGAAATAAGCAGCCTCTGTGGCCGGTTTGGGCTGAAAAAGTCTGCTTCCTGCCATCCCGAAGAAGTCGTCCTTGTTTACAGCAGCAGGGAGGATGATTCACAGGACAACTGCTCTGCTGCTGGAGACTGAGCAGCTCCTCCGGGACACTTAGCGGCTGAGTGTGTTGCCAAAGGGCACTTTTGACAATAGCTTCTGAGCTCTGCATGGTTCTGTCCTTTCAGTCAGTCATCCAGCTGCTCTTAAAGTTATGTTGGCTGACAAACATCACCAGTGTAGAAAGGACATTTAGATCATTCCTTCACGGGTCCTGGTTTTGCCCGAGCTGTTGTGGTCCTGCATGGAACCACGACCGACCCCAGCCGACCTGAGACGGTCTCGCTCCTCAAACCAACACAGTGTCTTGTACCCGAAATCTTTGTCTGTGACCAGAGAGGAAGTTGTATATCCTCAACTCTAAGTGAAATGACTCTTAGCAGTTTAGTTTCACTCCTAGGTTCATGTCTGTTCTTTCCTAAGGGATCGAAGCATCGACTCTGAACCCCTGAAGTTACATAACGCGACCCACCAATCCTCCCGGGACTTAAAGAAACAATTTCCAGTTTCACTCCTGAAACATTGATGGGATAGCTAACTTCCTGTTAAGTTTAGTTTTTTATTCACTCAGTGAGTAAATGTAATGCAGTAACATTAATTAGCTGGTCAGTCACCGTTAACCAGCAAGTTTTACAGTCTGAATAAAAACATTTTAATGAAAGTCACTTGTGTCACCGTCCCTCAGCTTCTCCATGCGTCTCACTGGACCTGACCGCAGTGATTTCACAACCATTTCAATACGTTTTCCTCTGACAGCTGGGTCACAGAACACGTCCTTTATCTTTTGGAAAGCCAGACTTCAGCTGCTGCGAGACAATGGTTTTTCTGTAAGGACCGCTGCTATATTTGTGAGTTGGTGAGCGTGTGCGCTAGTGAGAGGCAGTTTTTGTGTGCGTTTCAACCACGGTCATACTCCCCGGATGTCAATTAACCTACTTTAACTGGTTCATATCACTGCAGTCCAACAGAACCGCTTTTCACCTGTGGAGAGCCGGAGTCATGAGGTTTAAAGTACGCGTACAGTAAGTGCAACTCGTCTGCAGTACTGTAGTATGAACAAAAGCGTGTTCCACAGCGGTCTTAGTCCATATTGAGCTATGAACAAATAGCTTACATAGTCAGGGGTTCAGTATCTTTGGATTGAACCACCGACCTTCCGATTAACTGGCAACCATCAACCCAAGCTCTACCTCCTGAGCCACAGTCGCCCCCTAATTACGACGGATATTTGGTGTCCAAGAGAAAACTTGAAAACTTTCTTGGTATGCTCAGAAAGTCAGTCAGACAGAATCCATGCATGGATATTTCAAAAGCTAAGTTGGTGTTAGACAGTATACCGTGTAACTGTAACGTCCCTGGGTCGACTGCAGCCGTCCACTTGATCTCCCGTCATGTTTCTTGTCTATCCCTTGTCAAATGAAGACACATTTTAAACAGCTGGCGGTTTGTGTCAAACCTAAACCACAAAAATGACCTCCACAGTCAACAGTTAATCTAAAACGATCATGATAGGGGGGACAGATGTGCTCTCTCTCTCTGTCACAAGCACACAAAGCAACAAACATCTGGGCTGATTTATGTGTCCGTAAGAAAAGACAGAAAGAAAAACGCTGACGTAATCCTGATAGAGACGAGAGAAAGACAGACAGACCAGGGAGTAAGACACGCACTCAGACACGTGCTGGGTGGATGATATGAGCTGTGTGCTGGCGGTGCAATCCATCAGAGGGAATAGGCTATCATGATGTCATACTGACACAGAGACCCTAATGCACCCTGGGAGTGAATGCATGTAATGCATGTAAGCAAACAGCGTGATGGGGGAAAGAGTCTGGGTGCACATCCAGGCAGGTTCCTCGCGGTGAGGTCATGGGTGATGTGCGACATTTGGGTCAAACACACCCACGTGTATGTGGAGTGAGTGGGCGAGGGCGAGCAGATGGCCGTTATTTTAGAGAGAGGAATTGGTCAACATCAGTTCACTGACATTAAAAATACGTCTCGAGTTTCCCCTACATGGACTTCGGGAACTGTGCATTAGCCCGTAGGTGTTCATGTCATGAAGCATTCCTGTTCGGTCTTCCCGAGAGGCATGATGCAATATCTAGCCCTCACAGTGCAATCTGAAAATGAGTCCAGATGCCAGAGTCCCACGCGGCCCAGTATAAAGTCTACTCTAGGCTCTAGGGTCCTGGAATTACCAAAATAATCGCACAAGTAACCAAACAGAGTGCTGCGCTGTTTTCCAAAGCCATCACACTACATTTCACTTGTTTTGAACGTGAAAACTCATCCGATTCTCTTCATCTCCTCCTCAGGGATCAGAACTCATGTGCTGAAATGAAGGATTGATCAGAATTGTAATCAAGGGAGTATTCCAAATATTTACACGCCGTATATCATCAACACTTAATTAAACCTGAAAACAAACTCTAAAGCCAGACTTTATTTCCAGCATGCCACTAAGACGATGGTAATCAAACACTTTTTCTAGTAGCTTATTTCACTATTTTAATTCTCCGCCTTATTTTACCGTTTACTTACTGCTTGCCTCTGCCCAATTTCCCTTCAGTTGCCTTTTATCAAAACGAAACCAACGCGGTAGCTAACAGATGACATCTGCACCGGTGAGTTCACCGTCGCTTTACCTGATCCGTGCTTGTAAAATATCTACCGTGTCCACGTCTTGTCTCTCTGCGTTTCTCTGCAAAATGCTATACCTGGGCAGCCCGTCTATATGTGGGAAACATGGACAGGCTTGTGAGACCATAAACTCTACCGAGTTTACCGAGAAGCAACCAGATGTGTACGATGCATGAAAATGAAAAATGCAATTTAAACTTTGCTGACAAGTCAGTCACATCGCCTGGCAGCATCACTCGTTTTTCATTTCCTCGTTACAAATCTGTCCACTGACCCAACAAGTCTAACTGAAGATAGTGAGTATAAGTGACTGATAATGTGCAGTATTTCAGATTTAGATTTTAAAAAATAACAGAAGATATACTATACTTGATGCTACAGACACATTAGTGTTTAAAACTCAGACCTTCTCTGTAAAGGAACGGAAGAAATAGCCTACAAACCACGGGAATGTATGAAAAGCTGCAGTACATAATAAATAAATAGGAGTATCCACGATGGGAGGGAAAATGAAAGAACATGTAGCATAGGTAAAATATTACATAAATTGTGCAGAGGCCTAAAAAGATGGAATGGGGCAGATGAGAGACAAAGAAATGGAAAAACACACCTGAGACTATTTGGTGTGGATTCTAAGTTTAACCCAAGGCAGACATCAAACTGAATTACCTCCTGCCAAAAGACAAATGCTGGTAAGCCTTGAGGATAGCTGGGAAATTGGACCACTCAAACAGTCACTCATGCAGAAAGCCATCATTTGGAGGTCCTAATATATTGCAAATCTCTTGTCGGCAACAGGAGCAATAAAGCAAAGGGAGAAGCGAGCCCTGTTGCAGCCAAACAAAAAGGTTAGTTTCCCACCACACAGAACAGAATGAACTTTAAAAGCTGCAATGGCCATTTTGCTGTCTAATTTGTTCAGTCAATCTCCTCAGGATCTAGGGGTGCTTTCCCGTGCTTTTCTTTCTCCTAAAAGGTTATGTTTCTCAGTGTAAGCATGGCCTGAGAGGCCAGAGCTTTTCTATGTGATAAAAGGTCGGGCAGTTGATCCACGCTGGATATGAGGTGAAGGTAGAAAAACAAAATAAATATCAGGCCAATCTCACGCTCAGCACAGCCTCAGTACATTCAGACACACAGACCCAATGCCATAGGCAGTCATTTTCTCTGGCACACAAACATGAACTTACTTTCTATGTAAGAACACTTGACTAATCAACTGAATGCAGACTTCTAATCTCCCAGACTCTCAGGTTTCTACCGCAGGGCTTTCCTGAAACAGTCCCAGCCAAAACAGCACAACAATAACAAAGACAGAGCCAAGCTTCATACCCCTAGAAGACGTAGACAACACCATGTCAACAAAAGGAAGCTGGTCTCAGCGTTCTGTAAAGAGCAAGCCGAGGAGACAAAGAAAAGGGTTTGTGTGTGTGTGACTTCCAGTGCCATATCAGTGTGTCCAACCTGCTTCCTCGTCCTGGTCCATGCCGATGGGCCCGGCCTGAGGGGTCTCGCCATTCTTCAAACAGTTGTGGATGTAGGTGGCCTTCCAGCGGGCGTACTTCCTGTGCTGGACGTTCTGGTAGAGGTTCAATAAGAGGGGAGAGAAACAAAAAAGGGGACTATCAGTTATTTTATAAGTTAGTTTCCAGGGAGAAAGGGTAATAAATTGTAGGTGATAGTTGGTGAGTAGTTAGGGGCTGGAGTAATTAGTAGGAATTTGATAATTGGTTGTGATTGGAAAGTGGGTATGTATGGGCAGGAAGCAGAGGTTAACAGGGTAAATGTAAGGGTCAGGTGGTGTATGTTGGTGATTTTGGGGTGTGTGGGTGATACGCCGTAGACATTAACTGGAAGCAAGTAAGAGACAAGAATAAGTCAAAGGGAATTAGTTGGTGGGGACAATAAGGTTGGTTTTTAGGGCATTAGAAATGCGATATTTGTTTTAAGTATAAGAAGAAGTCATTAGTGGTAGGAGAAAATGACACTAAGGAAAATGGTTGAGAAATGATTTGAGAAAGTGAGTTGGCCAGGGTTTAAAAGAAAAGTATTATTGGTTGGGGACATAAATATTTATCATGTGGGGTAGAGGTGAAAGTTCTTATGGACATTAGGATTAGACTAATTGTTAGGGGCAGGATGGAAGAAGAGGGGCTATAATTGGGTTAATAGATAATGGGTGAAAAAAATGACTTTAGGCTTGTATTGAAATGGGTTAGTATTAAGTTTTAGGAGCAGGGGTTGACAAAGGAAGGTCCTTATTATTAGCTGAAAACATTACGATTAGGCCAAGGATTTGAAAATGTGGGTATCATTTGTTGAAGAAATGAGCAGGTGTAGTAGGGGTAGTTAAGAGGAAAAAAAGTACGTGTTAGTTTTAGGGAATGTCATACTTTGGGTAATTGTTGGGTTCAGAGGTTAAAAGGGGAAAAGGGAGGTAACAATTGTTGGGGACATTAACAGTGAAGAAATCCTTTACGGCCACGACTGAAAAAAGGTACATATTAGGTCGAGTAAGTAAGGAGGTGATGTGTAAGTAAGTAGAGTAAGACGTAGTAAAAAGATACCACACAATGTGCGGTGAGTACTACAAACTCCACATGTCGGAGACAGAGGACATGGTAGACGAGAGCGAGACATTCTACCCGCAACCGCAAAAAGTTAGGTCGCCAGAGTGGGAGTTTTTCCAATTCCATAAAAAATAAATAAATAAATAAACAAAAAGACTGGTTGTTGGTGGACACCCCAGTCTGAAGGAAGTGCCATCAACAGTAACCACAAGTGGGGCAATACCACAAGCCTGTTCAGTGTTCACCCACCTTCGTCTCCATCATCCTGCAGATTTTGCTTCGGTAGAGAGAGCAGTTGCAGTTAGTTTGCTCGCCATGACACGGAAAACGTTTAGGTCACAGTAAGGTCTTAGCTAGTTGTGTTGTTAAGTTGTTTGGCTGTGATAATCGTGTAGTGAAAAATTTGGTACATTGAGAGGAGAAAGCAATTGGATTGGTTAAAAAAAGGAAACTGATATTCTGTAAGAATGTTAGTTGGTTGAAAAAGGTTAGTATTACTGGCTGAGAATATTAAAAACAGACACAGATCCTTTTGGACAGGGTTAAAAGGGCGGACATTGGATGTTTGGGCATTAAAGGAAGGTTGTTCAAATGCTCAGTGCCATTTGTTGAGAATTTTAAGGGTGGCAAAATCATTTTTGAAAGAAATCAAGGGGTATTTTAGTTGTTGGGGCATTAAAAGGGTGGATGGTGATGGGGCAGTGGATAAGACACATGCCTTTGGTGTGCGAGACCCGGGTTCAAATCCCTACTGTGACACGTCCTACAATGTGTCCCTGAGCAAGACACTTAACCCCTAGTTGCTCCAGAGGCGTGCGACCTCTGACATAAATAGCAAATATAAGATGCTTGGGATAAAAGTAAAATGTAAATTTAAAAGTAGCAGCATATGATGAGACATTCAATGTTGGGCAATGGGGGTAACGGTTGTAATGGGACAGTAAGCAGAGGTCGTAGGGGGTTACCTGGGGTAAAGGTGGTAAGGATACTTGAGAATGTGTTAAAGAGGCAGGATGTTTGAAAGAGGAAAAGTGTTGGAGAGGCTTGACAGAGATTGAAGAGTGACTAGAGAAATTCCTGCTGCCACCGGATGACATTTTTCAGCAGGTGCTAAGACACAATGGCATACTTCAGTGCTGAGGTCATTTCTGAGGTAAAGTTGTGCGAAAGAGCAGCTAAAGGTGCTCTTTTCCACTTTAAAATGACTTTGTTGAAATTATACCACACAATGGAAGGAAGGAAGTTTTTATGTGACCATTACATAAATTCAGGAGAGAGGTGATTCACTGAGATGATTTATTTAATCTTCCTAGACATGAAGGTTTCGGTTTCCCAAACTGTGCAGGTTCTTTCCAACTGCAGAATTTACCAGTTTACCATACAAATAAAACTAAGGCCTCCAGAACATCATTTGAATACATCACAAAACTATTGTATGCTATTCTGTCCGTGGTCCATCTGGCAGTTCATTAAAACATCAAAACAGTCCCACGACACAAAAAAAGAAGGCCACATGAGGAGAGAGATTAAAAGAGAGTACCTGAGCTTTAAGCAAGCCAGTTGCCTTTTGACTCAAGTGCATCCCTGCTGTGACTCTTGAGCTACACCCTGAGTAATGCTGGATTCTACAGGCTAAATCAATATTTAAAAAAGCTTTATAAACATGAATATGATACGTCAGTCAGTAATATTCTAAACATAAAATAAAATGACTGGAGTCGTCTCCCATCTCCACCAACAGACTCTATCCTCATTCTGTTCTGACGTGATTGTACATGGTCAATAATGTACAATGTTATTACATTTAATTGTATATAATGTGTTTTGATTCCAGCTTCTAAAATGTGAATATTTTCGGCTTCCTTTAATTCTCTGATGGTAAAAACTGAATCTTTGGTTTGTGGACAAATCAAGCCATTTGACAGCATACAGGAAACACATTTATTAGACCAAACAACTAATTCACAGATTAATCGGTTATGAAAATAATCGTTAGCTGCAGCCCTAGTAGAAATAAACTCTTCAGTGCTTGCTGGTGGTATGTATGTATTTATGTATGTAATATCTGATCTCATCTGTAATAAGATCAACTTCCCACCATAAAACATGAAAAATGTGGTTTATATAACAGATACCATAAATGAAGTGGAAACAGGTCTGTTCAATCTAACCTGCAGGATTTTAAATTTTCTATTTGGTGACAAAAGTTGGTTTAAAACATGATGAGTCTGAATTTGATTTATGCGTTTGATGCACATATTCGTTTGACTCCAGACAGTCTAGAGTTAAGATTCCAGAGGACCGTCAGAGCTAGTTGTCAGAGTGGGTTAGGTAAAGCTGACGTGGGTAAACACAGGCAGTTTACAGACATGTCGCCTTTACTCGGTTTGTCTACCTGTAAAGTCAAATGCTCTGTAAGGAGAGCAGACTTTAAAACGTCTGAATGTGGAACGTATGGCCTGACACTGTCAGGGCGCACTAACGCATGGTGGAAAACGATAATCACATTTGTAGGCAGCTAAGACTGATAAGAGACAGATGGTCAACACTGCCTTTGTCTGCCGTGACAGCCTGGGTGATGCAGATATGGCTTCCTGCTGAAACACAGTGCTGTTGACATGTTGCTGCCGTCCTCTGCCAGGCTCCAACCCCGGCAGGGTTAAGAGCTCTTTTTATTCAAAGAAGATTTCAGAGCCTGAGATTCTTTGGCAGAGCCGTCCTAGAAGGTCAAAAGGTCCGGAGGGAGGAGGAACGGTGTGCAGGTCGTCTCTGGTCTCTTGAGGCTGAAGCTTATGCTTGTGTTTAGCGTTCAGAGCGTAATTTGGGCAGTTTGTGGTGATGGTGCAGTGGATAAGACCCATGCCTTTTCCTACATTTAGTTAGAAATACTTTAACTGCTGTGTCAGCATGCTTTCTGGGGTTAAATTCACAATGAACATTTTTCTGTCACATGATTGAGTCCAAAACAGAAATTTCACTTGTTGCTCCAAAAGCAGAAAGGAAGAGACAAGAGTCAGTGTTTGCCGTCCTGTCTATGTCACAGATCTGCCAGCTGATTTGCACTCTTAATTCCCTTTAACAAGGTTGCAAAGGAACAAAATTAGACCATTTTATGCCCAGGATGCTGCTGAAATGCTGACACATAATCCGCGCTAATGCCGACGCGGGCTGTAGGCCTGCACGCCGCACACAGCGATGCACAGGCATCATTATCTGTAACCCCTAACCGTGAGCAACATTTAGAAATGAACATCAGATTTGACTGGAATATAATGAAAAACTACAGGCTGTGCTCGACCATTAAAGCGGCTTATAGGGAGTATAATGAAGAGACGGCGATAAAGATCGTTACACATTTAATAACAACCTGGATAAAGCCATCAAGTTCTTAAAATAACTCCAGCACAGAGAAATCTAATCAAAAATAAAACCCAGACAGTTTGGAAGGTTTTTAAAACATTCCCAGACGTGAGAGCTGCAGATCAGCTGCAGCTCTGTTCCACTTGTTTTGGAAAGGCGGAGGCCGACTTCAGCTCCGTGTAAAAACTTCCTGAATGATGAAAACTTGAAACAACAACTTTGGACCCAGTATTGAGCGTAACTCCATCAGCTGTTTGCTGCAAACACATCGCTGCGCGCTGGCTGCTGTTTCCCAGCAACACATTTAATGATTGTCATTTTAAAGTCCTTTACATCATCGAGCTCCCTCATATAGCAGCGACTGCCTCTCGTTTAGCGAACCAACCAGAACTCTCAGATCTTCCTCTGCCGTTCTTTTAGAAGTTCCTCGTGTTTCCCACAATTAATCAGGTGAAGCTGTTTATGGCCCTAAACTCCCCTGGACCTCACAGCAGACAGCTCCTTTAATTTGGGTTGACTCTGCAAGTATTAATTCCTTTTTTGTCTTGTTTTTTTCTGTTTTCAAACTGTTCCTGTTTGCCTTTGCTATTTCTTATGGATATATTTTTACCTATTGTAATTGTAATCCTGTTTTGTTTAGCACTTTGCATGAAATGTGCTCTACTACTACTAAAGCTGTTTTTTAAAAGTATTAAACAGCGTAGAAGTGGTCCCGCCTTTGTCATCAGGACTCCAGTGGTTTTGAAAAACCTTTCTGCGGAGAACGGGCCACCCAAATCCCTCGTCTTTGAAATGAACGATCAAAACTTGTTACAGCCTTTTATTATTATTGTTGTTATGACCCTAAAATTGTCCTTCGGTGTGGATGTAAGTGTGACTGGTTGTTTGTCTGTGTGGCCCTGCGATGGACTGGCGACCTGTCCAGGGTGGACCCCGCCTTTCGCCCCATGTCAGCTGGGATTGGCTCCAGCCCCCCCCTGCGACCCTGTACGCAGGATAAGCGGCTGAAGATGGATGGAGTCGCTTCATGAGGGTGAATTTTGTCTTGAACCTGGTTCCTCCTCCTCTCTACACCACAGTGCAGCCCAGAGGGAGAGCAGTCAGTGGGCGAAAGGCTTCCTGACAGCGTTACAGAACACTCTGCCAGCTCGCCTGATCACTGACTCCACTCAGCTCGGCCGGGAAGCTGCTGAAAACCTCTTTTTACTGCCTGAAACTCAATCACTCCTGACTGTCTGTCTGCAGAGCACTCACCGCCGGCCACTCTGAGGACTCTTTGTCTGATGGCGGACTCAGCGTGTATGTGTGTGTGTGTGTGTGTGTGTCCATCAGGCCTCACTCCAGCTGACTGGACGGACGCAAGTGTCCTGTTGATGTTTTAATGGCTTCTGGGTGACTTTTACACCAGGTGGAGAAAGAGCCGCTGTGTGTCACGCATTCATATGGAGATGGATAGGTGTGTGTCCTTGTGTGTGCGTGTGTTTGTGTGTGTGTTACACAACCTCTGAAAAACACATCACCTCCTGGCACTTTCCACGATACAAGAGTCCCTACTCGTGTTTCTCGATGCTTGTACACGGTAAATAGTAAACGGACTTGACATGTAGTGTAAAGCACTCAAAGCGCTTTACACTACATGTCACCTCATTCGCACACATTCATGCACAACGGGAACACCACCGATTTCACACAGTTCTGCTGTACATGTTTTAAAAAGCTGCGTGACGCCTTTAGTGTCTGCAGAGAGTAGGGGTGCGAATCTCTGGGCGTCTCATGATTCCATTACGACTCAGAGGGCTGCGATTATTATTATTATTATTATTATTACTACAACGATTATCGATGCATCTTTTTTTTTTTTTACGCAGGATCTCTGGATAATTACTAAGCATTTAATTTGCACATTAAAATCCTAATTAGCTTGAAAGGACAAGTCCCTAATTGACTTCATTAACCTCATCTCCATGGTCACCACCTTCATTTCTTTAACGACCGGTCGTCAGACTCTGAAAACTGAAATATAATTACCAGGATGTTCAGTGTGTTTACAGGACAGAGCTGTACACCAGTTTAGTCTAAGCTTGTTCCTGATGTTCTCAACGCTTGTAGGTTTGAACTAGGGCTGAACGATTAACCGTTGTAAATTCAAAATTGCGATTTGAAAGAACGCGATCAACTAATTGTGACGACGGCGGTTAAAATGTAGGTTAGTCATGCAGCGCATCTGACCTGTTTTACAGCTACAGATTCAGTCCGTTGTCGTCCTTGTGTGGCAGATCTGCTCGCCAATCACAAGCGGCACGCGCCTCCAGTTACGGTCCTACTCAGCAATCAGAGCGGGCACAGGGCGTGTGCATTTCAACAAACGAAGCTAGAGGAGAACGTGGGATAATGGCGCCTGCTGAACAGACACAACTCACACTGAAGTGTTTCTGCAGCGGAGCGTTTAGCCTACACCTCGTTAACGTGTTGTCAATTTGTCGTTCTGTGTGCAGCTCTCTGAGAGCTCGTTTTGAGTTTTAGTTTCAGTCTAAAAGACACAGATGCAGAATGAGCATCAGTCTTAGACAACACAGACTAAATAAAGCCAGCTGAATCCTTTAACAAAGGATCTGCTTTCCTGCCTTAATCTGAGGTTTTCACTTCAGAGAGTTTGCAAACAGTTTGCAGGGATCAAACTGGTGATTCCCACCAGGGCCTTTATCTTACCTCCTCCGACAACTCCCCGAACACAGACACGACATCCAGCAGCAAACTGGCAGAGTAGAAAGATTTGATCATGTTCCTGCAGAAAGAGAGGAGGCGGAGGAGGACAAGGAATGTAGAAGGAGGGTTTAGGAATTAGGAGGGATATGAGAAGTTACAGAGGGAGAGAGAGGAAAAACAAACTATTAGTTCAATGTTTCATTGAGTTCAACCTGCAGGAGAAAGGTTCTTTCTCTCTCCCCACTTCCAATAAAACCACATTACAGATGAGGGCTAAACTCTACTTTCAAAAATCAACATTAAAAACAGATCCAGTAGCAAAGAAATGTCTCACTGACAAGCCCAAATGTGAAGTGAGGATCACTATTTGTTCTTCAGGAAACAAAGTGGATTTAATGACTTACTGACCTTTAATAAGAAGAATCTACTTTAACAATCAATTAACTGTAACACAACCTTAAAGACCTGGAAAACAGGGATCAGGATCATTCAGTCACCTCTGATTTAATGCAACCCTGAAAAGTTTCACATCTTTCGATATCGATAATTATCACGATAAGGATCAAATCTTTATTTCTTTCGAGTTTAAAGGCAGATTTTTGCAGCTGAGGAAAAGTTGAAGAAACCTGATGGTTAATTGTGGTTTAAACTCGTCTTTACGGTCAGAACAAACACTTGATGCCAAACAGTGGATCACTTCACAAATCTGAGGCAGAACATTCAAAACTATTGTGATAAAATCTTTGTCAACCAATATGTACGAGTAAAATTACTGTTTTATTGTCCAGCTCCAATTAAAATATACGGATGTTACATCTGGGATAAAGACAGCACTGGTGTTTGGAGTGAGAAAGAGGTGAATTGATGCATCTCTACTGGAAAAAAAACAACAACATCTGAGATACATCTGGACATTACCAGAACAAATTCATTATTATTAAATCAAATATAATATAATATGATATTGATTAATTTCCCTGTTCTATCCTATAGCCAATGGTCGTACAGCAGCTGTGCAAACTGTCAGTGATCCAATACATGAGTTTAAACTGCAGCCACAGCCCAGATTTACCGGCACCAGGTAAAAGGCGACTTCCCATCACGCCACACAGACACACACACACAGTTAAGGCAGGGATATGAATGGGTTCCTTGTAGCAGAGTGTTCGAGTTTCCCATAACCATTCACCTCTGTGCCTCGACGTGTTTGTGTGTCCTGAACATGTGTGCTGCAGCTTGTTTTTCTGTTTAAGTATCTGTGCCTGTGTATATGCTGTCTCTATTTTTCTGTCCGAATGTAGGCCTGCTTCCTGTAAAACCACAGGCTGTTTGTGTTCCCTCTTCGGCGGAACAGAAGTATTACCCAATCCTGCTTAATATACCTGCTGCAAACAGAGAGCTTCTGATTGCTTATTTACACCGCAAACAAGTCGCCTGCGTCCGTTCATCCTCCACGAGCTGCTCACGCTGACAGGAAGAGAAACTAACGCTCCTGTTGATCCCGGAGTTTATTGGGTCATTTCAAGAGTTCATGAGGGAGAAACTCAGAGTCTCAAACCCCCACATGTTGTTTAACCTGGACTTAATCGCCACTGCTCGCAAATCTGGTGAACTCAAAGCTGCAGAGATACAACGCAAAATCGGACCTGCTAGAAATACATCCCAGAGCCAGATCGCTGATCATTCGGGTGATCGATCAGACGCCGTAACTTCTCCAACTGCACGACAAACAGCAACCGATCTCACAGCAGTTCCTCCCAATTCTTTTTTTCCTTTTCAGAGCACTCTGAATCCAGTTCGTTCCATTCTCTGCAGCGTTTCCGGAGCTGATTTTTATATTTCCGAATATGTGAAACAACGTCTTCCTGTCGTTGAAAGCTAAACTCTAAAACTTCCAAAGTCTGAACAACATACGACGCAGAAACATTTGAAATGATGAAGGCACTTCAGGTCATACAAAATGTCAACCGTACTTTGGTGTTTTTCTCTAAGGTTTAAATTAAACTCAATGAACCAATACAAAGTGGAAGATCTTGAGTAGATAACTGGTTTTAAACCTCTCTAAACTAAAAACAAATCAGCACTATTATTCAGCTTGTTTACTAAATATTTAGTCCATGCTGATCCATCCATAAAGTGGATAATCTTTGGATAGATGGCAAACAGGGTTGGGCCAATGTCGAGGCGGCATTGTGAGTCTAACCACCTCCCCCCCTCTCTGCCTCTGACCTTCTCCGTCAGCAGTATGTTTTATAAAGTCGCCCAAAGTTGACAAAGAACTCGTCAGTTTTCCTCCCGCAATCCGTTATCGCAGCAGCAGGTGAGCCGCACGCCGGCTTGTTAATGGCGTAGTCTATCAAACAATTGAAACCAATATTTGCACCAGGTGTTCACTGTTGCTGTACCTGGTCCGTGCTTGTAAAATGTCCACCGTTTCCGCAACTTGTAACATGCACAAATAAAACTGTAACAAATGTGTAACAAATAAAACGGAAATCCTACAATTAAAAAGATATAACCATAAACATTTAAAAGTGATTGCTGTGTTCGGCTTCCCAAAAGGCAAAACAATTAAGACAAAGGCACATTTCAAAAGGCAGATGTAGCACCTTCAGGCAAGAACCAGAAGTGACAAAATGGCAACCGCAACAACTAACTTGCACAAATTATTTATTAACCGATACTCCGGATTTGAGTAAATAGACTTAAATCAGGTTCCGCTCCATAGAAAGACGCCGCCTCATTTTAGTCCTCCTGATCATGCCTCTGACTTCAGTGGGGATATTTAGAGGAAATATCAGTCAAGCTTAAGAAAACAGAAAAAGGTAAAAGGATAAACATGGAGGATGTGGTGTTACCATGTGAAAGACACAAGGACTCCCCAGATATTTCCTGTCAGGAAAAGAGCCCACAGAAACTCCACATATCATATTCCAGCTGATAAGAGGAAAGAAAGGAATGCACCGGGGGGGATCGTCCAGTGAAACTAAACTTTCATCCAACGTGCCCAATTACTTAAATCTGGTTTCTTGCAGGCCTGCGTCTTTAAATATGACGACTCGACTAATCTGTGAGAGAGCCCTGATGGATTCATTAATGACCGGTCAAAGACAGATGAATTATTGAAAGTGCTGAAATATTAAAAAACTAAATCTGATTTGGGCCTACAGGTCAACAATCAAATCATTTTGCTTAAACGCTTCCCTTTCCTCCTGGTTTCCCTCAGCGCTTACTCATTTCTGTGGAAGGGAAGTGAAGAAAGTGAAGGAAACTATTGGCATTTCCCGTTTCCATCATTTCAATCGTGCACTGTTAACACTCCTGCTTTCAGTCAATACCTGTGAAAGCGCTCTTATCACGCTCACATGTAAGCACACACACATTCATATTAAATCAACAGGCTGCTCGCACGCTGGCGGAGGTGGCTTCCTGACCTAAACCCTGTAGACGGAGCAAACATTTCCTCTTCTCTGGAAGGCGAAGTGTCCGGCTGAACGGACTGAGCCAAATGTGTGATTCTGGGCTATGAAAATAAAATAATTGACCCAAAAGATTTGAGAAGCACGTTTTAATTTCCTCGACTTGTCTGAAGAAATCTGGGTGAAGAAATCGGTGCAGACGAGTGAGAGAATGAAAAGCAGGGTGTTAAAGTTAAAGGTTTATGAGTGCGTTGAATGCGAGAAGAGGAGCTCTACAGCGCCAACACTGAGCAGCAGGTGTGGACACGCAGACGTCCGACGCGTTCCTTACTTGTGGAATCGGCCTGATCGGTCCTCGTTGTCGGCGTAGAGGAAGAGCTTTAAGGCGTAGTTTTCGATGTGGGCGTTACCGACCACCTCCTGAGTGATGGAGTCGTTGTCACTCAGCTCCTTCTTCATCTGGAAGACAAAAAACAAACACACTCAGAGACGAGTCATCGCGCAAGAATTCACGAGCCAAATAAGTACATGTAATGTAACGAACCAGCGAGGAGATTGAACAATATGGGAATAAATAAGATCCAACTTCATGAAAATAAAAATACACATTTTGTTACTTACAAAGAAAACAGACTTCTGGTTTCTCAGTGATGCTTAAACATTTTAACTCCCTTTGCTTTGCATGTATTTTCTCTACCTGTAATTACATTAAACTCTCTCTCTCTCTCTCTCTCTCTCTCTCTCTCTCTCCACACCAGACTCCAACAGGGCTTCAGGTTTCTTGTAAAACCACTAACGCAAACCCGCTGGTTCCCTACAGCAGGTGGACCCTGAACAGCCTGAATAGATTCACTGTTCACTGGCTTAATCAATCGCTGTGTGCAGGTGTGTGCAGGTGTGTGCAGGTGTGTGCAGGTGTGTGCGGCGGAGGAATGTAAAACCACTGGGCTGAGTGCAGAATGAAGGAAGGACAACTGGTCGGGCAAAATAAAGGATCTGGGATCAAAGGAAACTCACTTCCCCGAACAGCATCTCACAGGCTCCGTCTCACTCTTACAGTCCATCCGACTGTTAACCAAACCACAGGGAACTACATGAATTTCAGCAACTTTAAATGTAAATGTGTTTTATTTTTATATAGTGGAAAGATAAAAGTATTTTAAAATAGTGAAACAGACTGATTAATTGGCTGATATCTGGCATTTTGAGATAATCTTTAATTTTGAGAATAGCACGAGCCATTAGCAGAACTACATGGTCCAAATCATCTTGCGTCCCCTGACCTTCTCTCCTGCTTACCGTCTCTTATTTTCTCAGCTAGTTTCTCTCAATCTGAAGTCCAACACGAACGTTTTCTGGTTATTCAGAAAGAGATATTTCTGTGCTTGTGTCATGTGCTTCTGTGCACTAATCAATATTTGAAAATCAAAATGTGATGGCCAAGCCACTGTCAATCAAACCCGATCAATGCACATCCACACAGACCTGTTTTTGGACTATTAAACTAAACAATAAAACAGAATGTTTCAACCCCCAAACTCTGCTTGTTGCTTATTTCGTTTAACGTTACAGAGAAATGCGTTTTAACAAAGCAGCGCTGAGTCAGGTTATGAGCTGAGGAAGCAAAACAGAACGCAGCAGGTGCTGTTGAATAATTAACAGCTTGAATCACAGCAGCAAGAAGTGTTTGACAGCTAGACGTCATTATAAAGAGAAATCTTCATCAAACATCCCAGTCACAAGCAGGGCTGCGACGAATCTGCCAACTATTTTCACGATTAATTGACTTAAAAGTCTATAAAATGTCAAGAAATTGTGAAAAATGCTCATCACAATTTTCCAGAGCCCAAAGTGACGTCTTCAAATTGCTTCTTTGGTCCAACCAACAGTCCAAAACCGACAGACTCTTCATTTACTATCATAAGTGACAAAGAGTAGCAGCAGTTCCTCAATTTAAGAAGATGAAACCAGCAAATCTTTCACATTTTTGCATTGTTTTAATTTTTTTATTTAATTTTCTTTCGACCGACTAATCGAATAATCGACTTGCAGCTCAAGTCACAACGCCACACATTCATTGACAGGCTATTAAAAGAACATGCAAATATATTTTTAGACCACTGCCTCTGACAAACCTCTAAATTTAGCAGCATCTGATTTTAAAGCAAGTGATTTTCCACCGTCCCAGTGAGAGCGAGGCCTCGCCGAGTTGAAAATATGGTGGAAAATATAATCGAGTCCTGCATGTGTTGTAGGTATGAGTCAGGTCATCAGGGAAAGAGAGAGCAGAGAGGCTGCTTGTGTCCTGACTCACTCTGCAGAAATGAGTCACAACTACCAGTGACAGTTCATTAAGAAGTGGACCACATAAAACAGTAAACCTCAGGGTGTCCCCGTGTTTCAGGAAGCGGCACTGACAGAAAACTTTTCAGACAAAATGTTTTACAGCAAAACGTGTCGCTCGCTTGGCCTCCTTCAAGACAATATTTAACATTGCCTACAAAATAAAAGCGTGAGAATATTTGTTGCAGTAATGCAAACGAGTCCGACTTTATTTAGCATGAAAATAATAATTCAGCTACATTATCTTTAAATCTGGCACTCGGCGTCCATGGTGAAAAAGCTCAAACCCTTCACCATCTAATAATTTAACTCACTACAGCCGATCGAACACACGTGACTCAATACACCTCGTCGGCGGTTAGAAAGTTTTCTATTCAGTCAAACAGGCTCTGTTGTAAAGCTGTTTACAATAAACCGCACACAATGGATATTTTCTTTCTTCTTTGTTCTGTCATTTATTATTTCATTACTTTTCCTGATGTTTTAGATTTTTGCCGTGGGATCGTTTCAGTATCGGCATCGTTGATATTTAGATATTGTCGTCTGTGTTTATGCTGCTGACTTATGAAGGTCTTCTTGTGTCTTGTGTTTTGAGATCTTACTTTTTTTTTTGTCCCAAAAAGTTTTAATTGCTATCATGTCATATTATTTGAATGCAAGTCAAATGGTTTTCCTTGCGAGTCAGAAAGTTTTGCAGGTTAAACCGTGAGAGAGTTTTACGAGTCAAAAATGGCCAACATAAGAGATTCTCTGCCCTTGTTTGGGAGCATTTTTGGTTTAGTCCTGATGATAAAGGTTCATTATTCTATGAGCCACAAGTATTTAAACCCTGCAAGCCTTGTGTAAGGAGGCTAACTGCATATTAGACACAGCATTGTAGGCTAGACAACGGCGTTTTTCTTTTCTTTACACAGATACTGCCATATAAACCGTCCACCCCGGTGAAATGTCAGGACGGTTTGAAGCCTACTCTGAGCACAAAGACACTCCAACACCAGCAGCAGCTAACAGGATCACACGCATCAAAGCGGCGGATGCGAGTCCTGTTGCGAGAGGCCTCCTGAGTGCGTGACAGTAATGAAGATCCCTGGAGGGCTCCAGGTGTTTGCATGTTGTCCTTAATTGGCTCCGAGTGATCAATAAAACGAGTCCAGCATTGCTGCGGGATTTCCAACCTCCCCTACAGGAAAACCCCCTCCTCCTCCTCCTCCTCCTCTCTCACCACTATGGGACCGATTTGTTAAACACGGAGGTGGAGCATTGTCTGAAATATTTCTCCTCAGCGTTTCAGCAAAGTATCTCCTTCGACGTGTACAGCAGGCCGGGCGCCACAGGAGAGAAATGACTTGTCCTGTGCAGCTCCGTCACCTCTCCTTCTGTTCCTTTCAGTCCCGAGATAAAAGGCTCATTTGTTTGACCCCCATTGGGACTCCGAGCCCGTTCACCTCCACTCGTCTCATCTCACCTCCTCCCTCTTCCCCTCCTCACCATAACAACTCTATAAAATCTAATTACTGTGGCCCCTGTTGACAATCCAGACAGTAAATGTGTGTCAGATGAAAGCCGGGGCCTCGCCACAGCGCTGTAACCTGATAGGTCGGTGCAGTGTTTGCAAACCCAAACAGCTCTACTGGATACAGCGTCAGCGTCAAGAGAACGTGTAAAATGAACAGAAGTGCGACAGCAAGATTAGCAGTATTTGTTGTGTTTGTACCTACTTATTTAAAATATATATTATTATTATTATAGAATATATATTCCCATTCTGAGTATCTTATGGTGTTTAATTCAGCTCAAAACCTGTGCACATAAAAGCCAAGGGTGCACATGAGTGACACGAGCACGCAGGACAGCGTCTACTGTTCAAAAGGACCTGCTCTTAACCATGAAGGTGATCTTTCCCTTAACTTTACCCCCGGGCTTGGCAATAAATCAATAATGATAATTAAGGCAATATAATTTTCCTCAATAAGAATATAACAAAGATTCAATATATCGTCAATAAATGTTTGATTTAATTCATTTGAAGCACTTAAATGAAATCAAATGAATAAAAAAATAAAAAAAGATTTGTTCAGCGATCCACTACTTGGCGAGCGTTTGTCGTGTTCTGACCATAAAGAAGTAACCACTTTTAACTTGGAAGAAATAATAATGTGTCATTTATCGTGATAATTATCGATAGGTATGAAATTTTATATCGCCCAGCTCTACCTTTACCAGACCTTAACCACGGAGGTGGTAGATCAGAAATAGATTTTGGTAACAGTAGGAGGCAAGAAACTGTGACTTTTATAATAATAACTAACGTGAATGAAGCTCTTGCTTTCGCAAACTGACTGCAGCATTTTATTTTCTGTGGAACCAAACCTCGCCACCACATTGACGTACGTTGTTAACTAGTCATTTCATTTTGCCTCCTACAGTAAAAGGCCTACGTTCTGCCTGAGCCGCGGTTAGGTTCAAACTTCTGAAACTGTTTGTTTTTGCATGTCAGAAATGTTTTTCTTTAAAGACCAGAATGTAATGCGGCGCTTAGATGCACTAAATGTGTTTAGTTTTGACAGATAATATTCATGTCTGCAATTTAAGCAATAAAATGAAGATTTTTCTAAAAAAGAAACCAATTAGTTGTTAATTTTTAGAGACCTGTCTTATTTTCTGGTTTGCATACTGACTATATTTTTTCTTCATGATTTATTAGTAGAATACTCAATCGCTAAATTAATCAATAGCTGCAGCCCAAGTTGAAAACAGGTGCCAGTATCATGTTGTGTGTTATCCATGTGATACTCAGCGCACAACTGATGTTTTCATATTTCATATTCAGAATACCAGGAAATAACACGTGTTCAAAAACCAAAAGGACCTGCTTTGGTATCGATCACACTTTGCGACGTGCTCTTTATTGATCACTGCAAAGCAAAAGTACGATGTGATCGATCTGAGCCACCAAATCCTGAAACATCTCATCTTGTTATCGGTGTAATTTGTAGGTCGGCAATAGGCCTTAAGTGACTGTGCCTACAAAATGAAAGCGCGAGATGTTTTTGCAGCAGTACTTTATGTCCTGTTTAATTGAGACCTGGCTTGCTTGATACACCTCTGAAAAAGCCATCAGACAGCGTGACGTCGGATTCCCCTGAATGAGAAATGGTTGCTGTGGACCACTCGCCGGGACGCACACACTCCTGCACATGCTTCATTGTGCTTGATGTAAAAAGATCTCTTCATAATCAATTTGTTGGAAACGTAGAAAAAAAAAATACTAGCTGCAAGCGGGGATCGAACACACAACCCCTCGAACGGGAGTCCTGTGCACTACTGACTGAGCAGAGGAGGCACATGCTGAATTATGGATCAGAAATAATCAATTGACGATGTTCTGGCCCGCCATCTAATGACTAGAAGAAAATCTGGCCCGATGCCAGACTTATTTGCCGAACCCTGTTCTAGATGAAGGTCGTAACCGTCACCTTGCTCATTAAATACGAGGAAGGTCACAGTGAGCTTTGACCGCTAAACTCCCATCAGTTCATCCTCGTGTCCATGTGGACGTTTGTGCCATTTGGACACAACCCGATAACTGCCGGCGCGGAGGCATAGAAATAACCTGATCTTCCAGAAGGCTTTTTGTCCGTCATCGCTTACAACAGCTCACACAGCTGAGACTTTGTCTGACTCACACAGAGCTTTAGATCAATGATCACAGTATGTGTGCTGCACTGAAAGAGACAGAGAGCAAACAAGATGTGTTAAATTCTTGGAGACTTACTTTGATTTAACCATTTTTATTTAATAAAAGGAAAAAAAAAGAAACTATTGTCCTTTTTTGCCTGGTAACAAACTATAATCTGGAGCCCTCGTTCAAGTTACCTTCCTGTTCTGTGGTAAATCCAACCTGATAAGACCAACAGGCAAATCTCAAGCCTTTTAGGTGTGTGCGTTTCTGTGTGTATTCATTACATCGGGCCCTAGCATTAGAGCTCTGCAGTGTGTTTCGTAAGAAAGAAGCCATTCATCCATGCGGTTCTGTGGTAAAGGTGCCTCTGCAGACAGCCATCCAGCAGCTTTTTTCACTTTATAAAGCCATACCTCTGTTCAGTCCACTGATGTATGCAGTAACAAAGGCTGTCAGCTGAAATTGGAGCTCTTCAGTAGGCCATATATACAGTATATATATATATATATATATGTCACCTGAAACTCTGTGTAATGTATATAAGTGATTAGGAAACTGAGCGAGAGCGTTACCAAACCTTCATCCAGTTTCTCTAAAGACCTCTCTTCTTAAAAAGTATTTGAATCTCCTTCTAGCTACTAGCTTTTTAACTGGACACACTGGTGTGGTGTTCTCACATCTGCGATATATATACACCGATGAGCCATAACATTTTGTCCACCTGCTCCCCTTTGCCACCAAAACAGTCCTGAGTCCTCTTCAGCAGTCTGACCTACAGCAGCTCGTCTGTTGGATCTGTTCGATCCCTTCGCTCCCCACGTGCGTCAATGAGCCTCGGCCGCCGCCGACCGTGTCCCCGGTTCCCTTGGACCACTTCTGACAGGTACTGGTCGTCTAGCCATCACACTTTGGTCCTTGTCTCTAAGTCGCTCGAATCCTCACGCTGCCCATTTTTCCTGCTTCCAACACATCAGCTATGGGGACACAATGTTCACCTGCTGCCTGATAGATCCCACCCACTGACAGGTGTCACGGTTATTCACTATATTCACTGGTCGTAATGTTATGGCTGATCGGTGGATTTAAAATAAAGCTGAAACTTGTGTAACTTTTACAAACGCTGGGCAATAAACAATAATTATTTTTAATAAGCTGATAATCTATATACCACTACTAAAACAGTGACTGTCTTTTTGTGGCCCAGCCCTACTAGAGGACCCCAGCCAGGGAGAAACAGCACCTGAAGTCTGGCTAACTTACCGTCTCCAGCTGGTCCATGAGTTTGACCAGGAACTTTCGGCACTCTGGTGTTTTGCTGTCCAGCTTCATGCCTGTCTGCATAGCATAGAGTCGACCTGCAGGAGAGGACAGGAGAGGACAGGAGGGGGGGGGTGAAAGGTGAAGAGAATTAAATATCTTTTTACTGCTCAGTAAAGTCCATCCCTCTACAGCCTACAGCGTCCTGATGAATCTTTCTCCACAACGCTGCCCCATGACAGGCCGCGCATGTTTTCTTCTCCTCTGCATGGGATCCAACACAAAACCACACCGGACGGAGGTGAGAAAGATTTCCACCTGAGCCACCCCAAGCCTGATGGTGAAGAGCAGACTTTCTGTCAGAACTCCAACTCCCACAATCCCTCGTCTGTCAATTAGTTCTGCAGTCAGATGATGAAACGCCTTAAACTTTACAGCTAGATGATCTGCGCAGCAGCAGAAAGCGTCTGTCTGTGTTTGTAACACGGGGAGATTATAGAGTTGGCTGATAGGTTCAACTTTCCCAACCGGCCACCATCAGCCCCAAAACAGATGATTGCTAATATACTGGTGCAGCGGGTGTGCGGCTTTAAAATTATAATAATATTATATATCTTTGCAAATATCTGAAAATGCTTCCAACATGCAGCCCTCATGTCACCAGTTCTGAAAGGCTCGATTACAGGGGGGCAAATCTGATTTTAACAACCTTCAGAGAGGACATTTCCTCCGGTCTGTCTGACTGTCAAGACTTCGGTTTTAGGGTTTGAGGTGAGAATAAGTTTTTATACTTCAAGTCTACGCCGTGGCCTACAGTAAACACTGTCACGCTAAATTTATTTCGAGTAATAATCATCAGGCTTGAATTCGACCTTGTTTCACTCCCAAGTCATGGCGGTGAGGTTTCGATGTTCCACTGCGTTAACGTCCCCGGCTGTCTAACTTTGTTTAGTCCTCCGCTGACTGAACGGGGGTTAAATAATAATCGCAGGCTCTTCTAGACTTTTCAAACGCTACTGGACCGAACGGATCAAATTCATTTTGCAGGGGTTGTAGGTTTGGCACTTCCTGAAAGCGATGCTGTCTCGCAGACCAGTCACACTTCTTGCGGTCTGTGTCTCAGTGACATGTAGTGAAATTTCTGGGTAGGTGCGTGTCAGGCCAGAAATATTTCAAGCCAAGGTTGTGGTTGGGTTAGTTTGAGGGTCCTCACGTTAAACTGAATATTCTCCATCACTGATCGAATTTTTAAACGATTACGGACAAATCTGAAGGGCGCTCTATCATGTTGACAGATTAAACGAAGGGCGCTCTATCGTAACATTAAGTCATTCACATGCAACCCCCCCCCCGACCAGAGTAACATCCTCGATGTCCAGCTGGCATCGCAGCAAGGAGGTAACTCCTTCATCTGCCCTTACAGCTACGTGCGTCATCTGTAAGTTAAACTGTATTTTAAATGTTACTGTGATCTAGTTGTTTTTTGAAAATTAAGAGCCATTAACTCTGTTACATGTCTCATTATCATAAAAAAAATTATTAACGGGTGTTACGGCTGCCGAGGGCAGCCGTCTGTGTGTCACTGCTGCTGTGTTTCTCCCCGCATGTGTTACACTGTGAGGCGGGGGATTGGCTGGACTTCGGCAAGCCTTGTTGATCCCGCCTCCCACCTCCGACGATTCTGATTGGAGCGCACACCACCCTTTCTCCAATCGCCAAGCTGCCTGCAGGACCGCCTTTGTGCCTTCCCCCTCAAATAGGCTGGTCTGCTGCTGATTCGGGGCAGCTACCTTTTGCCATGTGGTTTGCCCTGACGCTGGTCCTAACCTTGAACTCTGTGTGTGCGCGTATCCTCAGCAACAGCTTCTGTGTTTGTGAGATCTGTGTGTTACTGAGAGTTGGTAACTCACCTGGGCTGATCCCAGTAGGTGGTCTACAGACTTGGGCTAGGGGAAGCTCGTTCACTGATTACCCACACCAGTTAGTTAAATACTTGTTTAGTGACACTAGGTTTAGGGCTGCTGCGCTCCCTGTGTTTTTTCCACTTCTGAACAACGGCTAGAGAGGTTTTTGTTTATCTTTTTTCAAGTAGTTTAGTAATCCCCCACGTAGGAGGGATCTCTTTTTGTTATATTTGGTTCTTTGTTTTACGCAGCACCCACTTGCCCATTTTCTGTTTGACTATTTTGTGTGTATCAGACTGCTTAATAAATAATCTTTCCACCCATACCAAATCCATCTGGTTTATGTTTACGTCCCTCCTACCCCTAGACAGCGGGGACGTAACAACGGGTAATAATTAAGATTATGACGGACAACGAGAAAGTCAAACGCAACCTGTGGACCTCACAAGTGTAGAAGTACAAATACGTGAAAGCCTTTTTGTGTGCTGTGGGATTATGCAGCGCAAACATGTAAGAAAGATCTATTCTACACACACAACAAGATGCACACACACACGCGCACACACACACACACACACACACACACAGCTTCCCTCTTCAACAGCAAAAATTATCAATGGGTTGTTATAGTGGAATAAAAACTTCCAGTAGCACTAAATCAGCATGTCAGCCAGGTACACACACACACACACACACACACACACACACACACAGGTGAGTATGAGTTGTGTGTGTGTGTGTGTGTGTGTGTGTGTGTGTGTGTGTGTGTGTGTGTGTGTGTGTGTTACACCCTTAACAGGCAGAATGTGCTTTGTGCAGCAAAGCCACGTCAGCGCTGCACATCGGTCTGAGGCGAGGGGAAACGTCCTTAGACTCTTGTCCCTGCAGTCAGAGAGGATGCTGGGAGGATTATCAGCTTGCGTGGAGACACATTACATTACCTCAACAGTTTACTTGTTACAGCTCGCCGTGTGTGTCCAGCCAATAACGGACGTCTCCGCCTTGCCTGAAAAGTGCTCCACTAAGGCTCAGACTTTATGACGTTTTAAAATAAACTTCACTGGATCTCATGAGGAAATCTGCTGGGATCTCTTGCCAAAAATAAAACAGCATGAGCAAATACTTTCTGTTTATTATTGCTGGGTGGAAAAACAAAATAAACATTAGATTGTTTGGAAGAAAATGTAAATTTCTGTTGACTTGTTCAGAGTAAGGCAGTAAGCTTCAACCATCTGCTGCAGCAACAGGAGACAAATTATTTCCAGTTATTTGTGAGCTGCTTTCACACCCAGGTTTGTCACATGGTTAGAGTCCGTTACCAGGCCACTGTGCACGGTAGGCCCTCTGTTTCCACCTCATGTTTAGTGTTTGAGTCACAGCACGGCGTCGCTGTCCTGCACAACATCCACAGAACAATGTCCCATTTCAACGACGGGGAGTCACCGCCAAGCCCCCGTACCGCTCAAGATTTCCAAAAGAACACCAGTTACACACATGTATGCGTGTAGTCATGTGGACGCTAACCAGAGCGCAGAGAGTCCTCAGCTACCGAAGCGGCCAGTTAGCCGGTCACCAAGTGACAAAGAAACCCTTTGTGCCGTTACACCCATACAGGCAACATTCACACACAGAAGGCTTTGACAGCAGAGAGGATGTAAGGCCACAGAAACTGAACAACTACAGCCAAGACTGACCTGCCCCCCTCTCAGACTTTCAGATGTGCTCCCTGCCCAAAGCCGGAGCCCTCCTGTGGTCACTAAAAGGTACTGTGGGTTTATTTTCATTGCTCAGTTCTCACTAAAATCTGTTTTGTATAACAAACATTTGCACATTCTTGTATTCTTGCATTGTCTGCAATAGTTTCCAGAGTCTGGCTTAGCTTCGACACAGCAAAATGCAACAGCTGCAGTAAGGAGGTTTGGTGCGAGGGAGGAAGCAGCTCCGACACGACGAAGCGTTTCCTTCAGATTCACGCCGTGTTCAACGTGTATGACGCCCCAGATCCACGCTACGCTAACAGTAGCAACAAAACACAGGTGAGCCGACGTTCAGCTTTTATACTGAAGGGAAACCAACGACGGCTACAAAGGAGACGAGTCCCCAGAGACGCCGCTCTAGGACAGAGACTCCTTTCACTTTAGAGACGTGAAGGGGAAGATGAGCGAGGAGGAAGAGGATGAAGGTCACCGAGCGCTGACCAGATCTGTGGTGAAGGGGTTGGAGTCAGAACAGAGATCGATAAAATTGAATTGATACACAACCACGATACGGTCCACAAGTGTTTGTAACTGCTGAAAATGGCCTTAAGAACTTTCCAGGCTGTTATTTACTGAGATGAAATGGTCTTTGGCGGCAGTTTCCACTCTGCCGCACCTCTTTTCCAAGTAAAAATGTTTTTTTTTGCTACTTCCTATTCCATTTTATAGCACTAATGGCTCTAAAACAACAACCTGGAGATCAAGGACTCCTGCTGATGCTGCTGCCAACTTCAGTTGGTAAGGAAGGATGTGAAAGCCTGAACTTTCTAGACTGAAGCTGTGCAGATGAATGACTTTGTCGAGGGCTTTTCATCAGTATCTGGATGATAAAAACATCCTCAAATCACAAATGGCCATTTTCAAGCACAGGAAAGAAACAAAGTCATTCCAAAATTTCCCTCCCACCTCATTTCACACCTTTGATTTCTCTGTTATCAGTCTTCTTTGCCTAATCTTTGGTCCTTGACATGGAAACACAAACACAAGTTTTGGAACTATTAGGTCCCAGGGGGGTTTTTACAGGACGGGGTTGCAAACTTCAAAGCCTCATTTACTGGCAGCAGGAGCTTTTACAGTTGATGTGTGTTGGTTGGGTTGCACGATACAAATCTGAGCATGTCGAGCCCAATTAATACCAATTAGTGAACAAACGGGAGGCGCAACAGGAACACAGAGGCTGCCAATCATCTCACTAATCGACGTTTAGAGTAATTGTACTAATTTCTCAAAATGAAGGCAGTACAGGTAGAAAACTGTTTTAAAATGGTTTCATGTGTCCGGATCGGGGAGTTGAACCCCCAAACTCCAGTGTCAGTGTTCCTGCTCAGGAAGGATTAAACCTCTTTTCAAGAGGATCGACTACATTTCTTTAAAATCCATCTCAGAGTGGCAGCTGTCTGTGAGAATACAGTTTTAGAAAGCAAAGAATTAACTCTAGCATAAAGTGTGCTGGCACAGCGCCACGGTCTCCGCGCAATGTTGACGTTGGTCATGGAGAATCTGTGCCAGTCTGAATGTGGGCCAACGCAGTCCGTCACACAAACGACAAGGATGTTATTATTCAGGGTGGCTGCGTCGCTGCGAGCGTTTCCCCTCTCAGTCACTCACAACCAGACAGAGTGAGAAGAAGAGAGGACGACCAAATCAGAGACTCTCAGGAAAAGCTGTCTGCATAAACACCGCTGAATCTGAAACCCTGCAGCCGGTTCTGATATGACGACTAGAGTGCAGTAAAACAAACACACTCTACCATCTTCCTCCAAACTGGACCACGCCGACCCCTTTACAGAAACATCACCATGACAACAACAAATAACCGTAACGTCACAGGCAGCAGAGGGTATAAAAGAAGTGGATGTAGCCACCGTTGTGACGTGACCATATTTGGTCATGTCTGGTTAAATGTACACAGAGCAGTGGATATGAGTCCACAGGTGACCCTGACGATCAGCTTGTAGCCCCGCCCTAAAGCCTCACCTGCTTCCTGGTCTCTGTTCCTCTAAATGGGACCATGATTTACTAAATGAACATCACGCTGTGTTGAAGAAGACTTGAAACTAGCGACTGAGACCGTAAACTCATCAGGAAAGTGTTTACTGAGGGAATAAATCAGCTGACAAGTAGAAACATGTTACCAGAGACTTCACTGGAGTCGCCCCCTGCTGCAGGTTTAAGGCTCATCCATCACTTTTCAGACCTGGAGGTTGAATATCAGAAATTGCTTGGCCATTATGTACAAATAAGATTTAAAATAAAAATAGAGCGGACTCCCCAGAGGCAGAGGCAGGGTGCCTGTGTTCGGCCTCAGCTCCAGAGCTCATTAATAATGTCAACCATCCAATCTGTGTGAAACAGCGGTTGAAACGCAGCCAAACGCTGTCAGCCAGGGAGCTCCTGGTGAATTACACCGCTTCATTACAGCAAAACAAATCATGGCTGTGACTCAACCCGCTATTGATAGGCCTGTTCTGGGGTGGAGGTGAGGTAAAATACTGGCCTGCATTAGTGAGCTAATTTAGATGGACCTGCTGATGAATGGCTGAGGCTGAGCGACGGATAAAATGCATCAAACAAAAAGGACGCAAGCGCGACGGCCCGATCTGACTTGTAGACTGACGGGACGGCTCCTCTAGCTCAGAGTCACTTTATAACAAATGAAGAAGCAAGTCACTCAGCAAAATGCTGGCTGAAAAGACACTGACATAATACACATTAATAAACTCCCACTGAATATGTAAATCTTTACAGGGCAGAGAGACACTAATCTGTAGAGCGCGACTACATTCGTGCCGGCGTACCGAACATTTCGCAGGACTATTCTTTTGTCTATCTCATGGAAGAAGGTGAGAAGAGACGCTCAAATACACTCTGCCGGTGACCTGACGCAGATAACTCTGGCGTTGGGGTCTGTGTCGCTCTGCAATCCCACCGCCAAAACACTAGTTCCACTGTTTGACTTGCTGGCTAACTTCTAGTGTAGCCCGCCGCTAACTTGAATGGGGGTAAAATAATAATAAGAATACCGAATGGATCGAACTCTGATAGTGAAACGAGTCATGTCGCAGGTGTTGTGATGCTGAAAAGGAAGTATCCACCGTCTTACAGCTGCTTGTTCGGGCCGCTGGTAAAACTGGCTTCACAGCACAAAGTAGTTCCTGGGAACTCGGAGGAAATGCGACTCTCCCGAGCCGACCAATCGCAGGTCATGAATTTACATTTTTCAGAGGTGCAGAGAGAAGCACACACTTTTGAGGTGTTTTTGAACTTCCAGTTGGGAAAGTTTTTTAATTTTGTTTTACAACAATGACGTTTGTGCTGTGATTTAAGTAAAGATAAACATTTACCTGCAGGTGTGACATTTACATTTAATCATTTAGCGACTTACAATTGCTGTACATGTCAGAGGTCGCACGCCTCTGGAGCAACTAGAGGTTAGGTGTCTTGCTAGTAAATGTGTCACAGTGGGGGAATTGAACCTGGGTCTCTCACGCCAAAGGCATGTGTCTTATCCACTGCTCCATCACCACCCTGTGTTCCTGTTAACAATCATTTGCAGAACTTTCCATGTGTGACCGTTTCTGCTGCTCCCTGATAAAAGAAAAATGTTTCTGCTGATTCCTGTTCAGAAAAACAGATTTATTTATGTTAACCTGTTGCTCTGAAGATTCCTGTTATGATGTGGAAAATATTGTGATTTTTTTAACCAACATTGCGATTTAAAATGCGTTTCATTTTTAAGCTCTTTAACTTCTGTATTATTCAGAACGGACAAGCAGTAAATCAGTGTTCAGTCTGACCAACACAATATTAGATAGATTAAACATACACTTCTGGGTCAGGCCTGTGTTATTATGAAATTAGATGATGCATGAATTATTAATATGCAGTGGTGGAGAGGAAGTATCAAATTTTTATTATATGAGATAGATAATTTGAGTCAAGTCCTGGCATTAAATAATATGATATTATATCATCAGGTCGGCCTGCTAAACACAAGAAAAACTAACGCGTCCTCATCTCAGTTCAAATAGGAAACCACACGTTATTGCACTTTTAGCAGTACATTTAAATTAAAAGTGCGCAATACACTACTTTAGAATTCATTACTCAATTCTGCGCATAACTATGTGATTAATTAATAGAAAAATCATGGGATTAATAATCATTTTAATCGTTGCCCAGCACTGCTTAAAATACAACAAAAATGATGTGTGGCATCTAGCCGTGAGCTGAATACCGCTCGCCTTCCAAGCGTGTAGGAGACATTACGCTGGCCACGAAAAACACACGAGAACCTGAGGAACAGTACATGTTTTATTTCATCTTATTTTTCTAATTTGCAGCATAATTAATATTATTTGCTGAGCCCATCGCGTCCATGCTCCACAGCAACAGGCACAATGAATCAAAGCTTCTTTCTGAGGCCTCAATGTGATGAACACACACACTCAGTTAGACCAGTTAAGCTTCATGTGGCCTCCCCCTGTCACGCACCACACAGAGCCACAGCCGGGCTCAGAGGCCCAGACACATGGTGCTGCTGACCTCCAGTGGTCTGGCTGGATCACTGGTCCGCACAGCCAACATGTCAAACAGCACACCGACAGGACCGCCTGCTCCTGAATCACCTCCAGAAACAATCTGCACGAGAGGGAAAAATGCTGTCTAATGCACGTTATAAATAACCCCAACCCACTCCTGTACAACTCTCTTCACCTTCCAGGAAGCCCTGTCAATCACTTTTACTGGAGATCAATGAGAAAAAGTTGTTCTTGCTTTGAAGATAAAGTTAATCCACTTATCTGCTGCATACTGAGCAAACCCTGTGCACAGTATAAGCAGTCAAACCCCTTTCTCTGGGTCTTATTTAATCCAGTAAGGACCCTTTATCAGAGGACGCCGGCCTGACAGCAGCATCTGACTGACAGCTGATCTCCAGGACTTCACTGCTAAACACAACGACGTCGTCTAGCGTAACGTTTCATAAACTATCAAGACGCCTCAGCAGCGGTTCAACAAAGTGGCCAAAATTGAACGGCTGTAATGTTGTAAACACCCAAATGCTGTCGCAGCTTGTTAAAATGCCCCGATACGACACTGCGTACTGATCCAACAGCAGTTTAAACAGCACTGTTCAGAACTTTTCAGTAAAAATCTGAGCAGGTCTCTGAACCGTCGTCCGGCTTCGTCCACACTACTACATTTTTACAACGGAGACCTTTTGCTATGTCTGCACCTCCTGTCCGGGCTAAAACAGCGAACGCAAAGACCTAAAACGGATTAGTTTAAAAACGCTGCTGACCCCGTTTTGGTTTTAAACTCCGGGGTAGCGTATTAGTGCGAAGAGAAAATGGAAAACTTTAAAAACGATGATGCAGACGCTCACGTTTGGCTTCCTGATTGGCTCTTATCAGTCATGCAAAGCAGCAACTACATGCTACTGAAAGAGTTTTAGTTTTGGTGTTTTTATCAAAATATTTTGTACTGTGTAAATAACACTTGTACTGTGCATGTCTCCGTATTTGCTTCGTCTCTTTTCCGCCGCCACAGGCTCCTCGTGCTCCTGTGTTACTTTTACACTTTCACCTGGTTGTCGGTCCATCAAAAGAAATCTCTGGTGAAATACTTTGTCTCTAGTAGTACTTTCTTCTGCAACTGCAGAGAAGTCAACCTGCTTCATGTTTACACCGGCACGCACATGTTCATTGTACATGAACGACCACTTGATGTGCGTTTTCGGTCTTATAATATAGACGGAGAGCAACTCTGATACGCAGTTTTTGAACTAAACTGTAGCAGCGTAGATGTACCCTGAGGAAACAGCTTCTTTCCATCTACTGTACGGCTGCTGAACTCTGTGACTTCCCATCACTAACTACACCCACCTTTGTAGTACTGGACTTGCTGCCTTACAAGTCTAATAAGAAAGTTTTCAGTGGTGTTAACTGTACGTGTCATCGCTGCTATTTCTGTATTTTATTTGCACTGACTTGCACCTTAAACTGGCGCTCTTTGCACATTTAGAGCCCTGGCTTTTCTTTGCCTAAACCTATATGAAAAGCCGTTTTGATTCTTTTGATCGTTGGACCTTTGCAGACTAAAAGGGATTTTTTTTTTGAATTACAATTGCTGTATATATCAGAGGTCGCACGCCTCTGGAGCAACGAGGGGTTAAGTCCCAAACAGAGCGGGCTGCGCTTCAGTTTTTAGATGTTTATATTGCAGAACTCCACCAGCTACATTATTACTCCGTCACTTAATTACCATCACAGTGTACGCTGGGGTCACATCAGCTGGGCAGAGCGAGTCCATGAGGTGACGGTTGTACATTTGTTTTTCACTGTGTGAGAAAATTGATGTCAATTTCATGAGTCTGGCGAGAGAGCTTTGAACCTGCCGAGAAATGTCGCCACACCCTTACTAAATACCCTGGTATACCGTAATTAGTGCCAATAAATCAATACAGCAATATATCGTTATACATTTTTCCATGATACTGTATCGGTATTCCAGCGCTTAATATCGATATATTTTTAAAATAAAGAATAGCGCTTTGACGGTTAGCTCAATGCTAACATATAATGGGAATCTCCATTAACGTGCTAACGGACATTCTGCGATCACAAAATATAATCTTAAATAAACTACACATCTGTGTGAAATAAAAAAGAGCTGCTAACTTCACGGGCTTGATCTGCTTCTCTGCTGCTTCTGCACTCCACACAGACCAGCTACAGCAACCCCAAAGGGTCAAAACTCAAACCCAAAATTCCCTGTGGCCTAAAAATACAGCTACCACCAGGTGGTACACAACTAAGCCTAATATGTATTTTCAGCAGAAAAATTCAGTAAATTCAGTGACTAAAGAAATGTTTTTATTTAATTTTTCATAGTTGCGCTGTAGTTTTAATTTATAGACTGAAAAATGTGTGCCGCAGAATTGTGCTGTTTTCTAACAGTTTGCAGCAAACAACTTTTTCATGGGCATTTTGTATTAATAGTAAGACAGAAAACCTGATTATCATTTTAGGATTGTCCAGTGATTTATCAATTATCGCAGAATTTCTGTATCGTGACATTCTGGTTATCGTGAGCCATGTATCGTGTATCGTATCATGAGGTACCCTTTGATTCCCACCCCTAACCGTAATACCTTCATACCGCCGAAGCCTAACTGATACTGATCTTTAAAATATGCCCAGATCGGCCCCAAACACAGATACTCAGGACGCCTCTACTTTTAATGTAGATATACATGTTGTTATCCTCAGTTTCAAGGTGCAGAAGTTTACATGTCCACGAGGCTGACTCGTTCTGCTGGCATCAGACTGAAAAGAAGGACATCCTTTGTGTCCTGGTTTGTCATTTACATATATTACATATATTTACCCCCCTTCCTCCTCTTTGTCTGTGTTTTCCTGGTTCCACCAGGGTTCTTTTTAAGACCTTTTAAGACCTAAACAAATATGTTTCTTTGATAGAAAAGAGATGCAATAATGATAATTATTGTGATCCAATCTTCCTCAATAACAAAATAACAAATGATCAATAAATATTTTATTTAATTCATTTGAATCACGAACAAATTAGCGCTTTCTTTTCTATTAAGATATTTATTTTGTTGACGAAAAGGGGCTGAAAAATTATTTTAATTACTTCTACCACAGATTTTTGAAGTGATCCAGTGTTTGATATCAGGCTGCTGTTTGTCATGTTCTGACCATAAAGAAAAGTTTAAAAGCACAATTAACCATCTTGTTTCTTCAACTTTCCCTCAGAAGCAAAAATCAGCCTTTAAACCTATAATAATAAAAAAAAGATTAAATAATGATTTGACATTTATGATTTAATTTTTACTGTTTAACCCAGTGATTTGTATATATTGTGTTTAACTCAATATAACCTACTAAAAATAGTAGCTTGCACATTATAAAGGAAGGTAGCAAGAAACCGACGCCAGCCCGAACTTAAGTTTCACTTTCCGGCCGGGCTAATACACACGTAGGCGCACGCAATCCATGGAGGAAAACTAATCACGGTCAAAGACACTCTTTAGAAAGCTATTTTAACCTGTAGTTATAGATATAGATTTTTTGGACATGCAGCCAGATGTCTGCAGCAAACGTAAACGTAACATATGGATTATATAAATGGCGGGGTTGTCAAATACAAAAAAAATCTCACAAATACACGCTAATTAGGCGTCTTTGGCACACCAGCCTTAAAAAGCACCATCGGTAAATATAATACAACAAATTTACGGTAAATTGAAGACAATTTAAGACCTTAATTTCTCTGATTTTATTTTAAGACCTTTTAAGAGTTTTAGGAGCTGCAGGAACCCTGTCTGCACAGACCCTAACCCTGCATGCTACTCTAAGGCTTTAGTGATTTTCCATCGGTAAATCCCTGCTGGGAGCTCCAGAGAACAGCTGAGGGATAAGATCCTTGAACTTTCAGCAAAGTGAGGATGATGACAGAAGGCAGAGCCCCAAGGACTTCAAAGGTTCCCTCCTGCTGAGGACCTGAATCCTAAATATCTGAACTTAGATAGCTAACCATCTGTTAGTATGATTCTCCTGATAAAATCCTAGTATTAGCAGCCGACTGTTGATATTTTGAGGACGTATGGACTTGAAATGAAAATGCCAAACACAGATAAAGAGTTCTTTGTTCCCTCGGCTGTCAGAAGAAACAGGCACATTTCCCCGTCAGCAGCACGGCAGCGGACAAGCGGTTTTGATCTGACAGCTTTTTGTTTTTTATGCTTTTCCATACCTTTTCGTGTGCATCTCGCCTCGAGCGGCTCCCCCATGTCGCAGCTCAACTAGGTCAGACGCAGACCCCTGCTGTAACCTGTGCCCTGTATACCATCAAGCAGAAGTCATCTCAGATAGGTTGCCCTACTTCCTGGGAAACTGGGCCATCCTTTAGGCTACCTGATGCACCAAATATTATATGGTGATCATATGTAGACCTGCAGATATCATGTTCATATAAATCTACTCAAGCTCAAGGTAACATGGCTGTGCATGATGTGCTCTTCCTGGTAAATCCTTATGTGTTTCATGGAGGCTTTAATCTGAATGCACACTAACCGATGGGGATTCTTGTCCCCATGGGGATAAAAATAGAGATCCCCACAGGTAGAGATGCTTTTTGGGGGGTTAACACTTGGTTTAGGATGCAGGTTAGAGTTAAGTTAAGGTTAGGGGCTGGGGAGATGTTCCCATAAGTGAAACTCACAGGCTGTTCCGAGGTTTACCGTAGAAATGTGTCTCAAGGCTTCATTTACTTTCAGAGATCAAGTAATGAGTTATTCTGCAGCAGTGGAAGGAAATGGAGCCTTGAAACACGTTTCTACAGTAAACACCTTGCAGCCTGTTAATACACCCTCAGAAGACTTTGCTTTGTACGATACTGAATGAAGGTTGATCCTACAGTGAAATAACGAACAAAACTCCATTTAATTGCTTAGTTTTATATGTGAAAATGTTGTTTTTAGATTTGGCAGTTTGCATCTTACTTTACCTGTACCATCTGAAGCTTTTCACTGGACCGAAGTGCTTATATTTCAATACAAACTACAAACATGTTCCAAAACTTTTGACCGGTAGTGTATATAGTACTTTCTTTAGTACGGTTTCCTTCCAAGTAGTGTGACTTATTGTACCTTCTTCTATTCCTGTTTCATCTTTATCTTTACTTACGTCAGTCTTATTAATGGAGGGGCTAAAAGTCATTGTTCAGTCCTGTAATTTATAGCCGCCATAATGCTGAACAAACCAGTTTTAATATTTTAAACAGAGATAATTTCAATGTTTGGATAAAATCTGTGATTTATTTTGTACATGGCGGAGGGGTTTCTCCTCAGGAAATTGTTGAGCGGAGGCGATAACCCAGCCAGATGACGACACATCCCGTCACATGATCAACGTGGTGACAGCCTAAACACTGGTCAAACTTATCAAATACGTGATATTTGTTGTGAAATAGCACCTGTGTGCTCTCTCTCCGACAGCTGCTGGGATATCTTATTAAATGTATTATTTTTTATGATGTTTTCTTTATGTACGGAGATCCACCTCTATAAATAAGAGGGGCTGCTTCTTTAAGGGGGCAAAGGTCAACACAAAAAGAGGTTTAGAAATATACAGGTAATGTGTTTTTTTAAAAGCTCAGCAGTTCACTAAAACAGGTGGGCCCTTTTTAACAAATGTTACTCAAACAGAAGAAATGGTGCTTTTGTTGGGGATTATTTTCAGCAGCAGATTAATTCTGCATTCTGCAGATTTTGGAGAAATAAACACGCGCAGTCAGACGGGATTCTGCTCTGACAACCGAGCCGTTTACCGGCAGGACGATCTCAGACTTATTAAATTAACTTTTTACTTATTTTTGGGATTAAAACATTGATTCATCTTCACTCGCGCTTCTCAGCTGCGAGCCACCGTGTGTTTCCTGGTCCACTGTTGTTATTGTTGTGTCAGTGAGCTCTGACTTCATATTTATATAAAAACAGGAAAAAAAGTGAGTTGAACTAGCTGGTAAGTTTGGAAAATGTGTTTGTTACTTGAATCCAGCTATTGTTGTACTTTACTGTGAACAAGTTAGCACAGTATAGCTCTGATCAGCCTGAACTCCATTCAGAAAACAAACATTTAATAAGTTGTTGTCCTGCTGTCTCGCTGACAGACCTGACAAAGCATGAATGTCAGTGTTTCCCATTAATTAACGAGACCATGGTGCCATAGTTTCAAAATGAACCGAAAGTATTTTCCCCCTCTTAACAACATTTCAGACCTCTAACGCTGTGTTTTGTGGGCGCTGCTGTAAGCTCGCACGTTCACACACTTTGGCATCCGACTCGAGACAACCACGTTTCTTTTGAGGTAACTACGGTAACAGGACTGTCACTCGTTTGTGAGAACGCGATTAATGGCGGTTTATGATTAAATTGTTTACTAGAGTGCAACATTGTACACAAGAGTGCAAAGTTTTTTATAGATAGCCTCTTAATTTTGCACTAAATCAATGCATTTAACTTTAAAATGTACAAAGTTTTCTTCCAGGAGGGCACGCCCCCGGAGCCCCCGGGAAGGTCCGAGGTCAACCCACCATAGTCTCTTGAAATCCTGTGGGAAACACTGTATGTTTCACAAATCAGCATCATGTTGTAGATATTTCAGCATCATTTTGATCCGTTTATTGTAATTAAATCACAGAAAAAGGTTTATTTTGGGTTCATAGCGCTGTTATGTTTAGCCTTGTTTTACAAGCGTTGTATGAAAACAGCAGGCGAGTAGTCCACAGATGAAACTCAAGCGAGTCACATGGCGCAAAGATTAGATTTGCATTTGGTCTGAATGAACAGTGAGCTATGTGTCAGGCTTTTGCTACACTTTGTGTAATATAATACAGAATATCACGAGACATTTGAGAACTATTGTTAAATGAAACAACAGGTGAGGTTTATCTTGTTGAAACTGCAACAGCACAAGTAAAAGAAAACAGAATTTTACATCTGGCTGCAGAAGAATAGCAGTTTTAACCTACTACACTGCAAACACTGTGTGTTAAACAAACTGATAAGTCACCGATGAGATTGTCTGATTCATCATGAAGTGATTCAGCAGGACAGTGGGGTGGAGCCCATTCTTTACAGCTGACTGTGTTACTGTAGATAGGTAACACACCACAACAAACAAGCTGGACCAGAAATCTACTTCAGATGCTGGACTCCAGGCCTCTGAGGCACAACTGTGATTAACTGGAGAACTTCTACCCAGGAGCCAGACATGGTGTTTAAAGTTAGCAGAATCAAAGCAGGGCAGGTAAAGCCTTATAAAACCCAGGAGGAGTCCACACACCTTCTAAATGTCTGCCTCGGTGAATGAAACAGGGGAACTCCCCACACGTTAGCCGGAGATGAAGTTTGAACTGCCGGAGCTAACAACACCGGGGCTTCGGGCTTTGGTTAGCCGACGTTAAGAGTGCAGGTCGATTTCTATCTCGTTAACGATCTGAAACTGTCGTTGTCTGTAAGCTGACAATGTTTAAATTAAAGTTAAGAGGCTAAACCAACACACTCAGGGCAACGAAGCTGGGATGCTAACAAAGTAGCTGCGGCTAACGTTAGCCAGCAAACACAAACTTACAGTAATAAGCCACGACCGGGTCCCGTTTCTCGTGCTCCTGTGCGGTCCGCAGGTAGTGCTGGATGCCCTTCAGCTGAGCCGGTAAAGCCATGTCTGTTTAAAAACCCTCCAGGAGACAAAAACACATCAAAAACTGCGAGACAGCTCGTTGTTGTTGTTAGCAAGTGTTTCCCCCTCAACTTCCGCGTGTTTAGCCAATGGGAGCAGCCGCCTACTCGGGACAGATGACGTCACCGTCAGGCGCCACTCCTGGATTCAGGACTGTTGGTTTCTGTCATCCAGTAAAACAAAACTGTTTCCCATCTGCACTCCCATCTTTCATTAGATTTACACATTTTATAAGAAGAAAGATTAGCACACGATCCATCTGCCAGATAAGGACATCATTCTGAATTTTTGTAGGCAACAAGATGGATAAAGATTACATTTTAACTGCCTTTGTTAATGAGGAAATTCTCCAAACCTTTAAAGACTTTTTCCAAGAACTATGTGGATCTGGATATGACACCAAACAATAATAATAATAATAACTATTATTATTATTGTTGTTGTTATTTTACATTTTCTTTTTAATGCACTTTGCAGTTGAAACACATCTCGATGTGCTGAAGGTAAGATCATAAAAGCAAGGTAAAAACATCAATATAAAATACAACGACTTGCAAGGTTAATTAAAGAGGTGGTATTCTGCTCATTTTCAGGTTCATCGTTTTATTTATAGGTTGTACCAGAACGTTCTATCTAGATCATTTTAGCTATGGAGTGATGCATCTGTCTCTAAATGATCTTTGTTGGGAGTTGCACATGTGCAGTTCCTAGTTAAGGACTACTAGCCAATCAGAAGCAGAGAAGGGCGGGTCAGTGAGAACCCGGTAAACAGCTCGGGTTCAGCTGTACGTGTTGCCGACCAGCTTGGCAAAAAAGATAAATACTCAATAAAGGAGAGCGAAAAAGCCAAAAAGCAGAATATCACTTCTTTAAAGCTCAAAAGTTCTGCTAAAAAAAAATGTTTCAAGTCGTTTTTTAAAAGTCTCGGTAGTCTGAGGTGCCCTCAGATGATCGGAGAGGGCGTTCGAGATCTGAGGAGCAGCAGAACAGAAAGCCCGATCACCCATGGTGCTGAGCTTAGTCCTGGGGAGAAGGAAGCACTTTGAGTTTGCTGAGTGGAGAGATCGTGTTGAGGTTAGAGGGGTGAGTAGTAGTAGTAGTGGGGGGCATTTCTCTCATCAGGATCCTTGCAGCACTGTTCTGAACATATTGCAGTCTCTGCAGACTCTTGTTAGGAGTGCATTACAGTAATCCAGTCTCCGGTCTCCAAACTCTGATTTGTTTCAGTTCAGTTCAGTTCAGTTGGTTTATTTAGCTGGTAGAGATTCAGACACAAGTGGACTTTGGATCACTCCGGATTAGACCTGTTTCAAAGTTCCACTCAGAATATTCAGGTTTGAGGTAAAGTTAAAACTATGAGTCTTCCAGCTGAGTTTGCAGTCAGACGTAAAAGCCAAAAAAATATTCACAATAAAAAAAAATGAGGACAGACTGCACAAGTCAAATCACAACGAGCACTACAAATTGGACAAAACTGCATTTCCCAGAAAGTGTGTGGGAGTTCATGGTGTAACTGACAACTTGGGTCTGTTTAGTTTGAGGTTGAGTGAACCTGTGACCTGACCGGCACAACAAACTATAACAGTTTGACGTTCTCTGGGCTTTTAATAAAGCCCCTTATGTTATGACTTTGCTAGGGCCTGTCTGCTGGGTGCCAGTATTTCCTTTTGTACAAACCATTCTGGAAAACCTTTGCATGTTTGTATGGTTCGTTTAGGTTCACGCTGCCCAGTTTCTGGTGAACCAAGGCACGGAAACAAAAGTCACATGGATTTTGGAGAGCAGTTGTGGTTAGGGGTTTGGCCAGGAGTTATTGAGAGAATCCACAAAGACTCTGGTCCAAGCCCACCCACTTCATGCGAGGTGATTCATATTTGAACATTTTGGACGTTATCCCTTCCTTCATTCGACAGTATCGGTGTAGCTGAGCTTGGCCTCGCCCTACCAGAGCTGCTAGATATATACAGACAAAGAGAAGCTAAATTCGTATTCCAGTGTTGGGGGTGTCTCATTAAAGTCAAATTAACATAACAGATTGTGATTGTTGTTAGATTTTAGTATTTTGAAGAAAATATTTTTCAGGGGTCGCATCCTTCGAAGGACCAAACTGAGCGCTGTTCTGGTCTACAAAGTGCAGCTCCTGTCTCCGAACAACTTTGACAGCTAGTAGAGATGGAACTAATAGAGATGTAATCCTCAGTCAGTGTTAGGTTTAGGTTATAGAAGACCATCCAGGTCATAGAAGGTTAAAGTCAAGGGCAACTGGACTTCATCCAAAGGACTTCTTCAGTTCTGACTGCCTGGCAGGCAAACTCAGCTATTTAACCTCAGTGGGGTCGTTTGCCAGGATCGTCGATACTGCTGGTTCGTTAGTGTTCCTGGTTGCTGTGACGACAGTCTTCACCTGAGGCCAATAGGTTACGTTTGCATTGTAAGTGGGGGATAAGTGGTTCAATGACGAAACGTCTTCCAGTATCTTCAACCAAGTCCAGTTGCCCTTGACTTTAACCTTCGTTGGATAGGTTTAGGTTAGTTTCTCTTTTTGGAAAGAATCTATTATCTGCTGGAAATTTGGGAAAAGATGGCTGCAATTCTTGGCGTCATTTGAAGGAAACAGGACGGCCTTGTCGCACCACTGTGATTCGGTCTTCAATGAAGCCTTTGAGGCATGCCATCCCCCCAGACTTCCCTGGACCTGGACGTTCCTGTAAATTCCTAGAGCTGTCCAAATCCACAATTCCAGATTTACAATATAGATGTGACTATGTACAATGAGGGAATAATAATGAAAACATATAATAATAAAGGACTCATCCAATGATGTTTTTAACAAAGTAAATGCTACAGTCCAAATGTTCTCCTTTGTGTGTTTGATGTTGAAGTTTATTGACCCAGCAAGGTTTGGTATTGCCCACATGCAGGGTATATGTAAAGTTAATACTTTGGATTTGCTTGTTATAATCGGCAGAATAAGATAGACAAAAGTTGGTTTCCATCCTGCTGAGAAAACTATAGGGCCATCTGTGATGTGAGGATCTTCAGCTGAAGGTTTCATGTGGACTGTTATTGTTAATGTGAAGGGAAAGCTTTACTGCGTATCGACCATCTATCTCTGTTGTATAAAGCAGCAGACCCTGAACATATCTGCTAATGTCCATGCAGAAACATACTTTAAATCGTTGCAAGAATTTAAATTAATATGCTAATGAGGTTTAAAGGCCCGTTGCATAGATCATTTATCCACTCATGTCCCAGCACCCAAAGTCCGTAAGGTTCAGTCCACGAGTCCAGAGTGTGGACACTTGGATTGATCCAGAGAGAAAGAGAGAGAGAGTTGCAAAAGTCTGAAAGTGTGCCTCCTTCCTTTCACCTACACTAACTTTGTGTCCTTTCTTTGCCTTCCATTAAGCTTGTTTTGTATAAAGCACTCTATAATTTAATGTAATTTGATTTAAGAGACCTGTCAGTTAAAATGGGGTTAGGCTTTGTTTACTGCTGAGCAGCTGTGGACATGGAGTATGTACTCACTGACTTTCTCCTGCAAAGAACCAATCTGTCTCTCTATTCATTTATCTAATCTTCTTCTGAATAGGAGACCATTTGTACCACTTAGTCATTAGTTTATTAAATGAAAACTCAAGTAGGGCCAAAACAAATGTGACGTCTTCAGTTTTCTTGTCTTCTCTTGTTCAACTCACTCCAAAACCCCAAACAGCTGATTACAATGATATAAAACAGAGAAAAGCAGGAAATCATTACATCTGGGGAGCAGGAAACAGTTAATGTTTGCATTTTTGAATAAATAAATGACATAAAGTATGTATTGAAAATTGGTTCAATTTATGTACCAGTTATTTAGGTTCTAAACATAAAGCATAGTTATATTTGTTACATTTATTAAATTCTTTCTTTACATCCCGACAGCAATCAATAAAATAAACGATCTGATACAAAAATGAAAATACTCAGGTATCTGAAGCTGTCACAGGACTGTAATAAGCAGCATTTACATTTATTTTTATGCCTCTGACTGGTCAGCACTTGTTGCCTCCATTGGTTAGGCTTAGGGTGGGGTTAGGGTTAGCCAATCAGAGGCACAGTAGGGGGCATGAGTCAATGCAAAGCTGGTGTCTGACAAAAGAAAGTTGTCTCTGGGATGAGACACTGCCCTAATGTTGATAATCCCAATATATCAATATATCAGGTGTGTAGACAAAAAGTGAACAGGATTTGCGGCGCCGTCTGGACGAGTGTTGGTGCACAGCCGTTGCACCGCTGTGTTAAGCCATTTCCAATTTGCAGAGCTTACAGAGCACCACGTTGTTGGGGCTCTGTCTAAAGTACTCCCAAAGGTTTTTTAGCTGCAGGTGCAGAACTTTATTGCAAAACGCCTACACACGTTATGCAAATCGACGCATTTCCGTAATCAGTGACGTCCATTACGTGAATGAGTCGTCCCAGCCCTACTAGGAATCATCCTCAAGGTATCAAAAACTTAAAATATCCTATTGTACCAAAATACACATGCATAACAAAAAGAAAACACACTTGGTAAAATGATTTTATGTAATGTTTAACAAGGCGATTAATCATTGTATTTTGATTTGTACATTTCTTCTAAAACCCTTTTTAGAGTAAACATTTCCACGTCCCATATCCAGTCAATAACTCAATCGAAAGTGAAACAAAGACAATTGTAGGACATTTTAATCAATCATCTCAAGACAAAACAAATAGGAGAGTAACTGGTCACCTAAACAATATCACTCTGAAAGACCGAGTTTTCTTTCAATATGTATGCGTTGGTCATAAAGTGTGCCTCTTTTTCTTTGACATAGCTGCGAGTTGAAGGACAACATGAGAGACAGACAGAAGTTGATGAAAAATAAAACGAGTCTTAGCTCTATTTTTACAACTAACATGTAACAACATCAGTTAAAATTCAAAGATAAAAATTGAAAGATGAATTGTCAGTGTGGTGTCCTGTATGATGCATTATAGTTGATTCATTTCCACAAATGACACTGATTTTGGGGGTCAAAAGAAGCATCAACACATATTAAAGATACACTTCCTGTGAATAGTTCCAATGTACCTCCCAGTGAAAGGTTGATATTTTACAACTCAGTACAGTTTACAGTCAAGTTCAGGAAACAGATCAGGATTTGGTGGCACTATTTAAAAAAACAGGGGTGTATCTTTATTTTCTGCAAAAGACCAAAATTAAAAACTTCAATCTCTACAGTTATTCACCAGAATCAATGACTCAAACTGCTTTCCAAGGTACTAACTGTAAGTCGATCATTCTGAAACAGTTAATCACAGCTTCATGTACAAAGTTCTTTACCAAGACTTGCCCGTATAGCATGTGGAATACATTTTTATTACAAGCCAAAAAATAAAAACCTGAAGCTTTGGCAACCTGAGCAAAATATTGCCTTATGATGATTAATTATGTATTTTAAATGGTTTGCTTTTGGTCTAATAGTTAGTGAATAACTTGGTCACACCAGAAAGTGGCACAGCTGCTAGTCAGTATAGCAGCTCTCCATCCTAGTTAGCTTTACTAGCTGTAAGTTAGTATGCTACCTAGCTTGGTTGCTAACTTTCTTTCAAAGGTAAGCCTGTCTAGATTGTTTGCTAACAGTCAATTGTGCAAATGAATGCTCATCAAAGTTGAACGCAATGTAAATTGTCTAAAATCCAGTGAGTTTGTGTTTCAACAATCTTTACGGAGTGAATTTTTTTAACTGAAATGTTTGGGTTCTGGAAGATGACAATCCTGAACTGATCAGTAGTGTGAGGATCTTGGATCCAGACTATATTTACACCAAATAGCATAAGTTTTTTTTACATGCCACAATTTCCTGCTTCAACTGAACAGTTCAGATGCAATACTTGTAAACAGGGTTTAAACCTTGGTGACAGAACTTTCAGAGGCAAAATTTAAAACCATCCTCCATTAACAGATCCCAGAACGCAGACGAACCCAAACCACAGGAGTCACATACCTGTTTTAAATCCTCCTAAACCCTATCAGACCAACCAGGCCTTTAGAACTGTAGGTTGGGATCAACTGGAGACGCCTCTCAGTGCTGGAAAAGCTTTTCTAAGGGTTTAAAAGGATTTGAAATGAGGGTTTGATCCACTTTTGTCTGGTAATGCAATTTTGTACCTGAGATGATAAACAGATTGCGGAAAACTTCATAACAAAAGTTGGATGGATGTCTGATAAAAAAAAACAACATTACAAAACATGAGAGGTAATCATTTTCAAAACACATCGACAGTGACACTGAAGGCAAAATTACAATAAGTATTATATGTAATACTACAAGCTAGGGAAGGGTGGTATAAATAGAGTGTGGGGTAGAGATGGTTGAGATCTGACATGGACAAAAGCTCAACTACAGCTTCAAATATATCTGGACTGAATAAGCACTTTGTTTCACTTCTCAGCCATAAAATAATGATAATTTCATCCTATATGAGACCAATAGGGCCTTGAAACTCTAAAAACTTCAAATTTCTATGCTGATTTTGTCCATGTCTGTTAGAAACTACACTACACAGTGATATTTTTAACACTAGTCTCACCTTGGATGTTGGGACATTAAATTTGTTTGCACGATCGCGCAGCGTTTCGTCTTACAGGCAGTGGATGATTTTTTCAGATACTTAAAAAACATTTCAACTTAAGTAATATTTTCATTCCAACACATTTTTATACCCAAATCTAAATAATACTTTGGTGTAGCTCCTTCAGACTTTTAGATTATGAAATCAACCCATTTTATCTTCATTTTGTATCTTTGGGGAGATATTTACCCTCAAAAACTAAAACACTACATTTCAATCATTTTTAGTGATGGCATTACTGTCAAAATACTTTGTTGTTCAAAGATGCCTTTACATCTCATGGAAGTAAACTGTGCTATTTGTTTCAGCCTTTCTGGCGCATGAGATTGGTGGCCTGTTTGGGACAGCCTTCAAGTCAAGACAAGTCAGGTTGTTTAAATAAGGCCAAGCTGAAACAGATATTTGACAAGGCTGACAACCCCATCAAATGTCCACAACAAAGTTGTGGTGCTCCTGTTGATGACAGTATAGGTCAGAACAGGCTAGAAGCAATAGCGATAGACATATTGGAGGCGATAACTGTCACACTTGGAAGTGTCAGGAGCAATGGCACCTGCAATTCCCTCGCCCATGGGTAAGGTTGCTGGATCACAGTTTCTTAAAAATGAAGTGAGCGATAATCCATCGCCAGCTCTATAGTCTGCCTGTCACATTTGATCAGCACGTGGAAGACAAGCTAGACTATAGTGTTTATCTGCACTTCTATACAGAATGATGTGACGAGCTAAATGATTTGCATTGTTGGCTGTTATTACATTACATGAAGAACTTATGCCTTTCGATAAAAGCTTTTTGAAACGTTAGAAATCTCCCGACCTAGAGCTGTGTAGGTCCTATGTTTGCCCTCCATAAGTGAACAAAGCCCAGAGAAGATGCATCAAGTTGGTTTGACACCATTAAGGCTAAATGTGTGCAGCTAATGCTTCCAGGGTGTTACTTATGTAAGAGTATCAGACCACAGGTACACCAGGGTACAACTCTAAGAACAGGGTTTTAGTGACCCTAATACTGTTATGGGCTACCAGGTTTGTGACAAACTGGGCTTTTCTTGTGCTCTAATTCGACCATGGTCGCAGGTTTTAGTAGCACCATGAAGTTGACGCCTGTCTTTCAGTCATCTTGCGGAAAATAAGAAAATCTTTTTATCTCATCCCCCAACAGAGTCAGGGGCGCATATTCTCTGGCCATCATGTCCACACAACACCCTCGGACACAGCCAGTTCAGACCCACTGATATCTGAAATACCACCTGGGGTGATCACACTTTAGTTATGGGCAAAAACACCTAGAGAATATTTCAGACGGTCAAGCTATGACATTGTTGCATATTCTCAAATTTCTTGGTGCAACTCACTCACGATGGACCACAGGTGAGGTTTTGCTCTTATGTTAGCTTCCTGTTTGATAAAAATCCAGCAGTAGCTAACAAAGAGCCTGATAAAATCTGGCAGACATAGTGTCATATACTTCACCCTTAGTCATTTCATGTGTGCTTCTGCCAGTGTGTCATTGGGTGTTGAGAAAACCAAGCCGTCGGCAGAGTATCTCAAATATCTCGGCTACACAGAGAAGTATGGTGATCACAGTGAAGGTGTACATGGCACTGAGGAAGATGGTTTTCTCAAAGTGTTCAGGCACCATGCACTTAGTCACATTAAAGGCCTTTTCCAAAGCACTGGCATCACACATGTACAGCGGGTGGACCTGGGGGGGGAAAAAGAAACACTGGTTGTACAATTCTTAAATGTCTCTTTGATTTATATAAATGGCACTGTGCAAATTTCCTGTGTAACATTCTCAGCCTTATTATTATTATTATTATAAAACACTGTAGTTTTGTCCTTCCTAGTACTTTCTGGCTGTACCTAGCATGAAAAACTAACAGGTCCAGTGTGTACCGGGCAAGGCCACCAGCTCCAGAGTAGCCAAGGCTGAATTTTACATGAAAATGCTCCACTTGAATCAAGTGTGACAATGTATAGATGTTTCATCAACAGTCATTTTACAAACTTCTCCTGGCAACTGTGGAAATACGGAGAACCCAACCCATGTCCAAAGATGCTCTTTTGTGCTGTTATAACTTGGAGTATTGTGCAGGGTACTGAAGAAGAATGATGTCACTGTCATGTTCCAGGAACCGTCTTGAAACGCTAAAAGCTTTCATTATCTGGCAGAATAACCATGTTAAAGATCTGACTGGGGCCATTTTCCACCACCTGGTATCACTGACTTCAAACAGGGTGGATGCATGGATTCTTGGTAAACACTACTGACTGCCCTCTTCAGTCCACCTCTTTGGACGACCACATGCCTTGCAAGCTTCTTCTTCTTGTTTTTTGCTGAGAGGAGTAGAGCCCAGTGGTTCCCCTCATCCGGCTGCTGACCTACTTCATGAGATGTTTATTCCAGGATTCTTCATTCTTTGTACTACACAGGTACTACCTACTCAGCAGGGGTGGTGATGGAGCAGTGGATAAGACGCAGTTGCTCCAGAGGCCTGCGACCTCGCTTTGGATAAAAGCGTTGGCTAAATGAATAAATTTAATGTCATGTAATGTACTACAGTTTGTCTTCTCGCTCACTCTATTCTGTCTGGTATTCTGATGGCTTTTAGCAGTGTTTCTCAAAACTTTACAAATGAATTTACGCGCACATTTGTCGAGTTTGTGGCCACTGGGAAAGAAATAACAAAGTATCCTGACAACTGCACTCACTGAGGTTTCTCAAAAAAGTGGCTGGCCTAACAAGGGTCAATATTTTGAGGATCTCAATGATATGAATCCAAATTGATGTTATTTGGGCACCTAGTAAGAGTGTCCCTAGGTCCCCTATGTCTTCAGAGTTGTTCCAGGTATAACAAAGTGGGAAAGCCGCCCTTGGCAACACAGCTCTTGCCTTGCTGGAAGGATTACATCTTCTGGCCGGGGAGAACGTTTCTTCTTCTCCTCCTCTGAAGAACTTGAGGAATTCCCCGGGGGAAAAGGCTGAAAGGGGTACTCTGCCTTGTCACCATGACCATGACTGTGAGAGAGGGAACTTGAACATGGATGGATGGATGCATAACTGTGACATGGAGAAGCACTTTATTGGGTTCATTCGTCAAGTTCTGAATCACTACAAATATACAGACCTGGAAGCCAAAGAGGTGGCTTTGTAGCCAGAAGGCGACGACTTCCAGAATGATGCGTAGAAGAACAGAAATGATGTAGAAGACGGTGTAGATGGGTCGTTCGAGGATCTCTTCCTGGTCAATGTTCTTACAGGCTGCGTAGAGGTGGAACACCGCCCCAGGAACGAGCACTGTTACCAGCTGTAACGCCCAAAAGACCTGCAGAGGTCACAATGAAGGGAAGGGAGGAGTGAGGAAAGGTAATGGAAGGAGAAAATATGATGTAGAAAGGAGGAATCGTGAAATATATGATGGAAGACGGCAGGAAGGAAGAAGTGGCGTGGGTGAGTGAAGGTAAAAAGTTAGGAGGTTGGAGGAGGAAGAGAAAAGAAAAGAGCAAAGAGAGACTGAGCAAGAATAAATGAGGGAAAATAATGTTTGCACATTCATTTTTCATTACTTGGCCATCCAGATGGAGCAGGTAAATAAAATATGCAATTTGTGTCTTCGGTAACTGAGACTCGCAGGACCCAGCCGAGTTCAAAGATCGCTGAAACCTCTCCCAAATGTCATTTTCTACCTATACGGAAAAACCATCATGCTGATCCCAGCCTGTGACTGTTTTCTGGACACTTTATCGTCTGTCCCTAAAGATGCCTAACGTGGAATATTCAGAATTTTCCCTGATCAGTTTATAAAGCTGTACCTTCCAGCAGTCGAATTTAGCCAATCACACAAAGCTGATTTTGTTTAAGCTCATCTTATTTTAGCATAAGTTAGTTTATGTTAAGTCAGCTGCACATGTGATGTTATGGGTCTGAAACAGATGCACCAATAACAAATGAGTATAACTTCGTATATTCCTAAGGCAAGCAACCAGCAGTGTTATGGGTCTGAGTGTGCATAAGCTTAGTTTTTTATTTTCTAGCATAGGTAAGCTTTACTAGAGCACGTGTTTTAGTTCTGATATAGTTTTGTTAAGGTACACCTACTGTGGTACTAGTGTAACCTAGATAGCTTAGTTTAGTTTTGTATATGCAGTTAAGGGTCTCTCTGCTATTGCAGTCCTACATACAATAGTTATAACATTTGTTTAGGTATTCTTGATGTGATCTTGTGGCAATACCGCCTGTTAAATCTGGTTTACTGTAGTTTAGTTGTACCTGCGGTGTTAAAGATCTGAGCTACTGTGTGTACCTGAAGCTTTAGGTGGTTTAGCCGATAACTTCTGCTGATTATAACCTACTGATTTACAGTCTGTGATGAAGGACTTATTGTACCAGTAGGCTTCATTCCTGTGTAATTTAGTTGTACATTTTAGTTTAGGTTGATTTGGGTTAATTTAGCTACAGCCAAAAGGTAAACTGTGGTGGTGTTTGGGGTCTGACCTTTGAACCCGTAGTTACAGCTTAGCTTCTGATCTTATTTTAACTAAGCATTGTTTATCTTAGCTGATATTATGGGTCTGAAATCGTCTGATTAGTGACACCTGCTGTGATCTACGACCTGTTCAATGTATCTTCTAGCTGTAGCTTTGGTTAAAATGGCCCCACAGTTACTGGGATGCCAAAACAATATCAACACCTAACATGAAGAGTTTGATTAGGATCTCTTATATTGTTTTCTTTTCAGTAATGGTGACCATCTGTGGTACTTAAGGGGATATTAACCGTTTAGAGATAAGCTTGTCAGTGCTCTCTGGTGGACTACGTAATGGAATCCATGTTTCTAAATGCAGATATTATATTACTTCTAAAAGGTAGTTTATCTTATTTTAGCATCTATTAGCTTAGCTTTCCTTAGTTCTATTAGATATATGACATAAGAGGACTGAAAAAGTGGCACGTCTGTGTAATTTAGTTTAGTCCTACCTGAGGTGTTATGGGTCTGAACTGGTTGTAGCAGTACAGGTTGAGTTCTCGGCGATCAGGGTCGCAGCTGAAGTGCAGTGCCTCATTCCCGTAGACGGCGAAGCCAAGAACGCCCAGAAAGAACATCCGCACCGAGCCGAAGAACAAGGTGTGGAACTGGCCTATCACCGTAGGAGGCCTGAGCTGGAACACACGCACACACACACACACACACACACACACACAGGTAAGCGAGCATAAACAGCACACACAATTATACAAAGCAACACACATGCACATTAATGTTGGCATGGATACATACAGACAGGAACACACACACAGTCAGAGACAAAGAGAAAATAGCTTTTGTCAGCCAGATAAATGCAGCTGCAACAGAGGCTCACTGAGGCCCTGAGCTCTGAAGGCTAAAACAAAACCCATTCAGAGGAAACATTTCCCATCTCCTCTTTTCACCTGCTCTGTTCTGACACTAACTCTGAGGCTTGCTCACCAGAAAAAGGCCTAAACGACACTCTCACAAAGCAGCCAGAGAGCCTTACGCAAATATGCCACCCTGCTACATGAAGAGGGAGGGGAAACGAGATGGATTAAAACGCTGAGGATGATTTCGTTTTAAGCCTCGAGAGGGATAATTGTTCAGCGTCGCTCCTCTGTAACTCTCAAATCTGTAAAGGTAACAATAAAACCTTAGCCATCAGCCCTTGTGATCTACTTACGCATCCTTCATAGAAGTTTTTGATGTAGTTTAAAGACATGGTTTGCCTGTCGATCTCTCCTGTTTAATTCTAGGGCTGCTCTGGGCCCTCATGGCCGGTTTGCTGCTGGCACCAGTTAAAGGCCACCAACAGTAGCGTTACAAAAATCTCCTACTGACCCCTCTCCCTCTTTCTCTCTCTCTGCCCTGAAAGCCCATGTCAATGCATATTTTTTTGCCCTTTATCCCTCCATCAATTGACTCACTCAGTAGAAAAAGGACAACAGAGACAGGGGCCAACAAAGGCCTGGGGGGGGCATGTGGTCCCTGCATTATAATCCCTATAGAACTATGTCAGCGAAAAAAACAACTCCTGTCACACACAATGCAGAGGGAGAGAGAGAGGTGGCAAGCGTGCAACAAAAATACAATGCACCCAGATGGGTAAAGGAGCAACTTTTTGTTATTTTAAAGACTTTGAGCTTTATTTTGAAAAGTACCTGTAGCTGGGATAAAATTCTAATAAAGTGGCTTCTTCAAATGTGATAAATAAATCATCTGGGTTACTCTTCAAAAACGTTTTGACACAAATGCTTACTTTTTGGTTTTGTGCAGTTTGTTTACGTGGACACATGACTAAATCAGATCAGAAAAATAAAGAGTCAAAAACAAGAGTGACAACACACCCTGCACTGCAAATACTTCTGGAAGAGCATTGACGGAGCTGCTGTTGTCCCAAATACAGTCCCCTTGGCGAGCTACGAGCGACCAGCCACCAACACAGAAAGAAACCCCGATCGAAATTCAAATTCCAAAGCCAAAACTGGACAAAGTGAAATAAAATGGAAGTCCACACACCAACCGTAATCCTGGCGGCGTGTTGTTCATTCCCCCCTCTTTTTTCCACTCAGGGATCCTAAACTCATGCCAGTTGCGGGACCTTGCTGGACAGAGAGCAGAGTCAAGCCGAGCGGGATTAACTTGGGTCTCTTCCGGTCACTTCTTTCAAAATAATCACAGGTGCTCGACAAGAACGGCCTAAACTGGAGAGAAACAAATAAAAAGTAATCCATCTCTGTGGAAATCAGGTCGGTCCAGCTGTTTGTTACTGCTACTGTGGAAAATAAAAATTAAGTGGCTGATAACATCACTCCACTATTTGAAACTATACTGTAAAAGTGAAAAGCAGACAGTCACGTAGGCTATTTATACTGAAAACAAAAAATAATATTGAGCCACAAACAGAAAAAATAAAACATGAGTAAATACATGAATACTTTCTAAAAATCCTCCTTTTAAAAAAACAACAACAAATAAAACGATCCTCAGTTTGCCAACACGAGAAACTGCATGTGATGCTTTTATTTTAAAGGTTCAGTCCCAGTGCTTCCGGCGTAACCCGTACTACTTATGGGTCGCTTGATCCAGCTTTGGCAGCCAACTTCTGCTGGCTCGTAGCGGCTGTGCGCTCCGGGGCAGCAGGACCAACTCCGTGCGTAAAAGCGCCACGGCTCAGACTCCACGCGACTGTCAGCAAGAAGGTAAACGTGGTTACGTCACGCACACATAACTGATAGGTCTGACGGGAGGTCAGGTAACTGAGTCTGATGTTGGCAACTGAGTCTTTTAATACCAGACGTGCAATACTTTAAAGAGAGAAACAATAAAAACCAAGCATCCTGCAACCATTACAACAGAACACCACCTACTGTAATAAATAAAGTTCAAAGATATTTTTGTCTTTTCAAAGCAACGTTACGCTCATAGGAACACAATGGGTCAGATCTGGTATGGGTACAATCCCAAAGGGCAACGCAGAAATATCAGTTAACTACGGACTAGTTTGGCCACAGAGCACAGGGGACTGTCCTTGTGCTCTGTAGCCAAACTAATCTATAGCTGTGCCACTACTGCACAGCTCCTCCTACACCTGCTCTCCTACAGTCCAGTTCCTTTGAATCTTACAGATGTATGAGAAACTCTGGAACATGCCGTCACTACCACATTGACTGAAACCAACACTGGACTAAACCTGCATTATTAATATTTTCTGGTGTTAAAAGTTTGTTCACATCAGTTTAAAAAAAAACACAGCAGAAAAAACACCTTCTGGTTGAATCACAAAAAACAATCTGATTTCTAATAACTCTTACTTTTAAATGATGCATCTCAACCTGCGTCACACGGACAGTATGTGGTCAAAAATGGGTTTTTGAAAGCTGAGACCTTCATGATCAAATTCCAGCTCCTGTGGTGCCGTCTCCTGCTATAAGGAAACGCTGCCATCTGTGACCGTGGGTGGCACTTTAAAGATGAATTCACAAAAAGCCAGTTTATTGCGATATTCAGTTTGCAAATGTACCTCTGAGTATGACAGGCTTAGAGATACTGGATGAAGTTCAGATGGAGATTCTTAAACATATTCTAACCCTGGGCAGGTGTCCTTGTGTCTAGAGAGCCTCGTTCTGCCTCTGTCTGCTGAACACCAACAGTTACTGATTACACGGGAGGGGAAGTCGAAGGCTGAGCGAAGAAAAGACAAGGTCTTATATAAATCAGTAATTCATACAGACATTAATATAAGGCAGCATAAAGTGAAGCAGGTTTTAAACTGCCAACACACTGTGAAAAACAGACAGAGATACTCTTGGCCTGTAAAAGTGAACTTTTAAGTCCATTTGTGCTCATTGAAGCGCCAGAATCACAAGCACCAGATGGCGCCTTGATCTTAAAACCTCACAGTACAGGGAGAAAAGTTAGCAAGTAAAGTTAGTAAGTACGGAAAAAGTAAATTAAAGACCTCATGAATCTTGTTATGAATCATAATTCCCTCTGTTTCTACCGTGAGCCTTATCTTTGCCAGACCACCAGTCCATGTATTAACTGACTATTTCATTTGATTCAGAGGTGTCAGTGACCAAAAGCACTTATGGGAACTGGACCGACCCCGGAGCTGTTAGAGCTGCTTTTTGTGTGACTTTATCCCCGAACCCACCACTGTTTCCCCTGTTGTTTTTCATTAAGTGCATTCATCTTATTTTCTAATGAAACAACAGAACCTGAAGACGAAGGGAAGAGCCGACTGCTCCAATAGAGTTTTCACAACATGCAGCATCAAAACAAAAGGAATGATGTGGTTTGAAATGGGAGAAGAGAACGGAAATCAACACAAAACTGACTCCATTTTCTTTCCCTCAACATCCCTGACAGAGATGCAAACATCCAGGAGCAGAGGACGCAGTGTTGTGGGAAACCTGGACATCTAATGATACGGTGAATTAGTCCACACAAAGGAGACAAACATGCAGGTGTTAGCAGAAGATAAGCCCATCAATATATGTAATCCCACTCTGCTGTGGATTTTCATGCTTCTTCTGGACTCCCGGATGTGAGTTAAATCTCATTCACCACCTACCTGCAGCTTTTCAGGCCCGATCACTGGCAGGGTTTTGTACAAAAATCTTGGAAATGCATTGCAGCTTTTTGCAGGATCACATCTTAAAAGACTGTGTGACATTAATGTTCCATGTCTGCCAGTCTTCAGCCAGTCAGCTAACCTGCAGCTTGATAGCCACCAGCCCTCACTCTGGCCCAGTGGCCTCCATCCTGCATCCCTGCCTGCCATCCTCTCTGCCCTGCAGCGCCACATAACCTCAAACTCTTCACTGCCCAGAGCTACAGAGCTGCGACCAGGCCTGTCAGGTTCCCAGTCACACCTGTTCCTGGCTCCTAGTCGGCGGACGGGCTCCCAGAATCCCCATCTACAGAGCTGTATTCTAGAGTTCCCGAACCATGGCGGTCTCCAGTTCCTGCGCAACAACAGCAATCTCCTGTTCCTGCAGTTCCTGTGGTTGCTGCAGTCTCCGGTTTCCCTGGCTCCACCTGCGCGACTACCAGTCATTGCCCTCCAGTTCTGCAGCCCTGTCGCTGGCTTCCTGCTCTGCTCTCCAGCCGCCGGTCTCTGCTTCTACTCTCCATCCTCGTCGCTGGCCTCCACCTATGCCGCCGGCTTCCAGGTCATCTTCCCGGCTGTCCTCCGGTACTGCTTCGCTCTTCGGCCCTGCATTCCTGGTTGCCCTCCAGACCTGCTCTGCTCACCTGCCCAGCCTCCTGCTCCGCCCCTGGAGCTGAGTGAATGACAAACTTTTATCAGTCGCCAGTGTCAATTGCAGGTTTTTAAAATGTTTAATGAAGACTTAATAGAGACAGATCTTTATAAATCACACGCTACGTGATTTTATCTGACACAGTGAGCAGAGATAAACGGAAATATAAAGACCATTTACTTCAGAATAGGAGCAGATTCATCCCCAACATCCAAATGAGAAGGAGGCTATTTTAGTCGTGCATAGAAATTAACCAACCCAGCGTCTCTCCCTCTCTCTCTCGTCCTCACACACATGCTATTAATTTATTATGTAAATTTAAAACAGTTTGGACAGCATCATTTATTCCACACCAGCCCTCAGTCCCCCCCCCCCTCTCTCTCCATCACCCCCAGTATCTCTCTGTCAATCTCCCAGTTTCTCTCTCCATGTCTTCCTCTCTCTACCTCCCCCTCTCTCTTATTATCTCATTATGTTCACATTGTCCCATCTGTCTTGTTCCTCTGTCTTCCCTCCCTTTGTCTCATCTACTTTCCTCCTCATGCATGGCCAAAAGTACAAGGACATGATGATGATGTGCAACATGTCATTCCAAACCCATGGGTTTTAATCTGCTGCTCTATCAGCCTCCAGTCTTCTGGGCTGACGTCAGGACCAGTCAGGTTCTTTCACACCAAACTGGTAAAAAGCATTTTGTTATGGGACTGCTTTGTGCACAGGGACACTGTCATGTTGGAACAGGAAAGAGACTGACACAAACTGTTGACACTAATGTTGGAACAACAATGTTTCTGAAATAGCAATGTGATTTAAAATCCCTGCAACTAAGGCTTCTAGAACAAACCACATATTTTTCTGCCATATTGTGTATCTATCTCTCTGTCTGTCTGTCTATCCTAACCTTTTATTCTTTCTCTTTACTCCCTCTCTTCTGCTCTCCTGTTTTCTATCTCTCTCACATACAGAGGGAGAGCGAGGGAGAGAGAGAGTCAGTCTATGTTACCAGTGTCAAAGAAGTGCCTCCTTCTCTGTAGCGTCAGTCGCCTCTCACCCTTCAGTCACTAGTCAGCTCATCAGCTGGTAGAAAAAGTTTATTTCTCTCTCGGCAGCTTGCGTCAAAGAGAAAACCCCGGTTGCCACTGCGTCTTTACGCACGGAGGATCCCGTTGCGCGCCCTGCAGCCAGAACCCCCTGTCCAGTTGACTCATCGCCGGAGCGCTCCTCTGTGGATATTCCCGCTCCGCGCAGGAAGAGCGCACCCCGGCGATGGACGACGAGTTCCTCTCCAACTTACCCCCGGCCCTGTCCGGAGACTCCGAGGCTCTGAGTCCCAACTCCACCGAGGAGCCCGGCTGGTGGGCGTCCTCGGACGGCGGGGAGACGGTCCACTTCGCCGTGCGCTGCGTCATGACCTCGGTATACATCCTGATCATCACCGTGGGTCTCCTGGGCAACATCACTCTGGTGAAGATCTTCATCACCAACAGCGCCATGCGCAGCGTGCCCAACATCTTCATCTCCAGCCTGGCGGCGGGGGACCTGCTGCTGCTGGTCACCTGCGTGCCCGTGGACGCCTTCCGCTACTTCTCCGAGGAGTGGGTGTTCGGCGAGGCGGCGTGCAAACTCATCCCCGTCATCCAGCTCACCTCGGTCGGCGTGTCCGTGTTCACGCTCACGGCGCTCAGCGCGGACAGGTAGGAGGAGTGGACCAGTTTATCCTCATTTTTGGTATCCTAAATTTCTTGCAAATCATTCAGAAAATGACTTTGTGAGACTTTTCCTACATTCCTCCTATATTCTAATGATATTTCCCAATTAAAGGAATGAAATCCTAATAATTTTTGAAAGGACTGAGACAGCTGTTAATCTTTCATACTTCTTTTGTTTGGTCATTCAGTGAGCATTCCTTGATTTACCAGTATCTGTAATATCTTTATATAAATATAATATTAATAAATAAATAAATTGCAGTATAAAACTCATTTATTTTAAGTACTAGATTTTCACTGCAGGTCTTTCACTTCTGATCTGAAAACTTCCTCCGCCGCTGATCTCAGATTAACATCATTCCCATGATGCTGAGAAGCAGAGTGAGAGCAGTGTGAGTTAAATAGCTGCAACCTGAATCACATCTTCACTCATCTTCCTCTTCCTGCAACTCCCTATGTCCCCTCTCCTCTTTTTGGTGCAAGGTATTATAAGTACATGAGTACAATTTTAAGGTACTTGTACTTTACTTAGGTATTTCCATGATACTGTATACTTCTACTACTCTATATTTATGAGGAAAATATTGGACTCTTTACAATCACTGCAATTATTTAACAGTTTAAGACTGTGGTCTTATTCTATAACTCGTTTTTATCTGGCTTTAACATTAGCTTCATGTTTTGGGTAGTGTCCTTGCGTCCTTCCTTCTCTCACCTCATGGACATGCAGTGGTCACAGCAGGACTCTCTGCTCTGACTGTGATCATGAAGACAAATTGAACTGCAGCTGTTTTGACTCACTGTACCTCAGCAGAGCGGCTCCTAAAGAAAATCTAATGCACATTTTCTCACTGCAAGAAAATATCGGAAGGACATCTAATTAGGAGGAGACGTTGATTCCCCAGCAGGTGTCACATGCTGGACGTTCTGCGTCGCTGGGTAAAGAGATATTCTTTCTAGATTAAACAGTGAGTCAGTTTTAAAATGACTGTTTAATGAATTTGTGATTTACTTGGAGCTGCACACAAAGAGTCTCTGGAGCCTTGCACGAACTATGCTGCATAATTACATCTGCTTAAGCTGATTTGTGGTGCAGCATTGATTCATAACAGATAATGTCCATTTCTCGAAGATGATCAGAGACAGCAAAGGAAAAGAAGCAGGAAGGAAACACCGAAGAGAAGAGTGATAAAGCTTTGCAGGATTACAGCAAAAAGAAAACAATAGAAGACAATAGAGCAGAAAATAATCCAGTAAAATAAAAATGAGATTGTTGCGGGAAATGCTTTCACATTTTCCTCCCTTTACACATTGAAATATGATGGAAGTGATGTGTGTTTGTGTGCATTTCTATCTTTATGGGGACTAAAGATTTCACATTTCTTCAACAAAATGATATTTTTGGGAAGTGTGGACACAAGGAACATTTAGAAAAGTGAGAATATTTTTATAAAGCTTCACTCGTATTTGGAAAATAAGGTCATTTTTGGAAAGTTAGTCAGGACATTTGTTAAGATACAAGTAAGGTCATTTTCATTCACAGTCCTCACAGGCCTTTTTAAAGGTGAATACTTTAGGGTTAGCCTTTTAATTAGATTCAGGCTAGATATTGCATTATGTCAACGAGGGTCCTCATTGTATAGAAATACAATTGTGAGTCCCTCAACAGCTCATTCATGTCCCTGAACATGAAATATTTATATACTCTGTCATGTTTAAGGACCTCTGCTCAGCTCTGAGCCCAGTCAATCATCGAAGGTTATAACTCCAAAAGAAGTCTCTGTGTGTGCGTCAGAAATATTCAGAGAATGATGAAGGATAAGGTGTGTGTGTGTGTGTGTGTGTGTGTGTGTGTGTGTGTGTTACTCTCAGCCGGGATAAGAGATAGATTAAATGATTATGATGAGGCAAAATTTCATGACAGAATGATGAAACAGAAAATTCAAATTGAGAAATTGAACCTGGCAGAAAGAAACGCAGAGTGAGAGAGAGACCGGAGAGAGTATTACATGTGCTGGAGGATCAGTGTTAGCCTGCTGTCATTAACTGGTTTGATCGTTTTTCAGTTGGTGTATTTTACATCATCAGTCTGGTTGGAGTCTTGATGCTGGAGGCTGCTGGGAAGGTGGCGTTCACATGTGAGCGTCGGGAGCGTCAGCAGCTCCATGAGCAGCTTGCTGAGTTAATTAAGAAGAGAGCAGTGGTGGTTTTGGGCTTTCTTGGCTGGGTACCAAGGGCAAAAGCAGTCACCGTACCCCCATTCAAACCTGGGCCTACAGGGTGCTGAACCAGGCTCGTTGGCGTCGCAGTCAACACCGTCACAGAGAAGGAGATAAATGACTGAACAGAAAGCGAGAGTCAGGGGCCAGGCGACGTCATGAATGAATAATGAAGAAAATAAAAGCACAGCATTCCTCCTGATGGAGTCAGGAGGAATAATAAGGGGAGTGGTAGCAGTTTTACTCGAAGTATAAATAGTAAACATAGCTCATCAGCTGAAACAGCAGAAGCAGGAGTATTACAACCAATAGATGTAGAAGTACTTTTTAGCTGTTACAGTCTAATATGTAAGGTGTAATTATCAGCAGGGTTAGCAGCTGTATCAGTAGCGTTCAGACAGCGTGATTAAAGTCTGACGGCTGGTTTCAGCTCATCACAGCTGACATCAGTGTGTTGTAAGACGCCCAGTAACAGAGGAATAACTGTCAGTGTCAATGAAAGAAGCAAGTGTGTTCGTTATGTTACAAAATGGGAAGTGTGTGTGTGTGTGTGTGTGTGTGTGTGTGTGTGTGTGTGTGTGTGTGTGTGTGTGTGTGGAGGATGGGGTGGTGTTTAAGTTTTCTAAATGTAGTCTTGCCATAACCGGAATCTTTCCCTCAGCTCGACCAAAGTGTGGCTGCCGAGAGCAAGAATTGAACATGGTTATTGGGCGTTAAGACGTTGAACGGGGTCAATCTGGGGTTTTTGTCACACTGTGTCTGTTCTGCTTTGTTCATTTAGTTTTCAGTCCTGTTATTCGTAGTCCCTTCTGTATCTGTTGTTTAGTCTGTGTTTTGGTTCCATGTCTTAGTTCCCAGTCCGGTGTTACATTTACATTCCTGTCTGTGGACATGGATGGCCGCCATGCAAAAAGAAATGTCATCACATTAATACTCACCCTTTTTAAACTGAAATTATGGTTTTGTTTGTATGGAAGTTCCAAATATGGTACGACAAAAGTTATTTTAAAGGGACAGTATGTCAGAATTGGCCACCTGTCAAATTCATACTCCAAACAAATAGGGGACAGCATGTTGCCATAGTAACCGCTAACTGTAGCTACCGTAAGCTAGTTAGCTCAGTTAGCCATGCAGCTAGCAGTCCTATTGCTCGCTGACTCTGCCCGGACTGGGAGCTCGGAGCACTGAGAGAGAGGGAGGTCAGCGCCCACCTCCTGAGACCTAAGAAGGGGTTACAGCGCGGTCAGCCCCCAGGAGCCAGGAGCCAAACCCGGAAAAACCCACCTCGGTGAAGGAAGACTGGATGCTACGGTGACTCACTACTGCAGCTTGAGATACAGAATAGTATTGCAAGAAAGGATCGGCTAGGGGCTAGCTGGTTAGCATGCTAACCTGAGCGGATATCTTTGATTCAATACATACAGAACGTCAGAACTGTGCTTTCTTCAAATTCTGTTGATAATTTTAGTTAGAAACATAAAGCTATGCTCATGTAAAGCAAAACTGCGACGCTGCAAAATCAGAACGCTCTCGACCTGCTAAACTGCTTTCATGACACGAGTGGATGTCACAAAATTTCACGCAGCTATATGCTGACAGAGATACTGATCGTCTTGGTTCACTGTCCTATTCAATAACTCTGCAATGCAGACAAACACACAGCGGTTCAGTCCTGTTTTCATCATCTCAGAATTATTTCAAGGACCAGATCTGCAAAAGTTCTGAGGGAAATCCGGAAACTGCTTTCATAACTAGTCGGTAAGATTACTGTAACCCTCTGCTCTCTGCTGCCATCGTCTGAGCCCTGAGAGGTCTAGCCCCAGCAGATCTTTTAGGGCCCTCCGTCCCTTCCCGCTCCCTGGGATCCTCGGATGTGCTGTTCCTCGTTGTCCCAAGGTCCAGATTTATACTGAAAGTTGATGGAGGCTTTGCAGTTGGAGCTCAGAGTCTGTCTGAGGAGATCAGGGCTGCAAACTCTGTCTTTTAAATCACTTTTAAAACTTGCTTTTTTTTAAATGGCGCCTTGTTGATTGATGCTTTATGATGTTTGTGTGCTTCACTTCCTGTCTCTGCGTTTTCCCCCGTTCTGTATCATGTTTTTATTGTGTCATTTATTCTTCTTTCCCCTTGTGTGTGGAGCATTTTCATGTCTTTCAGTTACTCCTTCTTTGTATTATCTGGGGTTTTTCTAAGCTTCCTGTATTAGTGTTCTGCCTCGTGTGTCTTGTCTAAACTTTGCTTCCTGTCTGTGTTGAGTGTTTCCACCTGTGTCTCGTGGATCACCTCCCTCTTGTGTACTAAAGTCTATTGCTGTGTCTCAATTCGGGTACTTCCTAACATGCAGTACACTGTGTACACTATGTACTTTCTTGCTTAGTGCGTTAATTTTGACAGAGTAGTGTTGTCTCAAATCAAACACTGCTGTTTTGTACTAACTGGAAATGCCCCCCAGCGCAGAGCCTGCTAACGACAGTCCCCTTTTCATACTATGTTGGTTGTTTATTTATTTATTTTTTTTAAGTTTCACAAGCCAAGAATTTTCTGTACATCACGAGCCAGATGTCTCTACGAAGTACGCAGTACGAACATTTAAACTATCTTCCCGCTGTGTTGTCCTCTGCCGTTGTTGCTGCAGAGGTCTGCGTGACTGCGGGACCAGAGGGCTCTCTAGCCTCGCTAGCTCCTCCCGCGGGTTGGCGTGAGCTTCGTTCAAGCACATTTTTGATCCGCCGTCACTTTTCGTAAAACTGTCAGTATTCGACATCTACACAGTTAATTTCAAAACTTCTCAGAAGTGGATTTAGTGATGAAATAGTGTACGAAACTTGTGAAAGCCGTTCTGTTGTTGGCCTCTCCCTCTGCTGCTTCCCGCTTCTCCCGTGTTGTTGGTCCCGCCCGTTCCGCTACGTAGCTAAAATGGCGGTCGTTGAGGGTGAGAAGTGTCCACCGTTCCACACTCAACTTTTGAGCCGTTATGAGTACACCATCCGGGTCCTCACAGTGCTGCAGTTTGCCATACTTCTCAGTGTGAACACATTTATGTAAGTATGGAAGTGCGCGAATTGAGACACAGCATTTGTCTTTTAACAGTCTCTCAAGCTACACTGCAGTCACTTTACCTATTGTTTGCATAGAGCTGTCTGTCCTCAGTTCGTCTCATGGACACTGTTCGTCCCGACCTGGATTTCGTCTCTCACCTGCCTTCTCAGCTTGGATTTCTGCTTTTCATTTGGTTTCTGGATTGCTGATTTATTTAGCCTTTTGGACTGACTGCCTGCCTGATCCCCCGTTTCCCTGTGCTGGGCCAAATGCAACAGTTTGAGGAAACACATGTCCCAGCTGAGGTGCTGAAAAAACTTTCCACAAACATGTGGGTTTGGAGGGGAAGTTATTTTCATTAATAAATAATGAAAACTGCATGATCTGAATTCTGGACTTCCTGTGCCTACACTGCAGAACCAGTGGAAGCCAAGGCTCCGCTTTCCCAGCTCTTTAGAGCAGAACAACTATTTAATTTATGCTCTCAGCAGTGTGGTGGCTGACTCAGGCTCTGCAGACAGCAACAACTCACTGTCTGACACTCAACAAACACTTAACATGCACAGGGGTTTATAATTTGCCTACGAGCTGGGAGCCGAATGTGTGAGTTCCCTCTCAGGTCTTTGGTATGTGATGTCTGCTGCCACTGCTGGCATCGTGAGAAGATGTTATTTCCAGGATGTACTCCCAACCAGTGATCACCATCTGTCTGTATGATGGAGAGAAACTACTCCTTTCTAACCAATGACGCATGAAACACTCCCTTAATTAGCAATTAATAACCTAATGCTCTATGAAATATTTAGCCCACGGTCACTTCAGCACGCCTTATTAGAATCAAGCAGGGAGCTGTAGTTAAGACTTCCTCTCTGCTTTAAATCCAAGGTCAGTTCTGTCGGGAAACTGTATGAAAGAAGCAGCACACAAGCGGAGGAGAGAAAACAGCAAAATGCCAGAATCTCGTTTTGTTTTGGGACGTAAACCGGAGCTGACAGCCAGATCTCCCTCGGGCCGGCACGTGGACTAACGGGCTTCTGAGGGTAAATTTGATTTGCCCGCACAGTTTGCAAACCAGATAAACCACTGTAACAGCCAATAAAGCATACGTGTAACACAGAAATTTGGATTTTCAAATAACTGATTATTAGGTTAAAAAGTCTTATTATGTTAATACAACAAGCAAAACCATGCTTTTCTTTCAGAGGTGAAAAGTTCAGTAAGCGTGTGACTTATGGAAGACATGTCTGCATATATATGATATTCTGGGAAAGATGCAATATCTTTCTTGTTTAAGGCAACAATTACTAATTATTTTAATATGGATTAATATGCTGATAGTATGATATATGACGTATTCAGTTTGCTTTTGTAAAACTAAAAACATGCTTCTTTATAAGCGTATAAAACTACGGGCAGGACATTTGGGGAAAAATGGGATTTCATGATTGTAGCAGATTAATTATCTGCTATTTTATCATTTAATCCACTTATTATCTAATAATAATCTCTGCAGCCGACTAACACAACACAAAAATCATTGAAAACTTAATCCAGTGGATAAAAGTTTTGATGTTTTCCTGATGTGTCTGGAAGAAAGAGAAAATGTGGACACCCAAACATCCCATCCATATGTAATAGATGCACATGTTATTGTGACACCGTGGTCATTAAACAGCCTCCAGCCTGATCAGTCTTTCCAGCAGATGTTGAACCAGCTGCAGGATGTAGGAGAAACACTATTTTAATAAAGTCTCGTCCCGGGGCCACCACCCAGTTTATAGAAAACAGGGAAAACAAACCGGACTAATTAAAGCTTGATTATTTATTTGATCAGTCTCTTCAGAAGGAATTGAATCCTTTCGATAGATTGACCTTCTGCTTCAAAGAAAACACACAAACAACTTCATACAGATTAAATGAGGGTATATATTTAGAGCTAAATACCTAGCAAATGAATGAGTGAGGATTAATAAGGACAATAAACAAACACAACAGATGAACAGCAGATATGAAATCAACCTGATGTGATTTGAAGTATGTGACCTAATAAAAACACACCAGTAAAACGCTAATGTATCTCTAGGGCAATTAACTTCTCTAAACTTGTTATCTGACATCAGCTCTCACAGCAGAAATCTTTGTTCACTGGCAAAGACGAGATGCTCCAGCTGGCGCTCCGGCGTTGTGTGTAGGGCGGAGGCCGCCGTGCAGCGGGGATATCGGGTGGGATCAAAGAGACCGTTTTTTCCCTATAACACCAGTTGTTTTGGAGCCTAAACCTTAACCTTAACGGTATCAGATCACCAAACACTTTTAATTTTCCAGCAGTTTAGAAGACACTGACAATTACCGGCGTCGTCGCAGATCGGGATTTCAGATTATAGGTCATTCTGAGACGGAACTACCCGTTTAGGCTCCAAATGAAGTTGGGTAACAGATTGCAAAATTAAGGCCTGACGCACTCATTAGGCCTAATGGATGTGTCACCCCTCCTGGAATTATGATAACATGAATTCTTGTTTGGTTTTGTAACATGTTGAGCAGGTCAGAAGTCGCTCATGTGTGTCTGGTGCTTTGTATGTGGGTTAGAAGATAATACAAAGTGGTAGAAATGCATCAGTAATTCTAAACGTGTCTCGCCTCTGCTGAATGAAGAGATTCGCTTTGAAACAACAGCTCAGGAGAGTCAGTCAGGGTAAACCAGACCGGTGAGCAGCGCTGTGACTGCTAATGTCTGAACAGGAAGTCATCGCACACTAAATGTGGTGTGTATCTATGAAGTACACAAGCAGCTGCAGTTTCAGATGAATGTTTCTGAGAAATCCAAGAGAAGCTAACTGCATGTGTCACTCCAGCTCTCTGCAGACAGTAGATGCAGTGTGTAGCTGTGGGGCGAGAGACTAGGAAAAAAGTGGTGAGAGAAAGAGAAGCTGAAGTTGGACAGGAGTAAGAAGCAAGTCTACAGCTGCGTCACAGCTTGAACAGATTATTAGGGTGCAGTTGACCTTTACATGCACAGTATCTGTTAGAATTTAGCCTGGTTTTAATAATATTCAGGAGACGATATGAAGGAAAACAAACCTGGTAATTTATGTCCCAGTATGATGCTTTTCATTTCAGTACTGAGGTACAAATATTTTCACCACTTTGTTCAGGATTAAAATATCTCTGGATGAATTGCCATGATGTTCACCTCAGCAGAGGGGAAATTATACAACACATTCGGGTGCCCCATACGTCCGGAGTCACCAAGTATTTTAGTGCAAAACTGCCAGAAAGTCAGACCAGCACACACACAACACAGACCCAGAACCAAAGGCACTATCATAAAATACAGGCTGCATTATCATCTCTAATACCTGATTTTTACCGTATCAAGTTTTAGGTTTCAACTTGCTCTTTTTTTAGCACCAAAAAGTGTTGAATAGCTCCTTTCTTCTGTGAATGAAATAACACACCTGGATTTGAACATTTTTCAGTTACCATGAGTGAAAGAAGGTAGGCAGCGGGGTTGCAGAATCTGGAACACGTTGCTGGCAAGCCGACCCAGGACAGGCAAGCTGGTTGCTGGCAGGCCGAGATGTAAGCAGGTCAGGAGTCAGGCTGGCAGATGCTGGCTGGCTGGTTGTTAGCAGGCCGAGGTGCAGACTAGGACTGGGCGATATGGACCAAAAAGTCATATCCCGGTACTGTTAGGCATCAGTATTTTCTGATAAGTTGGCAGCGGGGGGGTCAGTTTTAGGGGCATGTTTTTATTATTTGTAGGAACTTAGCTTGGTTGTTATTTCACCGTTTTAATTTTACTTTATTTTCCATTTTATTAAAGCGTCACTCACTTATTTAATCCGCCTCCTCCAGTTCTCTTCACGCTCACGTACCTCTGCTGCAAACACGTCGGCGTGACCCGCTTCTTTCCGTCTCTCCATCAATAAACTTTCTCCATCAGTAGGCTACGCTGTATAAAGTCGCAGAAAAAAAACCAGAACTTGTCGTCTGGACTTTTCCTCCCGCGATTCCGTTCACAGCAGCAGCTACGCCGCATGTTAGCCTTTCAAAACAAAATCATCGTGGTAGCTAACGAATTACATCTGCACTAGTGTGTTCACTGTCGCTTTACCTGCTCCGTGCTTCTATAATCGGTGCGGTGAGGGAGAGAGAGGAGCAAACGCTGGCAGGACTTTACGAAACATTAACTAACTCAACATCATCACTCAATATCTCTTTTGAAATTATATCGGTATACCGATATACTGACTAGCCCACTGGAAACTAGCTGGCTGGTTGCTAGCATGCTGAAGACTACCCGAGCCTGGAAATGGAGCCGGCTTCGATGCTCAGCCTCACTGTGGTTGGTTGACTCAAACTGCAAACTTGTCTTGAAGTTAGTTATGGCTGCTAACAGTTCAACCTAGATAGGAAAGTTGAAAAATCTGGGCCGTGACAGAAATCTTTTTTCCATTAACAAGGAAACAAATTTAGTCTATTAGTGGTGTAACAGATCGTAGTTTATGGTTTGGCATGCAGGTGAACTGAGGATTCATTGCAAAGTTCAACCATCATAGTGTGAAAAACAGTTTTACTGCCGCTGATACTTTGTAAAGAAATAATAATTCCATAAATGGCAATGCAGAGTTGCAGTGAAAATTTTAAAAGACAAATGCATGCAATGTTTAACTCTGAAGCGCCGTGACTGAGTGAGGAGAGAATGACTGGGTGAAACCCCGTAGGCTGTGTTTAGTGCAGCGACACTACAGAGCGGTGACTACAGACAGAGAGAGGCAGCTATTTCAGAGCCAAAGTAGCACATGTTCAAATTAATTCAACCCTTTTATTTGTTTTTCGCTGAACCAAAAAAATGATTCAGTCGTGGTATGACCCGAACCGTGAGTTCTGTGATCTGTTGCAACCCTATTGTCTATCATCCACAGAGTCTGTTATGCTCGTGTATAACCTCTCAATCGTAGAGCTCACGTCTTTAAGCTCTTCCGCAACAAACTGGATGTCTGGATGCTGGGTCTATAATTGGCATCATCATTTGGTTAAATACATGCGCTGGTCCTATATTGTTTCTCCTGTGTTGCGTTGCAGGATGAACAACATGAACACCCGAATGCAGCACAACATGAAACAAAACAGGCTGCTTTTACATTCAAATTCCATTTAGAAAGTGTTTCAGCTACATTTAGGTTTAATATATCAAACTAAAGATTTGCCATTTCTGACCTGAAGAGGTCCTACTGTAATGAGGAGCAAAGCGTTGGACACCAGCATCTGAGTGTAGCTTCACATGCGTGTCTGACATTGAAATGCTGGATTTAGGCTTCGGGTTTAGCTTGAGACAGAATAATCAAATTTAATCAAAATGTTATTTTAATTGTCAGTTGTAGCTGCAGTATTGTAAGTGTTTGTTGTTTACTTATCCTAATCGTGCTGTTTATGTGGATAGACATGACAGGGTGCAGGAGACACGAGTCAACAAAACAAACCAAGACACGGACAGAAACACTCCTGCTCTGATTCAAGGATAGACAGCCCGGACCTCAGGGGACAGACTTTGTAGCTAAGTGAAAGTCAGGGCAGTGTGTGTGTTTCTGTGTGTGTCCTGCAGTAAAGGTAAAGGTCAGTGCATTATGTGTCGTGCATGGGAGCAGCTGAAATCTTCAGAATGTTAATGTAACTAGATTCCAGTTTAGGACTTGACTTTTACATGCAAACCCAGACAGGAAACACAACCAGGTTTACATTTATTCACCAGCTCTGTGTCTGTTTGTCTTGCTTTCTAACATCTCGGGGCAAATGTTGGAAATAAGTGTTCTCCCTTTAGCATGTTGTCTCTTATTCTCCTGGTTTAATGCTGTGTAGATTCATTAATAAATCCAATCAAAGGAAAAAACAAAGACATAATTTGAACTGAGAGCCGTCACAAAAGTCAAAAAAACTTATTTCAGCTGCAACTACATGAAACTAAACCGATGTTAACCTTTTACTGATGTTTCTCCTTGAAGGTGCTTTTCTCTGTGATTATATATTATGCTATATAATCAGCAGAATTTAGTTGTTCTCTGATGCTGAGCTCAAGTACATCCGCTGAAGTTGTATTTCCAAGGTGGGAGAGCCTGTACGCATTATTCTTGGCCATCACATAGTTTAAAAAGTGAGAGCTGACCAAACGGCCACTAAAATGGATACTGCAGTTTTTCCTTTCTCTTTTTTCTCTCTCATGTTCTCTACCTTTCCACCTTAAAGTATTCTAGGGTTCAAATCCCTCTGATGGATCTAAATCTAGAACTAGATCAAAATTATTGAATCTGGTGTGATGCGATAGCAACAGCCATGTTTCATTTTTGGCTTTTTGGCAAGTAACTTAATTAATTTAAGTATCCAGTCAGGACAACTTTCATCAAAGAAACTGATATTTGCTCTGCAGTAAGTTATGTTTGGCAGTATGGCTCTGTTTTGGGAGCTCCCTGTCCATCCACATGCCTACGTGGAAAGACGTAAGATGGGGAGATCACACCTCTCCGCCCTTCTACATACCTTCGTGGAACAGCGCTGGCCCTACGGTCGAGGAGGAAAAGGAGCCAGCTGTGCCAGGAAAACTCTACTTGTTGAGCAGGCCAAACCGGACTACAGGACTTGGATTCCAGAGTTCATGCTGATGAGCGATGACTGGATGCTGGACAAGCCTGGGCCTCAAACTCTTCTGGGCGGTGGAGTGTAGTGGAGTTTTTCTTTTTTCAGTGGCTTCCCAGACGAGAGCTCCCGCAGATAGGAATGGGTGTCTCCTTGCAGATGGCTTCCTCTGCTTTATATTGCTGATGCTGTGAGTCCATGATGCAGTCGACCTGGGACTTGACATGTTCTTGAAAAGGAGAGTAGAGATTAGTCAGACTTGAAGCTTAGCAAACTGAAGTATTTGATCTACTAGATCCACACCTAAAGTTGTGCTTTAAATATCCACATCCTGGTAAAAACACTAGCAATGAACATGTATGGCTGCATACATCATAAAAGTTGCTCTTGCTAAGCAGTGAACACCAAATCTCTAGGTTGTGCAAATTGACAGTTCGTGTGAGTGCTGTAAAAACAAACCCACTAGGAGGCGATAATATCTCAGGCAAAGTCTGCTCTTCTTTGATGTTAATTCCTGTTTTTGACCAAGTCCCTTTTCCATAAATGTTGACTGTCGACTGTTGTTGATGAGGTTCCTGTGTCCTGCTTGAAATCTGACTTTTTGGCGACCAGACGGACTCTAAAGTCCTTAAAACGTGTTTTTATGTGAACATAAAAAATGTTATTGGGCTTTAGTTTACATAACTGATACTGTCACTCCTCTTGGGAGGAACGTCTCCTGAATTCAGATGGCTAAATGAATGAGTAGTTTTAATTTCCTAGCCCTGCTGTGTCACGTGAGTGGAAGCTGTAGCACTCAAAAGCACCGCTGGGTCTCCTGTTCCCTCTTGTTTACCAACAGGCAGCGTCGTCGTCCGTCTAAAATGTTGTGATATCAGCTTGTTATCGGGAAACTCATTTCCTGATCACACAGCTGCGGGCAGCGATCTGGCTGTGTGTCTGAACTTGATGGCCTTTAATGAGCCCCTAATGAGACTAAGGGCCACTAACGACCCCATAACGGCCCCTAACTTGCCTGAAGGTCCATGACGAGCGTAATGAGCCCTAATGGATAATTAGCATAATGATTGGAGTGGCTACTGGAACCCCAATCACTTCCTATCAACATGATGCACACAAACTCTCTGTTTAGCCAAATATGTCCACAAACACGTCAGCTGACTGCGGCTGGGCGGCCCTCTGTGATGAGGTGGTAAAACAGTGACAGTAAAAACTCATCGATATGAAAAAACATAAAATGTGTACTACGCTGAGCTTGCACGAGTTTGTCCTCGCATTTCCAAACTAGATATTTACTCTCTATGTCCAACATGGACTGACAGCAACCTCTGGCAACCTCGCGGGCTGTTTCCAATCTAGCAACCTGATGATGGCTCTAGATCAAAGGTAAACATGTATAATACATTATTACTAGTTACTTATATTCCATCTTCTCCCCATTAAATAAGTAAATCGTTAAAGCACACACACACGCACAGCCTATAGAAATCTATTTACACATGATCCATCAGGGGAGCTACTGTCTTGTTGTTCCCCCGTAGTTTTTCTGGTGATGAAATGTTTCTCATTGTTGGTGAATAATTAAAAATACAAAACACCTCTTCATTTCGGGTTAAAATGTGTTGTAACAGATTGTAACGGGTATTTATTATAGATTTTTTTTTCAAGGATCATGCCATTTTTGGTGATATGGGGTTGCTCAACATCTGATTTTACATAGAACTATCTTTTTTCTCCAGCCTATTACAATAAACATTTCAAGGTTTAATGCTGTAAACAAACATTTAAAAAAAAAAAGCTTTTAATAAATGTTTTTAAAGTGCGTGAATAAATCCAAAATTATTAAGAACAGGGGGCCGGTGCGCATGTGTAGGCGTAGCTTGTATGTGTAGCCACAGCCTCACCGCTGTTGTGCCGAGTTGTCCGCACCTCACGGGACGTTCGGATCATTTCCCACCCCTGATGAACCACACAAAGAATATTATATCTTCTTTTTAAATAGTACTTGAAATAGACCCGGGAGGAACCGCGACAGGCACGCAGTTGCTCATGATCAACAATGAGCCTCAGTTGAGCTGGAAATTTACAGTGTAAGTTCCAGAGACTCATGAATAGAGACTGAAGCTTCAGGATTAAAGGCGACCATGAATGTGTGAACCAAATTGTATGGTACCGTTGAGACATTCCACTTAAAAACGCAAATGTCAACTTCATGGCAGCTCTGGAGGAAACGTCAAAAGCATCAGGTTTCATCGTCTGGTAACCTTGAGCAAAACCTCCCGGTGATTAATTGTTGAGATATTTCAGTCTGGGTTGGGGTTGGGGTATTAGGGTAGATGCAAAATTGGCAGTCCACAGTTGGTCAGACCTACAACCGACATACCTTACAACCACCTCACAAGTGCACCATTACTGTTTTCAAAAGACAGACAGGTAGGCTCTAGGGTCAGCATCAATATCTAATCAAAGGACGTAGGAGTCCTTCTGTCTGCCAAATCTACTTTAGTTTTTGTGATGTATTGTTGAGAGACTGACTCTTAGATCATCAAGTTTATGAGCAACCAGTTCTGCACCGGGATCAGAGGTCGCATCCTCTCGAGAACAGAGGGAACAAAGTATTCCTGCAGCCCTGCAGGACGGGTTTGTGTCACGGAGAATTGGCAGGAAAAGAAATCAAAGGCAGAGTTGGAAAGGAGGAAAGGATTTCTTCCCAGCTTTGTTTGTGGAATTGATTTTTCTTTCAGCTTTCTGCCACTAAAGCAGTGACAGCAGGAGTCCTGATGGAGAAGAGAATCTGATGCTCTGCTTTTCGGAGTGATGGCGAAGCCTAAACACACCTGACAAAGGGCTGTAATAGCCTAAGATGGCTTTTTCTGAAAGGGTGGTCAGAAGATATCAAAGATGATATCAGATGGAAAGAAACCGAAGCAAACAGCAAAGATGTAAAGTCGAGAAGTGGAATGAGTAAAAGAGGTGATTAAACTGTGAAACGAAGTGATTGAATGAAGTTTGTCCTGTCACAGTCTGGAAAAATCTCCTTCAAGCCAATGAGGAAAAAATATAGTTTTCCTTCACGACTGTACCGTCAATTTCCTTCATCTTAGAAAAACATTTGTTGCTTTTCTGACAAAATACCATCTTGATAAACTTTTGTCTTGATCTTTTTTCTCTTTCAGAGTTCCTTTGTTTTTTGTTATATCCAAACAAAAAACAGAAAAGGCAGAAAGTAAACCCAGAAAAGCTTTAGTATTCACCACAAGGCCGCTCCACTAGGACACGGTGCCATCTTTCAGTCTCTGTGTCTACAGGTTGATTCATGACTCACCAGCCTGGGGGTCGCTGTCAGAACGGCCTCAGAGTCAAGACAATTACCTTCTCCACATGCTGAGAGCGTTGTCTGCATTCACAGCTGTAATTATGACTCGGTGACAAAGCCTTTCTTTAAAAAAATAAAGTTTTTAGGTTTGCAACAGATCGGTAGCTGCGGTAGATTTGGATGCTGGTGGATTACGAAGCCTTTAAATGGAACATGGAGCCAAGTGAAAAAGCATCAGCTGCAGGTGAGTTCCATGATGTGTGGTACAAAACACAGCCTCAGGTGTATCAGTGAATGGAGCCGTTTTAGCTACTGTGGCTACTGAACTTAGTTATTTGGGTCATGTCTCAGGAAGCTTGGGGTTCAGTTCCTCACTTAAAGCCACCTCAAAGATGGGAATGAGGAAGAAGCAAGTGTTCTTTATTCACTTTACTACTTTTTGAGACCTTTAGTTAGCCCTGAAAGTGTTTAATCAGCCAGCTTTAGTTCATCAGCCGATCACAGATAGCTGATGTGCCTGTTTTGGATGTTACCCGTGCTTGAAGTTGGCCGGTATGCTCCGGTACGCAGTACCGGCACCTCAGCGCTTCACTCTATGGGGCATTTTCTTGCATACCAGGACTTCTCCCAAGATGCCAGTCCTCTCCTCTGCCCTCTCCATATCAGGTTCTCTGGGCGCTACGCGACGGTAATAACTTTACATTGTGCCTCTAATTCATCCAGGGACAAACACCAGTGGTGGCACAGCTGGCAGGCAGGTGTTGGCCTCACCGTTGGGAGCAGTTGTGGTTAAGTGTCTTGCTCAAGGACACTTCTAAACTTTGAAGCCTGTATATCATTACAGCGCCGTAAAACCTCTTTGTGAGGAGGAAGGGGTTGGTGGTCGTTTGTACAATGACAGTGACACCAACATCCATGGTGTATGGCAATCTTTTCAGACCTTAACCCAGGACCTCAACCTTTTTTTTTATTTAACAAACAGATACAGTATGACAGTGGCGTCTGACTCTCCGCCAGAAAACTATCAAGCGTATTTATAGCTAATAACAGCTGCTGCACTGTGACTGTATTTTTAAGCTAAGATTGTCCTTCGCGCCCATAACTAACGTCTGACTCAGGTGACAGAACGTGACCAGAAAGCTCAACAGGACATTCAAACCTCCCTCCCACTCTGTACCTGCTGTGATTCACAATCATACCAAAACTCAAGTACACACCCAATAATTTCAATCCTCAGCACCAATTTCAGCCTCAACAGATTAAACTGAGTTTGGCTCAAACAGTCTCCTCAGCACTTCTGAGACAGATTTATCCTAACAGCAGCAGCTGGCATGAAAGGAGAACCCACTTTTTTATGAAAATGGTATTTCAGCCACACAATTTTCAGTTGTGTTTTGATGTTCCTGCTGAGCATTTTAACTTTAACACCTCTCATCAAATATATTTTGGCGACAGAGGGACTTTGCTCTGCTAGCAGCACAGCCTGGCAAAGATTGTGATGGTCAGTCTGTCAATCCCAACACATTTTGGTACAGAGAAAGATTTTACAACCACTGGTCAGATTGCCCCCAAATTTCCTCTAGATATTCACAGTCCCAGAGAATCCAGATGCTTTGGTCTAGTGCCAATACTTCAGCCACAAGATATTGAAATATTAAATTTAGTGTGCGAGGGCAAGTTCCTGGAGTGTCAGCGCTTGTCCACAGGAAATATTAAATAGTAATTCTACAAACACATTCCTGCTCCACAGAGGACGTGAGCTTTCTTCTAAAACCTTAGATTAACTCTGTGGAGCCGACGTTTAAAAAGTCATGAATGGAGTTCAGGAAAAATATAACTGAAGGATGAATCTTATTATACCGACTGTGTAGCAACATGTCAGCAGCAGCAGCTTCGGTCCCTATCAGCATTACAGCTGAGCACTCAGTTCTCAGTGCACATTCACTGTAGTTACACACTTAAGTCCTAAAAAAAAAAGATTTCTTGCCACAGCAACAAGCCAAATTTGTCTCCTAGAAATTACAACCATGTGCTATGAGTCATTTGAAAGAAACGGTACGGTGCCTGAATGACGATCTTTGTCAACATAATGAAGATTTGTAAAATGTTCATGCTGAATTTATCTACAAAATAGTGACTGATAATATATCTGGTATGTTTTCCCTCAATGTCTGCTTTTGCAGTACCTTATCTTGGAGCAACTATAGCATTATTCATATTTGTTATAGCTACGTTCAGACACTCTCTGAACTCAGATGTAAGAACTCAAAAGCAAGACTGTGTGTGTGTGTGTGTGTGTGTGTGTGTGTGTGTGTGTGTGTGTGTGTGTGTGTTTGAATGTGGAGACCGAAAGCCTGACAGCTCAGCCTGTAACAAGGCTCAGTATAGTTTGCCAACAGCACCGGCTTACAGCTTTTCCCCACTCTACCATTGGATCTGCTCTGTGCGTGTGAAGAAGAATACTGTAAAGCCGTGCATGTGGGTCGCAACTTCCTGATGCGGGAGTGTGTAACTGAATGAATGTGAAGCAGTAGGTGCAGAAAACATTTAAGAAGGTATGAATCCACCAGGTGTGATAAACAGAAGGTTTCAGGTTTGTTGTTGCTTAAATACGCAAGACAAGATAAATGCTCAAGGTTCTGACTTTGTGTTTCAGCAAGAGCCATTCATAAAGTTAACGCTTATTTAGTCAGTAGAAGCTGGACTGGTGGACTGACCACAAGCACGTTCTCTTATATTTAATATACTTATACTTAGGATCATTTCCGGCGGTGTGCTGATGTTTGATTCATAAAAGATACTGAACATAAATACTGTTGCAAATTAGGGTTTAGTCTGGAATAGCCGTGGACCAAAAGAGAAAAGCAAACTTGTAACGTGTAACACCTGGCAGACTGAATATTGGGTTGACGCAAAGCTAAACGCTTAGCTTGGGAGTGGTCATTTGTGTCACATTGTTCATCAAGCAAATGCAAAGTTCACCACAGGATTGGGCGCTTAAGTGTCCCAAACTACAGTACTTAGGCCCCGCCCACACTACTGCGTTTTGGTTTTAAAACGGAGACCTTTTGCTACGTTTGCACCTCCCGTCCAGACTAAAACGGTGAAAACGAAGACCTAAAACGGAGAAGTTTGGAAACGCTGCCGACTCCGTTTTTTGTTTTAAAACTCAAAAACGGAAGACTTTAGAAACGATGACGCTCACGCTCGGCTCTCTGATTGGGTCTCATAAGTCACGCCAAGCAGAAACACGATGCTACTGACAGAGTTTTTGACACATATCGCCGTGTTTACTTTGCGGCGACTCCCAGTCTGTTTTGCGCCGCCACAGTCTCTTTAACTTGACATTCAGTAACAGTCCCAGCTCGTTATTGGTCCATGCAAAATAAAATCTGGTGCGCTTCTTCGTCTGCAGTACTTTATTCTTTCGCCAAATCTTCTGTAACAACGGAGTAGACCGTCTGCCATGTCCAGCATACGTGAACGGCCACTAGATGTGCGTTTTCAGTCGTTTTAATGTAGACGCTGAAACGCTGCTGTGGACGGAGATCGGATTCCTTTCACGGAGTAGTGTGGATGTGGCTTTAGAGATATGATAATTATGTTAAAGGAAGGTTTTACTAATAAGTACTGACAGGTGGTTTCTGTGTTTATGCTTAAAATCAGAATCTGTTTTTTGTAAACGGAGGCCTAAGATGTGCTTTGTGTGTCTGTCATTCAGGATGTCTAACGAACACAAATTGTCATTTAGTCACAAACAGAAGAGGAATTAAAAGGGAATGAAATTAGGTAGTGTCAGTTCAGTCTTCTTAACGGTCTCATAATTACAAATCCTTGTTTTCCTAGAAATTACATTTATATAGAAGACTACTTTGTTCTGCTAAAGATGTTCTGAGGTAAACATACTGTAATCACAGGATGGATCGTGTTCAGTGGGAATGTTTTCTCCTGATACGCTTCCTCATTAAGTTGATAAAAAAGGGTAATCCGGATGACATTAAGTTTCTCTCGACAGATATTTGCTGTTGCTATTTAGTGGTTTATAATTGTAATTTCTGGCTGACAGGGTTGAATTATGAGATGTGTGTCTAATAATTACAATATAAGGATCCCATAATTAAGAGCTTTTTCTTTCTTTCTTTCTTTAGGAGCTTGGAAATCAGCATTTTGAGATAAATAAAGCAGCAGTAAGTGAGACAGTGTCCAGGTGTTTGTTCAGGTGTTCTTTGGGTAATGCAGTAGGGAACCTGCTCTCACAGTCAATGTAACGTTAGACAACAACTAAATTAAAGCGATTTAAAGTTTATCCAGTCATGTTTGTAAACACAGGAGAGAGAAAAACAGGGCCTCAGTCCTGCTCCAGCGTTGAGAGGGTTGCAAATAAGAAAGTGCAGCAGTGGGTTTTTTTTATTTGAAGGGCACACTCCATTACTCTGAACATTTGGACAGATGCAGACCGATGATACTGACCCTGGAGCTGAGGTACACAATGCAGCTTTTCTGTGAAAGAATATATCCTGAGGGACTGTCCCAGAAGGTTATCCTCCCCACTGTTTACTGGTGTGGTGACTGCGTGGGTGTTGTTGTTTAGGGGACATTTAGTTTTAGCGTTTTTCCTGGTTTGGCCCAACATCAGTGTTAGACTTCACTAATGCTCTGCTGTCTAAATGGGATAGAGTTCCTCTACCCCCCGTGGGGACCTCCTGTTGGCATAATGCATTCCCTAACTCCTCATCCCAACCTTAACCATCACAACTACATGCCTGGCCCTTATTCCAACTCTAACCCTACATCCGAGTCTTAACCCTCAAACAGTTCTTCAAACTTATGAGCTCAAACATTTTGGTGCCAACAATGCTGTCAGACCACACAAGTATTGTGTGATCCGGGTTTCTGGACCCCACGAATATACTTAAACAATCCACACACACACATTTTAATCCTCAAATAAAAACATTACATTTTTTTATTTAATAAACATGGTGTCACATGTTTAACTATCACGTGCGGATGTATTTGGCTGTCACTGCACTGCACAATCCTCTAAACTATGATGGGTTAAATGTAGGGAACAAATGTGACAATGTTATTCTTATTATCATCATTTGTTATTTTAATCGATAAAAATGAAAAAAATAAATAAAAATACTTGCACATTCCTGCCAGCAGTGTTTCCAGGCCTTCTCCAACATCAGCTCCAGACTGTCCACATAGTCACCCTTCCTACTACCTGAAACACACCTGCATCGCTGAGTGATGTGCCAAAACGTACTGCCTGGGGACAAAATGTCAAATGTATAGCTTCTACATCACATAAATAATCAACCAATCATAACATCAATGAAACATGAAGTGAGATACAGCACACGATGATGGGCAGGAGAGGACACAGAGAGAATGAATGAAATCCAACCTCGCTGTGAACCGTCTCTGTCAATAAATCCAGCAGGAAGAGAACGACTAGTTTAATTTTAAAAAGATGTGAAAGGATGAGTAATCAAACGGAACACAAGTGCACAATATCCTGACGGAGATACAAGGTCAAGTCATGACACCAGCTCTGGAAACAGTCAGTTACATAAACACAGTTTAACATCCTGACAGTGTAATACAAGCAGCGGGCTGAAAGAGGGCTCGACATCACATTTACAAATAATCAGCCTTTCCTTTGCAACACGCGCACATATAGGCTAGATAGAAGAAGCGTCTCACTGAGATTAACTCTCTTTTCCTTCTCCTGGCCCAGACAGCAGCAGCACACGGAACATAAAACAGGAAGGTTACACAAAGTGACATCATATCAGATCGAATGTGATGAGAATTTCATTTTCAAGGAGTGTAGAATCAGATATGCGATTGATTAAAATAAATCAACCCGTCCTTGTACCTAAACGACAAAATAGTTCGACTGTTAGTGACTCCTGAAACAACATACGACTGTTGGAAAGTAACGGCCCAGCGACAGTTGTACTGGACCTCAAGTTTGTCACGCAAGTCTTGTTCAGCAGTTTGGTTAGGCTTTAGCAGAGACATTTTATTGAGGAGACACTTTAAGAATCCTCAGTACAACTCTATAGGGAAATCCCTCAACACCAAAGATCGGAAAACATATTTTAGCCAATCGTGTGGCTCCACTAAGGTAAGGGTCTATTACACATGCGTCATTACTACCGTGCATGTGTAGCAGAAATCTAACCTGTGGGGAAAAACGCTTTTTAAATATTATTTTGGGACAAAGTAAGCAAACTTGTTTAGCGATTTTACTGCTGATTCTATAAATGCAGTTTTTATGACAAGACAAACTGCAGTTAGCAAGTCCAAAATGACATTGGCAACTCTGGTCCGAGCAGGACTGGCGACTCTCCGGTTCCCAGCCTAATCCTTACAGACTGAGCTACTGCTGCCCCAAAACCTATGACTGTGAAAGTTCTCAGTCATCCAGGTCAGAGTTATATCCAAGGCAGCTTCAAATCAAGGACAACTGGACTTGTTTGAAGATACTTGAAGACGTTTCGCCTCTAATCCAAGAGGCTTGTTCAGTTCTGACTGACTGGCAGGGAGTCTAAGCCATTTAACCTCTGAGGGGTCATTATCAAGGAGATGGATACCTCTTGGTTCGTTAGCGTTCACATGTAAATTGGCATTCTGAGTAGCCTGACAAGAAAACACTAAATGCCTTAGACATGTAGTGCCTTTCTGAACAGTTGCAACACATTCTCACTCCTGACTCGTCACATATTGAGCTTCACACAACAGTTAGCAACAATAAATATGCAACATCCAGTTAGACTTTCAAAATAAAACGCTAGCGTTTCGAAACGGCACGTTATTAAAGTCGTGAAGCGTTGCAGTTTGGTTAGGTTTACGCACAAAACTACTTGGTTAAGGTTAAGAAAAGATCATGTTTGGGTTTAGATAACTACATACGTCAGTTAACACCCAACTTAACTTATGTCACTTGCATAACTGACACAATTTACGTTGTCATGACCAGGTTCAAAGACCATGACAAAAAGTGGGAAAAGACACAACGCCTCAAAGAGCAAGGTTTATTGTAACATGAGAGAACCAAAATAACGCTTAAATTGTGAGATGGGTTAGTCAGCTAAATCAGTAATGTCATCGTGTTACCCGATCCGGGAGGGACCACTGCAATCAGCTCCTCTAACAGAAAAACCCATCACCATTGCAGTAGTGACAAACATACACAGTCAAGCCACACAGGGGCGTCACAACGCAACTTAAATAAAAATACTTAATGTGTGTGTCTCACACAGGACACGAACCCTGGTCTCCTGGTTCAAAGTCCGGGTTCTGGCCATTCATCCATTCATCCACCCCAACCACCTCCTCACCCAGTCTGTTCTGTTAAACATCATATACCTGCCTTTACCATCAAAAACTGACACTACAGGGCTCCCCACTACGACCCTATAGGCACGCCCCGTGCATTACAAACTGATGCCGATGGGTCTTGACCTTGCGAGAACCGGTTGTAGTGGATGCCCTTTTGGCTTCGAACAAACCCTTTCCTCATTTTAATTTTTCATTCTAAATGCAACAATCTAACATGTGAGATATAAACCTGAGCCAGCTGCATCAACAGGCGGCTGTTACTCACTGCTATGAGTCCTACACTCTGTCCCCGTCCAGCTAATTGGCTCTTTCTAATGAGGACTCTAAAATGCAGCTCAATGATTACACATAACGAATAATTACTATTTGAGTGACAAAGCGCTATTGTTTCCTCCCTTTGTCCTGCAGTCTGCAGCCACAGCCGTGCGATGGCTGCCAGAATTCATTAACTCCCAAAGAGCCTGGAGCCACTAATGCTGTCAAGAAAAAGTATGATTGGTAGATGATTTATATTTGTTTTCCGCCCAGAAAACTCGAAAGGGGACGACAGGCTCGTTTCATGTTTTTATGTCAATTAATGTGCATATCTACAGCAGCAGCCTTTTAATGTCTAATTTAATCTCTTTGTTCACAGATCCGTGTTGAAATACAGCCAAAATATTTCAGTGTGTTTGCTGCAGAATAATAAAAAGTGTGGGGTTGTGATAGGAAGTTTGTTGAACACTGCGCTCCCTCAGCATCACAGGGAGAAGGAGTTCCTTCTGGTAGCTTAGGGAGCTGAAAGGTCACAGGTAGTAGATAATGAGGGTTCAGTGTTGCTGGTGCACTCCGCAGCAATGCACCATGGGAAGTGACCTGCCCTGTAGGAGCAGCTGTACCCTCCAGAACTGCTGCAAGGTGTTTCACCTGAATGTGTCTGTGCTTTTGAGGATGTGCTTCATGAAGATGGATCAGTGTGTTCATACTGTAAGACCAGGCAGTTGTCATGTGAAAACAACAGCAGATATTAATACCCAGCAAAGAGGCTGACAGGAACACTGAGTTTAGATGAGACAGTATTGTTCTGATTTCTGATGATCATGTTCTATCCATAAAAACCTAGCAAGTCAAAAACTTAGCAACAAGGAATAGGACCCCGGTGGAGACTCACTGACGGAACAGGATGGTCTTTGGTCAATATAAAGGCCGGGTCACACCAGCATTTAATCAGTTCATGTTAATCGGCTCAATCCGTGGATCCACCCATCACTGAATCTGTGTGAATTTTGGTGTCGATTTCGACTTTTGCGACATTAACATGGAAATTTGCCACCTTGACGTTTCTCTCCCTGTCTCCATCAGGTACAAGGCGATAGTGAACCCGATGGACATCCAGACGTCCAGTGCTGTCTTCTGGACGTGTCTGAAGGCTGTTTCTATCTGGCTGCTGTCCGTCCTGTTGGCTGTTCCTGAGGCCATTTTCTCACAAGTTGTCTCCATGCAGGTAAAATAAAGACACTGGAAATACAACAAACACTTCTGAAATACTACAACAACAACCACCATACCTACAATAATGAAGTAACGCCCCCATACAAACGTTTTCTTCTTGAGGATTGGTCTCTAACCCCGGCCCCAAATTAAGGGCGGCACTTTGATATTATCATATATAATATTTCAGTGGAATTATGATACAATCGTATGGTGCAGGGGTGTGACGAGAACTCGTGCCACGAGATATCGCAAGATTAAATCAGATTAAAAAGCTCGCGAGACTCGCGCATATTACATGTTTCACACATCGTCAAGCCGCACATTAATTTTTTCATGCAGTGAAATACAAATGTAGAACTGATAAGATTAAACTCACAGAGCGAAATCAACTCCGCCCAGCTGTTAGACACCAGCTGAACCTGCTCACGCTGTGAGTCCAGACTTTTTCATATACAGTCAGTGGTCCAGACAGAGTGCAGGAGACAAAGCTGGAGTAACGACCCCCACCACCACCACATGTTTAGTTTACTTGGTAAATTTGCTTAATTCCTGGATTCCTGTGGGGTGGTGATTATATTTTTTGATCGAGAGAACACAGACATGTTGGAGAGATTCTGAATGTGCAGAAAGTTTTGACCATGAGCAGAAAATCTGCTGAAACACAGGAGCTATTAAAGTCCAGGAGTTTAGAGTGCGAACTATGGGGGAGCCAATGGGAGCTTAGCTCCCCTACAAGCATGATTTGTGATATTTTGAAGGGTCTCTAAAATATTGACAGCATGATTTATTGCCATTAATCTCTATATTTCTCTATCATCATGGATCCGTGCGTAAAACCAGGAGTGTCAGACTTCATTCAGCCAGAGGGAACGATCACCGACCGTACGCAGCAGGCCGGTCGCTCTGCGATCTCCTGTCCCTGGTCCGCCTCGCTCCCTCTCCGGTACTGGTTGTGCCGCTAGTACGACCGACACGCTGTGAACGGTTTGTGATCGTTCCCTCTGGCTGGATGAATATTATGCATGGTGATCCGTGCACTACTGCAGCTGGAATTTCTAAATTCTTCCCTCTCACGGGATAAAGAAAGGTCAGGTCACAAACACAACCGCAGCGTGTGAAGCGTAATTGTAGCAAAATGGCTACATATGATAATAATATAATAAGACAAACATGCTGCAGCTATTAATGATTCAGCAGTAAGAATCACAGTCTGGTGACGACAGGCTGATCTAACATTTATGAACTTTGATCTACTAAAATGAATGTATATTTTGTGATAGTGCACTGGTGGTGTATCAATATTCCATCCGTCCATCCATCGTCAACCGCTTATCCTGCGTACAGGGTCGCGGGGGGGCTGGAGCCAATCCCAGCTTACATCGGGCGCAAGGCGGGGTACACCCTGGACAGGTCGCCAGTCCATCGCAGGGCTGTATCAATATTATCAATATTAATTAATTAACAGAATTTTGGTTTTAGTCTTTTTGAATCAATTAATGGGAGAGTTGTTGTCAAAATAATGTGTACTGTGACACAGCCATCTAGCAAACAGCTGGATTTGGCTGTAACATGATCTGATCCTGACCTTCTGAGCGTTCAGACTAAATGTGTGCTGTTCATCACTTACTGCTGAAGGCTCACCGTCTCCGTGGGGCTTCCCTCCAGACAAACGCTCCCCTGACAGCCGTAAACTCTTTCAGAGTCAGATTTCTGAATGAGCTTCCATCTGTTTTATGATCGTTACTGATGTGTTGGCTGTTCTCTCCTTTACGCTCCTTTTCTCCTTCACTTTTCTCTCTACTTCTGCTCCTTCTTCTCATCTCTTCTTCCCTTTGCTCCTCTTCTGTTTGCTTTCTCTGTGTTCTCTATCATCATTGCTGTTTTCTTCTGATTCACTCTCATCTCCTTGTCTCCTCCCCTCTGCTCTCCACTCCTGGTCTCCTTTTCTTTTCTCATCTCCTCTCCCCGTCTCCTTTCCTTGCCTCTTGTCCTCCCCTCTGCTCTCCCCTCTCCTCTCTCAGGGTCACAGGGACAACACTAACGTCACCTTTGTGAACTGCGTGCCCTACCCGCTGTCCAATCAGATGCATCCCAAGATTCACTCTGTGATGATCTTCCTGGTTTACTTCCTGATCCCTCTGGCCATCATCTCGGTGTATTACTACCACATCGCCCGCACGCTCATCAAGAGCGCCCATGACATGCCGGGGGAGGTCAGCGAACACACCAAGAGACAGGTGACAGATGAATGAATGAATGAATGAGCTCTTTGTCACATGAGATTCTGAAGGCACTTTGTGGAGAGCATGCTTGCGTATGAGGCTTTATAACGCTAACAGCATTTATATGTTTTGTCAAAACAGATTTTCAACCAAACATCTGTTGTTTCCTTCTGCAAAATGACGTGTGTGTGTTTGTTTACAGCAGTTTATGAAACCTGAGGTTCTCTCGTGGCAATAATGTCTCACAAAGAGCGTTGAAAAAAGAAACTGACAAACTACTTTGTTTATTATTATTAGCGAAGATTTTAATGAATCTTCCTGGGGTCCAGAGCTGACACACTTTACATAACTCATTACATTAAAGTCAGTGGTGTATAAAGATCACAGAGAGCCGTGGCGTGTTTCCTCTGTCAGTGTCTTATCTTGTTGGATTAATCTCATGTAGCCTTGTTATTCTGGCTTTTCCGGTTAAGTTAGCGAGACAACCAGCTGATCAGTAATTGGCAATAAAACGTTAGCTAAACTTTTACTGCTCTGGTAGAAATGTAGTTGGATTAACTTCATGTAGTTGTTCTGCAGCGCTCTGTTACGGCTTTGTGACGTGGACAGAAATGTGCCGTTACCTTCCTGAGATAAACAGATATTCTGAATATTATTGGCAATAAAACGGTAACAGCAGGGAAGCTCAGATCAGCAGCTAAACTTCACATTTTACTGCCCTGCTGGAAAACATGTATTTCTTTTTACTGCTAATGTTGATATATAACAAGACCGCGTGCCTGTCAAGTGACCAATAATAAATACTTTCAGAATTAGAATTTTTTTTTTATAGTGCCTCACCACTGTGCACACAACTGTGTAATTTGTACTTTCACATTAAAAACGTTGCACCGTTTTACTACAAGCTGAAATTATGGCTGTCAGTACGACTTTGTGTTTCTGTTGTATTTTTAAATATTTAAAAAAAACATTTTGGTAAGATTTGCAGATTGCTTATCTAATTAATTAAACACAGCCAGATCCTCACCAATGCCTCTGTAAACTTCATGTATTATGTTATTTATAATGGACTGTGGTGCAGAAACAGTGAGGCCTACATTGTCCTGGTATCTGTCAGTGGCCGTACTTGATGTGACAGTGTTTCTGAGATGTGAGATGTCATTTACTTTGGTATGTCAGTCCAGATGATCAAACCCTTCCAAGATGTAAAATCCTGTATTACAGGAGTGTGAGACATCATGTAGCACTTCATTTCTTCATGTGGCTGTTGTTTATTAATGAACAAGTAACAATAATATTCATAAAAAACATTTGTTTTTACTGTAGCTATACAACTCGCTCGGATGCCACAACCTTTAACGTGTATTAATAAAACCACCTCATTGTGACTGAACATGAATCTACATCAATAAAAAAAAAAAGTGCATTTATTGTTTAAAACATTCATGTACAGTTCCAGTCACCACTGAACATACAGATTAGGTGGAATATTTATTGAAATAATCAAAAGAATGAGAGTTCATATAAAAACGGAGCACGAATAGTGAGAAACTGGCAGAGTTATGCTTCCTTCTGTTAAGCGGGTCATCTACGTACCAAAAGATGTCTCTTCATATTCTTTTTGAGAGATAATTTATTTTGTATTATATTTGGGTGTAAATTAGTTAAACTGTTAGTCCTTAGGCCGGGTACCAAAATATGAGCATCACCAGCCAATCTGTTGTTGTGTTCCTGCAGTCGACTATTTATTGGAATAAAAACGTTCTGTGAGTTAATGGAGCAGCCATGTTTCAGGAAATCCTTTGCTCAGCGGTGAGCCATGAGAGGCTGGAGTGTAACTTTTCAGCACAGACAGAGCTTCCCAGAACCAGTCTTGCAGCTCTGTTTTGTGCGACTTGTAATTTTGGTTTAAAGAATGGAGATTATAAAATCTGATCTGCAGCATTATTAAAGCAAGGCAAGGCCACATTTCAACAAGGTAATCCACAGTGCTTTACATAAAACATAAAAGCAACAGGGAAATATAACAAAAAAAGTTTTAAAAGAGTTCACTGGCAGGTTCACTGAAAATCTAAAAACAAAGAAAAATAAAACAGGGAAGTGAAAGTTATCAATCTACAGCTTTAAATTTGATCCCGTGGTAAAAAGAAAAGTCTTCAGTCTGGAATTAAAAGAACTGAGAGTTTCAGCAGACCTGCAGTTTTCTGGGAGTTTGTTCCAGATATACGGAGCATAAAAACTAAACACTGCTTCTCCTTGTTTAGATTTGACTCTGGGGACAGAAAGCAGACCTGATCCAGACCACCTGAGAGGTCTGGAAAGATCAGAAATGTATTTTGGCCCTAAACCGTTCAGTGCAGTACTTTGAAATCAATCCTCTGACAGACAGGTGTAAAGACCTCAGAACTGGAGTGATGTGATCCACCTTTTTGGTCTTAGTGAGGACTTTTTTGGACGTAGTCGAGTCGACTGAAGATAAATGCATGGATAGTTTTTTCCAGGTCCTGCTGAGACATTTAATCCTTGATATATTCTTCAGGTGATAGTAGGCTGACTTTGTAATTGTCTTAATGTGGCTGCTTAAATTCAGGTCCATGACTACACCAAGATTTCTTGCTTGATTTGTGGTTCTTAACATTACTGACTGAAGCTGAGCGCTGACTTTCAATCATTCTTCCTTCGCTCCAAAAGCAGCACATGTGGTTACCACTGTTTTATGTTATACAGTATTACAGATCACTGAGTTCAGATGGAACAACCGAGGGCATCAAACATGTCCAAAATAAAACAGAACAACAACTGGTGTTAATTAATTCATTTATCACTAAGTAACCATGAACCATTTATTAATCACAGAGGGTTTAACAAAACTTTATTCAAGACCCTCTATAAAAACTAAAGACTCTGTGTTCAGATGAGGAAAAATATAATAAAGAAGACGGTTAACAACGTTGTCTGACACTCGCATGATCGTGTGCCTGCCCCAGCTTTTGTCTTCTTACTTGCATGATTTCTTTCCTGCCATGTAAATCCGAGAAAGGCGAGCTCCACCACCCAACGTTCACTAAATAGATATTCACTAGCATGGACCACACCATCAACAGATCTCTTTAAATGATTTATTGATGAACAAAAAGAATGTGCGAGGCTTGGACTCGCTGAAAGCAGTGTTTCTATGGTGCTGTGGGGAAGCTTCGATAGGAAATCTGCCGCAGCACCCGGGCACGACGGACCCACTCTAAACCCCACGGAGAGGAAGAAGGAGGCGAGGAAACAAGATGTCTGCAGAATATAAGAGCAAAGAAGAGGAGTTGGGTTATGAGGGTATGAGTGGTGTGATTGAGGTGCGGTCCTGCTCCTGAAACTCTGCTGAAAAGTTTCACTTTTCACCATAAATAGATTAAAAAATAGGTTTCATATGAAAATATAAAAAATCCAAATCACCCATCAATACACATTAACGCATTCTCAATCTGTAACGATCTTTTCAAATCCAAAATTAACAGACTGTAAGTGCAACGGACCATTTGAATGAGTTCGAACTGAACCTGCTGCAAGATATATTACCCTGTGAGAAAACCGGGCTGCTGTTAGTCTCTCAGAGAGTAACAAGATTATAGATAAAGGCTGTTCGAGGACTATGTAGACTCCAACACGTCGGAGTTAGCCTGAGTTTAGGATCTAAAGGGCTGCATAAGAATTAGTTTGCAGGAGTTATTCACTCAAACTTTATATTCATTTTTAAAAAGTAAATGCACCGGTGGACAGAGAGAAAGGGCAAAATAAAACCAAAAGACTGTAAGTGCAGTCTGGCATTTCTAACACTTCCAAAAGAGATAAACAGTCTGAAAGTTTACTTTAATGGGGATCAACTGGGACGTGATGCTTTTTGCACCCACACCTCCTACTCCCACGGCTGCCTCGGTAAATATCTCAGCCGTGAGGGAGGTCTGGTGGAGGACTGTGTCAGCCGGAGTGAGTAATCACTTCACACCAGTTTGATCTTCACAGACGGAGGAGAGGTCAGAGGGAGAGGGGAGCTGAATTATTAAAGACCAAACTGCAGCAGGTCAGATCAGGTGCATGTGATCCATGATGGAGTGGCAGGGCCGGGAATTACTGCCACAGCCGAAGGGATTACCACGATAATAACCATTGTTAATGATTCAGTATGATACAGTCCTACAGCGCTAAGTCGGTACAACGGGGCGGGGCGGGGGGGGCTTGACTTGTTTCAAGTGACGTTAAACTTGTTTCAGGGGATTAGAGACATGGAGATGTTTCAGATGACTTAAGGCGTTTGGCTTTCCCCTTTACATTATTGTGTCATATATCTGTTGTGCATGTAATAGTTTTGCAGAGCGAAAAAGTCCACCCCAAAGGGAGTTCCCATCTCCCACAGAAACCGCTGCTCTTGAACTGCCAGAAAACAGCTCGATCGTAGTCCAGCCTTTCACTTCCATAATGGATACTCGTCATGATGCTCGCCTGGCGGCTAGTGTGGCACGCCCTCAAAAACACCCTACCGAACGTTAGAGACCCTCCAGGCAGTGGACATAATGTTGTTAAGTGATGTAGAGACAGCTCTTTCTCCGGGTTACTCTGCTTCTGATTGGCTAGTAGTCCTTACCCAGGTACCGCGCATGTCCAACATAGATTGAATAGAAGTGAGATGCTTCACTCCATAGCTAAAACAGGGTGAAAATAGGAGCTGCAGTATGACAAATATATTTATATGTTGTTTTTTTTAATAAAACCATGTAAAGCTGTCCTGGTATGAACCTGAGAATGAGCAGAATATGACCTCTTTAAGACTGGACTTGTTTCCAACGGCTGGAGACTTGATTTGGACTTGTTTCAACTGACCAGTAAGTTTTTTTCAAAAATAGTTAAGACTTGAACTTGGACCTATTTTAAAAGCCCAGTGACTTTGAAATGTTTTGCAACTGGACTCTAAATTACTTGGAGTTGAAAATGAATTGAGACATGAACTAGACTTGCCCTGGTGGTTGTTGCATGTAAGTTAGGGTAAAAACTTGTTGTTATAAGTTGTTATTTTTCATACTCTGTGTGGAGCCCATTAACCGAAGGCGTCAACCTAAAACACATAAATACAGGCATTTCAGCGACATAAAGATCAGAGTTCTGCTGCAGCCCTGTGTGTCTGAGGGGCCACTTTGCAGTGAAGTTGACCTCGACACACTCAGGGTTAATGGAGAGTCGCTGACTAACAAACAGTGAATCAACATGTGACGCTGAGTGCTGAGAGAGGAGGATCATCGGAGACGCTCACTGAAACGTGAAACACACACTCTGATGGGCGGAAGCATTCGTCTTATGCTGCAGCTGTACATAGATAACACCCTCATTTTGGTCTGCTCTTATCATTTACAAGCAGTCATCAGTCGGGCATGAGGATCAGAAGCAAAAACTACTTGAGAGAGACCCAAAATATTCCTGAGTCTGTGATGATCATTTCTAGGAAACTGTCCCGGTGAGAAGTTGATTCATAAATTCATTTACACAACAGAACCATCACATTGACTTTGTGAAGAAATAAAGCAACCCCTTGCCTCCGATGATCTCGAGTATAAGCTATACTACAAGGCCTAATGCATGTGGACGCCACTGTCTACATATGTTTGTGGTCTAGGCCGCTAAATTCTAATTACAGGGAAATCTAGATGCTGCAGCATACAATCGTATTTTACATAATAGAGCCCTTCCAACTTTGTTGCAACAGGAAGACTTTTATTTACAGCTTTTAATGCCCTTGTTCACAAATTCTTTATTTCTCCAGGACGTTTTCTGGAAATAACAGCCTGTTCTCATTCCCAGAGCATCAAATACCTACACTTTGTCACTTTCTTTAGTGTCTGGTACCAACACACATGGCACTTATTTGCATAGTCATAAGAACTGGAGGAAGAAGCCCTTTAGTGCCTTTGTTTAACACTAAAAGAGCTACTATAAATAACAGAAAAGTCAGAGTAAGGAGGTGGTTGGGGTGGACCCCAGGTGGCCAGTGTTTGTTTCCTGTGTGAAATAAAAATCAACACCGACTGTTTTTGGCCCTATGTAGATACGTAACTTATTTAACTTAAGTACCACAATTATTTTAACCCAAACTATGGTCTTTTCCGATACTAAACCAAGTAGTTTTGGTGCCTAAACATCAGCAAACGGTGCCGTTTCACACCGTTAGCCACTGTTTTGAAGTCTAACCACAATCTACTACATACATTACCAAATGTTTTGGGTCACCTTTGCACAATGCAGACAGGCAAGTACCTTTCTACTGGCAACCGCCAAACCCAGACTCAGCCATCGGATTGCCAGACAGAGAAGCGTGATTCGTCAGTCCAGAGAACACGTCTCCACCGCTCTAGTGTCCAGTGCATCCGACGCTTTGCATTGCACTTGGTGATGCAAAGCTTGGATGCAGCTGCTCGGCCATGGAAACCCGTTCCATGAAGCTCTCCATGCACTGTTTTCAGCTAATCCGAAGGCTACTCTGCGTTTGGAGGCCTGTAGCTATTGTCTCTGCAGAAACTTGGAGACGTCTGCTCACTGTGCGCCTCAGCATGAGCTCACCCAGCTCTGGGATTTTATGTGGCCGACCACTTCATGGCTGAGTTTCTGTTGTTCCCAATCGCTTCCACTTTGTAATAATACCACTAACAGTTGATCGTGGAATATTTTGTAGTGAGGAAATTTCACGAATGAACTTATTGCACAGGTGGCAACCTATCACGCTTGAATTCACTGAGCTCCTGAGGGCGACCCATTCTTTCACAACCAAGTGGCCATGGAAGTGATTGGAACTCCTGAATTCACTGATTGAAGGCTCACCAGGACATTAAAAAGCAACTCCAAGGGATCTTGACCAAGTGTTCGTATGTGATGCTCTGGGGTGAGAACAGGTTGGAAAGAAACAGCTCGCGCTCAACAGATAAATGGCTGCATAGGTCGATTATGCAGCAGCTTATTACGACTCATATTTACATTTTGTTTGGCCACAACCTCTAGAGCCAGAAGAAGTCGGGTGATGTAGTATAAAGAGCAACAAAGTCCATGTAAGGAGGTGGTGAGGTGGATGTATGTGTCCTATGTGGAAGATAAGTTAAATAACGTTTTGTAGATGACTTATGTCATGTAAGTTGTGTAATGTACTTATTTTAACCCAAACCATGATCTTTTCCTAACCGTAACCAGCCGTTTTTTTTAGCTTAAACCAAACGTCACGTGACATAACGCACTAAAGGTCCGGCACGCCTGTTGCTGGACTGGTACCTGCCAACGCTCGTACGTGTCATTTTGAGGAATGGTCATACATGTAGCTATACTTCCAATGGTCATATATGTCGTTTAGGGACACTTGATAATCAACCTATTTTGTTGTCTGGGTATGAGGATGTGTTGAAAGAACCATAATTGCACTTGACTGGTCACCGGGACAGAAAACCTGCATGTATAGAATCAGCAGTAAAATCTGATAAAATCTCTGGATGACTTTGCCCTAAAATAAGGTTTTCCCCACCGGTTATACTTCTATGCATGGTAGAAGTGACGCACGTGTACTGGACCCTTCCGTCAGTGGAACCCCACGATTGGTTGAAATACGTTTCCCGCCTCGGCTGTTAAAAGCAAAAGATTGGCTTTCTAACTGGAGGGGCGGGACCTCTATGGCATTATGGGCTTTCCCCATAGATTGTATTGAGGATTCTGAAAGAGGCGGGTTTCCTCTTAAAACGTCTCTGGCTGAATATGCAAACATTTGTGGTTTGTCCACAGGCGAGCATACAATGCAAGAATGAAGAAAATTTCATTAAATTATTAGGAAACTGAGCCAACACGAGCCAGTCCTGATCACCAGCACTAATGTTGGACCTCACTGATGCTCTGGTGTCTGAATGGGAGCGAATCCCTGCAGCTGGTTCAACATCTGGTGGAAAGACTGTTACCGGCAGAGTGAACGCTGATAGAGCAGCACACTAACGAAGATGGTCGAACATGGCGGTACCCTGTCCAACAAATACTGTAACATTTTTAACATTAAAAATCTCCCTCCTCACTTCCTCCCTCTGTGTCTCGGTCCATCTCGTCAAATCGTGTGTCAAATTCCTCTCACTGCAGTTAAATCCATCTGTGCTGCCTTGTGGGCGGGGGCGGGGGTGATGATGCTATCAGTGCTTTGTTAAATGGGAAAAGCTTCACATCTATAGGATGTTAGGAGCCAATTGCTACATTAACTGCAGACGCCCACATCAATACCAAACACGCTTACCATCTTATCTGAGAGCAAAGCTAATTCATTATGTTCCCAGAGATAAGAAATAGATTAGAGGACACACAAACAGCAGCTGCACGCACACACACCAGAGTAGGGATGCTACATGTCAGACCACATTATCTATAGTCAGAGGATGCCTTCCCGAAGACGTTCACAGAAATTAATAAGAAATACTTTACCTCAGAAGTACTATTTAAAGTAAACAAGACGAAAGGTAAGCTAAGACTTCTCCTACAAACTCAGAGAAACAGAATTACTTTAGACACAAACATTAAGGGATAGAAACGCTACTACAAAAGAAAAACACAAATTAGCCAAATCACTGGAATATAAAGCAAGAAGTTAAGATTGTCTAGTAAAAATGTGAATGAAATGAAAATAGGTCCCTCCAAATATCACTGAGTGCTGACATTTATACATTAAATAGTCTGTAGTTTGTTGATGCTGAAGAGATTATAAAGTTTGTGACAATAAGAAGAGCAAGTTATCTAACAAATTCCTTACTTCCCAGTACAGTATTATGGAAATTTAACAATAATATGTCGCAAGAAGGTGAGAGTGATTTGTTGAGAGATGTTCCATGACAGTTTGTCATCAATGAATAAATTGATTGCTGATTAATATAAGTGTGTCATCTTAATAATAATCACCTTGACCACGACCTTTGAAAAACACAATTTGATTTATTCAATTAAAGGCGGCGACTCGTTTATTTTAAACCTTTTCTTCAGACATGATCACGACACAGTAATGTGAAATGATGAGAGTTGGAAGATCAATGAAAATAGCAGTGGTCCATGAATAGAACCTGCATGGTTTTACATCGATTATCACACAATGACTGCTGATAAGGTAGCAGGACGCAGGAGACTGGGCCCAAATGCAGATAACGGATACAGATACAGTTGAGTTTTTAATTAAAAAAATAAACACAGCAGGCCGGTGATATGAGGAAAAACTGGGGAAGCAGTCCAAGAAGCAAACAAATCCAGAGAGCAGGTAAGAACTGAAATCCAGAATCCAAAGTCCAGAATCAGGTGGCTAAAAATCACTAGAAATGCACAAACCAGGACACACAAGGAAGAGGGAAAAGACTAAATAACTGGTGGGACAGTACATTTTCTAAGTACTGTTAGTACTGTACTTTGAGGTACCTGTACTTTACTTGAGTATTTCCTTTTCGTGGCGAGGGAGATATTGCACTTTTTACTTCACTACATTTATCTGACTGCTTCAGGTACTTTACAAATTAAGGTTTTTACTCACAAAACACATGAGGAGTTTATAAAATATGATGTTTTTTTATACGTTAAACTACGTTTAAAGAAGTACAGCTAAAACGATTAGTCATTTTTCATGCAGAAACATTGGATTGGTTGAATGCAGCTTTAATAATGTTGAAGTTTAGGACTGTTGGTAGGACAAGACTGGGTACTGTCAGAATTTTAACAAACAATTAATCGATTAATGAATTAATGATTAATTTCAGCAAATTAATTCATGTTGAAAATAATAGTTCAAAATGAGCTCCAGTTTCAACTGTAAAATCCTGCTTTTACATTAAAGCATGAGGACTAATTATTAGAATCACATGGGACATTTTTCTGCATTGACCTACTTTTACTTTTAATACTTATGTACATTTTCCTGATTATCCAGTGGATGTAAAAAAAATATAAGTCCACACACCCCTGTTAAAATGCCAGGTTCTTGGTTCCAGGTGATGTAAAATAACGAGACAAAGATAAATCACGTCAGAACTTTTTCCACCTTTAATGTGAACAATTGAATTAAAAAAACAAACTGAAATCTTCGAGGCGGAAAAATGACAAATAAAAACCTTACAATAAGTGTGCACACCCTCTTATAACTGGGGATGTGGCTGTGTTCAGAATTAACCAATCACATTCAAACTCAGGTTATCTACAAGTCATTACACACCTGCCGTCATTTAAAGTGACTCTGATTAATCATAAATAAAGTTCAGCAGTTCTAGGAGGATTTTCTTAGTTGCCTCTCAGGCCCTTTCTACATGAACACGGGTATTTTAATCGACAAGTGGTCCCAACTTTCTGTCATTTTCATTACGGCTTCTAATCCCTAGCATCTCTCTGTCCACTGTGTCCGCACGGACAAGTAGCATGTACATAACTCAGAAGAGAGCTCGCGGTCCGCTGGATTTTAGGTGTAAGAAAGGCAATTTGTGAGTAAATGACAGCAAGGTACAGAAGAAAGAGAGACGTGTGTATTAATGGCTTGTTGTGGAGTTATTTCGTTCACCGCGGCTCTGTCTACAGCAGAACAGCTGCTCTAGAGTGACGTCAAAGTCGCATCAATTCCGTGGTCAGACTCAGGCCGCATTTAAAAAGATCCGATCTGTATCGGATTTGGACCACATATGGAAGTGGCCCAAATCCGAACTGGAAAAGATCAGATTCCATGTGACTTGGCCTGTTTTCACTGTCAAAAAAAATTCACTTTGGCCTGCAGTTTGAACGCAGCCTTTGATGTAAACAGACCCTCAAACCATTTCAACACACTGCCTTTTAAATCGTAGCCACATAATTTAGTAAGCAAATGTTGAACTTTCGAAATCTGTAGATGAAGAGTATTTCTTTCAAAAAGGACAGGTGAGTAGAGGGCAATCTGAGGGTTAATACTTGGGTTTTAGGCGTAGTGTTAGAATTAGATTAAGGTCAGGGGTAGAGTTGGACTCCTAATTGTTATGGTAAGGGTCTAGGGAATGCATTAAGTCAGTCCCCATGAACACAGTGACAAATGGACTAATGTAAGTGTGTGTGCTGTAATGAAAAGAACAAAAATGACTTTGAAGTCTACTAAATAAAACACTCACAGCATCGCTCCTTGCTTCCAGACAGAAGGATGTACTTAACCGCAATGAGATGAATTAGATGAGCCACATTACAGTGATAGTGAAAGAGAGACGGAGGAGGATTTCTAACGTTCAGCAGATGTTGGAGGTTAAATGCAGCTGAATTTTTTTTTTTTTTTTTTTTTTTTTACCCGAGAGCTGAAATTAACTCTTCAGGTTTGCAGCTATCAATTTTAAAAGCTGGTGGAGAAACTAAAAGCCTGCAGCAGATCCTCGGGAAAATTAAAGCATTTACCTGTGAGGTGTTATAACGGAGCAGACATCCAGAGAAGTGTTACTGGTGATATGGAAGCCCGGCAAAAAGTGCTTCCAGAGATAAACTGGAGCTCTAAAAAAGCTCTAGAAAGACAACAGTAAGAAAAGGCAACTGATGAAAAGATCAGATTCCATGTGACAAAAATGGTCTTGTTACGTTGTCAAGGGTCCAGACGATCCAATCCAGTAAAAACCTTTAGTCCAAAACACACTATTCATCAATAAATCCCCAGCAGCCATGGCTCGTATGTCATAACCGTAATAAGTCCGATTTGAATGTAAACAACTACGATAGCTTGTATTCAAAGTCACCGCTGAACTCTGACCTTTTGAGTGACACCAAATCCGACTAAATAGGAGCTCACATGTCCGTTTAACCGCCCTGTAAGGAAGGGCCAGCCCCTATTATTTCATGGGTAGGCCGAGCCAGTTGCAACCAGTTGTGCCGATGACTGGCACTTCATGTAGCCAATAAAATTCTGAAAGTAACGATATCCACCTTTAAGTAGGAAGTTCATGATCTACCAGCAAAAAAACCAAGGGGGTAAGCCACAGTTGAAACAGTGAAGCCCACCAAAGCCTGCACGGACGGTTCCATGTAGGCCCAAAACCCTGGGACATCCCGTTGCGCACGAGAGATGGAACCGCATTGCTTAGATTATAAACTTTCAGTGAATCTAAAACAACTATTCGGCGATCGGTGATGCTACGTTGGTGTTTGTCAGGTGAGCCTCGTAAGTGGGCGGATTAATCAGTGACGATCCGAGTTAGTCAAACACACTGAGCCATGAACGTTTTTGTTGGCGCATCTCTGCAGCTACCAGAATTACGGTGTTTCTGCTGTTGCTTTACGTCATTAAACCACGGTTATGCTGCGCGATCACGCGCAGTAGACGCTAGTGCCAACAGGAAGTAGCCCTGTAGTAGTATTTTATTGGTCCAAAACTGGCTTCACTGCTCTCCATTCAAATCAGCGGGGTGGCTTTGTCCAGTAATATACTGTCAATGAAAAAAACACGTCTGCGTCGAGCTGTCGGCTGATACGGAGCGATGCGATTTAGTGTGTTTAAACTTTTATTAATCAATTCAAGCAGCACTTACAGTCATTCTGACTTTTGGGTTAGACACTCAAGAGTGTTAAGCCCATAACATGCATATACTCCAAATGGTTCAACAACTACATTCAATTTACTTTGGATATGCCTTGAATAGGCATTTTGCATGAATTTACAGGAGGAATTAGGGGTTAAGTGTCTTGCTCCGGGACACAACGGTAGATGTCACGGTGGGAATTGAACCCAGGTCTCCCACACCAAAGGCTCTGCCACCCCATGTAAAGACAATGACTTGATAAGATGTGTAATAGGAACACAAAGTTAATAGATTTTGTAAAATGCCATATGAATATTGATAACTTGTGTAGCACCATGAAGTTTCTGATGAAAACACACGGCTTTGCTTCACAAAAGAACACTTTGTCGTTATCGACTGGCCACTTCAGCAGCAGCCTTGACTCTCATTTTAGGCGACAGCTGACTGACAGCTCCAGAACAACAACAGTAATTGCACGCTCAGGTGTCTGACAGAAAAATACATAAAACCGATTATCATTTTCAGCGAGATTTGGCTGCAGAATCAATCAGACTGCAGGCATCGACTTGGCAAGGAGCTTTCTGGCGACTCTTGGCACACAACATCTAAAACAAACACAGAAGGAAAAAAAACCCCTTTGCTTCACCCCACAGGAGGTCTAACAAATAAGAACAGCTGATAATGAAAAATGTAAAAGAGGGAGACAGAAGGCGGGAGGTGCAATTGATTTTAGATTTGACTCAGCACTTCTCATGCAGAGCATTCCAACACTTCACAAAATACAACTAATTGCTACTGATGATGCCATTTACCTTCGCCTCCAGCCGTCCGGGCTCACTTTTAGTTTACTAAAAGGTTTTTAGTTTACCATGAAGAACCTTTCCCTGACCTTACCGGTAAAAGATACGGTCTGGGATTCACGCACAACAAATCCCAATTTTAGTTTAGGGTTGTTCAGGCAGTTGGGGCCCTGACATATCATCATATACTGCCACATCCTGCTGGAGTAGTGTTTGTGTTGGGGACATAAGGGCTCCGATTAGTGGCATGATGATACATTTGGGTCATGAGACGTGACGATGCACGAGAACAAGGCAAGAAGATTTGTAGCACTATTTAGATGTGTGGGGGGGTCTGGGTGTCCTTCCCCCGAAGATTTTGAGCATTAAACTGGTTATTTCCTGCATTCTGGAGACAGTTTCTGCTCTAACTTACAGTGGAAATGTCTTTTTTATATGAGGGAAAACTATACTGCATTGCATGTTTTCTTATTGTGCAAATCAACGTTTCTCAAAGCATTTTCATTTGTCAGTTAACATTTCTTGGTGCTATTTTTCCGAACATTTTCAACAAACGCTTTCAAAAAGTGATGGGGACTAAATCAGCCATTTCAAAATGTGGCGGGGACATGTCCCCAGCGTCCCCAGCGTCCCCAGTGTAAATGACCCCTGTGCCTGATGAACATAAGTCCAACATTCACTCTCTTTTAGCTGTTTGTGGTTTTTACCAGCTCCTGAGAAACAAATATGGCTCTTTGGCTGCTAAATGTCTAACTGTGTCTGACTGGCTTTATCAGAGCTTGTTTGCTCTTATTTTTATGTTTTCTGCTAAAAAGCTCTCATAAGCTGAAGAATTAGTGACAGTTCTCCTGGGGTTTGTCAATGAGAGTGGAACCCTTAACATTATAAGTACAGAGTCATTATCTGATGGGGAAAAAAGCTTTAATATAGTAAGTAAGTCATATTTATGGCTTGTTTATGAGAAAAATTTTCACCAGATTAACATTTTGCTCCAGAGGTTTCCACTTCCACTTTTGTTTCTGGAAGCTTGTGCTAGCTGAGCAGACAGTGCAGCGTCAGAGTCAATTCAAGGGACAGCTGATTGACAGCTGCAGGATTCAACAAAATGACTGCACAAGCAGGCGAGTGACAGGAACTGCCTTAAACCTACTGTCAGTTTCTGTGTGGTTTGGCTGCAGGTGATGCAGAGTGCAGGACACTGAGGCGCTGAGCTGGCAGGCAGCCACGACTCAGGGTGCGACCAGCACAAGGCGGACTTACAGCATTTAATAAAAAACACACAGCAAGCCAGACCTGCACTCTGCAGTCACCCATAAGAGCTGGGAAATTCAGGAGGTTGCAGGCAGCATTGTGGTCTGCTAAATGTTTTCACTAACAGAAAGTGCACTCGAGATCAAGACAAAATCACATTTATGATGCACAATATGCAAAGTCTGATTAAAAATAAAAGGTGTACAGTCCAAAGTTTAGAAGCTTTATTTGCGTTCTATTTTTAAGCTTCTCATATGTAAGTGACCATGTGGCCAAAAGTATGTGGACATGTTAACATTTTTGTCCAGATGTGATCGCGACACCGTGGTCATCAGTGTGCTGCTCTAACAGCCTCTGCTCTGCTGGTTTCAGTCAGACACAAAAGAGCATCAGTGAGGTCCAGCACTGGGGTTGGGGATCAGGTCTGGCTCACAAACACAGGTGTTGGATGGGGTTCAGGTCAGGGCTGTCTTTTAACAAAGTTGGAAGAACACTAAAATATCATTGTTCACTGGAATTAAGAGGCAGAAACCAGTAAAAACACACTGAGGCCAAGGCCTGACACGTGATCTGTTTCTAGATACGTTATCTGGATTAACACATCTGATCTTAGGGTCTTTGCATTTACACTTGGTATTAAAATGTCGTTATCTCGATTGTACTTACATTGTGATCTAAATATGTGCATTAGTTAGGCGTAGCTGCCAGTAGACACGGTGCGTCCCAGGTCAACAGAAGCAACCAACAGACCTCAATCATTTCTTAACCACTTCAGGGAAGACTTGTTAGCTACTGCTGCTACCTGTAGCTTTTGCTGGGTCAGCAGGAAGAGGCGGAGTCAGGTGACACATTCTCACTCCCGACTCGTCACATATTGACGCTTGGTCAAGGCCCTGTGGCGTCCCTTTTTAACGCCCTGGGTAGGCCTTCAGCTTAATTTTTAGACGTTTTAAGGTTCCGCAATCAAGTTAGCAACGCTAAGCAACAATAAATATGCAACGTCCGGCGCCATTTTGAAACGGCACATTATTAAAATCGGGAAACGTTGCAGTTTGGTTAGGTCTAAGCAGAAAACTACTTCATGGTTTGTGTTAAAATAACTAGTTAACACGTAAGTTAACGTTCGCAATTTACATAAGTCGCGTAAGTTAATTAAAAATGTTTAACGTCGACTTTGTTTCACACGGGACATGAACCCCGGTCTCCTGGATCAAAGTCCGGGTTCTGGCCCTCCATCCACCCACCCCAAACACCTCCTTACTCAGTCTTTTCTGTTAAATATTAGATTCCGTGCCTTTACCATCAAAAACCGACGGTACAGGGCTTCCCCCACTGCGTTGAACGATGACTCTATAGGGACGCCCAGTGCGTTACAAGCTCGAGGGAGTAAGAAGGGGTTGGTAAAACTTGTTGTGTTTTTTTCCTTCTCATGAATGTGGTCACCCTGTTCAAGTTGCATTTACACCTGCTGAGATCTGATCACAATGTGAGGCTGACCAGCTCCACCGGTTGATCCAGTCACATTCTGCATGCATTAACCCGTGTTTGTCCTTATCCAGATCACATCCAGATACAGATCACAAGTGTAAATGGGGTACAGAAGTATGTGGACAGGGCTCATGTGGAGCTTGTCAGAGTGGTTTTTGAATTGGGAGGTTTTAAGGTATTTTGGGGTCAGCTGCCACAAGAGAAAAGTAAAAGTTTGTAGTGATAACTTGTCACTTTATGAAACACTTTGCTGGCTCAGACTTCTACTTCTGAGACTTCAAGTCCCCTCACAGCCTAAAATCTTTTCAAACTGCTCCGTGTCGCTCGCTGACTGATGACACTGCAGGTCAATGTTGAATCTTTACTCGCTGCAGACGCACAAACCAACTTCTGCAGAGAAAGTGACCTCCAGTACAGTCATGCGCTGGATGAGATGTCTGCTAATGTCAAGTTGATTCAGTTTATCATCACGTTAATATCTCATTTCTCCTGCTGAGTGTGAGTTGCCAGATACAACTGCAATCATCTGCATTTTCACTGTAGAGCTGTTATGCAGAAACACAACATACAAATATGATCTTGTCAGTGTCGAAATACAACAATAAATACAAAGCAAAACAAGATACATAAATGACACGAGACAGCAGAATCACCTGCAGACACACTAAATAATAAGTTGTTCTCTGCAGACATCTACCTGCTTCTCCAGGTTTTGTGTTTCGCTGCACATTTTCTTGAAAGATAAAAATAAGTTATGAGTCAGTGGAAATCATGACCTCTTTCACCAGCTCTTAACATAACTGTCGAATTGAAAGTTGAAAAAATGGCAATGCAGACAGCGACAGGATTCTCCGAGAGTCTCTCAAATTACATCTTTCTCTCCTCTCGTCCCTCTGGAGTCCTTCAGTATAAAAACATCAACACTTACTAACATCATCCTCCTGCAGGTGAATATATCACCACGCCCTTAATGTCTCACTGCGTCTTCCAAAAAACGCATCACCTTCCTCTGCAGATGTCTTCAACAGCCCGCTGAGGGTGTTTCAGGTCTGGACATTAACAGGTTGTAATAAAAAAACACGTACTGTGTGTTTTTTTTTTTTTTTTTAAAGGCTAACCTTTTCCTTAAAGCTGCACTGGGAGAAATTTTCATGCCTTACCGTACATTTTAACGGTTCAGCCTCCATGTAAATCATTTCAACAGCCTGCACTGACTCTCTGAGCTCAACTGCAGGCTCCAGTAAGTTCCCCGTTTATTGTTGCTGTGGCATGAATGTAGCTTGTAGCGGAGACTTTTCCAATCATGTTTGGAGTTGTTTGACTGACATGTTTTGAGTTGAAAACACAGCTCATTTCTAACTGATTAAGTGACTTTCCTCTTTTGAAAGACACCGCACGCAATCTAAATATTAACAGAAGGAAAATCTGCGTGTGTCCAAATCCATACTACCTAAAATTGTTTACAGTATACACTATATAATTAACTTTATAGCATAGTGCTTTTACAGTTAGTATACAACATGAACTAATGGCGTAAAATGTAATGCAGTGATACTTAACGTCTTCTGTCAGCCTCTCAGCCAAGTACAGGCAGTAGAAAACACACATTATTCTGCATCTGTATTGTCTCGCATACATTCATCAACAGCACCAACAAGACAAAAACAGAAATAACAGAACACGTATAACAACAACAACAACAACATCAAACAAACGACTCGTTGCAGCAGTTGAACTCAGACAGCCCTGTTCTTCTGCTTCTGATATAAAAATAATGACAAGAGTTCATGTTTATTCATGAAACCTCGGCGAAAGAAAAACCAGAAGGAACCTCAGGCAACACAGTTTACAGAAATAAGCTGCAGACTGCACTGTGTGTGTGTGTGTGTGTGTGTGTGTGTGTGTGTGTGTGTCCGCACAATGAGGAGAGCCGTGACGTCTTTCAGATTCTCGTCCGTGAATGAAATCAGGCAGTTTTTTTATTTCCTCGAGTTTATAGCACAAGTACAAACTGTGTGTGTGTGTGTGAGTGTGACTAAATGCTCTGCTGTGCCACTATTCCAGCCACATTAATAGATACTGTAGAGATGGGTGAATCTATAACAAAAGTATCAATACCACCAATAATACTGCGCTGCATTTTGCCACAGTTTTGCTGCAGTCGCTCATTGTTAAAGACTCACAGACTCAGCAGCCCTCCTCATCTCTACACAGCTGTTCAGCCTCTCTCAGTGCAGAGTTGTGGTTTTTACAGCACATTTCCAGTCTCTGGTTCAGTCTCTGCGTCTTCAGCAGAAAACAAGCTCTGATAAAGGCATATACACGAGCTGCTCAGCTCCCACACAGCAGACAGACACAGCGAGAGATGAGCTGGTGGACACAGCGGAGCGTTCAGCAGATAATGAGCCTGATATTTTGGTGGAGGCCGAATGAATTGGAGAGTGAATGTCGGACCTACATTCATCAGGTGGACACAAACACAACTCCGACGTTCACGCTGCCGTCTGCTGGTATTTAAATAGGCAACTGTTACCATGATGTGTCACTGTGTTTGCAGCTTTTAGGGGTGCAGAAGACCATCGCTTGATACAAAAGTGAGATGCATCAGAGAGAGAGAGAGAGACGGAGCATGAATACAGACACAGAAGCACATTCTCACTCCCAACATGTCACATATGAGCGCTTGGTCGAGACCTTTGGCATCGTTTTTGGATGTGTAGCGCTGCGCGGTCAACTTAGCAAGAATAAATAATAATATATGGTTAGACTGTCAAAAGAAAGCTAGTTGGTTAGGTTGAGGAAAAGATCATGGTTTGTGTTTAAATAACTGCATCACTTACTTGACATAAATGAAGTGACGCAACTTACGTAAGTGACATTACCTATAGGGCTGACCCCAAATAGTCAAAGATTCGATGCTTCGATGGGCGGAGCCTGATTCGACAGTCAATCTCACAGGTGAAGCGAGGATCACGCCATTTTGGCGATATGGGGGAGCTCAACGTCTGATTTTACATAGAACCACCAGTTTTCTCCCAATGAGTTAATATACAGCCTGTTACAATCTACATTTCAATAAATGTTTTTAAAGTGCATGAATAAATCCCAAATTGTAACCCTAACCCTGGAGCGTCAGTGCGCACGTGTGCAGCGGCAGGAGGAACACTTGCTGAAGAGACCGAGCCCCGGCTTCATGGTGTCGTGCAGAGTTATCCGCACCTCGCGGGTCTTTATCACCGTTGATGAACCACACAAATAATAGTGTCGTTTTTAAATAGCCGGCTACTTGAAATAGACCCAGGGGGAACGACGACGTGTCGGCAGCAGTAATGCACGTAAAACTCTGCAGAAGACCGGTGAATGACAGGCGAGAGAGAGAAAAGGGTCTTCTAAAAGCCTCAGTTCAGCTGGAAATATACAGTGTAAGTTGAATGAAAAGAGACTGCAGCTCTGCAGCTTCTTAAGATTAAAGCGGAGCTAGCGTTTGATGTAACGGTTATAAAGGAAACCTCTGAAGACTCGAAGACTATTCCCTTCTTCATAGAATGCAGCCGATAAGTTTTCCCAGTGGATTTGGAGAAAAGCTTTCAAATAAACTAGTAGCAAGAAAACCACTTAGAGGGAATTACACTAATGTACAGTACAGTTGTGTGGTTCATCAGACTCTGATAACACTGACAGACTGGTCTCCTCTCTGAAACAGCTGGATCCTCACCGCGCTGCATTATTAGAAGGATGAACTGGTTGTGGTCACATCCGTCTCTCCTGAATCACTTCCTGTTGTTGACGGTCTAGCTGCTGTGGCTGCTTTCAGCATCTTGGTGTTCAGGTGCAAATCATTCTCAGTTCATTATTAGATATAAGATATCTTGGCCATTCAAATTAATACAAAGAAAAGAAAAGAATATTGCGCTCCAGTTAGTATGACGTTATTATAGTCTGACCTGTCAGCTCCCCTGACTGTGACTGACTTCCAGCGCCCCGGGCCTCCGTCTGTGTCATGACCCTCATTCTTGCAGCGCATCATAGCAGTCTCACAGAAAGTAGATACTGAAGGGAGTTCAGAGTCTTCACATTTCAATCGTACCCTCTGGAAGAAGATTTAGGTCCCCCAGAGCAGAACTGACTCCTGCCAGTTTCCATTAAGATTCTCCAAACAGGTGATGTAGGTCATGTGTTGCTGAGATCTTCTGGTAAACTGCAGGACGAAGTCCAGAATTAAAAGTATATCTTTTCTATAATCTGTTAACACTTAAGTTTATTGTGACTTTCCTCAACATATAAATTTACATATCTGGAGTTGTGTACAGAATAATTTATATGAAATGAATGAAGGAAAATAATTGACATAACTCATTTTGTCACTACAAAAACAAGCCAGTATCAACAGAGATTTATTTTTATTCTAAGCTCGACTTTGCAGTGATTGGTTTGCTGGAAAATTTCAAATCAAATGCATCACCACAAATTTATTTTGTGTGTTCAGTGTGAGGAAAGCTGGAACCAGAGTGAGATTAGAGTTTCCCATGACCTGACGCCACGACTGAAGAGTTTTGGAGAAAATTTAAATTAAGGCTTCAAAAAGGATCCAAGAGCTGCTTTGAACCATCCAGCCTGGATATTACCATATGAACCGTGAACGTGGCATAAAGATAGATAATGATGTACAGCAGAAAAACATATCGGACATTGTCTCATTTGGCCGTTTGAAGATGAGCAGTTGCGTCTCTATTGAACGTGGCGGAGCTGCAGCTCTTCAGTATCCAGTGAAGACCTTTGATCTGTGAGGATAAATGCTCTAATCAACACTTCGGAGCACCATCTACACTTCTTGATGAGTAGCAGGTGTAAGGAGACAACAACAAGGTTCTTAAATGAGCTTTTTTTATTGAAAAATAAATTAAATCTGGGAATAGAAGAAGATTAAAGACGCAAAGCAACCCACAGCCACACTAGCTGCTTTTTGAGGCTGTAATTTAGCAGTTACAATCTTTACCATTTACACAGTCTTAATTAAGCACACTTCATTTTCAGTACAGCTGGAGCTGATGATAATGTCAAAAACCAAAGGACTGGACCTGATGATGGCGCTAGATGAATGATCACAATAGACATAGACAGATATATTTTTGCTGCCTGGTCGAAGGTGTGATTTATGTGAGTTGATTTGGGGAGGGGGGTTATGTCGGAGGCTTTAGTCTGTTCCTAGTGTGAGTGTCTGAGCTTCCATACCAGACAGTGAGACATGATGGCTTTACAGAAGAGGACCAGCAGTTGTTTTTGGAAATGGTACTGTTCGGTCTTTGCTGGGCCTTTCTGATGATATTCCATTTCAGAGTGTTACTGATTTGGATGCTGAGGAGTTAGAAGGAGTCTGTCAGGGTTATGGGCTGCTCAGAGATATCACTGACTATGTCTTGATGTTTGTCCTCCTCCTGAAGTCTACAGATATTTCCATCATTAAGTTATTACAATTCACCCTGAATGTCAAAATTTCATGGCAATCTGTCCAGTAGGGGAGAGCGTGGTGAGTTGAGATGTCTTTAAAGTGAGGACATGACAGTAATGTCTCCAACTAAAATATGTGCATATATTTTAGGATGTGGTGCGTCCCTGGGAATAATCAGTTTAGATCTAAAATAAACTGTTTTCAAAATATGGCTTTCCAAAAAAAGAGTGGACTCTCGGCTGAACTTGCTCCACATGAGGGGTAGGATGAGCCACACTAATGTCATTTCATCGTGCAAACTGAACATTTAATTGCACTTAGATAGTGAAACATCTTTCCTGGTTGTTTCATATCAAGGTTTTAACAAATTTGTGTCATCCAGCAGTTTAAGAGTAACGTCACGCTAACAGTATAGCTTCATATTGTAACTTCCTAAAGCTCAAACCTGGCTGAAATTGTTCAGACACAACATAAAAAAAGCATTTTGAACGGCAAAAAAAGGGCGAGTAAAATGATTAACTCTTCAAAAATGTTTGGTCATATGACCAATTTTGTCTATGGTTGCCGAGAAACAAGGGGTGGCTCAACTTCCCCACAGGCTCAAATCATCCCGCTCTCCCCTACTTTTCAAACCTTGAGCCGTTCTGCTGGCGTGGCTGAAAACCAAAGTCATTTTTTACAGAATGGTAGATGTCAAGAACCGCAGGGGGCGTCACATCAGAACCATAACCACAATCCAAAGTAATTAAGCAAAAAAAAAAGCTGGATGTTTCACCAAAGCATGTGGAAAAACAAACCGTTTACAAGATCCTGTTTCGTACCTGCAGTCGAGTTGTTGGTTTCTTTTAACCATTTACTCGTTACCACGACAGTGCTGCCCAGTTCATTCATGTTTTACACATTTAAATTTTAGACACAACAAATCTGTGAGAAGGTCAAGACTTCATCTATGATGCATCTGTAAAACAACACCATCAACAGAGCCTAACCAAAGTGGTGTCGGATCACATGAATCATTCTAGGTGCGTCTTCCAGCAGTGTGAAGCTGAATCAGGTTCAATTCAGTCCAAAGGAAAGAAAATTAATTTGCAGTCTTTAATAGTGACCAGTGTTTAGACACTATTGTGTTTTCATCAGAGTCAAAATGGATGAAGACATGAGGCAAACACAACACACGCTAGAACAGATCAAATGTTCAAATATATTTTTATAATGGATTTCCAGAGTGGGAGTTCTCCGGAGCCAATGTCCAGGCGTCACATCCTATGCACTGTAATCCCATCAGAAACAATAGAACACAGACTTTTTAAAGATTAAACTAAGTTAAAAATACCTCATTAGAGGAAACATGACAAATTCAGTTCTTCTTTTAGGCCGAATCAGTGACAAGTGATCACCCGTTCAAGGTTAAATATACTAGAATAAATCACCATTTGGGTGCAACCTATCAACTTGTCTCTCCCCTGCACCCTGAGCCTTTTCCCTCTGTACCCCAGCCCTGTCCATTGCTTTCACCCTCAGCCTCCCGTGATGTTCCTTGACCACCTGGCCCCACCCAATAAATAAAAACAAATAGCAAACAAATAAGGTGGTGGATAGAAATATATTTTATTATAAAAGTTAAAACTTGACTTGAAAAGTGTTGAGGTTGTTGACAGTAGATGCACAGAATTACATTAGCTCTTTATACACAGTGTTGCCTGTTATGCCCTCCGCATTTCCTTCAATAAAAACGGTCTCTCTTTCCCCTGGATGAGGCTGTGAGGAGCTGGCCACGAGCGAACACATGCTGAGGAAGGTAGATGCCAACTCATTTGTCATTTCTCTGTCCCTGACCTTTGTTTATTGTAACTGAGCCAGCCTGACAGGGAAGTGTCACCTGCCAAAGGTGCAGGGACGTAGGAAGACCCTTTGACTCCTGTTTGTCCCCAGAGAAATTTTGCATCTTGTCCATCATCTGCATCACTACCGTTTGAGAGTCTAGTCAGGACCTGCTAGCAGGTTCCTAAGCAGCATGATTGAAGTTCCTACTTCATTTCATGGTCAGGCTCAGGGCCGCTGTATAGAGGGGGAAAGTTAGGACAATTCCAAGAGCCCCTGACTGACAGGGGCCCCAAAAAAGGTAAAAACTAATATAAAATAATATTATACATTATATAAACCTAAGACTGAGCATATATATATATATATTTCAAATATAATAATAAAATCAATGATCTCTTTGTTTTTGGCAATAAAAGTTAACCAAAATCTGGTTTTCAAAAAAGGACAGAGAGAAAGGAAAGACAAAGGAAAGGATGTCAATGTGTAACCCAGTTTTTCACCTAGAAAGGTGGGCGGCCTTTAGTCTGTGAGTGGTGTTAACCTGTTGGCTTCTAGTGTTAGCCTACATTTCATCAACATTTAATCAGTGCAGGGAAAAGTTTAGCAAGATATTCATATTAAATCATTGTCCCTGCTCCTTTTATCAGACTAACAGATGAGTCAGCAGCAGCCCAGTGTTCCCATAACTGTAGCCTCCCTGTCCCAGTGAAGAAGGGGAGCAGCACTGTGTGAATGACAGGCCAGTTAGCATCATTGCAGAGTCTGTGGGAATTTATCTGGCTCTCTTGCTTTTTTTACCGTTACAAAAAAAGAAAATGCAATTGTTAAATACAGAAGTTCAAACTAATTATTTTCTCACATAATGATCATTATGAAATAAAAATAAACAAAACTGGAGGCTTGACATTTGGAAACAGTGAGTAGCTCACCTCTGCCTACATGTAGGTTACAGACAATATTAAAATAATCCAGTTTGATATGTTCATTTAGATTTAACTATGACCGCTACATCACATCTATACAATAGCTATATCAAATAGTGAACTGCATCCTGTATGCAGACTTGCATGTACAAATCACCAGCAGTAAATATTGTGCTATTACTAGTATTGAACTACAAGAGGCGGGAAAGTTGCAAGCCTTTAATTAGAGTTATGTAAAGCTTTTGATGGGACATATTTTTGTCATGGGGCCCTAATTTCCTGGTCAGACATTTCCAGATGGTGTTACTGAATTTAGGAACTCTACAGGCAGTGCGTCCTTGTGATTATCCTCCAGAACTGAGTGTTACGTCACCGTGCATCAACACACGCGTGGCACTGGGCACAGTGTTTGAATAGGCTGTGACACATCTGAGGTTGTTGCTAATGAAAACACAATTGTTACAATGAGTAACTACTGTATATCTTGGACATCAATAGACAGAGACAGTGTGCACCGTCGGTCTGTCTAACTGTGTACATCGCACCAACTGCACGGAGCATGAAACATGAACGCTGAGCTCGTTAGCTAGCTACTTTGTTAGCATTAGAACGCCAAACAGCATGCAAGAAATGGTTAGGCTTGCTATATACTTTAGAATTCTTTTTGCTACCACACGCCAATCTCTTGCATTTGGTGGCACGACTTGCTGACAGTCCTCAGCACTTCTTCTTAGCCGTGACGTAGCCTTGGAACGTTAGTAGTAGCTCGCAAGTTTCTTCTTTGGTGTTTTATGGTGGTCGGCATTCATAAATGTTGCATTACTGCGACCTACTGGGTTAAACAGTTTCCCAGTGTGAAATATTTACCCACCTAACAAAGCTTACAGTTTGTCTGTGCATGTTAAAAAACACAGGTAACAAACACCATCTGCGGCCCCCTGGTCCTTTGATTGGGGCAAGTTTGGAAGGGATGGAGGAATGTGGACGAGAGGAATGACACACAAATGCACAAACCGCTCTCATATTTATAGTAGTAGGATATGTGTTTTTCCTTATATCTAGGGCGATGATTTGAGTATTCGAAGCTTCGATAGATTATTTCAACGATTCATCGATGCTTGCCCCCCCCCGTAACGGGATCAGCTGTGCTTCATAGGTGATAGATATTTATTGGCCCTTTCGGAAATTCATAGTGTGTCATCCAGCAAACATCAGACCAACAACCAGACAGCTGCTTTACAAACACACACATCACCCGAGTGCTACAAGTTATACTACAGGCTCGTGCAGACTACACGACTTTCAGCGTTGGCCGATGGCCGTGGCGTTCACACAACTTGCTGTCATATGACGGCAGTCTTGAAGTTGTGTGGTGCTCGCGCAGGTTTCCAAACCACGTTTTGTCAAGAAAACACACGTGAAATGTGAAACGGGAAATGAGCGATCCTGCACACGAAACAGCTGTTTGTTATTATAAAGATACCAGTTATAAATGGGTGAAAGGATGGATTAGGACACACAGGGAGCAGGGATCGTCTGAGCTACAGAGAGAGCTGGAGGGGAGTTAAAAGGTGCAGCTGCCCGACACCCAGTTAACTCCTGACTGTGAGGTCACAACAAACGCACGTGTGAACATTTTCAGCTCAGGACTGCGGCTTACTATACAGACGGTAACATTACAGAGTTGTTGTTTTCTTTAGCTTCAAATAATCCCAGACTTCGGACACTTTCTTCTTTTGTCCCTCGCTGTTTTCTCTCTCTTCCTCCACTTTGCAAACAGCGCATATATACGTCACGTTCACAGCGTAAGCGCGATGTGCGACTGTAATAAATGTCCCTGCGAAACACTGTGCCGTAAAATTACATGGATTAAACGAAGCATCGATGCAAAGAATTTGTGTCGAAGCATTTTATTAATCGATTTAATCGATGAATCGTTTCAGCCATGTCTTCGTCCATTTTGAGTCTGATGAAGACACAGTAGTGAAGGAGATGTTTGTTGAGACATTAAAGAGCAGCACATTACATACATTACGTACATTATCCCTGTTGACAGAAAGCTTTTTCAGTCATGCTTCTATCACCTTGGAAATATCGCTAAGATAAAACCTTAATCTTAAATGCCAGAGATGCAGAAACGGGTACACATGCTTTTATTTCATCTGCAACAGCCTGTTCTCATGTCTAAAGAAAAAAACTGAACCGCTTACAGTTAGTGCAGAACTCAGCTGCTAGATTATTAACCCAAACTAGGAAGTACGACCACATCACTCCGATTTTAATGTCTTTACATCGGCTCTCTGTCTGTTTCAGGATTGATTTTAAGTTCTTATTGATTACTTTTAAAGCTCTTAATGGCCTGGCTCCAGAATACATCCTTGACCTCTTAACCCCTTACGATCCTCCGGCAGGGGTCTTCTGTGCATCCCTGAGTCCAGGCTGAAAACACGAGGAGCCTTTGCGGTCAGGGCCCCCAAGGCTCTGGAATGACTGCCTGATGACATCAGGGTGTCGGAGTCAGTGTCTTCTTTTAAGTCTCGCCTGAAAACGTATTTATCCCAGAAAGCGTTTTCTGATTTTATCTGATAGGCTAAGCCCTTTTATTGTTTTAATTTCATTTTAATTTGTGCATGTATTGTTGTATTTTTAACTGTTATGATTAATGTTTTTATCTTCTGTGAAAGCACTTTATACTCTGTTTTGATAAGTGCTCTACAAATAAAGTTATTATTATGTAATAACCTTCCAAGCTACTAGAGGCGGGCTACTGTATTAGTTGATTAGTTAGTTGCAAAAGGAGATCACATAGAATAGCCTACATGTGTGAGAGTTCAGAGATACAGTAGTTTACGGTAGTCAGAAACTAATAAATGCCTTAGGACAGAGCTTTTTTAAAACTATTTGGTGTAGTCAGAAGTTATGTCAAACAGCCATATTAGGCTATTTTGGGTCAAACGTTGAGGGAACGGGATCAAATAATATCATGAAACTTACCAAGTATATTAAAGATGTGGTGGGGGGGAGCTTTGTCTGACGGGAGGCCCGCAGTCTCAGACTTTGAAAACCCCTGCTCTAGAGGATAGGGGAGACCGGGGGCAATTGTAACACACTAAATTCCTCCAATCAGAAACAAGCTAGAGTGATGACACTCAATCTGCACATGCTTCTGGTAGTTGACTGCAAATTTAAACTTTTTTCAGTCACTAACATTTTATCTCTAGGTTCTTGATTAACAATTAACACTAACAAACTATGCTAATATAGCTGTGGCTAGCGGGCATACAAGATTTTATCATGGCTGCAACATCCAGCCACAAGGCCCAATGTAAGCAGTTTTGACATACGTTTGTTGGAAAATGAACATTTCACTAAATTTAAATGTAAAACTACATTAAAAAAGGGTGTATCAAAAGAAATGGATTTGTTCTAGTATAAACAAAGCATCAATTAACATTAGCTTTGTATAAAATAATGTGTGTTTTATGTGTTTAACAGAAAGTTGAGTATTATATAGGCCTGCAAAAGTAAAGTTTCCTTCCTGTCAGTTTGTCTGTATAGTGAATTTAAAGTAGATAATACAGAGTAAAAGGACGAACGTAGTATAAAGAGGGACAAAGTCAAACACAGGACTTTGACATTGGAGACCGGAGTTTGTTTCCCGTGTGAAACCTAAGGTCAATGTTGATTGTTCTCTGGAACCTAAACTATGATCAAGTGTCTAAACATAACCATCACATAAATCTAATGTTTCTCAGCAAGCTGCACATTGCATGTTTGTTATTGCTGTCTCGACCGCGGAATGAGAACGTGTTGATAAAGTGACACTGCCCCGCCTAGGTGAGGTCCGGAGGCGTGGATCAGTGGGTGCATTACGAGCTTTGGTGTGATACCTGGTTGTGAAGAGACACAATGGTGATTGTAACCCACTCACACACAATCTTAACAACACCATCCACCATGAAAACATACTTCACCCTCCCATTCATGTCTCTGTTTATACTTTAACACTGAATGCATCATTACTTTCATTTAGCTGACCATGTTTCTACTTTACTGTCAACACTTATATATCTGGTTGTTAAATATGTCATTTCAACCATTAGAAGTAATGGATTCAGCACAGATACAGAATAAAGTCTGATGGAGGCTTTTACACACGTGCATGATGGGAGACTTTGCTGTACAGTAGCTGTATTTCATCTGACAGGATGACAAATACAAATGAATAAATGTTGGCTTCAGATTTGTGGCATTTTTCAGCATTTAGAGCATAATGGAAATGTGACAACTTGACTGCTCGCTGCACTGCAGTCACCTCAGGTGGCGATCTGTCTCAAACGTGCCTCGAATGGGAGCTGGCAGCCCTCAACTCCCAGGTGGATTTGCAGACTCACCCTCTGTGACAACAGGGAGAGAACTCTGAAGATTTATCATCAATGAGCTGAGGAGAAACTCTATTACAGACACCTGAATTGACTCGCAGCTCTGGAAGCAGCTGCAGGTGTGTGATGAATACGCACATGACGCTGCATATACAGAGAAACTAAGAATGTATATTCAAACCTCTGAGAATGCATGCACAGCAACATTTACACACACACACACACACACATAATCCACCCGTCCAGATGAGTTGTGGCTCGGAAATGCAGGTGCCTAAAAGGATCTTGGGAAAAATGCCAAATTCTGTCCGGCCGCTGGCAGCAAATCAGAGCAAACACAAATCAGCAGCAGTCTGGAGAGCAGAGATGATCCCTGCCCCGTAATCAGCAAAGTTAGCGAGCGAGTGAGTGAGTGAGTCAAGGTGAGATGCCGCCGGGCGCCGTTAAAGTTTCTGATGATAAGAAGAACCCGCCTCTGTTCTTTACTGAGCAGAACCTAATTAATTTAAGAAGTGTTTATTGTAAGAATGTAATCCTCCTGAATCAAATGCTTCACCAAACTCTCACCATCTTCTTATTGTGTGCAAATTACTTTTGGATGGCGTCGCATCAGGTGAGCATTACAGAGATGTCAGAGGGTCAAATTCCAAAAAGGAAACAATAGACTGGCACATTTTTACTCCCCAACGTCCAATTTGATGTCCTGTGAACATACACAGTTGTTATCAACTCATACGCCAGCGCGGTGACAGTCAAAGACTTTTTGCTTTTGGGGGCTTTTTTGCCTTTATTTTGTGACAGGACAGATGAGAGAGAGACAGGAAACATGTTATATGCAGTTTTTGTACATGGAGCTCACTGGCACACTATAAAGAGGCTTTTAGATGTACTCATTTAGCCGACGCTTATCTAAATCGACATACAATTGCTATACATGTCAAAGGTCGCACTCCTCTGGAGCAGCTAAGGGTTAAGAGTCTTGCTCAGAGACACAATGGTGGACGTGTTGCAGTGGGAATCACCACCCCACCCCCATCTTTACCCATCAACTATAAAAAATCAATAATAAGGCTTTTAATGTGTGTTTTTTCCTTGCTCTCCCTCTGAGAACCTGAAGTGCACTTCTTTTTGCACGACTTATGTGTGTCATCAGAAAGGAAACATGCAATTAAAGAAATTGATTGACATTTTGGGAAATATGCTTATTGGTTTTCAATATGAGGCAATCTGCACCACTCTAGTATCTGTAGGATAAAGATGTAGCCGGAGCAATTTTACAGGGGTTATGTCTCCGGGCCAAGAAAATAATCTGGCCCGTAACCCCCATAAAATGGCAACATGTTGTTGCCCCCTAACCCGCTTTTTGCAGGATTAAACGAATCAAGTATAACTTTGGAATTTATCACCTTTGGAATGAACCACGCTAGCTGTTTCCTGTCTTTATGCTAAGCTCGGCGCTTTCTCCTAATTCATGTTTACTGTACAGACATGGGGGTGGTATCAATCTTCTCTTCTAACTCTTGGCTAGAAAATCACTTTAAGCACATGAACAGGAGGGAGGTATGTGGATCAGCAATGCTAACGCTAATGCCAAGGAATTGAAATGTTGTTTTTCTGCAATTTCTGTGTACGGTTACTTTTAATAAAAAGGAGAGTATTAATTGCAGGTCTGTGACAGCAGAGGAACTCTGCTCTCTTATGTCAGTCTGACATGTGCTCCCATCCACCAGCTCAACCTTTACACCTGGCTACACAAGTCGCACACAACGTCCTGTGTTGGCACTGAACGTTGGCATACAGCGTGAGAATAATCTAATATAAACATGATTCCTGGGAATACTGAGCTTGCTTGTTCTGCAGTGAACATCTATTGTGTCTATTGTGTGGTAACATTACATTTTGTAAAATCTAAGGCTCTGTTTTATCAGTGTATATAGCGCATTTTCATGTAACTTTTCATGGTACTATTGTTACATTTTATTTTGGCAGGCCCAAGAGCAGACACAGAAAACAGCAGCCAAAGTAAAAATAAAAGGGTTTATTAACTAACGAGTTGAAGGAAGTGGTGGCTGGTGGAGCTGACGAGGGCAAGAGGCAGGCAGGCTGGAGATGGCGTGGTCCGGTAGTAGTTGGCTGTGGGGGTTGAGTCCTGAGGCAGAGAAAGAGCCAACAGGAATCACTCAGAGGGCAAGAGATAATCACAAAAACAGGCTTCAGGAAAACCCACTGGAGGCTGAAATAGCTAGAGGTACTCTACCACATGAGGTTAGGAACAATCTGGCTGTGAGTCCCAGGAAACCAGGAGTATTTGACCAGGGAGTTGACCAGCTGATTGGTAACAGGTGTGTTGTTCTGCCAGGTTCATCCTGATCATGACATCTTTATTTAGACAATTAACTGATAGAGCAACTACAAGTTGGAAATAAATCTCAGTGGAAAGAGTGACCATTTGATCTGACTCAGTTCAGGTTTTGGACTCTTGGCCTTCATCACATTAATAAGCCTGTATTAACAGCACAGACTCTGATGAACTCCTCGTGCGTCTTTGACCTGGTCAGAACAAGCCGGCAGTGCGGACACAAGCCCCTGTAGCCCCTTGACACTCAGGTTACACTGCACCGCTAGATTGCTACTGACAAACTATATTTTTCCTTCCAGTTCACTGCAGTGACATCCAGTTCAGCGATTCGCCGAAATATCAAAGAGAGAAGAGCTGCCTGTACCTGAGGGAAATAAATATCCTCCAAGTGCTCGATGTGTCCTCATGTGTTCGCAATGCTCTGAGCTGATTTCTCTATTTTTCTCTACATGTTTGTTTGTAGTGAGAAGGTCTTACGTGCTCCTCGGCTGCTCTATAATGGATTTAGAAGCATGTAAAATTTGTCTGTTGCTCTGAAATATCTCCATTGTTTTAACATCAGGAGCGTGTACGTCAGAAGGTCTGAAGGTCTGAAGTGTTTGATGTCCGTAATATTCAGAGAAGCACTTTGAAGAACCCTGTTGACATTTTCTTGTGTGTTTGAGTTGAGTTGGATCCTTACGTCCAGAGATGGGTGACCTGTGTAAAGTGCAAGTGCATAATGGACCTTTTTCATATGTCTCTGGCAAACTCTGAGCAGCCGCATGAAGGTCAAACTCCTTCTACGTTGATGTACACGTAATAGATTTGGTGTTTAACCATGATTCCAGATGCGTTGTCTTCCTCTGTCCATCTCTGTTTCCATCTATTTCATCATTGGACATTTGGAGGAAGCTTTTAGCAATCAGGTCCCGCTGGAAGTCAAACCTTTAGCCTTGTCAAGCACGATTACATTTTCCCTCTAAACTATGTGACTGTGGGTGTAAAATAAGTGCTTTTAACCATGTGGATTTACGGCTTGTATCAGTTATTTCTGCTTTTAAACACATCATGCGTGATGGATTTTGAAGCTGCAGTGAAAAATCTGAAGCCATTTGTAGCTCAACATTTTAGCAGGTATTGACGTTCTGCCTGCATTACTTAGATTTACTGGTTACTTAACGAACTCCTCCAAGGGAATTAAACCAATCAACTTCAAATGTTGGAAGACGCACTGATAATGGAAAGTTGATCTATCTGTGATTTGCCATGAAACAGGAAGTTGTTTTAACTTCAATGTACATCCATCCAACATCACCGCTTATCCTGCGTACTGGGTGGCGGGGGGCTGGAGCCAGTCCCAGCTGACATTGGGCGAAAGGCGGGGTACATCCTGAACAAGTCGCCAATCCCTTCAATGTACATCTAAATCAAATTTAACATATTTTATTAGAGTCAATATTCATATTTATTTTTAACGCCCTGGCCCTTTTGCGTCATTTATTGACGTTTAGGGCTCCGCGGTCAAGTTAGCAACGCTTAGCAACAACAAATATACAACTTCCGGTAAGGTTAACAACAATAAATATGCAACGTCTGGTTAGACTTTCAAAATAAAACGCTAGCGTTTCAAAGCGTCGTCATTTTGAAACGGCGCGTTATTAAAGTCATGAAGCGTTGCAGTTTGGTTGGGTTTAGGCACAAAAAGTACTTGGTAAAGGTTGGAAAAGATCATGGTTTGGGTTAAAAGAACTACGTACGTCAGTTAACACGTAAGTTAACTTGCGTCAATTTACATAATTTGCCTAAATAAAAATGTTTAATGTTGACTTTGTTTCTCACGGGACACGAACGGTCTCTTGGTTCAAAGTCGGGGCCTGGCCCTCCATCCACCCCAACCACCTCCTTACTCAGTCTTTTCGGTTAAATATCATACACCTGCCTTTACCGTCAAAAACTGACTCTGCAGGGCTTCCCACACTATGTTGAACTGGGATGGTAAAGGGATCCCCGTTGCGTCACCAACTGACGACTGGCACTTGACCAAGCGTCCATTTGTGACGACTGAGAGTGAGAACGGGTTGAATAAGGCCATGCCTTGAGTTAGCAGAACATTTATGTATGCTCACTAATGTGTAAATGAACACTGATTGAAGCACAAGACAGAGCATGTTTTCTTTTGAAATTATAACTAAAACCTCCATATTTCACATCTTAATAAAGTTTTTTCCCCTTACAACTTGAAGGACGCGAACCTTCTTTGACTGGAAAAACCATCGCCAGTGAACATATCAGTACATTTGTCCTCCAAAACAATTTAGAAGTATGTGAGGTTGTGTTTAGGAAACAGCTTTGTTAAGTATGTAATTAGTCTCTTGTACAAAAAGTCCAACAAGAATAAATAAACTTCATGTTCTTGTGTGATGTCAGAGGACCTGTGTTCTGCACAACACCACAAACATTATATATTCATTCATTTGTGCATAAAAATCAATCACCAGTGAGAAAATAGCTTTTTCCACTGATGACTACCACAGCTATCATATCACTGTACACTGTTCAGGTCAGGGGATCATGTTTAGAGCCAAAGGATTAATTATAGTATCTGCAGTATATTATGCACATGAATAGTATCACATTAAGGACACAAACTCTCTGTGGTGACGACTATAGTGCTTGAGCAGCTCTCTATATCTCCCTAAATATAAAATGAAAATGAAGCTGCTGTGTTGATCATTTCTCATTGTTTCTTTTTATCGCTGCTCCTCCAGATGGAGACGAGGAAGCGTCTGGCCAAGATCGTGTTGGTGTTCGTGGGCCTCTTCGCCCTGTGCTGGTTCCCCAACCACGTGCTCTACATGTACCGCTCCTTCCACTACCACGAGATGGATCTGTCCCTGGCTCACCTCGTCGTCACCCTGCTGGCCAGAGTCCTCAGCTTCTCCTCGTCCTGCGTCAACCCGTTCGCCCTGTACCTGCTCAGCGAGAGCTTCCGCAGGCACTTCAACAGGTTGGACAGAGTTTCTGGATCATTCCATGCTTTCATTTAAATGAGAATTTAAGCCATTGGTTGTATGGTAGCACATGGAAACATACAGATATACATACAAAAGGAAAAGGCTGGTTGAAAGGACCAAACCCAACAACCTGTCTGTGGCTCTCAGCTCCAAACCCATTGGTTGCCACTGGAGACATGAATCTTAAAATATTTGTAGCAGCCGGCGGCATTATAAATATGGCTGGACATCACTTGTTAGCTGGTAGCCAAACAGCCAACTAACGCAAGCCCAACTTCAGTGCTGTGCCTGAACTAATGCCGGGCTCTTGTTTGTCTCATTCTGTGGTGGCTGTGCTCAGGGGGTAGAGCGGGTCGCCCGCTAATCAGAAGATCGGCGCTTCAATCCCCGGCTCCTCCAGGATCCATGTCCAACTGTCCTTGGGCAAGACACTGAACCCCAAATTGCCCCCGATGGCTGTTCTAATCGGTGTATGAATGTTTGTGAATGGGTGAATGCCATGTAGTGTAGCATTTACATTCATCTTCAAAAATATTATATATACATATGATAACTTCACCAGTACATGTTTATAATACCCATTTTAAGAGTCCATGGTTAAAATCAAGGGGACCTGGTTAAAGAAACGTGAAGACGTCCAAGTATCTCTTCCAAGAGGCTCTAAAGAACTGAAGCAGCCACTTGGATAAAAGGTGAAAAATCTTTGACCAAGTCCAGTTGCTCTTGACCTTCATTGGATAACTGTGACATGGATGACTGAGGACCTTAACATAAATGAGAGGTCGGGCTGAATTTACAGCTCCTATTTATTTTTACAGTGGATACAGAAACGTTCAGATCTAGATATATTACCTTATTCTCAAAATAATGAACTACTTTTAACTTATGTTGCTGAGCAGCTCAATGTTATGCTTCAGTATTTCAGGCTCCATTGTATTATTGCTCAGATTAACTGCCCTTCCCATAAAAAATATCCGGGTAATCACTTGAACAATTCTTTTTTTCTCTATTAATTGTAACAATAACATGTTAATAATAAAATGCACTGATGTTACAAGGATATAGATGAAAAGGCCTGCAGACAGTTGACAAGCTGCTGCTTAGTATTGGCAGGGTGTTGCTGATGTTTTTCCACTCTGTGTACAGACCATAGTAAATTGCAATTGTCAACTAATCAAAACTTTCCAGAAGGCTGAACATTTGTGGAACTCTGAGCACTCAGAAATAGATTCAGGAAAAAAAAGTGCTCTATTTTCCATACCTCCATAACCTTCGTCGTAAGATGAAGTAATCATGGCCTCGTCATTTTCTAAATCTCCTTTGGAGTGCTCCCACTTTCACTAAACATCCTGCTACTTATGATTATTATTCCGCGGCAGGATGGAAACTTCTTTACTCCAGCGCAATCCTCCCTAAAAACTATGACTGTCACAGTGAGAAACAGAAACCCGGGGACCGGCATTATGCTTTCATTTGGGTCAGATATGAAAGCAAATCCTGACACCTCAGAAGCAGCAGAGAATAGGCTGGAAAAATAAGATGTGCCTTCAGGAAGCAATTATAGTGGGGTTGTAGCGTGAAGCGCGCGGCATAATTCACCTGTCTTTGGACGTATTTCTCATTACTCAAAAGGAAGTTTCAGGATTTCCACAAGTACAGACATCTTAAGCCCTCACCTTTTGTACCAAAGGAGCCAATCTCTAAAAAGTCTGACTGCTGGAGTTTGTGTTAAATTGTTTGCATTTGACTTGGACTTTTAAAAATAAAAATCCTTTGTAAGTGCTGGAAAGCTGACTTGCCAAATTGTCAGATTTGAGAGCCTTTTGTTGCCATTTCTCCTTAAAAAATGACCAGGACATTTAATCGATTATCAAAATAAATGTCGATTAGTTTTTGTTCTATTGATTTACTGGTGGTTTCAGCTTTACGCTCCATACAGATACGTCTGTGCTGCAAGGGGCAGCTGTGACCAGGGCCAGATGTTTTATACACAACATGTGTCGCACAGTAAACGTTGTTAGAACAGTAATAAGAACACGTCACGTGTTAAAACTGTTTTGCAGTCTTATTTCTATCTTTTGACACAGAAAATACGGCTCCAACAGCACGGTAAAGGAGAGCAGGCTGGAAAGCAATAAGACTACGATCTCTTTGTGAAAAATGTAAGAAGAGGGGACATAGTAATAAAAAAAACATCTTTTGCATTGCACAACATTGTGGGCCCTAATTGTTGATGACTACATATTATAACAATCAGATTAAGGTACCCCGTGGAGTATTTGACCACTAGTCTCCATTTTGTTTGCACCAGCATGTACAAGGACGCGCATGTGACCCAAAGAAAAAGTAGCAATGCACCGGCAAAAGACAGGAAAGAAGAAGACTGCCGGCCGATGGAAAGAGGCGTAAACAATGCAGGTTTGAAGATGTTTAAAAACAAATTTAAAATCGACTTTGTAAATGTTTTACGTGGAAGGAAATGCATTCAACAAGCGTCATGTAGGCACAAAAATACACACAATCAAGTCAAGTCAGGTTTATTTATATAGCACATTTCATGTGCTTCAAAATAAAAAGCAGACACTGATGATGCAGATGTTTGCAGTTCTGAATTAATGCGACAGTATTGAAATGTAGGTAAAGACAACATCAGTATCATCCCTTACTTGCGGTGCACCTTATTCTGGACTAATGCTTTACTCTGGTCCAGTTTTTAATACCATTCTTTTTCTTCGCGAGGTCGATTTTCTTCCTCTGTGCTTTTGTGCTGTTTTGCTCTAGTAATTTAAATCTGTTTTGGTACCATTTATGAAAGCTGTATTTCAGAGTCTCTTTGGAGCCAAGGTATTGAAACGAAAGGTACAAAAACTGCCTATTTCTGATTGAATAAAAAGATGAAAAATTCTAAAATGTCCGTTTACCAAAATGTGAATAATGTTTGATAATGGAAAGTGGAAACAAAGCAGATTAAGTTCTTTTCCCCCGTTTGTTTTAACTTTATTAAATATCACCAAATATTTCATTTGCAAAAGATCTGTTAATACTGCAATTAAATTGTTTGTAATTAAAGAAGTACATTAGTTATTGTATTATGACCTGATCAATCAAACCTCTGAAGTCTATAAAGATGTTGTTGCTGATGGATCCTTCAGGACTTTTCAAGGCCTTGCAGATGCCTTGTGCGCTCAGTTAACTCTTTCTTCTTCCTCTTCTTTAGTCAGCTGCAATGTGGTCGAGGTCCCCGCCCCGAGCGCCAAGCCAGCTACCTGCATAGCACCTCCCACATCCGCCTCACCTCCATCAAGAAGACCACGCCCACTGCCGCCATCATCGCTCCAGCGGCCAATGGCAACTCCAGCAGACAAGAAGTGGCTCTGTGATTTTCATCCTGCAAACACAGGACTCCCGCAGCTGTGAGAGCAGGACAGATATTTTGGTGTGTAGTCTGTGTGGATGGGTACAGGAAACGCTCCAGGCCTCGTATCGGTTGAATGATTGTGCCAGTCGCTCCTGTCATACTTCATCATCTACATCCTCAACTTGGCAACCAAACAAAAAGTGCCTCTTTTTAAATACAAGTTCAGACATCAAAAGGAACAGCCAAAATCATCAGATCTCCAGATTTACTGAAATATGTTTGCTGAAAGTAGAAGTTAAAGTTTCAAGGAACGCTTTAACGCACCACGAGCCCGAGGCTGAGAGGACAGGCAGTCTTGTTGACAGCATGGTTACCACATTAGCACGTCTGCAGTGTTTTTTTTCTGTGCTAAGTTGCTGTAATTGCTCTTCATCTATTTACTGACACAGTATTGATCCACAGAAAGGGGAAATTTCGCCTGTCGTTTTGTCTGCTGCCTCTTGATAAGGAGGGTCACACACAGAGCCACGTCCCCAGAGACCTCTTACTCAAGGACGTTTCAGAGAATGTCTTGGACCGCTGAAGGACTGAACGTTTGACTCTCCAGTTATGGGATGGTGTATCTGAACTCCTGCTACGACGACTACAGGAGATTAAGGGAATGCATTTGTAGCAGCTAAAAACTACACAGAGCCTTGTAAACCAAAAATATCTCCCTGTGTGGAGGAAAATCTCTTTGGTACATGTTTGGTTTGGGGCTCTGTTGCTCCCTGTGTCCACCAGGCGCAACAGTTTGATAGCTGATGGCACTAAACGGATTCTTGTGGGCTTTATTTTCTGTTGTTTGACTTCACATCAGTGGGAGCATGTGCTGTACGCTTTTGCTAAACAGAAGAAAAAAAAAACTCACATAAGTGCAGTTGTGTGAAATGATGTGCCATAATCCAGCACTGACTGCAACCTTGACTGGAGGAGTTTGCCCATCCAGTCTACATGTGGATTGTGGATTTGCAGGGTTAGGGTTGCAGCCGAGTGTGAAGCAGCGGGGGGGTGTCATGCCCTCCAAGTCTAAGGCCTCGGTACTCCACCTAAACTGGGGATTTCTCCCTCTGGGCTGGGAGTGTGATTCTGCCCCAGTCAAAGGAGGATCTCTGTTTACGAGTGAGGGTAAGATACAACGTTGAGTTTTTTAGTGAATGCCGGGTAAAAGGCCGGTACCCCTACTAAACTGGCTCATGTGGCAAATTCAACATTCACCACTCTGCTTCTCTGAGTTTTTATTTCTAATGAAAAACTATTCTTACTCACAAACTCATTAATTAAGAGAGGGAAAGGGATTAGGTTTCTCAAGCCACCGGAGGGCTTTTAATCTGAAACACAACACAAATGAATGAAGTGTTTACTTCAACAGAACCAGCAGCAAATCCATTTCAGGGACAATATCAATTGTCTTCATGACCGCCATCTAAACATTCGTTTATTATTCATTTATTATGGAAGACTTAATTCTCCATGTGTGTTGAATTCTGTGCTTGCCTGTGGATAAATGTAGCATTCGTGCATGACCTGCTGTGCACTGAGCTAAAAATCCTGTCCAGTTTATGGTAGCAAGGATTTGGAATGAATTACCTGGTACCAACTGACGTCTCTATTTTCACTAGTCCATAATAATTACATTCCAGGAAACTATGTTTCTTATAAGTTATTAAAGTTAAAATAAAGCGACAGAGAAACATTTGTTTATATATATTCTCAACAAGTGGGACATTTGAAGTGAAGACTTTCAATTATAGATCCCATCAGTGATGAGGCACCTTTTCCCCGGGTAACTCGACATATTCCGATAATCCTGCTACCTGCATTTGCTGTCAACCAAAGCAGAATCACTTTTGTGTCATGTGGTCAGATAATCTTCTTAAGAATACTCTCAGCTCTCCGTGGAACAAGATGGCCACCGCCGCCTAGCACCTGGTGCTCCGAGAGCCAATACCCGCACCGAGCTCTGCACGCATGCGTCTGTTTCTTTCCTGTAAAAATAAGTCCCTGATGAATCTGCCATCGTACAGAGACTAACAGACCCGTGTAGAGGACTATTGTCAGTGCTTTGTGTTGCTGCTTTGGCTGAACTGAAGGTGATGAAGTGTGTGTGCTCAGATCGACGTGACGTTTCTTCAAAACAGCCGCTTACAGAAAAAGAACATTTACGTGATGTACAGTTGATTACATGTTGATGTTGTCATTTCTTTTTGCTTCTTTAAAATGTTTGATGTGTTTTTCAGCGCCAAGCATGCTTCATATTTCTGTGTTTGAAAATGATGCTTGAATCTCATCAACATACATAATAAATGTTCCTTTGCGGGCGCACATACACAGAACAAGACTGCAGCAATTTGCCCGTTCTTGTACAGAAATACTCCCCCCCCCCTTTTTTTAAGCGACATTAAAGGCTGAGGTAGGACACATTTCAGGGAAGCCTAACTTACTGGTTGTCGCTTCAGCCTCTTAGCTTCAAATGATCAGGTGCAAGTGCAGCTGCAATTACAGTAGGTAGGTGGGTGGGTGTCAATGTGTCTGAATGCAGCTGTTGGTGGCTGTCAATATGCCCATAGTATAGAGTGGTGGAGCGGTGGGGGGCTAGACAGCTGCTGGTCCCTCATTAACCGGAGGGAAGTTGAAGATCAAAGCCTCGTTTCACAGACATTATCTAGACCGACTCATTACAAGTGAGGACAGGGCTTCTGTGATTTACATGAGGGCTTAAACCTGTGACCCACCTCCTGGTCACGCTGATGGTTGCAGCACCCCCCTGCTTCACACGCAGAGTACAACAGGAAAGGCCACACGGTGTTATCCGTGTTAACGAAGGGCATACTTGCCAACCTGGAGACCTCCAGCATGGGGATGATTTAGAAACCAAAGCGGGGAGTCTGGGGTCCAGAGACGTTTGCATCATGGTCCTTTTTTAAAGAAATAAAAAGCATAATTGTAAGTACACTGCCACAGCACTTTATGTTAAATACTTTGGATTTTACTTCTCAGGAAAGAAAACAGAATAATACACCCTTCTGGCCGAATCTCTTCCAGGATGTAGTATTAGTTTCTCTTAGTACTTTCCATTTCTCTCCCCATCTCTCACTCACTGGAGAAGGTGAGAGGTGCGAGCAGCTCTCTTAGACGCCACCTGACAGGAACTGACATTTGGTGCAGCCGTATTCTTGTCTGGGTGGAAACAGAAGACTTTTAGAGTTGTAAAGCTTATACACGCTGTACAATCAGAAACAGCTTGCGATAACAAAGGGAGGAAAAAACGTGACGAATTGTGACCCAGAGAAGAAACCAGGAGAGGGCCATGAAAATCTGGAGGGTTGGCAAGTATGATGAAGGGGCCTCGTCTTCACAAAGCAGAGGGGTGCTCAGGGATATTTGTTGTATTCCCCTGATCCATAGGAACACTTGTTAGTCTGGTCCAGATTTAAAACTGCTAACAGTTTAGACGCAGAGATGATGAGACACTTCACACATGAGACACATTAATCAGCCACTGGCTATGCTGCTCCGCCCTAGCTGCGCTGGCTGAAGCTGTGGATCTGCTTATTGATCAGACTACGGCTGCATTTGTGGTTGAATTTATGATGCTATGGAAATGGCGACATCAGCTACACCGTGACTATTGTTTACTGCTGCTACGGACAGGATTTGAACCTGCAGATATCTCACGTGTTACCAAAACACCAGGACTTCATACAGCAGCTTCAAGACAACGCTCAGCTAGCACAACTATGCCAGCTAGTTCCCTCTGTAGCTGCAATGTTACAGCTGAGGTCAGGCCCACTGGTGCAGTGCCCACAGCCAGCGGCGGCCTAATAAATAATGCATAATACTACATCATAATACAGCTCAGCCTTTCTCTATGGATCAGAGGGAATGCAAAATAATATCAGAAATCAAATCCTACCATGACCATACCGAGGACTTTGTCACTTGAAGTTGCGCCCTGCTGCGCAGACTTTAATACAATATGATGGAACATTTGACCACAGAAGAAATAGGAACACAGTTTTTAAATGCAATTGTGCCACCATGCTATTAATCAAATATTTTATGTTTTTGCTCATAATTCTTGAAGCTTGAGGGACTGAAGCAATTTCTTTCACATGAATTTCTTCACTTTTTTTTTCTCAAAACTCTCAGGTTTTCCCAATGGTTGAGAAACATTTAATCTGCATGTTATATACGCCAGCTCCTGGATGTGCAACAAGAGCAGACTCTGTCCTGAGAATCAATAAGCTGAAAGTCTACGAGGAGACTACTGTGCATACGTGTAGAATTAGCTTGGTACTTAAAGTAAATATGTTTATTCACTCTCTGATAATGCCTGCCTTCTGTGCATCCAATCACACCAATCTTTCTGAGAAAACACAAATCACTTCTCTGTTTCTCCTCTCAGGCTTCACTTTTACATTTTTCTCTTCTATTTTCTCTCTTCTTCCTCCTGCAGGTGATCACATGATCACATGTATGTGTCTATAGCACTGGCCTTAGCAAAACATCGTGTCTACTGCATGTGACCGTTTGTTGTTACATTGTTGGTGTTTATGATCCCACGAGAAAAAAACAACGTTGGAGACTTTTCATCGGGCTCCACAAACACTTAAAGAGTTATACTTTTTCTGCTGATAGTTATGTTTATAAAGTCCAGTCATAAGCCAGACTGGGCGACTTCCCACACAACTGGGCTACATTTTTACTTGAGGTAAAAATAGTTTTAGGCGTACTTTTCATAAAATTTATGTGGTTTGTACTGACAAAACTTGAGGCAAAGTTCAGATAGCTCAGCTCAAATGACGAAAACAAATGTCATTATAGTTTTTTAAACTTTTTCCATTCCAATTATTCATGTTTTTCCACTGACTTTGTGTGTAATTGTGCCAAATCTAATATTCACTTCAGTGAACATCAGATTGAGTTATCAAGATTAGCGTATGATGATTTCAGCATTATAAGATTACAATGCTGCAAATGTTTGTTAATATGCGATACATTAGCACATTACATGCTAATTACATGATACACATCTGCAGACATGCATCCAGTTTTTTTCCCCCCATACTAGCCTTTTAAATGAGTGATCAACTCGTACAATAGCATAGGCCGACCCAAACATCAGCAGGGACGGTGTTATTGGCAGATTGGAGCATCAGCCGTCTAACTTGTTCCTTTTCTATTCTTTTTTCAATCTCACGGCTTCTCTTTGACTTTGCTGTCAGTTTGCCGTCAATCTCTCTCCTCTCCACCTTGTGTACATATCTCCCTGAACCCCCACCACATTTTAAAGTAGACCTTCTTTTTTTCCGTAATAGGAAAAGGCATGGCATCAGGCATGTTTAAAGTATGAGTCTAGTGATATTATATATTTTTCTAATTGTCAACAAATCCCACGGAAAGACTAAAACCAACAGCGAATGAATCTGCTAACAACATGAGGAACAGTAGGTACAGCCAGCCCGTTCTCAATCTCGAGCAAACCTGTCATCACTGGGTTTTAAAAATAAGAAAACAAACATAAAAAAAAACAAAAAGCGCTCCGCACATGTGTGTTTTTAGGGCTCCAATGCATCATCCAACTTGAACCCCTCAAAGCTGCTCTTCTTCCTCCTCTTCTTGTCACTTAGCCATGTTTCCATCCAATTGCGAATTTTAAGCATACTTTTGGAATGTCGCGGGAAAAAACAAAACTAAAGCATTTGCGAAATCTGTGCGCTTCCATCAGCCTGTTCGGAGCGAATAAACCAGGCTACGGCGAGCGTAGCTACGGCGAGCGTAGTTACGTCGGTTTGATGTTACACATGGCTGTAATAAACAAGACGTACAGGTTCCAAACCAGAAACAAAATCTGTCGCATGAACCTGATGGTCATTTATCTTGGAAAAATGGAGAGAGGTCCTCAGGAATGTGTTTGAAGCGGGCAAGTTGCTACCAGCCATATCTCCGCACGTTATGGGAATATCCGGTGTTATGCCGAGTTTTGCAAGCACCTCTAATTACTGCTTTTAAACGCTATAATATCCTTTGTAGGGTTAATGGTGATAAAGTATGTATTTTATGAACGTTTAGAGTCATTAATATTTTATTACACTCAGTAGAAGCAGCAGAAGTGAGATTCATCTAAAATATGCGGTGATAACCGCGTTTGATCAGTGTGCAGAGCAAAGTGTATGAAAAGGACATTTAAGAGGTGAATGCATAATTCAGCAGAACAGCTGATGAAGGCTACCTGCCCAGATCTGCATCCACCTCTTTTCTCAGCACAAATGAGCTGCAGGAAATTCTCAGCAGACGTGCAGAACTCTGCACAACCGGGCAAGACAGCAGAAACAGCCGATCAGACGCGAGTTACATGTTCGCTGCGTCAGAACTTATTCGGAAAAAGTGTTTCCATCTCCAATTTAGCGCATTTACCCTTTTCGACAAAGGCAATAACCACCTCAAGCGAGCGTGAAAACATTTTTGCGTTTCCATCGACCTTTTCTAATGCAATACTTCAAAATGCGCATTAAAAAACGTTGATGGAAACACGGCCAGTGTTACAGCTAACGCTCTACATACTGCCACCTGCTTTACTGGAGGGTAGAAACATTTCAACGGGATTGAACTGGAAAATCCAGGAGAATCGCAGTAAAACAGGAGGGTTAACAGGTATGATCCAATGGCGTCAAGTACTTATGCTTTGTCACGTCTTACAGCATCTGGTACCAACGCAAATGGCAGCCTTTATGGTCATAGTTCAACCCACTGGGGGAAGCCCTTTAGCATCATTGTTTAAAGCTAAAAGCAGGTTTACGGGCACATTTACCAGGAGACCGGTGTTGGTTTGTATGAAACAATAAGTCAACATTGATTGTTTTTAGTTAAGTTACATAAGAAACGTTATTTTAACCCAAACTATGATCTTTCCCTAAACCTAACCAGTTAGTTTTGTGGCCTTAAATCTAACCAAATTGAGACACAACGTTAACCACTAATTTTATTGTGGAAGTCTAACCGGACATTTATTTACTGTTGCTAACTTGACCGCCCTGCCCTGCCCTGGGATGAGAACGGGTTGTTACAGCAACAAACCTAACCTTAAACACTTTAATATAACTTGAAGCTCAAACTGAACATCGTTTTTTAAAAGTGTAACATTATCCAACAGTAATTAAAAGCTTTTAAAATTAGAGGGGATGCATCAGAGTATATTGCATCATTTGGGGTTGATCAGTTTAATTTAGCCCATCACACCTCCAGAAGATGAGCGGTCTAATAAATGAGAAGCTCTTATTCCTCTGCACAAACGTAAACCCTGTTAACTACTCATCCAATCAGTGCCCAACATGGAAACAGGGATGTATTAGTCATCTGTGGATAGAGGTCTGGGACACAGTTCTGGGCCCAGGGCCAAGGGGACCAATGTGCAATTAACACATTCAAGACTTTCATTAGCAAGGATCAAAGGATCAGAAGCTCTGTTCTCCTCCTAGGAATAAAACTGACCCGTGTGAATGTTTGAATTTTATCTTTCACTGCTTCGGTCCCGGAGTCAAACTGAGTTTCTGCACACACGGAGGAAACGTCACTGACAAACTGAAAACGTTCCGATGCTGCTTAAGTAAAGATTATTTGCTTTTCAATTTTTAAAAAGTGAATGAAAACTTTGAATCAGTTAAACCAACACATTCTCACTCCCAACTCGTCACATATTGACGCTTGGTCAAGGCCCTTTGGCGTCGCTTTTTAAAGTCCTGGGTACCTCTTTAGCGTCATGTTTAGACGTTTAGGGCTCCGCGGTCAAGTTAGTAACGCTTAGCAACAACAAATATGCAACGTCCGGTGAAGGTAGCAACAATACATTTACAACGTCCGAATTTCAAAATAAAACGCTAGCGTCTCGAAACATCCGCATTTTGAAATGGCTCGTTATTAAAGTTGCAAAATGTTGCAATTTGGTTGGGTTTAGGCAACAAAAACTAGTTGGTTAGGGTTACGAAAGGATCATGGTTTGGGTTAAAGTAACTATGTAGGCCAGTTAACATGTAAGTTAACTTCCGTAACTTAAACAAAAGTAGTTAATGTTGACTTTTAGTTTGACACTGGACACGAACCCTGGTCTCCAGGTTCCACCTCCTTACTCAGTCTGTTAAATATCATGTACCTGCCTTTACTGTCACAAACCAACACTACAGGGCTTCCCCCACTGCGTTGAACTACGACGCTATAGGGATCCCCAGTGCGTTCCAAGTTGACGCCGATGGGTCTCGACCATGCGTCCATATGTGACGAGTCGGGGAGTGAGAACGGGTTGGTAAAACACAGATAACAGGAAGTGAAGGACAAAAACACAATGAAAAAGTAAATGTTTAAACTAGTTAATGATAGAAAAGAAACCCGTGGCTTTCAGCTGGAAGAATGTTACGTGATGAAACTGCATTGTGTTGAATTATATCTTGTGTGTTAAGGTGTTGTACTATGTGGGTTATGGTTTAATAATACTGTCTGAATTAAGTTTTCTCTGTATTATTTGTGTATTTTTGATGCTTTTCTAAATGTGTTGCCTCCACAATGATGCTTATTGTAATGTGCCCTTAATAAAGTACAATCACAGCTTTCCAGCTTTGCATACGTGTATGTGAGAGAGAGAGATTAACAGACACGTGGCTATAATCAATATTTTTATATTAATCACATGATTAATTGTATGTGAAAGGTATCATTTGTGATAATGAACCTACATTCAATGAGAGAGCATTTGGACAGAAACCATTCGGAGGCATGCATATGTATTTTGCTGCTAATAAGACAATAGGTGAGTTCATTTATTGTAATGTCTGAGATGGATGAGACTGTCAATGAAAGTGGAAAAGGCAGTAAGTGACAAATTAATTCTTTTCAGAGTATTTTGTTAAGGAATGTCAGCCCTCTAATGCACATTGGACAGCTATTGATGAGAAGTTGGATGAGACACGACAGATGGATTCTACTTAATGGAAACTATTCACAGGGAGGTTTGTAGTTTAAATGTGTAGATGTTGTATTTCACAAGAACTCACAGTTGTCCTGGTGTCTTAAACCTGTTACTGCGGTCAGGTAAAACCAACGGCTTGAAAAACATATGACGCAAACCTGACCCGACAGGTGAGCAGAGCGTGGGATGCTTCTCAGGTCTCCAGGAAATCGACATGCCAACAGGGTGTTTGTTTCTTTCAAAGGAGACCTGACGTGAAAATGAAGCAGTGCTTATGGGAGCTTTTGTAGACAAGAAAAAAAAGGATATATTTATATAAATATGTATGGTAGTCAACGGCTAGAGAAAACAAATTTTTTTAACACATTTGAATTGTCCCCTGAATTACACACATGATATTTGTCAGTTTAAAAGATAATTTAAGTCAAGAAAGTCGCAGTTTGTTGAAAAAAAAAAGTAATTTAGTTTTGTGTAAAAGCGCTCTGTCTTTGGTGTTGCAACTTTTTACTTTCACTTCGTTACATTTCAAAGGCAAACATCGACTTTCTACTACGTTACATTTCAAAGGCAAACATCGACTTTCTACTACGTTACATTTCTATTAGTCGCCTATGCAGCGCACCCGAGTGGAGCAGCACTGAAAAACAAATGTAAACTGATAAAGCCGACTCGCCGCAAATCTACTTCAGCCAGCTGATGCATCTCTGGACTAATGCAAGATGAGAAGCAGGGGAGTCACATTGACTCTGCTGGACAGACTGCACATATCTCAGTAAATAATAAGCGTCACATATTCAGCCAAGTAATTTTGAAAAAGTGTTTTATATTTGAAAATGTATTGAAGGAAACCTGGAGGAGCCAGTTTGAATGGGCCTGATGCAGCTGATTAATATATAGAAAATATCTATAATCTACAGGGCTGTTCTGAAGACTGTCAGTAGAGTAGATGCTGGATCATCAGCCAGTACAGGAACAGACAGCTGATCCACATCCAGCCTCAGCCAGTACCAGCCAGAAATGTACAGTCAGCATCAGATAGAAGCAGGTCACACAGTAATGGAACAGTTGCTGCTCCACCAAATGACCCAGCAGATTGGCCCCCAGTCTTAACAGACTGGAGGTTTTTATTCAGGCTTCAGGAGGATTGTAGTGAGAGGTTTGTGGCGTCAGGTGTGACTATGCTGCAGCCAGTTTGTGACTTGTGCACCTCCAACGACTCCTTTTATCACATCATCTACACATGGAGGCTCTTTGACGTTAGCTTCAGCAAAGTTAGCTTCTGTAACTTTAGCTTCAGTCATTGAGAGAAACAAATAGGCGACTTTTGGGTTTGTGGTCTTTGTAACTACATATTTTCACAGTCTTGTACATCAATAGTTTTGTGACAAACTCTGACTTGCAAAATTATATTTGAAGTTCAGGGCACAAAAATCTAAAAATGTGCCGTCTCTCGCCGTTGAGAAGATATACTTCACGTTTACACGCTTATAGCAAGAGTGAAACAAATTATTTGGTCTATTCGTGAAAATAGAAGTGGATCCATTCCTTTTGCATTTGGGAGGGACAACTGAAAACATGGCTGAAAAGTGGACGGCTTATCAGCTTGAGACGGCTTGCTTGGTTACCAGCTTGAAATGGCGTGGGAAAGTTCAGGTCAGGTAATTACACACAGGTGACACGAATAAGGACATCAACAGGACGGACACAGACATACAAGAAGTAACCCAACAAAACCCCTACACCACAACAATCATATCAATATTTTTCCCCTAAAATCCACCAACTCTAGCTACGGCGTGGTTGCTGGAGCTAATCTCAGCCATTAGGAATAGGTAGCAGGTCTGCTTTTGCCACGTCAAGCAACACAGAGCAGATCGAACCAGGCAGGAAGTCAGACACAGAACGACATAGAGAATCGAGTCAATTTTCAAAATAAGTCCCTGACGAGACTCACGATCGTAAAACAACAATAAACATTAAATAATTTAACTACATAGCCGACTTAATCATAGTAGAAGCACAAAATGCAAACACTCATTACCAAATCTGCAAAATCAGGCAGAACCTTCTCCTTGTGAGAAATGCAGCCTGAATTTGACGGAACGAAACGGGGTCACAGAAAGCTGTGAAGAAGGTAGTAGAAGCACAAAAGGGACAAATTAATAACAAGTCAATAACGTGGGGCAGGCGGCACGCTCCGCTGCTGAGACGCTTCCAGTGGACTTTGACGCCGGGCTGAGGACGCATCAAAACCGTGGCGCAGGCCTAATGTGCTGGAGTCAGTGGATTCCTGGTGTTGGTCTTGTAGGCGGTGCGCGTGGCTTTAAAACTAATTACAATGATCTTCTCTACTCAACAAACAAATACAGAATGCATTTTAATTATTTACAGACAGAATACGTCAGTAATTCAGCGTATAACTGCACTTTAAAAAAAACCATACAGGATGCAGAGAGCTCCTAAGTAGCCTTCACTAATTACCCCCTGCACTAATACACCACAGGAAAAACCATGTTGCAGCATAAACATTTACCCAGCACTAATCAACATTATCGATCCTCTGTGTAATACACCAGGGACTGTAGACAGAGTGAGTGGGGAAGTGGCACTCTTTGATAATGGGGTTTCAGTTAAAACCCTTCATGGTCTGTTTCTGATCAATACAGCCTATTTAAACTGTCTGCGATATATTTATCACTGAGATAAAAAAACAACAACAACCACCTTATGTTAAACGCATCATGATCAGCACTTCTCTAGAGCTAAGACAACATGGCGGTTTTGGGGGGAGCCAACAGGGGCCACTGGCCCCTGTAACACAGACCTCAGATTTCATTCAATAAAACTATAATTGAGTTACTGAGAATCCTGTTTCTGAAACAAATAACTGCAATTTACTGAAACATACTAAAACATTTAATCATACACTAAACAAGACATTTGGAAAGAACTGCCACTGGACATACGGTGTATTTATATGCAAATACATGAGAAATAAAGTGTTTGTCAGCACAATGTCTGAGGGAGTTTGTGATGTGTGGTAAAATGGAGACAAGCCAATCAGCACTTAATGAGAAGCACATACTATTTTATTGATTAGTACACACATCGACCAGTGACCTTGCTACTGAAACTGATTTTTGGTCTGTCATTTAGAGAAAGGTCACTGATTTAAGTCATTATTAAATGTATCTGTTTGACATGGAAATATGTGCATGTCCATTTTCAGATAGGATGGGATAGACTTTATTGATCCCACACTGGGGAAATTGACACAAATTACAGCAGCTCCAGATCCGACACAACATTAAATAAACATAGAATAGAAAAATAAAAAGATGTGCAGAGAACAGTCAACAAACAATTGCTCATTTACACATCCATCAGACACTGAGCAACATAACCATCCTGGTGGAGGGGCGTTTGTGTCCACCTGATTAATTTAAGTCCGATGTTTACTCTCCTCTAAGCTCCGTTTATTGATCTCCCCCAACTCCTGTCTCTTTAGCTGCTAGAGTTTTCACCTTCTTCACCTGCTTCTGCAGCTGCGTCTGTCTGCTGCAGGTTTGACCCGTGATGACTATAGGTGTGTTTTGACTTCATGCGACGCATGCTGGACTTAAAATACGGCATGCTGGTTAGAAACTTTCGCCGGCGCTGCAAAATATCACCATGTCACATGACATTTAAACCTCACGGAAGCAAGGTGGCTGCAGGCGCAGGTAGAATGTGTCCAACTTGACGGCGCTGTTTTCGTACCCCGCCCGCACCTTAAAAGAGGCCTACAAGCTGGAACCGCTATCGGCATCTACTCCGAGACAATCTCAAGGAAAATCATGTGTCTGTATTTAAGGAATCCTTTTATTTATTACTGCAATGTGGCTCTAACGTTGGGGAAAAGAAGGTGTCTATCAGACACACTCAGGCAGAGACCCTATATTAACATGAGGCATAGTTCAGACAATGAAAATACTTCAGTGACAGCAGTAAAGAATATTTCAGCAGATTAGAAGCATGATAAAGCACAGCTGGGTGAGTTAAAGTGATGTGGCCTGAACCAGGGTTGTCTCCCGCCTGACAACCATCCTGTCACTTTTTTAAAAATGTCCTGACAGATTGAATCTGGGCTTCTAAACAGGATAAAACCAACATGATGAAGTCTGGCCTACTGTCAGCTGTCGGGTCTAGATGTCGGTGAAGCCGACCTCTGCTCGTCACATAAACCTGCATCAGCATTCACGTCCACTTCTGTTCATGGTTCATAGAGTGTCAGAACTGATTTTAATAATAAATCTAAAACATTTATCCTAACAAAAAGATATTACAGTAACATGTGGTTTGAGTTCTCAAGTTGAGTCTGAGATATCTGTCACAACTAAAACAATGAAAGGGTCATACTGTACTGTACAAACGCATTGTGATCAAACAAATACTATTCGACCCCGCAGTGTCCTGCTCCACGGCTGAGGATCAGCAGTGTCCACTGTACAGGGATGTGAGAATCAGGTGTAAGATTTTCATTAAAACCAAAGACTTCCTTTGATTAAACCTTCCTTCTCTTTGGCTCATTGGGTTGGGCAGATGCGAGATGTGCACAAAGAGTGAAGTGAAACACGTTGGTGGGAAAATTTGGGGGGGGGGGGGGGGCGTATGAAGCAATCTGGAATGTGACTGCTCGGGCTTTCATCTATTGTACCAAAGTGATGTCTACAGGAGGCAAACCATTTCCTGCTTCAGATTTAGAGCGATAAGACCCGCCTGTGACTATTGCTCAGATGAGGCATTTAAGAATCACTGGGTCGAAGATGATGTTCATTACCTACCGGTGGAAAACCTTATTGATCTGTCCACAAGCCTTTATGAAGCAGAATGGGACTCGAATCACCTGCCCAGCTACGCTGCGTTCAGCCCTACGCCAGATGATTACTCTATTTCTGTCAGCCCATGTCCGTCTTTCTTTCTTCCACCCCTTACAGCTTAGAGCACACATTTGTCTTCTCTGGATTTGTTTGTCTGGATCGTTTGAATTTTTTGTCTTTAGCATCTCAACCTTAGTGTTTAAATCAAATATATTAGCCTCAGAGAGTGAGAGGAGATATCAGCAGCAATCTACTACAGTCTGTTCACACATGACAGTATTATGAAATAAATGATATCAATGACGACGCCTATACGAAGGAGTGTCACGTTTCGTAAGAGGTAAAAAGGGATAGTACCCAAATGCAAACTCGCAGCTCAGTTATAAGGAATTTATTTTAATCTAAAACAAGGTGAACCAACTTACACAGATGGTGAAGCAAGCAGACAACAAACAAAACAGGATAGCAATCCAAAACTCAACACCAAACATATCCACAGAAACAGGCAGGAAGGGAATCAAGTCCAAATATTCCAAAATCCTCAAAGTCCATATGAAAAGCCAAACTACATCCACAGTAATCCAGTAAAGGTAGGGAACCAGGCATAGACACTCGACAGTCAACAAAGACAAAACAACAATAAACAATTGGGAGACAAAGACTTATCTACACTAGGTGGCAGGATGATTAAACACAGGTGAAAGGAATAGAGTCAATCCACCAGGGATACACAGGCAGGAAGTAAAGTCCAGACAAGACTCAAAAGGAAGACAATTTCAAAATAAAAACAGGAAACAAAAGCCGAACACAAACCAAAACCATGACAAGGAGGTGACAACCTCTCCTTAAATGTTGATTGATTTTAGAAGGTCCAAAATGGCTCAGACACCAGTTCACAATATGAAGAACCAGATGGAGCCTATCCTTTGAGATGTCCACAAAACCCTGGTCAGTTTTTACCAGACAACCATGAGACATACAGGTGTGGTTTGGCAACCTGACTGAACAAGACCACAAACAACTGACATGGATAGTAAAATCAGCTTCAGGACATGCACACCACCCGCTGCAGAAGGAAGGCATTAAGTATCATGGAGAACACCAGCTACCCAGCGCATTGTCTGTTCTCACTCCTTACCTCAGGAAAACGCTGACAGAGCATCAGACCAGCAGCCTTTCTACCCCCCGGCAGTCAGAATGACAAAGAGTAGGCACTTTGCATACCTCGCAGTGACGTTATGTATTTATTTATATATAGTTTTAAGGTGTAAGAGAGCCGGGACACAAGTGTATATAACAATAAGCTTTAACTCAAACCTACTGGTGTGGTTTCCCAATATATTCTTAAAGCAGAACCAGCACCCAGACAAAATGCTTGAAATTTAAAATGTAAAGCTGTTTGTTTTATTTGTTCGGTTTTTAGTTTTGGGTTCTCTTTATTTTCTGCTAAGATTTACACAATGCACCCAACAGTGCAAATTTAGTTGCAATTCAAGTATGAGTGTTAGTTTCTGTTTGAGCACTTAGGCTCAGTGTATGAATGTGTGAATATGATGTAGTGAAAAATATGGAGCATTTTACATTTACATTGAAAAATATTAAATAGTATCATCTGTATAAAGATGTATATGACAATCAGGAGAGAAATATACAGAAACAAATGGTGAAAAGCCCAGAATTCATCCCTACTGGACCCCCCTCTGCAAGAACTGAAGCTAAACAGAATAAGTATGTTTTGCGAGTTAATATCAATGCTCCTCTATTTTGTGGTGCAATTTCAATTAAATGTTGCCGGGTGAAATTGTAATGACACTGGACACAAACTGTATTCTGGGTTTTTTATTTCTCGACCACTCTCCACATGGGAGATTTCACAAAGATTCTCCTATACAATCAAATTTACCACTTTATCAGTCTCACATTAACTTAAAATGTCCTTACAAACTGTGCTGAATTAGTGAATCCATTTAGTGCAGAACTTCAGTGTATAGTTTTCCAGTCCATACATAACTGTATTGGTAACAGAAAATAAACAAAACCAGATACCATCAGTTTCAGATGGAACAATAAAGATTTGTTACATTAATATCATCCAAAAAGTTGCAGTATAACAACATATACTCACTACAGTTTGCCTTGGTGCTAACTCAAATGCACGTGTACCATCAATTTTGAAAGCTGAAAACACCCCCTGAGACACTGGTGAGTAGCTCGTAACGGGAGGCTCTTCACTTCCTGTCTTGCTTTCTTTACTTCCTGCTTTCGCTTCCTCCTCTGGGGCCCAATCCCAATGTCCCCCCTAAGCCCTGAACCCTAACAGACTTTACTGACGCAGCACTTTGCCACTTTATCACAAAACACGTAGCACACTTTTTATTTTATGTTTTTGGCTTATTTTTAAGTCCTGCAGGCTCTTGTCCTACAGAGTGGAGGACAGCTAAATGTCAATATATAACTGTCAATAATCATTAATACACTATTGTTGGCATCATTAAGCAAAAACTATAATAAACAGTTGAATAAACCCAGTGTGTAATAAGGTGATTGCATTCCTCTGACTTCATGTGTTCTATGCAGCATCTTAAGTTAAGAAAACTTTTAACAATCCTGACATCAGCATAGGTGTTGATCAGTTTTCTTCTCTTATAACGCCGATTTGCTGTGATATTTCTCTCGCTTCGCGGCTTCCCCTGGTAACCCCCGTGTTTCACGTCATACCGCTATGAACTGTGGGCAATTCCCTCGGCCTAAGTCTACAGAAATGTGGACTTACGAAAAGGGTCTAAAAAGGGCTCAAAATGTCCGCGAGAGAGCCCTCGCGCACTTGACGATTTGACAGTGGGACGGCCCTAAGCCCTCACGGACTTCCCGTGAACGCGCCTCAAAGTCTCTAAGGGGGGACGTTGGGATTGGGCCGTGAACACCTCAAATTGCGGATACCCGACCAAAAGGGCACAGCGCTCACTAGTGGCTGTAGTGTGAACATGACATTTTCCACTACATAAAGAACATTTAAAGTCAAATATCTGTATTCTCTGAGCTGCCCTCTCGGGAAACTGACCTGCAGATGAATTCTTGCAGCAGGGGGTGGTGGTGCCGCATAGATAAGATCCCTTTAGTGTGGGAGACCCGGGTTCAGTTCCCACTGTGAGACATCCACCAATGTGTCCCTGAGCAAGACACTTAACCACTAGTTGCTCCAGAGGCGTGCGACTTCTGACATGTCTAGCAATTGTAAGTCGCTTTGCATAAAAGCGTCAGCTAAATGAATAAATGTAAATTTGAAAAGACATATCAAAGCTACTTAATAAGTTAATTTAGATAAATACTTATCATTTACAATGTGGATTTATCTTTAAAAAAATAGTTAGTCTGCACCTGTCAAGAAATGAAGAGAGGTTGAATAGACTGGGATGTGGTTCTGATTGACTTAACACCATTGTCACGCTTTATCGGTCACTCACAAAAGCATTCAGTTTTATTCACTCAGGAACACTAGCCAAAGCAAATATCACAGAGTGAGAGCAACTATCTTAACTCTACACATGAGGAGTTTAGAATGAAACGCAAGACTGGTTGGATTATTCAAGCTTGCTGAAAAGACAATTTACATGGTTCCCAGATAATTTGAAATGACTTAATGTTTGTGTCCACAACGTGAGGCAACATCAGCAGAATCACAGCAGCATGTCACAATGTTGAATGAGCCATGAGTTAGGAATACAGCCACACATCCTGCGAGAGTGCACTTTATTAATCGAGAAAGAAAGTAATCATTAGTTGCAGCCCTGCTCGTTCGTAGATGGTTGTGGATGCATTATAGTCTGGAAACAGACCTGTGTTTAATCATCCTTCTGTCCCCTTTTGTCCGTGTGAAGTCTGCCTCTTCCTCATCAGCCTGGCTTTCTGCCTCTTCCTCCTCCAGTTGGCTGCTATCAGTGCCGAACAGGACATCCTCCGGCTGGCAGGAGATCCAGAAACTCCATCATTTGGTGTTATTTCCACAGTTAGCAGTGACCCTCCTGCTGTACCATTTTTCTTTGCTCTTCAGTCTTTTTGCAACAGATACAACTTGTTTTTGTCTCTGTAAGCTTTTTGTATTTTGGGCTGCTCAATGTTTCATACACTCCCAAAAAACAATAACACGAAAGTCTTATAATGGTCTTATAACTGTCACCATTAGATTGTCATAGCCAAATTCATGCTGTGTAAAAGAGGTTTGTGTCTATATGTAGAGTAAATAACAGAAAAGTCCAAGTAAGGAGGTAGTTGGGATGGACGTGTGGGCCAGAAACTGGACTGTCTCTAATCAGCCACCATTCTCTATTTCATAGCTGCTCATACTGTTATATTGTAAATACTGTATACCAAATCCACCTCATGTACATAACACCTGCACATAATATTTATTTATTCCAGCATTCTTTGCACTCAGTGTAACTAATTACTTTTCCAAAACAGTAATATTATTACTAGTTACTAAGGCAAGTCACGCTGCGTTACTCGTTACTGAACGCACCATCCTTGACGTAAATCCACGGCTGTGCGGCAGCTCAGCGGCACCTGGCTTGTTCATGTCCGCTGATAGCCAAAACTTAAGGAAGAGAGTAAAACGAGGGAGAGGGGAGTTCTTTCCAAAGCTGTAAGTAGCTGCTGCCATTATTGTGTCACAGTCTGACATGCAAAGAACATTGTCGTCTGTTGTAAACTCTGTGCGAGCAGCAAAAAGCTTTCAACCGTGAAAAACTCAACATCTGATTTATTGAAGCAGCACAGCGACTTGAAACTTACAGAAAGAAACTCCGGCAGCTGCTGTCACTGATGCTTGGACTCGTCGGGAGAGAGCGGCGTTAACGTAACTGCTTGTAACTGCTGAATACTGCTCTTATAAACAGGCTACATGTGCAGAAAAAAACGCTGTTTAAAAAGTCGGGATTTTCAGGCCTAGGCTATACTTTATAAAAACCACACTCCTTGCTGCTGTTATGAATATGATATTAGTTAAAAAGTTATGAGAGACTGCTTTGTTTGGGGGTGAAAGCAGCGTTTCCCATAATTAGCCTATAATTTGGAAAATTATCAACACTGACCGCCACAAATTGATTATATTTTTTTTGCTAGGTGTATTAAAATCATCTTTGATTGAGTAGCATATATTCGTGCAGCACCTCCTCGCTCCCTCTTTCTCTCTCCCTGTCTCTCGTGAACACCGCTGCACAAAGTTTACCCCACCCCCGCTGTCATTCTGTGGGAAACACTGGAAAGTAATATAGTAACGTAAGTCGTTACTTTTATCACCCATTAATAAGTAAACTTTACTTTAAGGAGTAATAAGTAACTAGTAATATTACAATTTCTGAGTAACTTAACCAACACTGATTGTCTCAATCTGTCTATATTGCTTTTGTTTATAATGTGTATATATGTGTTCTCTATACTGTAGCCTGTGTTTATTTTTATTACTGTATTATTGTATAAGTAAGCACATGGTGAGCTTTGTACAATCCAGAGTCAATAAAGCTGATTCTGATTCTATTTTGAAAGAGGTTGTATATTTATTACCGCTAACTTGACTGCAGAGGCCTACACGTCCAAAAATAATGCAAACGGGAACTCAGGGCGTTAAAAAGTAACTATGGGGTCTTGAGCAAGCGTTTATATACGATGAGTTGGAAATGAGAATGTGATGCAGAAACATTGATGAAGTTAAAGTGAACCTTTCTTTTTTTATATAATTGGGAGTTCATGTGGTGCGACAAGTCAGCCTTGCTGCTAATTTAACCCAGTGGCCAAACATTGTACTGCAACTAAAAAATACCCCTCCCCCCAGAGACCAACATTAGAGCCATCATCAGGACACCTTGAACCTCAAACAAGGTCACTAATTGCTTGTTGTGTGAAACCTTTTCCGTTTAAAACCTCCACAGATGAATCTCATTTTGTCACTACACCCTTTAAAACCATAAATAAACAACACTGGGCGTCTTTGACACGTGAGTGCGGCTTTTAATTTGTAATCCCACACATGAGCAGCTACAAAAAGGAGAAGAAAACCTTGTTTTTCTTTGTTGCTCATAAAAACTCCCCAAATTCTCTCCAGCACTCATGCATTTATTGTTGAGTGCTGTTATTTCATCTGCCGGAGGTCTTAGGATCACTCATCCTTATATACCACTACATCACTGAGTCAAATTGTGTTTCACAAACTCAACAGTGAGACAGTGTTACTGCTGTCTTTCTAAAGATGCAGTCAGATACCAAGAAACAGACTGTCCAGGAAAAATAAAGCTTAAATTCAATCATCTTCACTGTCCCACACACACCTCCATTGTCCACTCCCATTTCACAGGACTCCCATTAGAACTAATGAGACAGTCATGAATAAATTAGCATGTCATTGGTGGGAGAAAGAGAAAAACACTGATTCAGTTGGGTATGGATTTAGGACATTATGTGAGCTGTGCGTGTGTCTTTCCGCTTTGTCCACATGGCCACACAAAGTGTTTGTGAATTCACCGCTAGCAATGACTTTATCAAGTACAGCTAACGTGACAGCAAATCAACCCACACTTCTATTTTAAGAAGCTTTTAGCTCGATAAATAAGAAGAACCTGTCCAGTGGTTTTTGTAATGTTGTTGGTGGTGTTCATGTGTGTGAAGCTGACAGTGCAGGGTGACAACATGTGAGTTAAAGGAACATTCCTCCAAATATCTGTAGTAAAACAGGTTGTGTATCCGAAAGTAAAATAACACGTCCTCATTCCCAAATGTCAACATACGTCGATTGTCAAGTGTCCCAAAACAACATTGGCAGTGTTGACAGATGTACCACACCTCAAGGACGTTATGCAAGTCACATGAAACGGTGGTAGTTTGGTTAGATTTAGGAAAAGATGGTGGTTTGGGTTAAAATAAGTACAATACGTAAGTCACGTGACGTTAGTGGTCCACAAAATGTTATTTAACTTAAACATGTCAACTTTGACTTTCTTCTACGCAGGACTCAAACCTCACTCGTCTATCCACCCCACCACCTCCTTACATGGACTTTGTCGCTCTTTTAGCCTGTTATCATCTCAGGGCGTCATATAGCGATGATTTGAGAAAGAGTGACAATTATTTAACAGTAAAGGTAACCTTTAGCGTCTGTGTGAGACGCACCGGGTGCATCTCTGAGACACTCTGGGGCGTCTCGTACAGACCGGAAGTGCTAGTTAGCTAGCGGTAGCTAGCTAGCTAAAATTCACGATAAAAGGTGTTGACAGCCCCCCGAAGCCCCTACCCTTACCAAAACCATCAGAAATGTTAGTACCTAAACCTAAGTCACTGAATGTATGCATGTCGACCGGCTAACCCGACAGCTGCGCCGTGAGGCCGATGCGCTAACAGGTAGGGTTAGCCTCCCTTGTGTTGCTGCAACGTAGCAAACGGGGGCGTTTCATACGGATGCTGAAGGATACCGTAGGCGTAAAATCCTTACTCTTTGTCACGCTGTCTGAAAGCGTTACCTGACTTATTCTCCCACTAGAGGTCGCTGTCCAACAAAAAATGTAAATGCGGGTCGTAATAAGCTGCTGCATAATCAGCCTACCCGGCCGTTTCTCTGGTGAGGATGGGCTGTAAAATTCAGAGACAAAACAGGTAAAGTAAAAACAAATTTTATTGTTCTGTAAAAGGCAAAAAAGGGCAAAGAATGCACGAAATGGGTAAGGCAGGAAACAATTGCTTTACCTCTCTCTAAGCCCTACCCCTTTAGTGAATTTTGACTGTGAAGCTTCATTTCACACAGAAGCAAAATGAATTTCTCATTTAAACGGATTATTGCTTAATCACCTTGCTGACTTTTAAATGTTTCCAGCTGAAAACATTTTAAAAATGAAAGCACTTGTGTTTGGAAAGGTGATGAAAAAGACACGACCGTTCAGTCTTGTGAGTTTCAGAGCGTCATACTTATTAAAGTCTCATGAACATGGCTTCAACGCTTGGAAAAAACTGCTGTGCCCAGTCACATTTGTGGAGCTGTGATTGGACAGTTTGGGGAGGGGTTTAGCAAATGTTGGGAACAGGTATGAAGGTGGAAATGCGGGAACGCACTGGGGACAACTGGTGGACAGGGAGTTCTCCAAAGACTTTAGTTACTTTAGTGAGATTGGTAGAGCTGCAACGATTAATGAAATAATCGATTAATCGCCAACTATTGGGATAATCAAATTATCGGTTTGAGTCTTTTTTCAAAGAAAAATTCTGATTCCAGCTTCCTAAATGTGAGTATTTTCTTGTTTCTTTGCTCCTCTGTGACAGTAAACTGAATGTTTGGTTTGTAGAAAAAACAAGACATCTTGGGCGTTGGGATACACTGATCGACATTTTCACAACTTTCTGACATTTTATAGACCAAACAACTAATCGATTAATTGAGAAAATAATTACGAGATTAATCAACATTGAAAATAATCGTTAGCTGCAGCCATAGAGATCAGTGACTGGAGCAGAAAGTTATGAACTGACTGTCACCATGACACTTGATGGTATTTGCCTGCTCAGACTGACCAGAAACATAATTGGCTTTTTAAACTAAAAAATGACAAAAATACATAACAAGCTTATTTCTTTCAGTAGCAAACATAATAACTGACAGGGTTTTAGTTAGCTTTTTTTAAAAATCATTCAAAAGAAGTGACAGTAATGTTCTAGAAAAAGCAAAGTGTTATGAACCATGTGTCTTGAAAACAAACAGCTTTGTGAGAAAGGTTGTATATTTGCCAGAAAAACACTTCTCTGTATTTATAGTATATTAAACCAGCCACAGCTACACTTTATGAAAAGTTCTTTGCAACTAATGCTGGTGAGAAACTGTTTAGGAGAAACCTCCACAGCGTACATTAATAAATAAAAATAATATTCTGTGGGCTGCCAGTTCAACAGAAATAAAAGAAACATTCTTGTCTTCAGACACTTGAGCTTCTTGATCTTCTCTCCTCATTATGTGTGACTTTAGTCTGAATCCAGGACAGACTGCAGAGATTTAACAGTCACCTCGGAGTCAGTAATTGTTATCTCTGCAGCTTTAAAAAGTATATCTGTCGGTGTTGGGTTTAATGAAGGAACAAAGGCCGCCCTATCCTGCTCGTTTAGAAGACCAGTAAACCGCACGCTGGCCTTTTCAGCTGCCTAATTAAAGTGATTAAAAGTCAAGGAGTCTTAATCACACTGACAGAGGAGCTGTGTGTGTGTGTGTGTGTGTGTGTGTGTGTGTGTGTGTGTGTGTGTGTGTGTGTGTATCTGGTGTCACTGACATTTTGACTGGTCTGATTTGACAAGGCGTTGCAGTTTCATGCAACACCAGCACCAGTCAGTCCTTTACAGCTCTCATCCTGCCTCCGGGTTCAGAGATTGTGTGTGTGTGTGTGACAGAGAGGCAGATCCTTCACCACACAGTATGTCGTGGTTATTTTTCAAGCTGTATGTCTGAACCTGAGGGTGAATCTAGATATCCGACAGCTTGTGGTACCCACCTAACGACAGATTTGATCAGCTTCATTGATTACATTTGTTTATATTTGAATGTGTGTGAGTCCACGTGTGTAATCTACCTGAGCCTCGATGGAGAATGTCTGTGGCCCATGATGTGTATGCGCCACCTAAAATTAACAAATTTAAATAACTTGAATGTTGCTACAACATTAAACAACGTTATTATCGCCTTAAGACATAACTTAACGCCGATAATTATTTTGAAAGTCCGCTGCTCGCTGGCTCTGAAAACACATCCAGTCAAACCACGGGTCACAGGAGGGGCGGGATGTTGATCAGCCTGCAAATCAGCCACCCGAACAAGCAGCAGAGGGAGGCTTCGGCAGACTACGCTGGATGCAGCATGTGGAAGGAGATAAACAAAAGCAAGACAAGCGATCAAACGCCACAGCGCAGTGGACAGCTGCACAACGCATGCTGGTTAGTGTTGGGGAAGGTGTCGACCTGAGGAACGTTCTTAAAAACACAACGTAGTCTCTGCTCAGGTGACCAGGAGAGTAAACGGCAGGCGCTCTGTGGATTGTAACCACGGCAACGGCTTCTGTAGCCTGTTTAACTTAAGTTAAAATGAAAGGCTACGTAACTTTACCCGACAGGCGTTCATCTGACGCTCTGCCGTGTGAATTCCCTCCTGCTGATGTCCTCTTTAGTTAAACAGTGATAGATTCTGGAGACTCCCAAACAGCGAGGATCAGTCTCTCTTCCAATCATTCGTGCTGCGCGTCGCGTACAAAAAGGTCAAGACAGCTTTGGCGGCGTGCGTGAGGCGAGCACTTCAGCTCACTCTAACAGGGACACTTGCTGCTGAACACAGACTGTTTCTGCTGCTCCCTGATAAAAGAAAAATGTTTCTGCTGATTCCTGTTCAGAAAACAAACAAATAAGAAAACTGGACTCTGATGGTAACTTGTTTTAACAAGCTAGATAAAAGGTAACGCCCTGGCAGAGACAAATACCTTTTTTATATTTGATTTAATTACATTAATGTTTCAGTTGAGATTTACAAGAAATATTTTATTGCTGCTGGTAAAAAGCAGCTTATTTTAATATTTAATTTAAACTTAGTATTTGTTAAATGTACTGCCAACACACACCTATATATATATATATATATATATATATATATATATATATATATATATATATATATATATATATATATATATATATATATATATATATATATATACACACACACACACACCTACACCTCTCTCTTGAAACCCACCTCGACTGCCACGCTCCAAAGTCCACACTGGGACAAGCACCGTCTTCTGCTGCAGCTTATCTGCAGTGCGTTTAAGCCTATTTTGCCATAAAAAAATCTTTTAGCTGTGGGTTTAGTTTTATCAGTGTCAGGCTGTCAGGAGGAGTTCTCCCCTCCTTCCTCCGTCTGATGGTGTTTAGTGTATCAAGCAATGAGGCAGAAAGACCATTAAAATCCCCTTGAAGGAAAGTAGTGTTTTGGGGCTGTCAGAGTTCATTGGCCTGTTCAGCTATTAGCTATGGAACAAAAAGTCACGGAAATATGCATGCTTACACACACACACAAAACTAGACAAAAATACATTTAATAAAAATAAAGGTAAATAACCCGGGATAATTATTCTAACAGTAACGTAGACAAAAAGAATAAACCATGAGGGGGGATAAAGAAAACAAAATCTAATTATAAAACAGGCAGGTTTTTTAACACTTTTTTTTTTAAAGATAGCATAAAGATCAAATTAGAAATTAGAGAGGATGTACACAGCATTGTTTATTGAAACCCAGCTGGGGAGAATGGTGACAACACACAGGCGTTACCCGTATAACCAAAACCAATCTGTCTGGGGATATTTATCCTTCCCAGACCTACAGAGTCACTCAGGGTCCAAAGAAAGTTATTGTTCAACCCTCTATACCAACTCATTCTCATCTCAGGGTGTAAGATATCATTTGATGCACAAAGTACCCTTCAGCGTCTGTATGAAACGCCTTTTAAAGATGTGGTCGCAGTTTGGTTTGGGTTAGGAAAACATGATTTTGGTTTAAGTAAGTACATTATGCTTTTTAACTCACGTATGTAATGTTATGTAAATAAAACTTTAAATGACTCAACTATGACTTTTGGTTTCAGACGGCAGATGCATTACACTGGACTAATTTGAAAGCTCGGGGCGTCTCATCCGGACACTGAAGGGGACCTTGTGAGTCAAATACCGATGCTTTGTCAAAGCCTAGCTTTCGGTATCTAACGCTCTGGGCATGTGGACGGAGACGGAAGGTGTCAGTCTCCAGATCCTAGTTCAAGATCACCTCGTAGATCGTAAATTAAGACTTTTTAAATCGCAAATTACACAATCAACAACAAATTAAACAATGTAAGAAACCACTTTTTAGCATTTTAACCCCTTTTAAATCACATAACATTTTGACTATATAACCCAATTTTATGGTTTTAGGCCATTTTTATGAACTTCTGCAGTATGTATTACCGTTTTTTAACATCAGCACTCATTTCAGCATCACAGACCATGAATTTACTATATTTAATTATCTTATGCTCATTAATATATTTTTTTTTAACTAGTCACAACACTTTTTACATAGAGCCAGTCAGTCTCTATAACAAAACAAAGATAATCTCGACCTTGAGTTCCGACCTTGTCCGCGGGGTCTTAAAAAGCCTTAGAAGGTAATAAATGAATTGTGAAAAGTAATGCCATAAAAACGTATTAAATGTCTTAATCGCCATTTAAATTTTGTAAAACCACCACCATAAAAACTCATTCACAATATCAATACATTATAAGAAGGAAAATCTTTTCTTTGTACTACCCCAAAGTTGTATTTTGTCTTCACTATTTTCACAGATCCAAATAAAAATCATTACATAGATAATCAACCCTGCTACTCCAACAGGCCAAACTACAATAAGTTCCCATGGTTCTTGTAGAGCGCCTGTGGCTTTCACCTTACACAGTAAGTACAGCTCAAATTGAATTATTCACAGTAAATCAATAAGTTTTCATGGGAGAAAAACAAGAGCTTGTCAGACCACTCCTGCAGCGTAGTCCACCTCTCTTCTGTCACATTCAGTATGTTCCAAACACCTACTGAAATATGGCTGAAGACGCTTCTTCTCTATGCTCAAACGCTCACAGAAGACAACAAAACGTTCATTACATTAGTGTGCTTTTCCATCAACTGCATGTGTGTCTAAATATAAGAATGTGAAACACTTTTAACACAATTAAAGAAAGCCTCAATGGTCCACAGTGGTGGAAAGTAACAAAATACAAATACTTTGTTACTGTACTTAAGTATTTTTTTGGTATCTTTACTTGAGTATTTTTAGTTGTTGCAACTTTTTACTTTAACTTCGCTACATTTCAAAGCCAAACATCGACTTTCTACTCCGTTACATTCTGCACGAGACCTCGTTACATTGGTGTTAGTAGCCTATGCAGCGCACCCGAGTGGAGCGGCACTGAAAAACAAATGTAAACTGATAAAGTCGACTCGGCACGAGTCAACTTCAGCCAGCTGATGCGACACCGGCAGACGCAGTGAAAGTCCAGCGCAGAGCTGGACGGCCCCGCCTCACTTTCCTGTCAAAGGTGAATGCTTTGAGAGGATGAAGAGGGTTAGGGTTAGGCACAAGAAGAGTGACGTGCGGGAACAGCAGTCAGGTAAACTTGTGTTCTCTCCTCTACAAGTCATGTAGATCACACTCCGCCTAATGTGCAGCTGCAGTGAATCTCTGTCTGTCCTGCTAACCAGCTGAGCAGCGCAGCTCTTGTCTGTCTGTGTTTTGGTTGCTTGTCAGACTGTGACTGAACAGTGTTGAGTGAAATACGACTATTTATTACGTTTATTAAAACAGTGGCCCGTCTGTGTTTATCAAACTGTTGCTCACGAAGATGATCGTGTTGCACGTGGAAATGCGTTCATATGCGCGAGCAAGGAACATCTGTAGGACCAGTCCAGACAGGATGTGAGGACACTCCTCATGCATCATTTCAAAACAAGACAGTGAAGTTTAGTTACAACTCTGGACTAATGCAAGATGGGAAGCAGTGGATTCTTTTGAATATTAAAATCTTGATTAGCTGGGCAGACTGGGCAACATGGATGCACATATCTCAGTAAATAATAAGCTTCACATATTCAGCCCAGTCATTTTATAAAAAGCACTGGCTGGATCATCAGTATCAGTATAAGGACAGTTAATCCACATCCAGCCTCAGCCAGTACCAGCACAGACCCAGTCCAGAATTCTTTAGCAGGTCAGAGACCCAGGTGAAACACAGGCAGCCTCAGCCCGAGATGTACAGCCAGCATCAGTAATTAATGCAGATGGTTTTTGGTGAAATTGTGAATTGCAAAGTGTTTCAGTTAGTTTTGGTTTCTGCCTCCTTGTCTCATCCTTACATACCCAAAGTCCCAAATGAGGTTCTGTGTCTGTCAGACAGTCTGAAGGGGCTACTACAACAGTATGGAAGATTTTATTGGACTTTAATATTTGTAAGCCACAAAAAACAATCCACAAATGTTTACTCTGATGCGCAAATATTTCACCATCTACAAATATGAATTTTTACATTTGTGATGTGTAAAATCAAATCCCCAAAAATACAGAATTACTTCTAAACACAACAGTTTTTGCACATTTGCAGATTGCTTTGTGTCAATTTATGGGTCATGTTACATTTGTAACTTCCTTTTTACACATTTGTGGATTTGTGTACTGCGGAGATCTGTAAAAAAAAAAAAAAAAAAAGAAAAAAAGAAATATATACACAAATATCTCACAACCCAAAATGTGTGTTTTTATATTTGTGTTAAATCATTTCCACAAAAATACAGTGCAATTTGCAAATATGTACAAGTTACTCTGTACACACATTTTAATTTTACATTCAAAGTGTTATTTATGCATTTGTGAATCAATTTTTACGCACAAAACAGTTTTTGCACATTTGCGGAAAGCTCTGTACATCCTCAGCTGCTGAACTACAAGCTGCTAAGGAGCCAATTGGAAGCGTGACCACAAATCAAATGACAAATGATGAAAGCAGAGACGGAGTAAAAACATTGTGAGAGATGTGTCATTTGTCTAAGTGCCAGACATGAATCCAGGAAGTGAAGAGTCGAAGGGCCGCAAGATACAGAAAGAGACACCACTTTGACAGCAAGCCAGAGCACATACAGAAAACAGAACTCTCAGTTCCCAGAAACACAATGACCTCCGGCTGAAACTCAGAGAGACGTCTCGCTGCAAACAGCAGTGATGGAAGGTGTTCATGTGTTAAAACTACAAGTGACAGATGAGGAAATGATCAACAAATGTATCAAATATGTTACCACATATTATTTTAAGTGTCTTGCCCCCTTGTTCTTTCTAGAAATCCTGCCTCCTCATTCAAAAGACTCAACATATTACCACAGCAAAAAAAAATAAAAAAGATTTTGCTGTTAACTCCTCAGGTCACTGCTGTTTTGTGCAATTTTGTGAAACTTACTTTGGACAGGCAACCTTCTCTGTACAGGGATCACAATGTGGAGCTCATCACCTCAAAATGGTTCATGACTGGGATCCTTTTAAAGGTTTTTACCGGGGGATAAGTCATGTTATTATGATTAGGGTATAAATGCTGTGCAGCATGTACCATTGGTCCATGCTATGTACAGCTTGTCTTTATGCCATTATGTGGTTTGGAAGGCCCTGACCTGCTGATGGGGCCGTCGGACCAGAAAACAGTCATAAGGGGGGGTTTGGAGAATAGGGAACATTGACAAGCATGTCGACAGAGCCAATTCAAGATAAGGTTCAATGACAAGTTTGTTACGTCCTGTGCCAACATTTTTTAAATTCTGTGCGCACAGCAACTAAAATATGGTATAAATTAAGGAAAGATTGTAGCTACGGTTTATAGAAACGTAGAGGTTGTAATACTGCCAGGCAGGATTTTACAACTCTTTCAACTCATTTCAGCGTGATGATCGCAGTAAACCGTAGAAATTCAGCATTCATGTTACAATGAAATCACCAAGAATGTGCGCTTGCTCGAGTACTTAAGACCCCTTTTTGATAGTCTTGGTCTCGTCTCGGACTCGACCTCATTTGCACTCGGTCTTGTCTCGGTCATTGACGACTCGGGATTTTAGTTCAAGACCATAACTTTGGGAATATCAATAAATTGCTTTTGCATCGTCTGATTTATTTGATTATTATTTAACATCCTAACTCTGATTGGAAGTAAAACATATTGCTTCCAATAACCTCCCCGCGATGCTTACGTTGATTTCAGCTCTTAGTGTGGGTGTTTTAATGGAATGTGGATCTTTCAGATCAATTTTTGAAGTACCTGTGATCTCGTTCCACATTTTATTGAGTGCAATGCAGGGAACTGGTCTTGGTCTCGACTGCTCTCAGCCCCTAAAAGTCTTGCTCTCGACTTGGTCTCAGTTTGGGCAGTCTTGACTACAACACTACTTGCTCGTCTTCAATTCGCACAACTCAGTGCCTTACTGGATGATGTGTTATGTCAAAGGTTGAGTCTGGTTCAACCGGACAAACCCTGCGACTCGACCAACTAAATGAGAGCGCTGCCTTTTTCCACGCAAGGCTTAGTGGTCTGAAAGTGGCTTTACTTTCTACTCCCTGCGATGGCATGGACCTCCTCAGGGATAATCACTGCTTATTCCAGATGTCCTGGTCCCATAGCTCTTTGTCATTTTTGCTGCGTTAACTCTATATAAAATGCAAGTCATAACAAAATAAAGCAGTTAAAGTGTCACAGTTTGCAGAAAAAAAATAAGGACCTAAATTTAAGTAGGCAAATATTGGATTGACAAATTAAGTCATTCTAACAAATATGCTGGCAGGTATGAGTTAAACAAACCATAACTGTTTCGAGCTTAGTGAAAGTTCAATAAGAATCAGAAGGATGGTGCTACGAAGGGCTTTTGTTGTCCAATCATGAGGTTTCTCTAAATATTAGATGGAGCCGGTGCTTAAGAAAACAAATGATTTATCGTCTGCAATTTAGGATTTACTGACAATCCTTTATATTGATAAACTAGGTCTTAATCTTAAGTCCTTAGTCTTAAGATAGGATGGGAGAGACAACCAGCACAGAGATTCAATTGGGGAACAAATTCATCATCATGTCCGAGTCATGCCTGTAACCAGCAGAGCAGAACAACACACGACAGACAGACAGCTGGGAGACAGAAACCATCGCAGAGGAAGTCATAGCATGTGGTTCTCTGGGACGAGAGGTTGGAGACGGACTTCCGCCCCAAAACATCAGAATACACACAAAAGGTTGGAGTCCAATTTAGAGACAGCGGATAAAAAGTGGTTCTGATTTGTGTGGCTATTATTGCACGTTGTTGCAACAAGGACAGAAAGGATTCAGAGCCATGTAAAGAGAAACAAAATTACCAAAAGGATTACAGAGGTTACCAAATACAGAGGACGATGACATCATTCACTGCTCAGCTGGAAGCAAATCCGGAAACAAACTGTGTATTACGCAAGTCGCAGACATGGGGAGAGCAATTATTTGAAGGCCAGTAAAATAAATAGGGACGGCAGAAAGAGCGGTGTGCAAAAGAAACATTATGTGACTCTGCAAAGCAAAATTTGGAAGAATTAATCACAAAACAACAAGCACTTGCTGTTTTCAGATGAACAGAGAGGATGACATGAACTGCTGAAGGTGGAAGAACAGGAAAACTTGTACAGAAACATAAATTCATATTCTGATGTGGCAATGGATTGTTTGAGACAACTTGGGTCTTAATAAGAATATTGCACTCTGTTAACTGCTGAGATCTGGGAATACAAGAAGCAACACGAGCAGTCAGAAGGTCAGACAGGTTGGACACAAACAGACATGATGTGCACACGCATCACACTTTACAGACAAGTTTCCCTTTGCAGTGACAGATTACTGACATTTCAGCTGCGCTCACTTTCAGTTTGACGTCCTAATAAAGTGGTTTAGTTGCCACCGTGCTCCCACGTGCCAGATGTTACTTTGATTACAGTATATTATAAGCACAGTCCGAGATGCAAAAAAAAAAATTAAAAAATGGCAGAGTTTAAGGCCCAAGACACTACAGGGAGCTGATAGTTTGTTTTAATAAGCTTTACAGAAAGCCAATCTTCACAAAGGAGTGCATGGCAGGCAAACAGCCCAACAAAAGGTTGTAACCCATTAACATAAATCCAAACTGAGTAGAATAATCCTAACTTCAAAACAGTACAGAACACGGAGCACAAGCAGAAACAAGCAGGCACACGGACTAAAACCTGACGTGCTAATGAAGATCTCTGCAAAGCTCCACTGAACCAGCGCCGTCACCGCAAGATTTTATGCATTTATGAATAAGAGGAGCTTTGATGGTGCACGAAAGCGGAGCAAACCCAAACCCTGAATCACAGCACATAAGTGCCTCTAAAGCGGCCATCCATTTGATCCGCCAGCAGTACCCAGCTACCGCACTGCTGAAACGACACTGCCCGGAAAAAACTGTCCCCAGAATGAATCGCATCAAAAATCTACTGGACAAAAACAGGCTGAGCCCAAAATTGTGCCGCTCATGTATTATGATTAAATGCATTTCCTAATCCAAGCTAAAATGACCGGGATTGTCGCAACTTAAAAAATGGTTCAAAAAGATTTTTTGTTTCTCACAGCAAACAGAATATGTTTTCATCCAGAAAGTTTGAGGGACTTTAACAACAATTACTGCTGACCCTTAAACAACCTTTTTCAAACATCTCTTCAGAGACAGGGAAGCTCAGCTCAGCATGAGATGCACAAACTATGGCTGGTAGAGGAGTGTATAGGAGAATATTTTATTTACCTCATTTAAATATATAAGTGAAAATGCAATTTCACTGACGCCCTGAGAGGAAATGGAGAAACTCATCGTCTCTGACTTGGAAACATATCTGTTCTGTGTGCTGAACAAGTGAGGGACGTCAGAAATGCTTTAAAACACACTGCTGGTGGTAATTGTTCTGAAGAGCCTCAAGTTTTTATTAAGAACGGAACAGGAAGGTATCAACATTTCACATGTAGAACAACAAAGACAAAATGTGACTAAAAGGATCTTTACTTTAATAACCTTTTCAAAAGCTGCTCCTTTTCTCTTCTCTTCGTTTCCACACAGGATCAATAAAGTTTCATCTCGCCTTTTCGATTCTGAAAATAAAGTGTCTTCACTGACACAAAAGTTATTTGCAAGCAACTCAGAAGACTGTGACACGAGAACACCTTGTTTTAGAAGCATATCCCCCAACAGAAAAGTAATCAATACAGCATTTTGGTGTGTGCGGAAGATGGACCGATGAAAAATACTCAGTTGCCTGACCCCAGGTCTCCGTGAGCAAACAGCCCTTTCATCCATTCTCAGCCTGTGAATAATTCATGAGCGGCACAAGCTGACGCATCTTTCAGCTGTGTTTATGGGGCATTTTGATTAACATTTGACATGTCACACAGTGGTTAATCAGAACAGCAGCGCAGCAGATCAGAGACATTACAGCAAACAGGACGGATGTTAAAGCTCAAAGCAACAGGTGAATCGTGATGACTGCAATCAGCATCTTTTTATCTCCATTAAGTGTTTTGTTTTTGTAAAAAACCTGCAAAATTAATATTCACATTAATAGAGATGGGGATGGTGAGTGGCGCTGCAATATGCAAAATATGGAGCAAGCAACATTAATTAAGACTCCTCAATTCTGATAACCCGCACGGTTAAAGTTGAACAAATACCTACCTTACAGAAATGGTGTAACACAACAACAAATGTCCATTTAAAAGTTTGACTTATAAGTTATAGATTAATGCCTTTGGGGAGCTTTTATCTCAACCAATTAATACTTCTATGCAAAAAAAGGTCTGTATTTTTATGAGTCAGTCGTGCTTGCATAGAGAGCTACTGTAAGTTGAAAAGCTTGCTTAACTTTTTTTTTTCTTGATTTGACAGGCAGTTTTACTCGCACTCATTTTGCAATTTCATCCTGATTGAGTTCCACAGTGTTAAGCCCATGAGGGATTTCCAGTGCAAGTGGCCTTAACATGAAGGATCAATCATTCCCAGTGTGTGGGCAGGGTCTCGTGGGTCATCTTTCCTTCAGTAATGAGCTCTCGGCTGACTGAGCTTCTTTCTTCCTGCTCCTTCTCACATCTCTCCTCGACTTGCTCTTCTGTCTCTTTCTTCCCTTTATTGTTGTCTCTCTTTGTTGCTTTTAGCCGCTCTCCCGATAATGCACAAATCCAGCTCCATAAAGAAATGTTTTTTCCCAGTTTGGTGTGGAAGAACTCGACTGGCCTGCACAGGAGCCGGACCTCCACCCCATCCACCACCTTCGGGATGAACTGAGAACTGTGTTTTTCCCGAACAAAGTCCTCATCTTTTGATGACTCCAACAAAAACAGTCCGACAATCACAGTGAAATGTAAAGACACTGTTGCTGTCATGTATTGCAGGACCTGCATGAGTGCAGATGTCCTGGGAACCTGAAGTTGGTTGGAAAAACGATTGGCTGTAAGGCTGCATTCAGACACGCAGTAACCCCGACTGAAAAAAATGCTTAAATAATTTGAGTAGATCCAGATTTGTCAAGCCCCCATACAGAGGTTGTGCTGAAAAGGAGCTCGTTATTATGGCGTCAGGGCCCAGATAGCATGAAAGGTAAAGACTCCCCTTTCATCAACGCTGCCCAGCCGACAGACTGACAGTCTAAAGTAGCAGCTTTATTATTCACTGAAAAATACAACAAACTGGACACAAGCAAAGCCCTGAACATGAGATGGCATCAAAACAGGACGAGCAGCATGACAGAGTGTCAGTCCAAAGTAGCACTTTTATTTTTCTGTTCAAAGCTTCAGGGGGAGAAATGGCAAAACAAACTAAGGAAACTACACACCAAACCCACAACATAACAGAAATAAAATAACTGCTGAAACAACTCCCTGGAGCACTACAGGAAAAATCAAATAACCCAATGAAAAAACCAGCATGTCATGTTGTTTACATATATTTAACATGACCTCAAATGCAGCCTCAGCTCAGCAGTGTGCCAAAAATGTACCTTTTCTCTTTGAATTGTTATTTTAATTATTTTCCATTACATTTTCAAAATTGTTTGCATTTTGTACTTTAATATAAGCCTGTTGAAAATGTGTTAATTTGATTCATTTCCTATTTTGTAGTTTATGCAGATCTAATCCTAGTGAGCTAGACAGCAGTATAGCACGGTTTGATAGGTTTTAATTTATTTGCAGTCACATTTTCTGCATTTTGATTATTTTTTAATTTGATTAGTTTGAAATGAAATTTGTCTCTTAGTATTTTATGTAGAGCATTATCAGCATAAACAGACTGACTTGAAACTAAAAACTTTAGTGCCAGACTGTATTGCTTTTGATTTCTTATTTTCTTGCTATCCAAGCAAATGCTCTTGAATGTCTGATCCTGAGAGGGTTTTAATCTTTGAGCACAAGCACTTTAGTGTTTAAATCTATACATTAATTTGGTAAGAGTTACAGTAGAATACAGCCAGGTTTAGGTGTATTGTATGTACTTCAGCAATAAAAAAGTATTCTCTCTTTTTGTCTCCGTCTTTCAGACAGGGAACAGGATTTCTTTCTGCTGTTCTGGTGGATGCTGAACAGGTCTGCAGATCTCACCGAGCCACAGACCCATCATCTTTTTTTGTGCCGACACCAAAGCAATGTAGGCATTTCACGGTACAGTGCCCGTGTCTGGAGACGCTCAACCTAAAACCCAAACTTCTGGCCGGTGAACTGCTGTTTGTTCCTCTGGGACTTTCCAGAGACTCTTCTACTTTTTTTTTAAAGAAAGAAAGAAATATGGACAGAAATATTCAACAGAATGTTTTACTCCTTTGTTGTCTGCAACAAAACCATTTGAAATACTACTTGCACCCTTGATAACAAATAGAATTTGAATACTGATGTATGGGAAAGGAATCAGGTGTTCTGAAAGTAAATTGTATCTGAGCCGATTCCCTATTGTATGTTGTGACTGATTAATTTCATCTGATGGAAGCACATCAGGAGGTCTGTTGGTTCAGGAAAATGTTTGAGAGATAAGGTGACTTTTGCAATTGCTACCAGAGTTCTGTCTTTATAAGTTAAGTTAAGTTTTTATGGAAAACAAACCTGAACTAATTGTCCTTGTCGGTCTTTAGTGTTGTAGTTTTAATCTAGTTCTATACGATAACTGAAGACATGTGGTCTAGTTTTAATGTCTTTTTCACCAGAGCAGGCTGATCATTCAGAAGCTGGCTTGACTCACTTGTTGACGAGTTAAAATTACCAATTAATGCAATAATATTCCTTCAGTTAACATCGAGAATTTAGATAACTGACGGCCTGCTTTATTCCTCCATTCATGCAGAAAGCAACACAAACAGGCAACAGGAAGTAAATTTGACATAACACAGCTGTGAACTCTGTGTTGATGCTTCTTGACCAATTTCAGAGTTTAGTCCATAAGTCTGTTGAATGTAAAGTGGGTGATCTGTTGTAGCTATTTCATTTGTCCGTTTGTTCGTCATCATTGGGTTATTTCTTGCAAAATGTAATATTTCATAATGTTTTTAATTTCAAAAGGTTGCTTTTTGGTCATGAATGTTCGATGAAAAGCAACAGTGATAATATGTAAGCCACTCCCAAAACAAAGCGATGCACATCACTCTTATTTAAAGAGGTTTGTGGGATAATATAACGGAGGGCAGGGCGCCGTTTTGTCTCAGATAGGTGGAGGTTCCCCTACATTTAATACGACACATAAAACGTCACATGCTGATTGGACCAGACCAGAGTCAAGGGCTTGTGCTGAACAAAAAGCAAACATGGATACTTTACTTTTTTTTTTTTAAATAATTTTATTCACCCTTAGAGTGAAGAGATATTCCAGATGACCTTTGCTCACTCTGGATGGCAGCAAACACCTAAAATATAAAATGTAAGTAGGGTTTATGAGCAGAGGGGACAGCTGTTCTCTTATTTATTGCAACTAATCAGATATGCTGTGGGGCAGTCAGAGGAAGCTAATAGCTTTGTTCTTTGAAACTCCCACATGCTATCATTGTGTGCCATTTATTTTCCCCACATAATGATGTTTATCATTTGCATCACACTTCTGTTTTCAGATTTTACCTGATAATGTGGCAATGAGGGCAGCAGCTGACGGGCTCTAATGCATGGATTTAAATCTGTTCAGTTCACTTGTACCTGATTATTCAGGTGCAACACGTTCTGATCCCAGGGCGTCGGTATTTAACACTTGAGGTACCCCTCAGCTTTAGGAAAAGGTGGTTTGGGTTGAGACGACTACATTATGTGACATAATGCTATGTAACAAAACTTTGAATAACGTTGTTTCAGACAGCAGATGGATTATATTGTGGTGGATGAATGTGTCAAATAAAAAAATTTAAAAAAAAGGACTTCACCCAGGAGAATGGGGCATGTGAAGCCAAAAGTGTAACGACCCGGCTCAATAAAGGGAGGCAGCAACACGTAATTGGGATTGGAAATGAGGTGGAATGCGACAGCTGGAAGATTCTGGTTCAAGTCAGGTGTTTAATTAACCGGGAGAGTGCGCTTACACAAGGAAATACAACGGAAAGAGCCTATTCAGGTGCTGACAAATGACCAATACACAAAAAGTGAACAAAAGAGTCTTGTCCAAAGATAGTACTTAGCTTTAGGCTCACAAATACACTAAAGAACAAAGCAGTTACTCTGCAACTTAGGTCTCAAACTAAAGAGCGTCCAACTGTTGGTGCATTATATCTCAACTAGGTGATTTACAAAAAGGTACCCAAAACCGGCTGTAACGAATGTCAAAAAAGTGATTATTGAAGAGGCATTTTTTCATTAAAATACTCAGAACCTTTTCTCCAAGGGGATGTTTTACTTTTATTTATTATGTGGTTGGGAACTGGGCCTCAGTCACCTTTCCCCTGAGGCCTGTGGAATCAGTACCACCACAACATGGTAAAATAATACTGCAAAGAAAGCTCTCCTGTACGCAGGAAACAAACTGAGCAGACTATATTAATGACGTGGTCACTGCAACCCACACACAGCTTTATGAGAGGCCAGAGACTGACAGTATCTGTACGTGCTTTGCTCAAGGTAAGGAGGTACTCTACCCGCACATTTATTTAAATTTAAATGGGGATGTGGGCATTGAACCGGTAACCGTACAGCCATAAGCCCAAGAGAAGAATACCAAATCAGCACCAGCAAGTAGGACCCTGCCAGACCCAATGAAATGCCACTTCAGCGTTATAATCCATTTACATTTTGTCTGAGTAAACATGCATTTATTTTCACATCATTCATATTTTTTTCATAGTTTAAGTTATTAGGAGTGTGAGTTTCATAGTGTGTGTGTCTGTAGATTAAAATAAAAAAGTATTACTGTGAAAGCCAACTAATCCACCTTCTCTTATGAAATCACAATGAACCTGTTGTCTTTTCCAGCTTTTCAAATTTCCTGATCTATTCTGTAAAGTAAACTCCTTCCTGTTTTAATGCTGACTCATTAACTAAATTGCAGGCATCACAAAGAGTAATTTGATACAAATTTAACATCATATTCAGTGCATACAACCCTGCAGCAAATAATATGCATCTTCATACTGGAAGACTTAATTGCATTTCTGGCGGCGCAACACTGAGCTCTAATTGGACATCTCATCTCTGCAGCTAAACGCATTTGTCTGTTTCTGAATGATATGACGGCAAATGATGCGTTCAGTTGAATGGACAGAAAAACCTGTGGGCACGCCGTAAAGGAGGAGGCGGATCATTAAATGAGGGAAGTGAATGACATCTAATTATCCACTGTTGAAATAATATGCTAATATCCCGATGGAGATGTGAATGGATGATCAAAATGCTTGTGTTTGATGTGGGGGTGCAGTACAACGTGAATCAGTCAAACCATCCATGCGTCTGTCCATTAACCATCCACCAAATGACTCACAAAAGCGCCCTTGTCCACATGTTCATCCACACGTTTCACCAACCATCCAGCGGGTCAGATATTACCTGTGGCTCGGGATGAAAACCGCCCTTTAAAGTTCACAAAACCCGCCTGACGTGAAAAACAAAAATACGCTCCTAATAATTAGCTGTGTCACCTCGTTCACATTTAATTTAGTCAAATATAAGGGGATAAACGAGGGGGCTGCACACGGTGATGCTTTTACAGAGTGGGTGAGGAAAAATGAGAGCATTGCTGGAGCAGAAACGAAGCAGAAAACATTTTAGTCCAAGGGTGTTCAGATGGATTAACAGAACAACAATGCTGACTGTTAATATTTTTTAGGCACAGTGTGCAAGATGCCTGAAGACGTAATCTATCGATTTCACAGAGATGGGTTTGAAACCTGTGCAAGTTATATTTATCTTTGTCATAGAGGCAACAAAAGCTCTCAGGGATTGATTCATTAAAGTACTTTTATTGATCTCATGCTGTCTGTTTTAATATTTGTTTGTAATGAAGACTTGAGAACACGCATCATCTTCATAAGCCCAGAAATGTTCACACATACTCAGAATATGAAGTCTTTCATTCTCCGTTTTGTCCTTTTACCTTCATGTGAATCATGTCATAAATGCAGTGATTGTTGGGACAGTTGGGTAATTAGTGAGTGTTTGGAGATGGTCTACTCTACTCTACTTTACTACTCTACTGTCCTTGGGGCCACATGTCCTATAGGTTATACTGAAAATGACAAGAAAGCCACAATTCACAGCGACTAAACCGACTGTGTCAGTCGACCTCGTCAGCAAACAAAAAGAAATTTGTTTTCTCAGTAAAAAATGGTTGGAAGAGGAGTACGGCTGAGGTAAGGGCTAGATGGCGCGACTATGCTAGCATCATGTAACGCAAAGCAGCAGCACGGAGGAAGGAGCAAGAGAGGACTGGTGGTGGGAGCACCTTGCCATCCCGGTCATTAACATCTGTGGCTTGCAAACTTCCTGGACATCAGTACCCCACACCCCAATCCCAACACCACTTGGCCCTCTACCTCATCCATCCACCCCCCCCTCCATCCATTCCTCCCTCCACAGGCCACTGCAACACCGAGCCTCCTCCAGCATGGCCATCAGTTCTCCAGTGTTAGGGCGTCACCCCACTTCCAGACCCACCAGCGCAGAACCATCCACTGCCAGTGCAATGCAGAGCTCCTCAGGTCTGAGGGGCATCAGGGAGGAACGGGCAGCCTTCAGGCAGCAGATTGAAAAGCACCGCCAGGAGACAATGGCCTGCAGGGTAGATAATCTGGCCTTGCTGGCCCAACAGCTCAGCAGGCCTAGTGTCATAATGTACCTCCCCGCCTCTGAAAGTCAGTTATTAGTGAGATGGTGTACGTGAATACATTCATAGGCACCATGTTTAACCTCCTTGAAATCCTTTCGCAATCACCCGAAAGTATCGCCTCACTCGGCCGAAGATAGAAGAGTTGGTTAATTTTGTCCACCCTCATCTGGTGAGGGTCACTAGTAACTTGGCATTGACCCCAACTGTGCTTCAGGCTGCACTGCGATTTTATGCCTGAGTTTTTTTTGACCTGAAGGTGTTTTACCTATTGTTTTTTTTCCCCCCATTGTCATTTGTGTTTTATAACAGTCCTCCTGACTGTTTCCTCCACTGCCGTCAGTGACTTCATGCAGAGACTAGTCATGTGCAACCAGAGAATCGGCCTATTAAAGGTCATAAATGGCTTACACTCAGGTGAACACTGCCTTCAACACACACACACACACACACACACACACCCCCAGTTAGGACACTCTTTCACTTCAGGAGGTGTGAGATTATAATGATGAAGGCTGGAGGTGAGAAGCTGCAGAGGAAGAAAAGTGCTGCTATTCAGTCACTTGGATGGTTGCTCCCCTCTTCTCTTTCATTCCTCCTAAAGCAGAAAAGGAGGGATGACGGTAATGACGAGAGGAAAGAAGACAGTGTGTGCAAATTGTCATCCCAGCCAAAGATCACAGCAGGTGATTTCACTTATTAGATGCTTTTTGTGTTCCTCCCTCTGGGTGCTAATCAGTGAAATCACCTGCTATTGTCTGTGGCTCGGTAACAGCCTCCATAAATGTATGCACAGGCTTGTGATGGAGCCTCTGTGGCCTTTTCCTTTCTTCATTCTCATACTATCACACAGCAGGGAGTTATGTGGCCAGTTTTCATGACCCGTTTCCAGTTTAAAATTTGTGTTGAATAAAACTAGACAAAACCATGAATTTAACTGCGGCACACCAAAGACTGCTACAGCTAAATCCATCCACACTGCTAAGTGACACATGGTTTTAGAGGCTTTGAAGTAGTGAACACTCGCAGGGCAACTTGCTGAACAACTGTCGCTAACGACTAACACACTGGCATGCTGGGAAACACACTGGCAGTAGACAGTCACATCTGCTGTATGTTCTGTTTTCTCTGTACTGGCATTGTAAATAATTTGTACATTTTTCCAATCAATACATTTATAGTCAAATTAAAACACCAAGCTAAATCAAGCTAGTTAAGCACAATAAGTGTGCACAGTTTATTCAAAAGAATTAACTTGCATGTGCAACAGTTTTCAATCTGGCAGAGGAGCTTCAGTAAAACGGGATGGCGACACAGTAAGCTATGATAGCTCAAAGCTAGGCACCATCCTGCAAAGTTTAACTCTGATTCAGCAAATACATCAAAAAAAGGTATTTGATTTTGTTTAAACGCTGGTGTGATTTGAAGTTTTGGGTGATAAAAAAAAAAATAAAAAAATATCACATTGTTCACACGAGCAGAAGAGTTTGCTGAGCAGGAAAGTGTATGACCATTCTGGTGAGGATAGTTTCAAACTCTTTAACAAGCAGCTTCCTCTATATTGTTTAGGCACACACTCGGGGATGGCTGTGGGAAGGATAACTGGCTTCGGGGGGGATGTCAAAAGTAACATAGCCAGCGTGAACAAGGGTCCTACAAATGCAGTTCCGGTCCTAGGATTGCGGTCCTGAAACTGCAGCCTCTGGTACTGCAGCTACATACTACTCCCCGTCTTGTGGGTGTGTGCCCCCCTCCAGCCAGCGACGTCACTAATAAATAAAGAGGGAGGCCCGTTCCTGCAGATCAGTTATAAAAGTGGTGGAACTCCGGTGCCCCCTTTCCTCTGGGGCACAAGCGTTCTGTGGAAGTGCTGGTTTTTTTTTTTGTTTTTTTACCCACCAAACAGCTTCACCAAAAGGAACGTCAGGTTCACATTCAGTTAAATCTCATTTTGTAGCTTTTCCGTCAGAATTTGCCTCCTTTTCTTCATGCAGTCAGGACGTATTAATATTAATGAGGGGCGTTTAACTGACTATTTATGGGCAACCATGGGCGTTTGAAGGGTCGGACATTGAGCTCCCTCACATGCACCACATTTCAAGTAGATTGTGGTTTAGAAAGGTAACTTGCTTACAGATGTGCGTACGCACGGTTTTAAAAGTCTGAATTTTTTGGCGTACGCCATTTTGCTTTTAGGCGCACGTACGCTTTTAGTGAGGAATCTAGGCACAGTTTTATAAATGAGACCCCTGAGCTCTTCGAACCATCAAAGTTTACTGCAGATTTTAGCCGAAAAGGCTTTATTAATCAAAGAAATGGACTGTCAGCAGGTAAAAGACGTCAGTCTCACCTGAGCAGAGTGCATGTGTGAGAGGAAGACAGTTCATGTAAATCCTCACATTTTGACCACTCTGGCCAGAAAAATAAGATCTACCTGTCGCCTTCACACACTCTTCAACTCACTCTGTTTTATTGACATTGATTTAAAACCTGTGTTGTCAAAGCAATATCTGTTCAGGTGTACAGCAACACATCTCTGACGCAGGAAGCAGGTGTGTTGGTCAAATTGTTCTATAAAAAGGGCAGAAATATCAGTTTATTTAATATACGCACAGAGGCTATTACGTTACAATCTTTATTTCATCTGGTTACAGATCTGTCAGCAGGTGATTGTGTCCCTTTTTAGTTCAGGCTGGACAATGTTATAAAGTTAGGGTAACATAATATAACTCAATCTGCATGACAAAACCTGCTGCAAATACACAATAGGTATTAATTTACAACAAGAAGTTTTTTAAAATGCTTATAATTAGATTCCTAACTGATTCACACTTATTTGTTAACATTGCTGTCTTTGTGATAACGTCAGCTTAGCAGGCTTAATAAGCGTTATGGCTTTGTGGGTAGAACAAATGCAGCTAATTATCGCTCTTTACACAAGATTAAATTAGACAAACTGAAAAGTTGCTAAGCCTGGCCTCACATACTGCATACTACTATGAAATGCGGAATTGTATTACATACTGCATAATCAATATGTTTATAAGTCTTTAAATAAAGGAAGCCTTAAATAAGTACAAATGAATCACTAAGAATCTGTTTTGTCATGCTGCTGTTTCCACACAATTCATCCATCTTTTGATTTTCCACTGCAGCACTAAAAGAAATCCATATGCGACACATTCACCATGTATAGAGACACTGTCTGAAATAATTTTTTCCTGCCTTGTAAGTGGTTGATAAGTGCCAACAATTTACCAGCAGTTGACAGGTGCTAATTTCAGAGCCTGAATACTGAGGTCATAATGTTAGATCAACTCTTACAGTATACAATCTTGACCATCTGTCTGCTGTGATTAAAATAAATGAAACACCCAGATACATGAACATAGACAAATTGAAGGGTACAATAATATCTATAAAATGGCTGACCACAGATCTGATCATAAACACTGACTCCCACATGCTGCTGCTGAAAAAGAGGATCTTCACTTGCAGACGCTTAATGCTCTGCTGTGGTCTGCGAGTTGTTGTGAAGGAGAGGTCTAAAATAGAGGTGGAACGACTCTAAAAAGGGTCTCCACGGCCTGTACATTGCCTGAGAGCCAAAACCCAGGGCAGAAAAAGAAACAGCCTCACTCGTTGCTGCCTGTAATAAATGAAGGCTGCTGTATCAACACTGATCAGCTCCTCTCATTGTTTTTGGAAGGTGAACAGTCAGGACAGTTCAGAGGGGGATTAAACTCAAACTGTTCAGGAGAGAGAAAATAGGAATTTAAAAAAAAATTTGGTTAAAAGTGAATATATCTAGTATGTGAAGAAAAACATTTTGACAACAGCCAGCTGAAGCTGCTCGTCGTCACAAAGTGTTGACAGGCTTCCTCCTCACACCATCCCTCCATCCTGTTCTCTTCTGTCTCTGGCCATCACTTCACCCATCAGTCTGTCAAGAGCCGTTCAATAACGTGTAAACACACGTACACAAATAGATTCACACATGCACATGATGGACACACAACCCCCCCCCCCCCCCCCCATTTATTGGCACAATCATTGTCCATGTCACAGCAGGTACATGACCCATAATGCACTGGGGTTGGAGAGTGTGTTCAGAAATAAAACTCGTCTCACCTCCTCCACACCGTCAGAGAATCATCCACAAGAACTAATAAGAACAAAACTCAAAACACTGTTATGTCACAATTTGTCCAGAGCTTGGTCGTTAAAACGGCCACTAAAATTAGAAATGGCTGAATAATTTGGGACATTTGTCAATCTAAGTTATTTTATCTTCTGATGCAATATAATCATGAAACACAATGGCTGAGCTTCCCTTCAGGCTGCGTACAGATAAACTGCAAAGATTTCTTTTACATTTGAAAATACAGATAAAAGTGAAGGAGCTGTGGTTAATTCTGTTATTGAAGTTGTGAAATTCTATGTACATAAATGTAAATTAGATATTTAACCACAAGATGAGATTCAAGATTGGGTTCACGAGATAGAGACGAGATTTTAACACTTAAGAAATCTTTAAAGCTGAGTTATATGAACCTTTTCTGCTTTTATTTATATAGACAGAAACACAATTCAGGTGCCGATTAACGAGTAACCTAAATAACGGAGTCATTCTGCGCTGCTCTCAGATCTGTTTCTCCTGTAGATCATATTATTTAGTCTTCCCTCCTCTTTGTGTCTTTGTTTGAGGAAGTAACCTCTTTATCAGTGAGGTGAAAAGGTGCCAGTCACTATTTAAAGTATTTATTTTTAATTCTGTTATAAACTCCTGGACTTTAATAGCTCCTGTGGTTCAGCAGATTTTCTGCTCATGTTCAAAACTTTCTGCACATTCTCCTACGTGTTCTGACAGGTCCAGAGAAAAGGCAGAATATCACCAGATTAACATCATCATTTAATGAGAAGTCTACCTGCCCTTTACTCTGCGGTGCATTACGTTATTAATCCGCTGGTAGTAATGTTATCCCCTTCAGACAGGCATGTCGCATGTGAAACCAAAACTAAATGAAACACTTGATCAGGCAGAAATCTTACCACAAATCCAAACATGTTAACTTCAGCAGCTCAAAGTCCCAATCAGAGCAAGGTTGCACCTCAGTTTTTAGATGTTTATGTTGCAAAACTCTACCAGCAACGTTACCACCAGTCACAACTGTCTGGTGCAATTGATTACTATCAGGGCGTACGCCGACGTTGCATCAGCTGGGCGGAGTTGATTCACTCTGAATCTCTCTTTCTGTTATAATTACTTTTGCATTTCACTGCGTGAGAAAATTAATGTGCAGCTTGACAGCATGTGAAAATGTCAGTTGTTGAGTCTCACGAGACAGCTTTTTACCTGACGAGAAATATTGTCATAGCTTAATCTTGCGAGATCTTGTCAAACCCCTATTAAACTTTATTGATCCGCAAGTGGAAATTTGTTCTCTGCATTAAACCCATCCTAATTAGGAGCCGTGGGCAGCCACTGAGCAGTCAAATGTAAATTTGAGAGACCAGCAGCCAGTTTCTCTTCCAATTAAAAAGGGGCAGTCCAGCAATTTAGTATTGCTTTTTCATAAAGTTGGGAGACAGTTTAATGATCCGATCCATTAGGTTGCATTCATGAGTTAGCGTAAATATTAACTTCCAAATAGTGACTGTCACAGCTCCACCAGACTCCCTTTCTTTCCAGTGGAGATGCAGAGAGCTGCTTCTCATCCTACAGTCGCCGCTCCCTCACTCCTGTTGCATTTTTTAAATATGCTATGAGGAGAAGTTCTTGCTGAATAGGAGGGGTGTAGTTACCCATTAAAATTTCAAAATCCAACTGTAAATGTGGAAGAAGGGAAATGTTCATCCTTGATGCGGACTGTGATGAATTGCTGTAACACTTTTCCATGGACACATTACTGCCCAACACTGCTGACTAATTCACTTCCTGCATTTAAGGTATTAACCAAGGACAGCTGAATGGTTTTGTCATTGTCTGAAGGTGCAATTAATCAGAAACCTGAACAGGCTGTAAAACCTGTGAAGACCAGTTTTATCTACTGACACAGTGAATGTTCTTTGTTACGTAGAGAAACAAATGAACAAAATGATCGCAGCTGCTCTGACAGAAGCTGGAAAGGGAGTTGTGCAGAATAAGAGGTTGTCATTTAGACCTGGTATGTTGTTTTCCTTTGGGAAACAAGTGAAAGGGGAAAAACAAAGTTCTTCTCGCTTCTTTAGAGGTCTCTAGACACTGTACCCAAAATGCAATAACACCAGGCTACTGAAGAAGCAGCTCTATGGCACACATGCTGTAGAGCTGCTTAACAGTGTGACAGACAACTTTAAACGGTTGCTCCGGGGCCTCTCTGCTAGGGACAAGAGCAGGCCTACTCTGCAGAAACAGGGGACCAGCAACACGGCAAGGTTCAATGTGTTGCGGCAGGACCTGCCATTCATAATGAGCCTTTTGGACAAAGCTGTGGAAGAGGCAAACTCCTGCCATTTTTTGCAAGTGATGCTGACACTAAACCAGTTTGGCCAAAAAGACCCCGATCCACTGGAACTAACAGACATTGTGGATGTGACAGATGTTAAGGCAGTGACAGTCCACCTTGCCTTGAAGTTTGTGGCAACTGACTACGACCAACACATATTGTTCTCCCGTTATGGCCTGCAGGACCTGGTAGGAGCCAGGGGGAAACTGTTCTCCATCCTTGGGATGCATGAGGCCACAAACTTTCAGACCAATCTGGACCACCTGCCCTTAGATGTAGCTAAGCCTCTTCTGGCAGTGCTCAGCAAAGAGGGGAAGCTGAACTTCCTTCAACCCATATTGTCACTTGCAGATGCCATTCAAACATCCCGTGAGTGGCGCCATAGTGACATGTGGGCTGTCACACCCAAATTCACAAATGGCTATACTCTCCAGGGCATCGACGTACTTGCGCCACATGACGGACCTTAAAGAAAGGCTGGTGGCACAGCTGGGGTGCCGTATAGAGCAGGTCCTTAGGTTTGAGGGGGATGTACCACTGTTTGTTGACCCCGCAGCCCATTTTGACCTTGAAGGTCTGCACACTTTGCTGCGGCAGCGTGCCATGCTGGTCCCCTTAAAGGACACTGCCCTTGGTCAGGGTCTCCTGTCCATCTTGGATGGCGTTTTGGGCTCACTCATTGACACCCTCACCAGTGCCTACAGTTCCAGTGAGGGTAGGTTCGATGAGTAATGGAAGGCTTTCCAGTGTGAGCTAGCCCTTGAGGAAATGTTCTATGGCCACCCTCTGTCATCCGAGGACTTTTTTCTAAGTGCAAGCTTGGGAACAAGTACAGTGATGGACCGAAGTCTGACACACCAGAGAGGTTTCATTGGCCTGGCACCTCACTCGAGTGCTAGCTCAGAGGAAACACCTCCCCCACTTTATCACTGGACCAGGGATGACCTCCAGAAGCTTCGGATTGAGCGCCTCTGGCCTCTGTGCCAGATCTTGGAGGCAGGACCAGCTGTCATTGGTGCGGCGCTAATTCGTGTGCTTCTTGGCGACCTGTACACATCCCGATGTCATCTTTCAGCTCCGACTCTCCACCTGGCAAGCTGGTAGGTGCTATGAGCCTGGAGAGTCTATCCAAGGACCTTGCAACGAAAAACTCATTTCCTGTCCCTAACACCTTTCACCGTGCAGAAGGCAGGAAAGTCTGTTGAGGACTGTCTGTTGCAGGGGTTCATTGCAGAGAAGCTTCACTTCTTCCCAGCCATCAAGTTCAGGGACATTAGGGGTGGAAAGAAGATCTGGTGGAACTTCAAAGACTTTTTACAGGTCCACCTAGGAGCAGAGAAACCTTTCCCAATGTCTGAGATCGCCACCAGAACCCTGCAAGTATGCACAGAGATAGAGAGACGGTCTCTGGCATACTCCCGGTCATTAGAAAAATACCGGGACCATGGAATGCCATGGATGGCGAAAACACTGCAGCGGCTGCCACCAACACTGAAAGGGAACTTTCTAGTGACCGTTCTCACCTTCATCAGCTCAGTTGGCATGCTCCAGAATAATGATTTTGTAGATTATAACCACCTAAAGGACCTCCTTCAGGATATTAGCTAGCAAGGCATGGCCCAGGACAAACTACAAAAGCTCCAGATCTTAGGTAGGTTCACCATACAGAAGGTCTATAGGCCCATCATCTGGAAGCTGCATCACAACATTCCCGTCAGGCTACAGCAGGAAACCCCACGCTTACTAAGCCTCAGACCACCAACCAAGCAGGAAGAGGGAGAGGTCCTCCAGCCTGAGGAGGACGTCCAGGCTGTCGAGGATCAAAATGACATCAGACCTCCTGTCAAGTCTCAGGCAATGTGCCTGCCTGCCAATTCCTCCAAATTGTGGACAGAGGATGAGTGTGCTATGGCCTGGACAAATGTACAACATCAAGGCAGGCGTACACAGCATATGTCAAACGGTGCATGGAACTCAAAGAGCCATCAAGGACCTTTTAATGCCTTCAGACAAAAAAGGAAGGCACTACAAAAGAAATAAACACAACGTCTGTTGCATGTCGAAGGACACACAAGTAGGTGCTCGAATTTGGCTCCATGGGCCGTCTACCAGCACCCAAACAGACCATGGGGTGCAAGCACTGTGGGAACACAAACTCCAGCCCTTCCCCTTCTTAAGTGCCACCCCAATGCCCCAGACACAAATGCTTGTCCCTTCCATCACCACCAGACCCTCAGCCTGGGGAAGCATTCTCAACCGCTAGGTTAAGTTTCCTTTTGTGTGATTGGGACCAGGAACTACAGCTCTGTCTTCCTACCTCCAGCTGAACCTGATGTTGCATGTCAGCTCTAAAAGCCAACAGTTTTGTTTTATATGTGTTAAATACTTTGTATACACATCACTTGTTTAAAAAAACTATTTTTTTAATATTTGTTTTTTGAAGATATCAATCCTTTGTAAATGTCCTGTCTCAAGGTAATAGCATTTGTATTATTTAACTGTCTGGAAATGGCAATATAATATTGAATTTGCCCCACCTGCCCCTAAGACACCCTGTCCATGGGAGAGATAATTTTAGACCTACTGCTCTAACTTCTGTGGTGAAGATTCATACAAACATGAGATTCAGAACTTTGTCCATTGGTGTGACAAACTTCCTCATCCTCAATGTCAGGAACAGAGGAGATGGTATTTGATGTGCGGATCGATACTAAAGCATCGATATTTCTGATACGAACGTTTCCTGCTCTGGGATCTATACTCCTAAAAGGATCGATATCTAAACTCAGTCATTTGAAGTGAGTGTGTGTTTTATCATAAGTGTCTTACTGTCACCAGAATGGTCTAATTATACTCCGATAGGAACTACTTCTCCTTCCACCTGTCAAAGTCATGCTTGCGCTGCGGCTCTGTGACGGAGCTTCTTTCAAGTGAGCCGCTGCAGCCCTTTACATTCCCCCCCCCATTGATTACTGACTCTGGCTGTAAAGAGTCACGTCTGGCTGCATTTTAGCTGTGAAGGTAATGATTCTCTGTGTGAAATACTTTGGCAAAACAGCAAACTTCGCTAAACTTCTGAGATTAGGTCAAAATAGTATGTTATGAAGCGGTAGGTCTGAGCAGGATATTTTTATTATTACAGAATATGACAGTAGTTTGATGTCTTGTCATTATGCAGCTATTATTTGGAATTGGCTAAAGCCTACTCCTTCTTTCCCTCTTAAATACAGAAACGGGATGGGGGAGGTCACATTAAACTAGAAATAATATGTAAAAAAGTAATGTTGTAATTCAATGTTTAATATATCCACACCACATGCATGTCTGCATGCGCAAAAGGACCCATGTCTTTCAGTACATGACAATCACGCCACCTTACTTAACCAGGTATTTCAATTAAAGAGGCATGATCAATAAGCCTGTGACCCTGTACACAGGATAAGCGGTTGACGATGGATGGATGGATGATCAATAAGCCTATATCATTATTACAGTATGTGTCAGCCATGTTAGAGGTGGTATTATGCTTGTCCCCTCTTCTTTAATCAACTTCTATACCTTTTATTGTGGCTGTTTTCAATGACAAAGTCCAAGGCCACTATTCTGCAAGAAGTTCATCGCAGCCTGACATGTGTCCACCCATGTGTGTCCCAATATACACACTCCAAGAGTCAAGAAAAGGTTTGAGTTTACCTTTTTAATTCAGAGTATACAAAAGGCTTGGTCCATTACCAGGCCAATGCAGTCCACCAAAAAGTTACTCACACATTTTGCAGAACATGGTCAAACACTCTTGCAGATCTCTCCTAAACTCTCCCATATTACTTTTTTCCTACTGACCATATGCAGCACAATTACTCACCCACCCATCAGTTACAAAAAAACGTCTGCATGACCCATGAACATATAGCATGTGATTAACAATTTAGCAAATCACCATATATGCCAAAATGGCTCTTACACCTTTTTTGTGCATGTTGTGCAACAGGTTTGCAAAGGGAAAAAGCACAAAGTCCAGCCCAAAGGGAGTTCCCCTTCGAGGGAACTCGACACTGTGTCGGTTACAACACTATGGGAACGCCACTAGGCGTAGCAGGTCTGAACGTGAATGAAATCACTCCAATCCTATTGGTTTGTTGCTAGAACGGTAAGGTGTGACGGAATAACCGGAGGAGTATAAAGCACACCTGTACACACATTAGCTTTTTTTCTATTCAGCAGGCGCTCGGTATGTTGTTTGAAGAAAGCTCCAGTCCTACAAGCAGTGTGTCTTACCTGAAGAAGAAGTCTACCAGCATGTCCGGCAACAGAAGGTGTGTTTTTTCTTGCCCTCGGTACATCACGGATGGAGATTCTCATGAGATGTGTCTCATGTTTGGGGATGGAGCACGCCCGGGAAGCTCTCAAGGGGGCTGCCTGCGGCCATTGCGAAGCCCTTTCCATGCGGGTACTGATGTCCCGCATGGCTCTCTTTTCCGAGGATGGCCGGATGTGTTCTCCCCGTGGAGTGGGCCCTGCGGCCGCTGAGGCAGCCCAGTGGCTTCACTCATGGGGTTCACAGCGTGATCTGTTGGAGGATTTCGGGACGGCTGAGGCTTTTTCCTGACCTTCATCCGCTGGCTCCGACGCTTCCTTTCCTCGTTCGGGAGCCTGTTTCTCGGCTTCTCCCGCTCGCGGTTTGGATCCGGAGACGCACACTGCAGCAATCCGACTCCGAGGAGGTGGACGTGCTCAGCATAGTGGACGATGACTTCCGGGTGTCGGGGCGGCGTCATCAGGCGGGGCCCAACTATGAAGAGCTACTGGAGGTGGTGACTAGAACCGTGGCTAAGCTCAACATCAACTGGCCACAGGAGGAGCAGACACCACAGGCTAGTGGTAAGCTTGATGAAAGGTTTCTCAAGCACCACGCGCCACCTCCACGCCGGTCTCTGCCATTCTTTCCTGTACATGATGAACTGAGTAAATCATGGGGCAGACCCTTCTCTACATGGTTTTCCACACCCCGATCACTGAACTACAGTAATGTGATGGGGGTTAGGGACCATGGTTATGGGAGGATGCGCTTGCAAGCTCTCTCCCCTCGTCTTGCGTCTGCCCTGGAGAAGCCAGCATTACCCTCCAAGACATGTCGCACCACATCTACATTCGTGGGGAAGGCGTACATGGTAGCGGGCCAGGCAGGTGCGAGCTTGCACACCATGGCGGTGCTTCAAGCCTACCTGCTACAGGAGATGGTTCAGAGGGGGGGGTCCCTCTGAGGAAGATCTGGCGGAGCTTTGCAGAACCACGGACCTGTCTCTCCGGGCCACTAAAGAAACAGCCCGCTCCATTGGCCTGTCCATGTTGGTTCTGGTGGCCACAGAGCGTCACCTATGGCTCAACATCGCGGGCATATCTGAGAAGGATAAGAGCTTCCTCCTCGATGCACCAGTGAGCACGGTGGGCCTCTTCGGTGATGCGGTGGACTCTGTGGTGGATCGGTTCCAGCACGTTAAGACGCAGGGTGAAGCGTTCCGCCAGTACCTCCCTCGCCGGTCTGGACCCAAGGCAGCCAGGTGTAGGTCCCTTCCCTCTACGAGCTCCTACCGAGGGGAGAGGAAGCAGAGTGTCGCTTCTCGGGGCCCCCCCCGAGGAGCTGGGGCAGCGAGGTGGCGCTCTCAACCTCAACCTTCTGAGAGACGCAATCTGAGGACCGTCATCCAGTCCCGACAGAGCTCAGGGAAGAGGTCCTCCCCGGAGGCCGACCGAGGTCCCGTTTACACGTTCGGGACGCACCTGCCATCGAGTCCCGAGGGGCTGGTTCTGTTGGCAGACTTTGCAGGGGCTTGGCGGAGCGTGAGGAAAGGGGCCGTGGAACGTGTCTTCCCCCCAGACAGACGCCGGGTTCTACAGCCGGTACTTCATAGTCCCCAAGAAGGACGGAGGGCTGCGCCGTATTTTGGATCTGCGGGTTCTAAACCGGTCTCTGAGGAGATTCAGGTTCAAGATGCTCACCATCCCCGCCATCGTGACGCACATCCAATCCGAGGATTGGTTCGTCACGATAGATCTAAAGGACGCCTATTTCCATGTCTCCATCCGTCCTTCTCACAGGAAGTTCCTGAGGTTTGCCTTCGGGGGTGTGGCTTACCAGTATCGTATGTATGGATGCAGCACTGGCTCCAGGGCATCCGGATTTTCAACTACATCGACGACTGGCTCATCCTAGCCCAGTCTCGAGAGTTGGCGGTTCGGCATCAAGATGTTGTTCTGGCTCGTGTGCTGGTGCCCACCCAACAGACTACGTTCAACGACGCAGGCACAATTGTCTCCAGCACGTGTCGACACCATATTGGCTGCCGTGAAAGGGGTGAAGTTAGGCCACGCCATCACTATAAAACACCTTCAATGAGTGTTGGGTCCTGGCGGCTGTGTCCAGCGTAATACCATCTGGACTGCTGCACATGAGACCCCTGCAGTGGTGGCTAAGGACCAAGGGTTTTTCCCTGAGGGGAAATCCTTTCAGTCTGATTTGGGTTACACGTGAAGTGTCTTCGTTCCCTATCAGTTTGGAAGGAAACTTTGTTCCTGTCAGAGGGGCCCGAGGGGTCTTTGGGGAAACTTCCCTTGGTTGTACGTTTCCTCCGTGGTGCCCGGAGGATGAGACCTGTGACTCCGTCCAAGGTTCCCACTTGGGATCTGGCGGTGGTTCTTGGGGCGTTGGCTGAGGCTAAGCACTTGACCCTCAAGATGGCCTTTCTCCTTGCTATCACCTCTCTTAGGAGGGTGGGGGATCTCCAAGGGCTTTCGGTTTCCCCGCAAAGCATGGAGTTTGCCCCAGGGAATATTAGGGCCATCCTGCACCCTCGTCCAAGATACATCCCTAAAGTGCCTTCTTGTGCGGCAGGGTCCACAGTGCTGCTGGCATTTCATCCTCCACCTCATGTGACGGCGGAGGACGGGAAACTTCATCTGCTCTGCCCTGTCAGAGCACTGAGTGTTACACTCTGAGGTCCTCCCGTTGGAGGAAGGCTGACCAGCTGCTAATGTGTTTTGGGTCCCCCAGGGCTGGGCTCCCTGCATCCAAACATACTATTAGCAACTGGATTGTTCAGACTATTTCCCTGGCCTATCAGGTGCGCGGTTTGCCTTCACCTGTGGCTGTGAGGGCTCATTCTACCAGAGGCATGGCGGCCTCTCTGCAGGATGTTTGTAGCGGCTGGCTGGGCCACTCCGCACACATTCATTCGGTTTTACAGTCTTGACCCTCCTTTGGCACCTGGCACTCGTGCGCTCCCCTCTTAGTTGTGCCACTTTATTGCACACTGGGGCAGGTGGGGTTTTCGGCACGGTTTAGTGGGCATCTCGTTCCCATAGTGTCTTAACAGACGCAGTTCGAGTTCCCTCGAAGGGGAACGTCTCGGGTTACGTATGTAACCCTGGTTCCCCGAGACACTGCGTCGGCCCGCACCCCTCTCCCCGCCTGAAGCGCCTGCTTCATAGTTTAAGCTAATGATGAGTGTGTACAGGTGTGCTTTATACTCCTCCGGTTATTCCGTCACACCTTACTGTTCTAGCAACAAACCAATAGGATTGGAGTGATTTCATTCACGTTCAGACCTGCTACGCCTAGAGGCGTTCCCATAGTATCGTAACCGACGCAGTGTCGAGTTCCCTCGAAGGGGAACTCCCTTTGGGCTGGACTTTGTGCTTTTTCCCTTTGCAAACCTGTTGCACAACATGCACAAAAAAGGTGTAAGAGCCATTTTGGCATATATGGTGATTTGCTAAATTGTTAATCACATGCTCGTTCCCCTTCTCGGGGAACCAGGGTTACATAGGTAATCCGAGACGTTCCCATCTCCCACAGAAAACGCTGCTCTGAACTGCCTGAAAACAGCTCGTTTGTAGTCCAGCCGCTTCCCTTTCAGCTACTCCGACACGCCCTCAAAAACAGTGGTGGAAAAACAGTGAGCTGCAGCACACAGCTCTCCTCTCCCTACCAAACACTAGGTACCCTCCAGGCAGAGCTCAGTTAAAACTTTATGGATACAGATTAATAACTCACCGCTCTGAAACTCTCGCTCCAGTCCATGTTGCCGACCAGCTCGGCAACATGTACAGCTGAACCCAAGCAGTGTTTACAGGCTTCTCGCTGACCCGCCCTTCTCTGCTTCCGATTGGCTAGTAGTCCTTAACTAGGAACTGAGCATGTGTAACTCCCAACAAAGATCATGTATCACTCCATAGCTAGAACGAAGCCTTCAACACAGGGTGAAAAGAGGAGCTGCAGCAACGTGCAGTATGACAAAAAACATGGTGTTTTTTGAAAATTAAACCATGTAAACCTGTTCTGGGACAACCTATAAATAAGATGTTGAACCTGAAAATGAGCAGAATACCACCATCTTTAAGAAGGAAGCAGATTAGAAAGGGACCAAGTAAATTGAGTTTCTGGATGAGTAATGGAGGAAAAGAGGTATCACGTTAATTTCACAGAAAGATAACTTGAATCATGACATGAAACAATATTTATCATTAGGTACAGGAAGATGCCAAGAAACTCAACATTTACCACAGAGTATTATACAATCAGTGCTCCATAAAAAAACAAAAAAAAAACACCACCAATGAGTGAGTCATTATGAGTTATTATAAATGTGAATAGAGTCCATATCTCAACAACAAAAAAAAAAACCTCATGGACTCCAGCAAGCAAACAGAAAAAATTCAGTTTCAATACAAAAGTTGGAAACGGAAATAGACGAGCTCAGAGATTCTCTGACAACACCGGCCAGTGCTTCTGGCAACTTTGGCAAGCTGCACGCATCTCTGTTTTGTTTGTCTTCCCTTTCTGCCAAAGTGGCAGATGACCCAACGATTTCACACTGCCTGGGTATACACATTGATACCAAGCTGACATGGAGTGGAAAATATCTGTACTATAGAGTTCAACAGCTGCTTCCCTTCCTTTGTAGGGTCTTTGGTGTCAAGGCGCACACACACACCCACACCCCCCCCATGAACATCATGGGAGTCAGGCAGCTTCTAGGCTGTCTTTGAAATTATGTTCTGGGACTTTCTTCAGACTTTACCCACATCCTCAACCCAGAGTACCTGCTTCTTCTCCCAGCGCAGGCTCAACTGCTTTAAGAACACCTTTGTTCTCCGGTCCATCAAAGCCCTAAATTGCAAGATAGCCAGAGGCTAAGGCTGTTTTCAACCTTAACTGATGACTCTGTGCTGGTGAGCGCCTTCTCCCACTGCACATATTATGTACACTACTTTGATGAATACAGGGTCAGGCAGCGTGCAGTTTGTTGGTTGGTCTTTGTATGTTCTGTTTCATATACACTGTGTGTGTCCAGGACAAAATATAAATCTTCTCCTTTCTTCTTGAGCTTCTCCTCCTTTGCTGCAGTACTTCTTACAGTGTTTTATTTTCCTCTCCAACCTCATCTTCTTTGCTTTAACAGATTTTTGTTTCTGTTTCAATGCCGTTTCTCTTCTTTCTACTCTTGCCACTTTCTTCCTCTAAATGCAACTTCTCTTCCACCTTTTCCTCTTTTTAAAAACCTTCCTCCTTCACATTTCCTGTTTATTTTGCTTCGCTTTTCCTCGTCTCCAACTGCCATCATCCCTTGTCCTTTATTTTATTTCTCACCTTCAACCTCTCATTGGCCCCCTTCTCGTCTCAGTTTCGTATGAAGCCTCCTTGTGTTCTCTTTTCCTGTCTTTCTTCATCCTTTCATTCTCCATCTTTCTTTCCCCTTTTTCCACCTTTATTTCTTCTCAATCCCAGTATTTCCTTTCTTTATCATCCGTTTTCTTCCTTATTCTCAGATAGCTTGTTTCATTCAAATGGTTTCCTCTTTCTTACCTCAAACTTAGTTTTTTTCTGTGAGGTTTACTTGTACACATGTTCAATAAATTCTTAAAGCTGCAGTAGGAAACATAGTTCAGATGGCTTCAAAAGCTCTGGAGAAAATCCTTCTTTTCAGTCTGATTGCCACCTGTATAAGAGCTGTACATCAAAGCTCATCATTAGAAAGCAGAAATTACGCCCCTAAAATTGCTTCATAGGGCTGACTTTTATGCTCCGTTAGTGGGTAAGTTTCCATCACAAAATTCACCCAAGAGTAAAAATAATTTCTCAGCACGGAGCTCCGAGGCAAGCGGTGCAAAGTGGTTATGTAGTTACAACCAAGTGCAGAAGCAGGCAACACAGGTATCTGGACCCGGACGCAGACACAAAGCATTAAACACAAAAATGTACAGTCTTACTGTGTGGTGGCTGGCATGTCCAAACTATCCCAGGAACCTCTAAACAACAGCAAAACAATCCAAACAATAAATCTACAGACAAAAGAAAGGAATAATCTGGGCTGAACAGGCAGGTGAGAATCAAAAATCACAATGTACAGGGAGATGTACCAGGAAAGAACATGAACAATACATGCACAAACAAAGCTGGTGATTTAATCAAGACAGAAAGAAAACAAGTTCAAACAAGACACAGGAGGCAGATTATTTCAAAATAATACAAACAAAACTTCAAACCACACCATGACAATTTCTGAGAGTCGTGAGTTTTTCCTCACACCACTTCCTCTGTCTGTCTCTTGGCTACTACTCTTCTTCCTTTTCCTTGTTTCCATCTTACTTGATATTTCCATCTTTTTACACCCCCCCCCCCCCCCCACACACACACACACACACACACACACACACACACACGTCGCTGTCAGTCCTGACTATCTCCTTTATGCTCCAAGCAGCTCGTCTGTTGAAAGCAAGTCACGGTGGGTAAAGTCATTAGACGAGATGGATGTGTTTGGAAGTGGATGAGAGGCCGTCTGTTCCGATGGCTCGAGGGCTCTTGAGCCAAAACACCAGCATGACTCATCTCTGTCTTTATCTCTGCAAAGTTCAGCTGTAAACACGACACAGACAGACACAGAGCCCTGTTAGTGCCTCCTAGAGGAGAAGCTGCTCATTACAGCACACGTGAAGAGAAATTATAGACACAGTCACCAAAGACTGCAGGTCGGAGTGACACAGATCAAATTAGTTTATAACAGTGCATACAGCCCAAGCCACATGGACTCTGCTCTTTTCCAGTTCAGATTTGGGCCACTTTCATGTGTTTCAACTCCAGATACAGGTCGGACTGAAGTGCCACCTCAGTCCGGACAGTGTGATAAGAATTCATGCGACTTTGACGTCACTCTAGAGCGATCGTCGTCACAATTCAGTGCTAGCGGGAACGAAAAAGCGTCACAAAAAGCCATAATTAAAAAATGTGTCTTTCTCCTCATGCTCGTTATCATCTGCTCATGAATTCCCTTTCTTCCACCTTAAATAAACTAAAATAACACTAGATGCAAGCCTCCATGTTTACTTCCATTCAACAGCGTGCTGCGTGGGACATTATACTGGGCAGTAAATCAGAAATGAGCATTAAGGCCAGATACTGACTGGTTTCCGGACCCTCGGACCCCCCCGTGCTCACTAACACAGTTTGACAGATTTGTGAATAAGAAATTGGCCTTTTGAACACTGTATTGTTTTGTATTTGTACGTATATTTAGGGAAGACGTCACCTTTAACCATGATCACGATCAATTCTCAACAAGGTTTTTACTTATTATCCATCCTGGATCTTACCATGTAGTGTTTAAACCTAAACCACAGATCAGAAAACACTAATTTTTGTAACTGTTCACAAAGGCACTGATGTTGACTCATGTTCTGTCTGCCATGGAAATCAATCTGTCCACTTTCAACTGCTTATTGAGGTCTCTGTGGCGGTGGCCACAGGCCAAGTTGGCTACTCCTGATGTTTATCTCCTCAGTCGTGTGCTCCAGCTCAGCTGAGATGTATAATCCCTCTGATGTGTCCTGGGTCTACCCCGGGGCCTCCTCCAAGTAAGATTTCATCCAGAGTACATCCACAAGAAGCATCCTCATCACCTCAAGTGGCTCCAAGCAGCGTTTCTACGACCTCCTGGTTATCTGAGCTCAGCTTTTCCCCAAGGGGAGTCCAGATGCTCTGCCGAGGAAATCCAATTTATAGATATGCAATACATATAACTATGGATGTTCTGGTGAAGTATTTTTGGCCCTGATCCTAATCAGAGTCCTTTAAGTATTGAGTAGCTGCCGATACAGAGTCCTTCAAGTGGAGTCTGATCCGATACGTAACCAGAAAATGAGACACAATAGAACTAAATTGATGTCTGTTCCAGGTGTTAAGTTTACATAGTAAACACAGTGGAAAGCTGGGTGTGTCTGACACACAGAACTAACAAGTGTAGCCACTAAATGTTAGTTATGAAAACTTTTTCCACAAGCAACTAGAACCAAAGACTGACAGTTGTGATTCAGAACTGTTCAGTTATGATAATATAATTTTAAGCCAATCAGTTGATCGGCTGAGGCTGTTAATTATCAACTGAAAGGAGACCTCTCACTCTGTTGGTGTTGTGGGAACGACAAGAGTTCCTTTTCTCACAAATGATCTTTGGCCGAGTGACTGTCAGCTGCGGCTAAAAATGAGAAGCTGCTAACTCAAGGTTTTGTACACTGCTGCTTTTTAGCTTAACACTGCATGGTACAGCTTTGCTCACTTGGTTTTCCACTGCAGATAGTGTCCCTTCAGTGTAGGTGGGATTCTGCCACGACATCTTCAATGCAACACAAAAATGGTTTGTGCAGGGTGTCCCGTATCTTGCAAGTGACAATTCTCTTTAAGTACGAGCTCAGCACGCTTGCGACCTCAACTGAGGCGATACCAAAAAAAAGCACATGTACTATCCACAACGCTTGCCAATGGAAAACAGAGAAACAGAGAACCCTATCAAGCGAGCAGAGTTGTGCCATACTGTGCAGAAATGAGGCATTTGTTAGCCCTAGAATCCATGTATTTTACCAATGCAGGTGTACAAACTCAGTTACCAACGTGTGTGTGTGTGTGTGTGTGTGTGTGTGTGTGTGTGTGTGTGTGTGTGTGTGTGTGTGTGTGTGTGTGTGTGTGTGTGTGTGTGTGTGTGTGAGAATTTGTTAAGACCTGTTAAACAAAAAAAACACAAGACTCATACAAAAAATACATACAGATTTAGTTTCAGTTGTAGGGGAAAGGTTAACTGATAGCTCACAGATTTCATTGAAAAAAAAAAGTACCGACTCCTGCTCCTAACATTGTAAGGCCACAGAGACAGTAAAGTTAAGGTTTATTGTACAATTATTTAAAAAAAAAAAATGCAAAGGAGGGCGGGCAAAATCCACGGTTCCAAGGGGAGTTGTCCTTGAAGAGGTCCAGGCAGGGGTCCTTAGGAGAGGGGTTTCCAGTGAGGGTCCAGAGTCTGTGCTGCAGGAGTGGACCGCAGACAGGACTCCTCAGGTCCAAGAAGGTCTGTACACAGAACAGGGTTTGGGGGGGGGATTAAACAAGTAAGCAACAATAGCGAGCATCTCTGAGCGAGAGACTGTTTAACTGCTGCTGAACAATCAGAAGTTTATATTCAGTCTATTTTTATTAACCTTTTTATTCAAGTGCACGCATTCTTGCCAAACCTCCCAATGTTCACAGGAGACTCCTGTTGGTCATTGTCCTTTCCTGGTTTCCTCCCAGGGTCACGATTCTCCCCATTTCTGACAAATGTTCACAATTTTGTGTCCTTTTCATTGCCTTCGTTAGGGTTTCTGGCACTGTCTACCAGCATGCATGCGATGCACAAGAGACGCACGACCCACTCACGTATGAGTAAAAGAGGCTTGAGAGAGAAAAAAGGCAAGAGACATTTTTTCATTTCTTCAGAAAAGTTACGGAGCATCAGATGGATGTCTGGGTGATGTTATGAAACATGTGTTGACAGTCCACATTAATATTCACCTCAATGAAACTCTTATTAGTCACCTTCATTGATGGGAAGCCATTCAGGAGCAGCACTGCAGTGAATGAGTGATCTCATTTTCTCAATTTATATCAAGTGAAAACTGTTGTAAAGCATACAATTAACCCCCCCCCCCCCAACCCTTCTGTCAGAGTACAAACTGCTGCACTAAAGATGATTGAGCATTAAGAGACAAGACGACGGTGCCACAGATACATGTCTACATAAATAAACTGTGAACTTGTTGCCCACTTAGCAATGACCAAACACAGATTGACAATTTGCAAGCTGGTTAGCACTGTGCTACTTTCTGGTGTGTCTGGAGTGTGATTTATGGTACGTAACATTATTTTGTCACTTATTAAACTCTGTTTATGTGGGCTGCATCTATGTTGAGTGAATCCTGATCCTTTTCTGGGCCAGTTTATTTATACAGCACCTTTTGATACACTGCATCCATTTCAAGAGCTTTACAGATGTGAAAGTACAACTACAAAAAAAAAATAAAAATACATAAATAATTCAAAGACGATATATAAAAGGATTAGATGAATGGAATTGAGAAGTTACATTACTGTGTTAAAAGCCTGGTCAAATAGAAACGTTTTCAGCATAGATGTGTCCATTGTTCATCCTGAATCCAAGTATTCATCTTGTATTTGTCACTTTGTATTGCAAAAAACTCCCTTGAGCATAATATGAAGGGTATTTTTTAATCCACATGTGGTAACCTGTTCCCTTGACCATTTCTAAGAGCAAAAACCTGATTGTGTTTCTCCCCTTTTTTCCAACTGAGTGGCTCGAGTATGGAAACAAAGTACAGCACATGCACTTATTGTTAGACCATAACCAAGGGCAAATGATGAGGCTGCCAGCAGAAACACCGGAGCAGTGAATTAGTTTTTTTTAAGGACAATTTTAGCTCTGCTGAGGCCGGGAGGATCAATTCATAAAATGGGCAGTTGTTGTGACTCAACCACGTCTATGTAACAGCGTTACATCATTGGAGACAGAGACATCGAAAGAAAAAGACGTGTTTGGTCAAACATTCAGGTGGTCTGAATGAAATGATCTGCATCGAGAAGCAAAAGATGAGCGTTGCCCCAGATAAAATATGGGCACAAACGGATTATAAAACAGTACAGCAAAGTGACAAAACGCCAAGAGTGGAAAAACAAGTTAATAAATGCACAAGATCGAGAGGTTAAAACTCAAACGCCATCTGCGTCGACACCAGGCTGAAGAAGCTGAAATCCCTGGTGCTTAAGCAGACAACCCAGAGAAGACGTCTAGATCGAGATTAGCTTCTTTCCTGCCAAATTCAGCCATTTGTGCATATTCGCTTTTGTTGAATGACCATTTTCAGTCATTTTGATTAAAGTGAAAACTTTTGCTTATTTGGTAGGTTTTATTTTACCATCAGAATCTTTGGTGGTACTACAGTGTGTTTTATTGTTCATTTTATTAAAAGCACAGCAGACTCAAGCTGAAGTTTCTTACTAAACAGGAATCATGTATTTGTGGTCGTGCACTGCAGCGGCTGAATCCAAACATAAAAAAGGTTCAGTTCTGTCTGTTAAATCTGAGTTTAGTTCAGACCACCCAAGGCAAGTTCATTCATATAGCACCTTCCAAACACTGCAGCCATTCAAAGTGTGCTTAACAAACCCAAAAGATACAAATACAAAGCTAATTCAAATATACTTTCAAGAAATAGCTAAAATACTTAAGACAAAAGTGAAATGCATTAAACTGAGCTAAAATCTTCAAGTCAAATAAATAGTGATGAATAAGATTTTACATGTTTAAAAAGCCTCAGAACAGGAATGTTAAATCTCTCATTCACGAGAAGCCAGTGATCTCAGACCTGGAGTGATCAAGTCTTAAGGTTAATCTGAATCAGTGATTACACAGATATCGGACTCCAGTTTGGGTCGTCAGTGAGAGGGATTCAAGGTGAGCAAGTCTCTCCTCTTTTGCACCAAAGAACGCTTCAGTTTGTCCACGCTTTGGAAAAGCCGTGTCTATTGTACGCAAAACGGCGATTTTACGTGTATGTGATACGCTGCAGTTAGCAATAGCGGAGCAACACAAAGGAGGCTAACCCTACCTGCTAGCACATCGGCCGTGACCGGGGCGTCACATACACGTACCTGGGGCGTCCAGTATACACGCGAAATTGCCGTTTTGCGTACAATAGACAGCTTTTCCAAAGAGTGTATGTGTGACGCCTGAGCGTGAGAACAGGCTGGCTGACTTCTGCCACACTTCTGCACCCTGTTTTTGTTATGTTGTTGCCTTCAAAATAAATGCATAAGCCGTCTGTCGGAGCTCAAAGATCAAATGAATGACGTTAGATATTATTGGATAAACTGTTTCATAGTAGCCCATTTCAGTTTTGTGCAAGAGAAATTAAAGGCCTGTCCCAAATACAGGCTGGGGCAATTCAGTGATTTTAGCAAATAAATGCCCGGGCTATTAATCAAAGTTTTTAGGTATGTATTTTTCGTGCAGGCATTTTTTTTTAAATGAAGGAGGGAAAACTGTTTCTAAAAATACCTGCGTATGTGTGGACTTGGCCTGAGACATTCTGGCTGTTTGAAGAACAGGGGATTTCAGTAGGAGCGAGATGAGGGGATTGTCAGCAGGTGTGCCGGTGAACCAGGTGGGGGAAGAACCCGCCCACACACATCCATACACCCAAACATCACACCGGAGGTAAACACAGGACACCCAACAGGAGACAGTCTGTGCCAACACTCAAGTGGTGAAAAGATTACAGATGAATGGATGAGTCAATAGAAAATTAATCTGCTAAAACTAAAGTAGTAGTCACAAAATCTACAGTAGCATGATTATGTGCTGTCATCTCTTTTTCAAAACAGAATAAATGCAGGGAGTGTAGTGCACGTTCTGATATGGGCGGCTGTGGCTCAGGAGGTAGAGCGGGTTGGCCGTTAATCGGAAGGTCAGCGGTTCAATCCCTGTCTTGCGTGTCGAAGTGTCCTTGGGCAAGATACTGAACCCCGAATTGCCCCTGGCGGCTGTTCCGCCAGTGTATGAGTGAGTGTGAATGTTAGTTTCCGTTGTAGCACTTAGACTCAGTGTATGAATGTGTATGACTGGTGAATGCAGATGTAGTGTAAAAGCGCTTTGAGTGGTCGAAAAGACTAGAAAGGCGCTATATGCATATGCTGACGGCCTGCTAGCATGTTTATTTTAAACATCACGTCCCTGACTGGTGGACATCTGTTATTTTGCTGCACTTTCCTCCTTTTTAATGTGCTCCCTCTCACCTCCACCTTTTCTCTTTTGTAAAGCAGTTTGAGAATAGTTTCTTGCATGAAAGGTGCTATACAAATATAGAATAATAATTCTCCTGTTCGGTTTATTTTCTCTCCACACTGCTCAGCCACGTGCACTCCACGTACGTTGTGTTGATGTGCATGTCCATGAGGCCAATCACGTGTAATGACAGGCAGCGATCATAATGTCAGGTTAAAAGCTGGCTGATGGTCTGCAGCTCTGAGTGACTGTAGCTGCCCCGTGTTGTTCCCACACACGTACACATTCAAATCATTGTGGGAGCAAAGACCCGCGTGCAGATCCTATTTTGTATTTCTTTTACTTCTTACATAATGGCACAAACAGCCGAACAGTCAAACCGTTTCCAGCGAGCGTACAGTGTTGTCCTCCCACCCCTTCTTACTTGTTTGCTACCATCAGTGGGATTAACTGGAGCAGCTCGAGCGTCAATATGAATTGACTCTGACATCTTGTAAGGTCGTCGCTGCTATCTGGAGACGGGAGAAGTGGTACATGCAAAAGGTCTCTGCGCAGGGCCGGCTCCTCGGGGCATGATGGTGAAACAAAAAAAGCTACAGACAGCCATGCATATACACAGTCACACCACACCCGTGTCCCCACAAGCCATGCATACATTGAAGAGGATAGAAGGAAGTTATACTGGTCACCAGCTTTTAATTCATTCACTAGGGGAACTATTAGTTATAAGCTATACCAGAGCTTGCTTAAGCAAATATCTAGACTCTTCTCCACTGTTGCACCCTTTATTCATGTGCTTGACGAGACTCACACCTGTGAGCTGCTCAGTGTTTGACACAATTTAAAAACATTTAAAATGAAGAGCTTCTTTCTGCTGTGTTTCAGGGGCAACACCAGCGAGCAGGAGAGTTAAACCAAACATACTGAAAAATTCAATAAAAATGTTCCCTTATTGCACCCCCCCCCATCATCATCATCATCATCATCATGTACACTGCTGCCACTGTTAAGGACAAGGGCAGGCAGCAGCGTATCATTTACTCTGCAGAGAAGGTGATTGGCTGCAGTCTTTCCTGCTCGCTTTAGAGTCCTGAAGGGGTACAGGTCCTGAAGTGAGCAGGAAAGACCCTGGACACAGCTTCTTCCCGTCTGCAGCGATAGCCTCATCAACAAGGTAGGATCCCCACTGAATTAACGCAAAGGTCTCTGCACATCTAAGGGGGCCTTCACACCTGAAAGTCCGAACCAAGGTTCATGTTGTGAACAGTGTTTGAGAAATAGGCCTTTTGTGTACATAGAGAGAAAAAACAACAACAACAACAAAAAAACCAAACAGTCTTAGATATTTGGGTTCAGGTCATGATGAATGGGGGCAAAAACAGGAGTTGCGTTTATAATCTTTTCCAGTGTATATTTTATGTACAGAATATCCTCTTCCGTTGCAACACGTCTGCACAACACAAACCACAGTAATGCACATAATATCTGCCACATTGTTCTTTCTCTGCAAAGAGTTTAATTATTTCTCTTATAACTCATTTGTTTTCCATATTTCTACTTTTTATTTGTCAACTGTATGTTTGTCTACGTGTAGCACCTTATCACCAAAGCAAATTCCTCGTATACTTAAAACTACTTGGCAAAAAGCTCCTTCTGATTCAGAACTGACAGCTGATCAGAGGAAAAGGACATCTCATTTCTCATAAACTGGTTTCTTTTATAGATTTCTTCTCTCGATTTCCCCCGCTTTGTTTCCAATTTGACCATCTAACCTCTCTCAATTACCCATCGACGAATACATTCAAAAATCTCTAGTTTTCCATCCTTCACTTTGAGGTAATTTCACTTGGCTGGTTGTGTAAAACCCTTAACACCAAAAAATAAATAAATAAAAAAAGGTCACACAGATTCAAAATGAAAATGACAGGATTTGTGTTTGGCACAATGTAGACGAGCCTTTCTTAAGTGTCTCAGTTGTCTTCAAAGCACACCTCAAAAAGACTACATCACACTTTGGTTTACTAATGTAAAAAATAAAATTTAAAAAGTGCAGGTCAGTGAGCACATCTATCTAACAGACGTCAGAGTATATTTGTTCAGACCAATGTCCGGTTTGCATCCAGAGTGTTTTTGTCCAAGGTCTCATGTGGAGGATGGATTAAAGTCTGCTCTGCCAGACAGAGCCGGGCGGATTAGGAGAGACAGTGTTTCCAAGACTTGTTCTGTGTGAGCGACTACATGCTGCAGTTACTTTTGCTCGTTTTGATTTCACGCCTTATAATACCACCCACTCTCAGCTGCAACAATGTCTTTACTTTCATCAGCTTACACGCGGCGCAGAACAAAAAACTTTGCACTGTGTGCCGTTATGTTCGTTAGGTTTACCGGAGTAAAAAGGAAAAACAAAATCGTTTGAGCTTTTTAATCATTGGATGTTTTTCCTCCTTTTTCATGGGACATGAGCCGTTTAGTCGTCTACTTGGAGGAATAAAAAAAAAAAAAAGTCATTTTATGTAGTTTGGCTGCTGAATATGTTGAAGGCTTCATTATTTTTCTGTTGCTGCCAAATACAGCTGAATGCTACAGTGCGTGTTAGGATCAACACGTCTTGATAAATGAAAGAAAATAGGTCGATTGTTAAGTGTCCCAAAACGTGTGTTCTCTAAAACAAATTGAAGCATTGGAAAGTACAAGTCTAGAGACATACCGGACCTCAATAAGTACTGAACATTGTGAAACAGCAACACCAGTCATCTCTGTTGTCCAATGTTAGTTCTGACCATCCTGAAAAGCTTTTCAAAACATCTGGCCATTGATAGTCACAAGAAGGAAGTGTGGCAGTAGTTTCCACAGGCTTCAGGGGGAAAAGGTGACTGAGGCCCGGTTCTAAACCACATAATAAAATAAAGTATCCCCCCTTGGAGAAACCTAAAATAATTAACAAATGCCTCTTCAACAAAGTTAAAGAAAATAATGATTGGGGAAGGGCGTTTAAATGAAACAAATAAGGGCTTGCAGGCAGTAGGTAATTGTACCATTTATTGTATATTTATTTAAACACCAGGGCTGCTTTAGGCACTATGGGCTCCATTTACACTCTAAACTAAAGGTCCAGAGTACTCCTATTTCTTCCCACAATAGCGTAAAGAGACCGCAAAAGGGGAAAGGACAGCGTTATAGAGGCTAAATTTGTCTTAGGAGTGAATTCTGCACGCATTACACAGGATTCAGAACGCTTTAAGAAAGAGCCACAAGAGTGCAGGTATGCCCCCCTTCTTATGCCTTCCAGAATGGCCGCCGCCACATCCTGATTGGCCCAGAGGGAATCACCCAGCTGCACTTAATCCCTGCTGAGGAGTCAGTGCAAAACTCCCTGTGCAACAGGTGCCCTGAGTGATCCCTAATCAAGAACCAGAGTAGTGGAGATTCGACCAAACCAATGGGGAAATAAATCGAAATAGCAGCAAGTGCTTACAGACCGCTACAGTTCTCTACTGAAAGTATGTCTCTGTCCACCCTACAATGTAAAACTGACAATGAAACTTAAAAAAATAAAACCCTGCCCGGACTTGCAAGTATGTTTATTTTACCGCCATCTCCAAACACCAAACAAATTAATTTGCCATGAGTGCATTACGTTAAAGAATATAGTATTCGGAAGCACCACATTGAGAAACACCAAATTTTCCAGACAACATTTCCCGAGGGATCACGGGAGAGAGAAGCTAAAGTTTGATTGCATCTTTCTATTATCCTGGTGGGGTCAGGTTGCATATGCTTCTCTAAGCCTGAAAAGTAAAGTTAGCATCAAAATCATCGGGACTCAGCAAACAAAACTAAAGGCTTGTGCAGACTACACGACTCTCAGTTGCGGCCGATCGCCGTGCTGTTCAGATGGAAGTCTTGGAGTCGTCGTGGCGTTCACACTAAGTGACTGATTGGAAAGAATGGATTAGCACACGCAGGTAGCAGGGATCGTCTGAGCGTGAGTAAAAAGTGTTTTGCAGTGAAAAAGTAGCTGCCTGCTCTCATTGGCTAATAATTGGCATGCTAGATATCTGGCCGGTGTCTGCGATGTGTCAGGAAACTGTTTGATGCGTCGTTGAGTAGTTCACACGTAACGACTGGTGGCCGCCAATCGATTGCTGATTTACCCCTGATCACAGCCTGTCAGTTGCCGAGCTCACCGACTGGTAAATTGGGCTTAAAGTCGTGTAGTGTGAACTAGGCTTAACCGAACTGTACAACAAACATGTTGCTGGTTCCTGCTTCAGTCAAAACTAACAGATAGAAATTCTCCATCTGCTAATTCTGGTGTACAACAAGGAGGTTGAATGAAAATGTTGAAACTCTAAAGCATACATCACCACCACGTTGGCAGGAGTTCTTGCCTGTTCCTGTCATTATCAGATATGGAAAGAGCAGACGTGTAGCAGTGTTAATGTTGGCTCTGGATCAGTAATTAAGTACATGCCTTCAACCACAGTGCTATAAAATAAAATACATATGAAAAGGTCCAAATCAGAGCTAACTATTGGGACAAAACCTGGGATAGATATCCGTACATACCAGGCTATAACATTTGTGATCAGTAGTACAAAGCGAGGCTGAAACACCAGTAAATATTGGACCAAATCCCGGTGGTAACACCAGTAAGCACTGGTCCAAACTGAGGCTACCCAGTTTTAGCTATTGTGTGTGTCTGTATTGACTAGGGGTGGGAATAACCAGAGGCCCCACGATACGATATTATCACGATATTTATGTCACAATATGATATTATTGTGATATACAACATATTACCTTTTTTTCCAACTTCAAATTGTGTTCCCGAAGGAAAACTCTTTCTATTGGGCTGAAAAAGCAACTGATTTTATTATTATAGTACCAAAAAGTTAAATTCTCATGTACAATTTATATGATAAAAGATCGATACTTGGCGTTTGTGTATCGAAACTGTATTGCGACGGAAAATATTGCGATACTATGCTGTATCGATTCCCGCCCCTCCTAGTATTGACCATCCTATTCTTTCATGAAGGCAATCTGTCTTGTGGCTGCATGACAGTATATTCTGGGCTGGTGAGGAGGTAGTCATTGCCGTTTTGGTATCTCTGCCTCATTAGATGTGGAGTTGAGGGGGTTAACATTAGTTTCATCAGCGTGGGTCTTGTGTGACTCCTCTTGGTCTGATGTTGGTTTGTTTGTTTTCTATTTTATCAAGCTGATAAAACTTAAAGTTGTGATTTTGAATTTCTTTTAACCTCCTCCGCTGACATTTGAAAGAGGGATTCCAGTCTCTGTTGTTTATTTCCTTTTATCTACGGACAGCACAGTTTTCTTTCTTTGAAAAAGTAACCCAAGAGCACTGGCTTTGTCTGGGTGAGGAAGCGGGCTGCATTTCTGACAGCCGAGCACAATATGGGAGTCATCTGAGTCCATGGCCCCTGATTAAATTGCAAAGGTAAAATAACAACCCAAAAAGTTTAGCACATACTTGTTCTGTCTTGTAGATTCTGCACTTTCTAAACCAACAGCGTTAACTTTACTTTAAACCTTCTGTAAACACAGCTCTTCTCTCATGCAGACTACTTCCACTAGTACACACCGTGGGTGTAAGACGGCACAGTCTCTTCCCTCTCCAGCACGTCTCCTGCAGGTTATCACGGCTCTCAGTTATTACTGAAGAGGCAGATGCAAAGCAGGCATTAGGACAGGGCTTCAAGACACAAATACATTAAGAAAAGGGACTGTAGTTGAAGCTCATTATAAAATCCACCTGGCTCATTGGTTAAACTGATTATCTGTGGACACTTTTAAAGCAAAGGGCTCTTTCAGTTGAGGGAGTAAGGTTCTTCCATGGAGGATACATTTCTCCAAAGTAGAAATGTCAAGAGAGAAAGAAGATTAGTTCAGGCTCAAAGGTTTTATGTGGAATATTATCAACATGTGACAGAATTTCAGTCTTTTTTTTTTTTTGTAAGAGCTGTTTGTTGATCAATGATTGGAGGGATGCTCTGTGACAATCAGAAGATTACTTTGGAGTGTTTACAGACCAGGTGCAAAGAAGAGTGAGGGAGTAAAGACAGGGTATGCGATTGTGATCCAATGTGTGACTTTTTTTTAATTCAGTGAATATCTCCTCATGCCCTGGCTCTGTCGAGTCACACAGCACTATTCCAGCCCTGTCTCTCGGTCAGGTAAAGTTAAACGACTTGCCCAAGGACAATCGGCTTACTCTCTAGTTCACCGAGACATGATGTTGTTGTGATGTCAGCTATAGCAACAGGAGAGCGGTGAGTGTTGCTGTCTGGACCTGCTGTGCTGCTCCAACCTGTTCTCACTCCCTGACTTGTCACATGTGGTCGCATGGTCGAGACCCATCGGCGTCAGTTTGTAACGCACCGGGGATCCCTACAGCATCATAGTTCAATGTGGGGGGGGCTGTAGCGTCAGTTTGTGATATTTAACAGAACAGACTGAGTAAGGAGGCCTAACCCAACCAAACTGCAATGTTTCACGACTTTAATAATGAAAAAAAAAGCTATCATTTTATTTTGAAAGTCTAACCAGACGTTGCATATTTATTGTTGCTAACTTTACCGGACGTTGAATATTTGTTGTTGCTAAGCGTTGCTAACTTGACCGCGGAGTCCTAAACGTCTAAAGATGATGCTAAAGGGGTACCCAGGGCGTTAAAGTGACGCCAAAGGGCCTTGACCAGGCGTCAATATGTGACAAGTCGGGAGTGAAAATGTGTTGGCTGTTCTGGGACCGTCTTGTCTTCTCTGTATGTTATCTTCACAACACTGTCGTTGTTCACTCTGTATCGTATTCTTTGTCATGGTGGAACCCCACCTTCACATGCTTACTGCTCATGTTTCCACTTGCATAATGTTTCTATTATTTATATTTCTCCTGAATAATCCAAATACTGACTGCACACATATCTGCAATCTGTTCTGATTCAGCAGAACTTTTAAGACAAGAAGTTTGAGACACTTTTTAAAAGAGAGGCCGCAAAGTGCAAATATTATTGCTTTCTTCTTGTATGACATTTGTTATTTTGGACAAACACACATTTCTGACATATTTGCACCTTATAAAGCTGTTATAGCCAAGGGGAACCCAGCAGACATAGAACAACGTGATCTTCCCATTGGGGTGGATTTTGTGTCCACCTGATGAATGTAAGTTGTCACAGCCGGTGCAGGCAGGGTAACAGGAATACAGGGGGGTATGCAGGCGCCTGAGGCAGAGCTATGCATTTCATGGATTTTATTTGCACAAAAAGGTACAAAGGCTTATGGGATGGTGAAGCAGGGAAAGGTCAAATCCAGAGAAAACAGGCAAACAAATACACCCGGGAACAGGCAAGGATCAAAAATCCAATAACCAGGCAGAAGGTCGGGCAGGTACAGGTGACGGGGCTCCAGGTACTGGTTTTTATTTACTTCTGTTTGAAATCAATGGCAAGTGGTTTCAAACATTGTTTTGAATGGTATATCTGCCACCATCAGCGTTGTAAATAGGTTTTCATAAGCTGTACGCAATAATTATCAAAATTATATAAAATAAAGGCTTGAAATATCTCACTTTGCATGTAATGAGTCTATATAATATATTAGTTTCACCTTTTAAGTTGAATTACTGAAATAAATGAACTTTTGCACGATATGCTAATTTTCTGAGTTTAACCTGTATAATGTTAAAATGTTTCTACTTCTCAGCTGATTTATTCCCTCAGTAAACACTTTCCTGATGAGTTTATGGTCTCGGTCGCTAGTTTCAAGTCTTCTTCACCACAGCATGATGTTCATTTAGTAAATTATGGTCCCATTTAGAGGAAGAGACCAGGAAACAGGGGAGGCTTTAGGGCGGGGCTACAAGGTGATTGACAAGTTGCTACCACGGCGACCAGTCAATCGGGATGGAGGGGACTCGTATCCGCTGCTCTGTGTACATTTTAACCAGCACCTTTTGGAAACGCTCATTAGGAATCGGCTGTTAATTTCTCAGTAAGTAGATTTTGTTTGAAGCCTGTTTTTAGCAAGCCAAAATTAGCACCCCGGTTAAAATCACAGTTACCGCGAATTACTGATGCACCTCGCTAGCCAAGCTAGCCAGTGCCACTGTCTCGTCTAATTATGGTCATGTCCGGTCCTGGTTGCTAAAAATCAACATGGTGGTGAGCAAACTGCCAAACTCGAGGGCTCATCTAGGTCTATGTTCCAAGAATAAATTTATTTTTTTTTCTCATGTTGTGGATATTTGACATTATGATTCCAACCCGGTCTCATCTCAGTGCATCATAACTGATGCTTTCAGACAGCGTGACAAAGCGTAAGGATTTTACGCTAAAGGTACCCTTCAGCGTCCGCATGGAACGCCCCCGTTTCGCCTCACGGCCGATTTGCTAGCAGGTAGGGTTAGCCTGTCGACATGCATACATTCAGTGACTTAGGTTTAGGCACTAACATTTCTGATGGTTGTGGTAAGAGTAGGGGCTTCGGGGGGCTGTCAACACCTTTATCACGAACGTAGCTAGCTAGCACTTCCGGTCTGTACGGGACGCCGCAGAGCGTCTCATGTAGACGTTTCCAGAAGCGTCTCATGGAGACGCACCCTGAGATGAGAACGGGCTGATGATTCATTTGGGATCGAAACTGAAACAAATGCATATTTTGGGGTCACAGTCGACTCCTTTGACCGCACCCACATGTGAGATGTAACTAGGCTACCTCTACAATGTATTACAAGACATGACAGGATATAAGGCACGATAATAAGGACTCGATCAGTTGTTAGCAGCTGCAGCAGTTAAGGAAGCATCCGGCAGTTGTGTTCATCGGGCCTCTTATTAGGAAATAAGAAAAGAATGGTAACCAAACCCAGAGTTAGACACAAAGGCAAACAGTGTGTGACGGGGTAATTGATAGGGAAAGTCCGCACATGATATTTATTTAGCGCAATCACTGCCCTCCTCCCTTGGCGTTTTCCTGTCAATGTTGTTGTGCTGACGAAAAGCTGAAAGACAGAACAAAATTATTTTTGCAACTAAGTTAGTCAGTATATCTCACTACAATTTCATTTTACTCCACAAGCATCAGTAGTTTGCTGTGTGCATTGCTACAGGGAATTAATTGATCTGTACGTTTTGATTCATTTTGGTGTGTTTTGCTTTATCCTTTTAGCCACTGTGTATTTTAAATATTTACAACAACAACTTATTTAAGTTAGTATTACGTATTTAAATAGAATCACTCGTCTTGCTACATACGCTTCACTCTGAGGCTGGTTGGCCACCCATGGCCTTCATTGACTCAATCATTGGTACTTGTTCATTTCTAAAGCCATTCTGGGTAAACTCTGGGTAAACTCCCATCTTGCATTTGCACCTTGATTGCACTAATATCTGACTGTAGTTACTTTTGAGATCACAAGATGTTGTTGTCTGTTCCTGGTGTACGGACGATACTGGGAGAGAAAGCTTTTATGTGCTTCGCTTCCCGTCACTTGGAACAGTCTTCAAAAAGACTTTATCTCTGTCAGATTTTGAAGCTCCTAAGTGCAAGAATGAATGAATCGGTATTGTTTATCTTATATGTTCCTTTTGGTTTCTGTTGTCGTCTGTAACCTTTTTTTTATGCTGCTGCCTTGGCCAGGTCTCCCTGGTTTAATAAAAAATAAAAATGAACATGGCCTGATGCCCAAATATTAACAGCCTGCCAGGTCAATACTTACTTTGGATTCGTTTCAGGTGCTCTAAAGACTCTTTCAGCTCTCACCCGCGTGAAGGTGGACGTACAATGTTGAACTAATGATATAATACCTTTACAAGTCAACTGTGACTTTACAGCCTGGAAAGATTAATTGCTAATATTATCATCGAAATGTCATTACACCGCCTCCAACACCTCACACTGACACCCGCTGGGGAGCGCACATGCTGAACGAAGCCACGGCGGTTCATTACTGCAGACTATTTTTACTTAAGGCCATTTGGAGCTCATTTGGCTGTGCAGGAAAATGTATTTAATCCTTAATTTAAAAAGGTAGTGTCATCGAGATTGGGATCTCTGTAGAAAAAAGACACAATTAAGAAAAAGTGTGCAAATACGTGAGTACAACCTTTTAAAATGTTCAAGTAGACTAACTTTTGCAGCATAATATGTGAACAACTAATGTTAAAATGTCCTGTGACGTGACATTGTGAGTGACAAAACATTCAACAATAACCCCCTGCAGGGTTTGGATATAGGCAGTAGGCTGGATACTTGTAGGTGACCTAGAGGATGGTTTTTCTAGAATTTAAAACAAGCTTATGTTTGATAAGAGAGAAGTGAAATGTATGAAAAGCAAAAAAAACAATGTGTTGATATTAATCCTAAGTCTTATCTGCTCCTACATCCCTCTGCTTTTCAGAAAGGCTATGTGAAACCAAAAGGTGGAGAATCCGAATGATTGGTCACTGTGTCAGTACGTATCTGAGGAACATTATGAAAGCAGAACAGAGCTGGCTGCTCAGACCACCTCACAAAGAGTAATTTGCACGGCCTGCTGTCTGCGGTACAAACTCCAACATTTTGCAGATGCATTGCACATATTTATGCATGGCTCGCACATCCTCCAACATGGCATTTGACCTTCTGTGCTTTTTGTACACACTTGTCGGGGCAGACTCCAAGTTTCTGCAGACGGATGATTTGGAGTAAAGCTGGCTTTTTTACTTTAAGAAAAAAACACCCAAACCAATTTTGACTCGATATTGAAAAAGCATTTCTTCATATCAGCATATTTACTGTGGGGAGGTCTTAGTGTATGTGTCATGTAAATCCCCAGACAGTTGCTTTCCTCATGATGCACATTACACACTGACATGAGTTTCATTCTCTCCTGAAATGTGAATTCAACATCATCTGCCCTTGAAAGCACATTTGGGATGCTGTATGATGATTGAGTGACAGCTCTTTTAAAGGAGCCAGATCTTGTGGCTCCATTCCTTTCGGAGAGCTGTTCAAACTTAAACATCCCATCAATATAATTTGTGTGGACTATAGGTTTACCTGGTATTGCCAGACCTGAGGTGAGGCCGTATTGCTCTGCTTTATCACTGAATTTAATACACTGAATTTACCCTCTGCATGACAAAACTTAATATTAGAAAACTTTTTAAACTCCGCCCGGGTGATGCGACACCAGCGGACCAGCTGTCAGTCGCAGGTTAGACGTTAACTGGTTCACATAAAGGAGACTGGATGTAAAAAAAAAAAAAATTGAACAGTCTCACCAAGTATGACTCAGTTCCCTCTATTCGTACCAAAGAGCTGTTGAAGAGAATCAGATCGTTCGCGAACGTAACATCACTACTGTGAGATAAATATGTATATTGGTGACTCCTGGAGAAAAGCTTCCTTCAGACATGCTTTGCTGCACCTCTGAGCTCATTTAACTGTCTGCTGCTTTTAAATGGTTAATGGGAGGATTAAAGGATGTGACTGGCTGGTATTTGACCTCATCTCCATCTGCTTTTTAATATTAACAAAATTGGATTTTATTCCCTTAATAATAAAAACCTTCATTTAAAAACTGCATTTTCCATTTACTTGTGTTATCTTTATCTTTATCTTTCAATTAGTTTGATGATCTGAGTTCACGCCTGGATAGCCTGTGTCCTCCATCCACCAAGCCTGCCCGCCCGAACCAGTCCCACCCGTGGCTAACTGATACCACCCGTGGGCTCCGTACTGATCTCAGAGCCGCTGAAAGAAAATGGCGAAAAACCAAAGAGGGCTACCAACTGCTCCTATCCTCCTTCTCAACAAGCATCAGTCCCGCCAAAACTGCGTTCTATAATGACAGAATAAGCAGTGCCTCAAGGAAATTATTTTCCACTTTTAAAATGCTACTAAATCCTCCTCCACCTCCACCCCCCACAAACTTGTCTGTAGTTACCTTTGCTGCTAAGTGGAGGCTATAACTAGCCAATTGTTTTAAATCTCTCAAAATCAACCATTATAAAGCCTCCCACTGTGTGAGCCCGGCACAGTAGCAGTCCTACTATATCTGTTCCTCTGCCCTCCCAGGACGATGGCACTTCACTCTCCTCGTTTACTCCTCTTACGGAGAACGAAGTATCAGAACTCCTGACCCGTAGCCGTCCCACTACATGCCCACTGGACCCGATTCCTACGAATCTCCTCCAAGCCATATCCCCTACCGTGGTCCCGACAATCACTCATGTGATAAATACTTCTCTGGCTTCAGGAAGCTTCCCGACCACTTTCAAAAGAACTCGAGTTACACCCTTGCTTAAAAAGCCCTCACTTTACCCAACTCAAGTTGAGAACTATCGACCAGTTTTTCTTCTACCATTTTTATCCAAAACTATGGAACGGGCAGTATTCAAACAGGTCTCACAATTCCTCTCAGGGAATGACCTCCTAGATCCATATAATGACCTATCAGGCCCTGCCTCACTCAGTACGCCACCCAGCTTCTGGTACAGGCCATGGTTACCTCTCACATCGACTACTGCAGTACCCTCCTAGCAGGTCTCCCAGCTTGTGCGGTGAAACCCTTACAAATGGTTCAGAACGCAGCAGCGCGTCTGGTTTTTGATCAGCCCAAAAGGACCCATGTCACTCCATTACTCAGTGACCTCCACTGGCTCCCCGTGGCCTCCAGAATCAAATTCAAGTCACTAATGCTGCATACAGAGTGACTACTGGGTCTGCACCCATCTACCTAAACTCCATAATACAAACTTACGTTCCTTCTTGGCCGCTACGCTCCTCCAACGAACGCCGCCTGGCTCTGCCATCCCTTCACACATCTGTTCTCATCTGTGACACCACGATGGTGGAACGAGCTACCACACGCCGTCAGAGCAGGGGCGTCCCTCTCTGATTTCAAGAAGCTCCTGAAAACTCATCTCTTCCAAGAACACTTCCTCTTATGACACCTAACTCCTAACCTCTAACATGCACTTCCTGTGCTCTTCTTCTTCTATCCCCTACAATGATCTTGTATTGATTGCACTTCTTGTTAATCTTCTTTCCCTAGTTATTTACCCCACGGATGCGATATGTGCCACTAGCGCTTACAAGCATTTACTGCTGCTTTTATTAATATGTATTGTCAGTTGTAGATCTTGTGCTGTTTTTCATGCTCTGTTAATGTTTGTATGTTGTTCCTCAAATGTAAGTCGCTTTGGATAAAAGCGTCTGCCAAATGAGTAAATGTGATGTAATGATCTGAAACATTTCAGTGTGACAAACATGTAAAAAATAGGAAATCAAAGTTTAAGATAAACAGTATCTTATTGATGAGCATCATTATGCACACAGAAATGCAGCTAACCACAAATTTTCTGCCGATGAACAACTTGAACCTGACACAAAACTCACAGGGGTCAGGATTAACACCAAGGTGCCAGATAGTCATTGTTTGTTTCTGTATTTCTTTTTTTACATTTCCTTTTTAAATTACCTTTTTTGTCAGGGAGAATGAAGTCTACTGATTGCTTTTTGTTTTCTAAGTCGGTGGCTTCCCTGGGTTCAGAAAGGAAACATTATGTTCAAATCATCACCACTACAGACACTGAGGAGCGAGAAAAGAGTTTCTCAGGATGATGCTTTTTTGATGCTCAATGTGTTTGGTGTTATTGCACTGACTGAACTCCATCACAGTGAGAAACACAGAGAATCTGTGATGGATGCTGTGACAACAAGGAGTCTGACGGTAATGAAGAGATCGAGACTCTGAGGATGTCCATGCTCTTTTAAAGATTCATCAAATCTACTGCTGTTCACTCAGCTGTATTATCAATATGTTGGAAGAAAACCGCCACAATAATGATGCCATCGACTGCCACTGATGCCAGATTTCAGAGGAATCCTTCAGGAAGCTGTAGAGCTGTGTTTACAGGGACAGCGTGGTATTATTATAAGCATTTTAAATAAATGGTGCCTTGTTCATAGTAGGAGAGATGACCAAAAGACTGTTTTCAAAAACCTAAAGCAGCTTGTGAATGCTGAGGAGATTAAAGTGGCTGTCCCTCCTTATTGAAAAAGGAATATTTAAAGAAAACACGTTGCTTAAACACTTTGAACCCTGGACTGTTTTTGCTTCTTATTTACACTGTGGTCAAGCTTTTCTTGGTGTACGCCACACATGCACTCGCCCACCTGTCGAGAATAAGGATGACTCATCTGATCGTATCACTTATTTCCCCAACGGTGGACCAGTGCAGATGGTTTTTGCACTCTCAACTGTGAAACACGAGCCAGCTGTCTTTGTGACTGAAGCTCCTGCCACCTGTGGCAACCCTACAAAATCACTAAATAATAACATGGACTTGAGCTTTTAATAAGCGCTTCAGCTGGAGAAAGCTAGATGCAGTCACTGAGTTTATCACTATCCATTATCACACCCAGATGTTTTACAGTGGGGTTTTACATGTAGTTTCAGGGACCACAGGTCCATCTAAGGTGGTATCACCCAAATTTCAAGACCTGAACCTTTAATAACAACACAGTGCTTCAAGCGAGACATGAGGATGCTGTGGTCGCTAGATCTAAAAGTATGAGACTGCCAGATGCAGATTCAGCGCAGTGAGGAACTTTAAAACCAGACTGATACGCCTCAGCAATGCCATGTGTGTTTAAAAGGACTTTCCCCACATTTGATAGAAACAAGAGTTCAGAAATTGTTCTAAAATTGGAGTGGACTGAGGTGTCCAGGTTAGATTTTATGATCAACGGATGGCACACCTGAAGAGAGACTGCTGTTCGTAGTTATTTGGATGTTTGGTCCAGTAGTCTCACAAATCGCGTTATAAAAAGGTGAGGGGGACAACATCTGTGGGACAGAAGACACTGAAGATGTCATATGATCAATAATTTGAGAAGGAGAGCAGCTCAAACCGGTTAAAAACAGCAGAGCAAGTGGCAGTGATGGTTTTTGCTCAAAGGTAACCGATGTTATTTTACTTCTGGTAGCTAATGAGTTTTGATACTCATCATTGTTTGTGTTTCTCCTGAAATGTATTGATCTGTCTACTTTTGGGGTTCTTAGCTCGGTTTGTTTTAATGTTAAATGTTAAATATGAAATTAGTGAATACAGAAGAAACTGATATTATATATTATATTTTTCTAATCTGTAATCAATTTGAAATATTTTAGACAACATAAACGACATGCAGAGTAAATGCATATATTTGTGCAAACATGTGCAATATGTGCAGAACTAATGGATCGAATGTTGCATCTCCTATTAAGGTAGTACAGGTAAAAAACAAAAACCCTGTGTAATATACACAGACTACATACAATTAATGAAATAATTTAAATAAATTATATGAATAAAATTGTATACGGCAGTTTCAGTGTTAAATATGTTACTGCTCCTACTCATAATAATAATAATGTATAATCAAGGACATGGTGCAGGTGTATTGTTCTAAAGTGCTCTAGAGTTGTCCACAAATAATAGTTACGAAAGCAAGAAGTGGCAGCAAAAGTGCAGCTGAGACTCTTTCTTCTCTGTGGCAACTTTACAGCTTATGGATACTTATAGGATTAGCCAACGAATCCAATAAAGCTGTTGGTGTATTTTCTTTATAGCATATTTATCTTGTGGGAAATTCAGACAATAGAAGAAAACAATTATATTATAAATGTAAAAGCCCAGTGAGTGGTGTGTTCAGGTTAATCAGGTGTAGGAGTGTTCATGCTGAGAGAGAGCAGAATGACTCAGCCAATGTAAACCTTGTGTAAGACTAAAGCATACACAGTCAGGGGACAATCAATAAACACTAATGGTTTGAAACAGGTGATCTGCCTTCTCTGAAGATTCTGTTTTCACCCAACAGCTTTATTCATATTGACATGTCCTGAGAAGCACACACACACACACTGCACACAGTGTGGCAAACACATCTGTGGGCTACCTGAGGGAGTTCCTGTGGCTGGTCACAGTTTCCGAGCAGCCAGACAAAGTGATGTATTTCTCACTTCAGCTGGACCTCCGAGGATCCTCCAGCTTGTTGGTATGAGATGCTTTTAAACATGTTTAAACCATTAAGTTGGCCTGACTGTGGAGGGCCTGTTTATGCAGTGGTCCTCTTGTGTGCTTGTCAGTGTTGGGCAAGTTACTTTTAAAATGTAATACATTATAGATTACTAGTTACTGTCATTTGAAAGTAATTAGTTATATTACAATAGTACTGTCTCTGAATTGCAGTGCTTTACACTACTTTTGCGTTACTTTAACTGCTATTTAATGGGTGCATTATTCTGATAGTGAGGTCTGCCTGCACAGGTGGGTTCTAGTGATGTGGCTGGGTCTTTGTCATTAAAATTAACCTTCTGATTAATAGCAGGTGTGTGTGTGAGAATGGGGGGGGAAATAAAATGAATTGTCTCCCCATTAAGAAAGACGCACGAGGTACAGCAGCATTACTTCAGTGATTATTTGAATCTCCTGACAATCCGACAGGATCGGTCAGCATGAGCCGACAGCAGCCTCTCGGATCAGGAAAGTAAATCGTTAAAGCAGAAAAACACAGCCTATAGAAATCTATTTACCCATGATCCATCAGGGGAGCTACTGTCTTGTTAAGAGGAGTCGAGCTCCCCCGTAGTTTGCACCCAGCCTACAATCTCGACCATCGGATTCCCACAACAGGAAATACTCATGGATTTGTTTTTCTGGTGCTGAAATGGTTTGCGGTGTTGGTGAATTATTAAATAAACAAAACACCAATTATTTTTTACTTAAAATGTAACGTCCGTCATTGTAACGTGCGTTACTCAGATTGTAATGGGTAAAATTTTACCACATTATATTTAGTAATGCGTCATATTACTGTGTTACAGCAAAAAGCAGTACATTACTGTAATTGCGTTACTTTTGTAACACGTTACTCCCAACACTGGTGCTCGTAAAAGTCTAAATGTCCAGTCACATTAAAAAATATCTTTTTTTACCTTTAATGCTTTCCACGCTGTGATCAGCGCGATGGCTCATGGAGGTAAAGTGAATCAGCAGAGCTCAACTTTGGTGAACTATGTGAATTTCCATCGTTGATCAATAGCAAACGTCCCTTGACAGTGCTGACCTTTGAGTCCAAAATAAAGGAAGCTCTCATAGCTTATTAGCTGTGTTGCACCATCCAGTTTTATATAACCCTGCTCTGCTAGTAAGGATCAGAAGCTGCCACATCTCCACCATCTCACCAACAAAAGTAATTCACTAGCAAGTCCAAATCGCCAACCTCCTCGCATCACTTACTGGGTTTCATGAGCACACGGTGAGGAAGTGATGCACTGAGCTCCTCTCTTCAACTATGTTTTTCCTTCTGTATGCAGCTTTATCCAATTAACGCATGTTACTCCTTCCTTGCCTGTGTCACCAAGTGCTTGCTCACGGTGGGAATTGTTGGGTCTCTGTAAATAATAAATAAATACAGCCGGCTCTGTATGAAAAGTCAACAAGGTGACTTTTTTGTGAATTAGTGCTATATAGATAAAACTGAATGGGATTGACTTGAATCTGGTGTGACCATGGCTTTACACCCCGTTCACACACATGGACGGTGAATGTATTAACCATTAAGGGAGAGCAGCGGCGAAAGTACCATTTTTCAGAAAAACCTCATTTTAAAAGATTATGTTTTAGACAGTGATATTTTTGCTGTGGTCAGTAACTCACAAGTGTGGTCTATCAATACCAGGTGGTATTTTGTACAAATGTAGAACGACTTCAGTATAATTCCACTTTGAACTGAAGTGGCACAACAATGCAAACTAGATTTTTTGTGTTATCCTTCTTTTTATGAAATATACATGACTATGACCTATATGTATCTGAAAATAAATATTTTATCCTTTATCTTTGCAAAAAATGTATAAATTACATTTTATTTTTATTTATTATTTATTTAAAGTTTCATCATTTGTTTAAAATGTATTTTATTGGCAATGTCAATCCATTTTATAAAACATCTTTTCAACAATATGAAAATTAATATTCATACTATAAATATAAGTATAAATTCTGAAAATAATGCAAAAGTAGTCATGTTTCTATCCAGCTGTTTTTAGAGGTAATTCCAAAATGTGCATGAAAACATCTGGATGTAAACGCTGTGGAAAAGCTATTGATAAAACATAAATGTGACTATGGTCGATGGAAACGTAACCGTACCCGTCTCATCCACGTTCCAAATGTCCTTTGCTACAAAAAGTTAGCGGGCAAAAACTGTCTACAGGTTGTTATAAAAAGCAGTCATTTGTTTTAATGAAGCCGGAGGAACAGGACATGCTGGTGGCTTGAGGTTGGTGAATGGACAACGTAGGCTATTGTTGCGTTCAAGGAAGGAGGTGAACCAGTCCTTTCCCGCCATCGTGGTGACATCCCACCCACTGGGATATTTGCAGCCCTATCTGCTGCAAATGTGTGCACCTAAAACCGGGGGGAAATGTTAAGATGGAGATTGTTTATGAACCTGACATGATTAAGATAAAATAAGACTTTACTGATCTGCACTGGGGATATTGGCATGTTGCAGCAGCTTCAGAGACAGTGGAAAATTAAACATTATACAAAAAGACATGAATTAAATGTAAATAAAAATACAAATTTCACATTTTGTAAAGACTTTGTTTGAGTAAGAGCAGTGTGAGTAAGATGCATGTTGAGTGTTTAACAACTGTAGCTTACTGACCTCCTTATAGGCGAAAGGCCAAAATAAATCCCAGCTGTCCTCTTGATGTAAGCCTGCAGCTTCTTCTCTTGGTGCACAGAGAAGACTCTAGAATGTGATCTGTACCCTGGTGGTCTGGTCTTCTCCCTCCTGGTCTCTGCCCTCCTGCTGCAGTACCTGAGCACAGTGACATGGCATACGCCATCCGACTTAGCGGCTGCCCTGAGACCGATGTTTCTGACAGCGATGTCCAGAAACGCCCTCTCATAAACATCTGGCTGAATCAGACCCGTCTGTCTTTCTGACCCTCGCTCTTGGCACATTCTGTTGGTTTAATAAACATGTTTCAATACATCCTGCAACGCAGAGAAAGTCACCACATTAGCAGCGGGACAAAAGAGACACTTGTGGTCACTGTAGGGGGCGGTGCTTAAAGTGGGTTCGATTCCCACTGTGAGACATCCACCAATGTGTCCCTGAGCAAGACACTTAACCCCTCGTTGCTCTAGAGGCGTGCGACCTCTGACATAATTAGCAAGTAATTCGCTTTGGATAAAAGCGTCAGCTAGATGAAATGAAATGAGGTGTCAGGACGCGCCCAGCCCCGCACTATCCTCCCCCTCAAGTTGAAACTAGTAAATATTATAACAGTAAATACAAAGTAAAATGTTAGTATAATATTAATATATTTACAGGTCACACTTTATTTGGATAGTCTGCCTGCCAGTCATTCATTAAATTATTGTGCGAGACAAAATTCTCTACATGGTAGTTAGTCTTTGATTTGTTAACCATTCATGCAGAACAACAAGTTCAACATTTAAAAAGTTTGGTGATTGCGTCACTTTGTGTTGTAAAGACATACAGGCTCAGATTAGGGGTGTGACAACTTTGAGCATTAATTTCCTGCATTCTGGAGACATTTTCTGCACCAAGTTATGGTGGAAATGTCTTTATTTATATGAAGGGAAACAAAATTAAGGTGGCAGGTGACATTTTAAAGAATGGAATCTAATGCAGTAATCAGCTTTTGGACAATGCATTTCTTTCTTCTATATTTCAGTTGCATTGCATGTTTTCTTATTGTGCATTTCTCGTTGCAAGTTGTTTTTCAGAACATTTGTAAAAGTTTTCAAAAAGTGATGGAGACATTCAGATTCTGACCTGTCCCCAGCATCCCCAGAGTAAATGACACCTATCGGTCAATATTTTTAAATGTCCTGCCCCATCCAGGCTGTGATTGGTCGATTCATGACAGGTGACATTGATGAGCAACATTCAGCACACAGCTGCTTGAGAGACACCTGAGCGGGACGAAAGTAACAAGTGTTACTTTTGGACAGCAACTCCTGACATATCAACACAATGTATTTTTATACTGAAAAACTCTGACAGGGCAAATTTCAGGGTGTTAAAGCACTAAATAACCTGTAGATTAATCCTTACTGTGACACATGAAACGAGAGACACAACAAAATTTGAAAAAAGGTCCCGCTTCAGAAATTTACTTACTGTGCTTGAAAACCGCTTTCCGGAGACTACTGCGGGAAACGTGGACGAAATCACGCGATATTTGGCAGCTCCATCAAGGGTTGCGTGCTAAAGGTGCTGTCAAAGCTTGGACTGCAGATGCAGTCAGGGCTCTGAGAAAGTCCCGTGTTACTTTCACCCCTGCTCTCCCCTACTGGATATCGCAGTCAAAGATGTTGCCCCATTCTTTTCTATGAATGTTGCTTATGCCAAAGAAGTCTCCACAGACCATGCTCACAGTGCTTCTCCTGTTAGGCTGATTGAGAGCATTGAAATTTGAGACTTCCTGTTGGCTCCCCACACACACACAAATTAATTAAATCAGATGGCTCTTGTAGACTTTCTAAATGGATCCAAGTCTCATAGTACAAAGAGTAATGTGGTGGGTGTTTGTGAAACCCAGAAAATTATTATTTTACAGTTACTCCTACAGTCTTACAGTTACTACATTAACGGTGGAGGATACAGCCTGCTGCTGGACCTTCACTTGAGGAAGTAGAAAAAGAGCATTTAGATGATAACCCACACTAGAGTCTAATAAATCATCTTTTCTCAAAAATCTTTTTCCTCAAGTGGTTTTTCTATCAAGTGTCTAATGAGCAAACACGTTTGTTCTAAAAGCTACTGGCTCTTTCCTGTTTCATATTTGGCTGTAAGATTTCCTGTGTGGGGTTTCTGGTTGGCTGGCCTTGATTTTGTGGATTTCTTTTACTCAATTAATGCTACTACTGAATATAAATATGTGCTTGTGCTGTGATTTTCTTAAAGCTAGTTTTAATCGGAGAGATAATCAAATTCCTGGGAACAGTTATACAAATGTGTGCATGCACGCTCTTCTGTCCGTGTGCTTCATCTGGTGAGATGAAATTAAATGGAATGTAGTGGCAATCATAATAAGATTTGGGTAATGTGGTGTATACTGTAAGCTGCAGCAAATCACAGTAAAGAAATGATGAGGCGTTACCTGGTTATTTACATGATTGATGCAAACGCTACAGAGGGTTGCAGCTCACACCAAAAAGAAGAAAACATTGTTAGCATAACCCTAGCTGTACTTGAATCACTGTTAGAGGTAGCTGGAATGATGGTGCAACCCAACATGTTCCCTTAAGTGGATATGAAGATCACATAAACGTATATTTAATGCAAATAGTTTTAGTTGTATTAGCAAAAAAGTCCTCAGAACTAAATTGCAAATTACTTTTACCCAAAGCAACTCACAATTGCTGTATATGTCAGAGGTCACACACCTGTGGAGCAAGTAGGGGTTCAATGTCGTGTTTAGGGACTACATTAGTGGATGTGTCACAGTGGGGAATTGAACCAGGGTCTCTCACGCCAAAGCCATGTGTCTTATCCACTGAACCATCGCCACTCTGTGCAAGTTAAACTGACCAGAAAACTTTGTCTGCAAAATGCAAACATCAACAACCTGCTGATGTTTAGCAAGTATAATGTTTCCCATGTTCATAATCTTAGTTTAGCATATTAGCATGCAAACATTTGCTAATTAGCACTGGTACACTGTAGATGCCCCACGACCCTGTACGCAGGATAAGCGGTTGACGCTGGATGGATGGATGGACACAGTAGATGATGACACAGTAAAAGCTTAGTACAAACACTGGCTCCCTTTACACCTGGCGTTTATGGATTGCATCAGGAATATCTCCACCTCCGTGGTTTTGGAAGATGTCGAGGAGCTCTGGGACTCAGATGAAGACAGCTTCATTTTCCTCGTGGCTTGATATCTTCTCTCAATGACACTTTCCAGAGCCCAGTTGACTCGGATGAATCCAGTTTCTAGAATCAGTTTGAATTCTGCTGCTTTTTTTGTTTTTTTCTTTCCACCACAATTAATGCAGAAAAAGAGAGCATGCTGGACTACACAAAAGGAGCGTACCCATCTGTGAATGTGAAATCATGCGCTGTTGAGTTAAACTCAATATAAACTACTAAAATGACAGAAAAGAGTATATTGTGAAGAAAGGTAACACAAGGAAACACTACCAGGTGGAGCTTAAGATTCACTTTCCGGTTGGGCTCTTCCATCTGCTCACTGCTGAAGAGAGAGGAAACGTTTGTTTAGTCCCTGGAGGAAAACAAATCACAGAAAGCTGGCTCAGAGATGGTTGAGAAAGTTATTATACAGTCTAAAGTTAGAGAGCATTTTGTGGGACCTCATAAACAAAAGGAAGATGTGGGTTCGGTTGTTTGAGCTGGACAGAGCGATCGGATCTCGCCGCTGCATCTCAGTTTAGAGTAATGTTGTGCTTTCTTGCATTGTGTAAAAACAAAAATATCCACATGGTTCCTTTTCTACTGACAAATTCAGATTTCTTGATTTGCAGATCAGAAGATGGGTAGACGCAGCTCTAAATCTGATTGAAAAGTGAAAGTTGATGTAGATGTCTATTTCAACATGTGATTATGATCCGATTAATATTAAAATAGTGTAATTTATATGCTGAAGAAAGAAGCTTAAGGTGCAGGAAGAGGTCTCTGTGGTAATTTCTTCACCACCACCTGTGGCTTGACTCCATCAGATAATATTTCTCTGTGGCTTTAAAACATGAAATAATTTCCTGATGTGGCCTGATCACCCTAGAATTGTGTGGCGTCTTGGATCCCCAGTCCAAATACCACAAGGGTCATTCTCACAGTGGTGTACACCGCACCACACGCCGACTCCAACCAAGCCCGGGACTGGCCGAGTTCTCACGGCCTTAGGTCCTGCCATGTGGAACAAAGTTTGACACAAAGCTCCTACTTGAGCATTGTTGCAGACCATGGACACCCTTTGATATAAACGGTATTGCAGGATAACGCGCCCGGCTGCAAAGCAAAAACGGTTTGAGAAACACAACAACAAGTTTAAGACGAGTGAACACAAAGTCAAAACTCACCCTCACAGTCTCATGATGATGAGGACTGTGGGCCTTTAAAGTGCCAGGGATAGAAACCCGTGAGAGTAGGCGGGCTGTTTATTAGACATCTGTATCAGCACATTGAGAATTACTGCACTGACATTTTCTCTAAAACAGGCCCTTGAGACACGAGCAGTAAAACAACAGAACAGAACAGTGTGATTAAAACCTGAACCAGGGCTGTAAAAGAGCATCACCTGGCCCGAGCTGCCTGGTTTTATTTCTAGGAAAACTGGACGGCTGAGATGAAGACAAAATGTGGACAGCGCAGAGGCAGGTCAACACACACACACACACACACACACACACCAGGTCCTGAGTGTCAATTCTACTACTAACAAAGACTGAAGCCTCCTGCTGTACAAATTGACTCCTCATGTCTTTGTTGTCAAGTAACCAAGAGGTCAAGAACAATCTTCTGGGAGCTGCTCTGCTGATTGGTTTCTCTTCATCTGCTCTTTGGACGACTGTCGAAGAGGCCTTGAGCAAAAGAATCAGATGAATCATGACTGTCTGTCCCAATACTGTCACAAATTTAGAAGATGTTACTGGCCCTTGGCTGTTTGTTTTATGTCAAGTATATTAATAATGTATACACTCACCGGACACTTTATTAGGTACACCTGTTACATTGCTTGTTAACACAAGTAGCTTATCAGCCAATCGTGGTCGAGACGCCTACCCGTCAGCTGCAGCGTGTTTGTGTTGCCCTTCAGAATCCTGTGCTTGATGAGTGCAACATCAGATGCTTATTGATTTCATCTTGTTTCTTCTGCGGGTTTATTGCCTGTGCTGTGGTTTTGAAATTGTTTATTAAGTCCATGACATGAACAAATATTTAAATCTCAAACCGAAGCTGATGATGGTGGCGATGACCTCACCGAGCGTGACGGCTGCACGCTGAGACTTGACACAAATGAGAAAATGAGGCAACCGGTTTGTCGAGGGTCCACCTGAGAGTCCACCGCTGAGCCTGCAGAGACGGCTGACCTCAATCTGAGTGTGATGGAGAGATGATTGATGTGAAAGGCGAGCAGAGAGGAGACAGACTCCGTTACTGTGTGAAAATGATTTGAGCTGATGAACTAATGAAAACACACAAATACTGATATAAAGTGGTACGTGGGAGATGAGAAGCCGAAGATAGAGATTTATACACACAGCAATGGATTTTTGAGGACTTTCATTGAGGACATTCAGTCCTTAACCCTTCCATATTCTCATCTATAAAGGGGAAATGTTGTAACGTACTTGGGTAATTTCATGCATTTGAGAACAGGTTTCCATTCTGTATTTTTCAGTTTGAACCATATCTTATGTAACAGACTACATAAAATATGCGTGAAGCTTAGCTACTTATATCAACATGTCCATCAGACTGTATAATTTGTCATTTTCATTAAAAACAACACTAATGACTGGTTTCTGACGGGACGCCCCTCTCCTTGTTTGTCAGTGCCTAAAGCCTAGTTCACAGTACACGATTTGAAGCCCGATTTGGCATTTGCAGAGCTCGCCGACTGTCGGGCTGTGATCGTGGGCAAATCAGCGGTCGATCAACAGCCAGACAGCTCAAAACATTACTCATTGCTTAGAGTAGTTACCTTACTGTACTTATTATTCATTTACTGTTTTTGTTAGGTCAAAGGCGCCTTTAATAAAGTGCCTCACACTGTCTGTGGCAAAGAGGAATAAGATATCTGTTATCATTTTGCCTAGCAAAGACAAGGTAATAGAAGGACTTAGGCCCAATAGCAGAACTCTCCAGGAGCAGATGCATTTAGTGTTTATTGAACAAAAGGGGTGATTAACCTACATGGAGGATGAGACAGGCAGTCCAAGAAAAACTGAGAAGGCAGGCAGAGAGAAATCCAACACATAACATAAGCAAACAACGGTCCAACAACAACTAAAGCAAAGACAGAGACTAAAAACACAAAAAGGTGAGGTGAAAACAATCAGACAAGCAACACTGATGGAAAACAAGAGACATGAGGCAGAACACCACAACACTTTTGTTTCCCCCCCCCCATTCATCATGAGCTGAACTCAAAAGATCTAAGACTTTATCTATGTACACAAAAAGCCCATTTCTCTCAGATATTGTTCACAAATCTGTCAGTTAGTGAGCGCTTCTCCTTTGCCGAGATAATTCATCCACCTCGCAGGTGAGGTATATCAAGATGCTGATCAGACAGCATGGGGATTGCACAGCTTTTGTTCGTTCCAACCTTCGACTCGTGCTGTTAAAATGGAGGTTCTCTCCACTGGACCTTCATTCCTGTGTAATGTCTTGTGGTGTCTTTATTCTTCCAGATATCTGCAGATATTCCCCACTGCGAGTCAGCTGTCAGTCCGCTTTATATCAACCATATTTAACCAATTAATAACTAATGACAGCTTCTGCAATGTGAGGAGGTTTTGTTTCTTCGATGTCTGTATTTTCCTGTGTGAAATAATTACATATAACCAGTGGGTTAAAGTTCTCTAGTTATAATTACAGCTTTTTGTCAAAGATGGTGGATATTTTCCTAAAATTAATCCACAAATTAAGCAAGTAAATGTGGACGCTGTTGTAATAACTCGAAATTCCATCCAATCCAAATTGGGATTTCATGTCAACAAACAGTCCGTGTTTTATATCTTTTCTGATGGTCTCATCCTGAGAGCCTGTAGATTACAGCAGTGATCATCTTCCACACCACTCTAGCCTCCACCTCTTACATGTCACATCTCCAGCCAATTCCTAGTATTTATTCTGTTCCCTGCTCTGTTGACTCCATCTACATCTCCCTGTCATTTCAGATCCAGTCACTCCCTCCCACCCTGCAGTCACTCCCTCCCACCCTGCAGTAACTCCCTCCCACCCTGCAGTAACTCCCTCCCACTCTGCAGTAACTCCCTCCCACCCCGCAGTAACTCCTTCCCAATCTCCTAATCAGCCTCGGAGTATGTAGCCTACACCAGCCCATCTCCACTTACTGCCAGTCAGATTGTCTATCCGCCCTACCTTTCCAGCCTCTGTTCTGCCTCGGTTTGCCCTCTTTTTGGATAGGTTTGCCTGCTCTGACTGCTTCCTGGGTTTTGACCCTTGCTTGTTTCCCGATTTGAGTAAACGTGAACTTTTATCTCGACCTGTCTGCCTGTGAGTCGGCCGTTTGGGTTCAATCTCGCTGTGTGTCTGAGCTGTAACATTATGTGAACTGGATTCATTATATCAGCAGAATAAAAAAGCTCAAATTAATAGAATTGTAATGTCGCTCTGATGGGGTGGAGGATCCAGTTAATGACCCAAGATCAAGAGACATCTGATTAGAAAAGATCTTGATTATTGTTGGTCCTCAGGGAAATTAGTTCTTCTCCTTTAAGAGAGACAAAACAAAAGAGCGTTGGCTACTCTGATGGGTACATGCGAAACAAACGCATCCTCCTTAAAAAGGAAATCATGTACTGCTTTTTTAACTGGTACACAGGCTGCACTACATCAATCCCAACTGCACATTAATTTCTTTGCAGACCTTGATTGGTGGCTTGTTTAGCCACATAGCTGCAGCATGGCTCTGTGGATGTCAGTGTTGGTCAGTCAGTCCACCACTTTGAACCAAAGTGTTAAAAGACATTCATGTTCCTCTCATTATGAACTTCAATTATCCTCTGCGTTCACCCGTGTTAAATACTAATTAGTTAATGTTAGCAGGCTATCACGCTAAACTACGATGGTGAGGGAAGTCTCATGAGCTGCACTAACCAAGCACAGAAGCATTGGAAAAGACTTCATAGTAGTAGTAAGTTATTTATGAGCCAGTTTGTCTTCTTGTCCATGTTATAGAACAGTGACATTGTAATTTTCATTAATCTGTAAAAATGTCTCTGTGGCAGAGGAAGCTGGTAACATCCCAGCTGGCTCCTCTTCGCTGCAGCTCATCTTTTCTTTACATTATTTAAGGAGCACTTAAACGTCCTTATTTGCACAATGCGGCACAAATTCCAACATTTCCGAGCAGCACTGAATATTTCAGTCCTCAGCTCGTTGTCAGCTGGTCCTCCCTGCTGTTTGACCACCTGCCAGCGTAATCTTTTACAAACACACGGAGGGAAAGAAACATGGTTGCCTTTTGTTGACCTGTTATTAGCAGCCTTCACAGACACACCAGTGAGCAAACTGAGGATGCTGAGGATACGTAAACACAAGCAGACAAGGAAACACAACGTGCTTTAATTCTGAGTTATGTAAATCGTCAGCCAACAGAAAGCTGATCAACAACAGTTCCTTTAAAGTCTTACACAATTATTTTATTTTGTGATGTCTGACAGATACGTACATTTAGGGTTATACCTGTATTTCTACCTCTCTTATCTTCTCTATCATAAAAACTTCACATGACATGATAAAATGCTGCTCAAACTGCTGATGTGTGTTGATGAGCTGGCCAGACTCCCATAACCAATGTCCCGTTGTTTTCCCTAGGGGGCGCCACACAGTTTGAAAACCTTTGGGTTGGAATATTAATAAGAAAGAAATGAAGACCACATTTCTTGTTCTTTTGTTGGAAAGGAAGTAGAGGAGCAAGTCACAGCTGCAAGAAAAAGTAAAAGATATTGCAGACCTCAGAGAAATGTCTCATCCACAAAGATCATTCAAAGTGATGAGGGATCAGATACACGCTGCAACATCTCAGCCCAACTTCTGTGTGATCATGTGTGTTAAAATCACTGGAGCTGCTACAGAAAGCAACAGAGACAATGACAGTTAACTTCAGGGGTCAGACTCTTATCAAAGCGGACAGACTGTGTTAGAGACAGAGAGAACCTCCTGATTTAGTTCCAGTTTGGAGGAGTAAAGCTTGCGGACGCATCTTGGAGAGACGGATGCACTTAGGGGAGACCGGGTATGGTTGTAACAACACCAATTCCACCAATTAGGGATAAGATAGGAATCATGAGATCCTTTCAGTATTTATCTACCTCGTCTCCGATCAAGGCAGGAAACAGGTACATTCAGAATATATAGAGAAAAAACTGATTTTGAGGTCAAAGTACATTTGTTGACCAAGACTATATTTTGTTTAGTATCTATACTATTGCAGATAAAATTGTTTGACTTATAGTAGATTGAAATATAGTTTCTTAGGCAACATGTGATCCATTTTTCCTTTCTAATTTCAAACCACTATGGTAATACAGCTAGCTAAACATTGGCTGACAGGGGCGGGGAGGGTTGAAACCAGAGGGGTGGAATCGAGTCACATGACTTGGACTCGAGTCAGAGTCACAAACATGACTTTAGACTCGACTTGACAAAATCAAAGAAGACTTGCGACTCGACTTTGACTTTAACACCAGTGACTTGTGACTTCACTTGGACGTGAGCCTTTTGCCTCGAGCTGACTTGACACTCCCCATGCCCGAATATAAATTATGATATAAAGAACTGCGCAGCGCATGAATTAGACTGGAGCGTGTGGCTTCCTCCAGCAAGAGGGATCAGTAACCGACCGTCCGCGATCTTCTGTTCCTGGCCCTGTACGCTCCAGCGACCGACTCCCTCTCCGGGGACCTACAATGGTTTGTGTAGCCAGTAGGCCTACTACCAGCACGCTGTGAACAGTTCCTCTGGCAGGAGGAATTTTACGCATAGGCTAATCCATACACAACAGCTGGGGGCCTGACGCAGCACCACGCAACTTTCTAAATTCCTCTACCTCACGGAGAAAAGAAAGGTCAGGTCGACCACCACTTATAAAAACAAGTTAATTAAGATAAGATCCTTCACAGCTGAGGCTCTTGTCCCTCCCTAAGAGGTGTGTTCAGTGCTGCTTTACCTGATCGGTTCTTAAATAAAATATCCACTGTATCTGCGTCTTCTAATGTCACAGCGATTTATAGTTTTCTCACCGCTGGTTTCTGTCACTGCATCTCCTGACAAAACACAACGGTTTTATTTCAGTGTCCTGTAACTTAACTTCGTCAACTCGAGTAGGTCACCTGTCACCTGCTCTGCTCTCCTCCGTGTACACACACACACACACACACACACACACACACACACCTCAGTGACCCATCTGTCACCCAAAGCTGTCAACTTGGGGGAAACTGTGCTGCTGTCGTCCTCTTGCACTGTAGATGCTGCTTAAAGTTACTAATGTTGGATTATTGGTTTCTTAATTCAAGGGCTATTTGGGATTTTTGAGTAATGCACATATAGTAGCCTAGTTTCTAAAAAGAAAGTATTACATTTCTATAGTTTAATGTTTCCTAAGGCAACGAGTAATCCTGTTAAATAATTGTGATCTCAATATTGACCAAAATAATTAGCAGACCGACATGAACATTTAATTTAATTCATGAAATTATAGAACATTTGTTGTGTGAAACTGCACCTCGGCCTTCTTTCTGTACAGGCTAATGCTTCATTCAATACATTTTTTTTATTTTTAACTTGAAAAAACTTTTGAAAAGGTTTTTAAATTTGGTGAAGAGCGCATTATGACTTGTTTAGGACTTGTTGGTCCTTGACTTCAGACTTGACTGGGACTGGTCTGGATTTGGGACTCGACTGCTAAGACTTGAGACTTGACTCGGAGTTGTAAAACGTTGACTTGGTCCCACCTCAGGTTGAAACACTTGTTCAAAAAGTGTTACAACCATCCTCTATGCATACAGCAAGGGACTTTCTTGATTTCATTTTTGCAGTCTATGAGCTCACTCAGCCTGCACTCCAGGGTTACCAGCATTCATTTGTAAGCAGTGAGACCCATTCACAAGTTGGTGTATGTATCAGCACTCGACCTTTTCCATACTCTATATTTCTACTATAGGGTAGAAAAGATTACAGGCAGCTTGTGAGAAGTGCCAATGCTTGAGGAAAAAAATCACAGTACCGTCCCACTTCAAGCACTGACTGCGACTCTGATTAAGAATATACACACATTGACAAACAGACACACACACGTCTTTTTGTTAGACCTAAAGATGTACAAAGATTTTCTTTAATTAGGTACATTGAAGAAGCGTTTAAAGTGTACATCAATTATTCTGTCAAGTAAGTTTACATACATGCGAGTCAATCAGACAGTCTGTTACAGGGAGAGAGAAACATTGTCTTTTTATTTCATTAGACCTGTTTTTGAAGCATATCATTTGGTGTGGCATCTATTTTGACATACTTTGTCTAATTGTTCCCCCCCCCGGTAGTGGGGTAACAAGGGAACACCATGTATTTCACATCAGCTCATGAGATCTGTGATATTCTTGTAGATGATTGAATTGGTCCCATTTGTAGTGAGCAAATGTGGGTTCTTTCTATAAAAAAAAGTGTGAGAACTAAAAAAATTCAGTTCCTGAAGCAAAAAATGTTACCACACTCGGTCTCCCCTACACCTTTTTAACTTTTAGCTAGAAAGCGTCTTCTGGGATTCAAGCTTCTGGGATGCATTTACACTGATACTGAATACCTGAGTGTGAATGGTTCAGGTTCCCACGGGTAGTTTATATTAATGTTACAATAATACAGCGATGCAGCTGTTTCCACAGTGGATCCTCTCTCCAAGCCTCTTCTCACCCCTGAGTCACATTTAAGAGACTAAATCGTCCTTATTGATGGTGACTTCAATTGATTTCCGGGTCATGGGCTGAAGGACAAAGAGGCCATATTAAATCGTCTCCTGCTCCTTTAGGATGACAGGTATCTGTTTTACCAGGCAGATACTGTTTCTTTGTTGACACTGTCTCCAGGGAGGGCATCTAACACACTGGGAGTGCTGCGCTTCACAACAGTTAACATCATTAAGATAAGTGTCCTTTGTGACGCTTCACTTCTGATGTCAAGGACAATTAAAAGCGATTAATGGTCACGTCCAGTTTCCATTTTCATGATAGAAATAGACATTACAGAGAAACAGTAAGATATTTGACGCTTTACTCTGTAGAAGACTTGTGTAAAACACTGAAAACATGTAAAACATTTCAGCCGTCATCAGGTCTTACAAAGAAATGACAATATAGAGCCACGAAAGGAAAACAGCTCTATTTTTTTCATGAAATGTCATAGAAGAAGCACTTTGCTCAATTTTTATCAATTTTGTCAGACAAACGAATGAAAAACAGACTGTTACAAACCTTTAAAAGCTGCAGGCCTTTAGCCGGTATTTGTTTATACAATACCACTTTACAGCATAAAAATGTTGCAAGTCATGTCAAGCAACAACACATCTGAGTGCACAAAAAACACAAAGTGCATGCAGCGTCAGTTAGAGTGCGAGCGCAGGGTTTTGAAGGAACGCATTACAAAATCTGAACGTGAAATCAATAAGTCATGCTCTCAAATCGAAAGACCACGCTCCTGAATGAAGATGGGAAAATAATCCCATACTCATCTCACTTTCCGTCAGCGCCAGCAAGGACATGTCGAGACGCGAGGTCGGCCCTCTCACTTCCAGCTGTTGCCCTGCAGCAGGAGATGAATAACTTAGGAGAAAAGCTTTCTGTCACAGGTTTGTAGAATAGAGCAGGTTGGAGGACCCAAATGCAGGACACTGAGCAGGTTAAGTTCAGAAAGGTTTAGTTGACAGACAGAAGGTGAGCACACTTACTTCAGTGTGGCTGAACAGGGAAACAGGATGACATGACGAGACAGAGCAAGGCAGGCTACACACTGCAATGACCAGACAGGGACTAAACAGAAACACCGAACATATATACACAGGGACTAACGAGCAGGGCGGGAGCAACACAGTTGACAGGGATCAGGACTAAAGAGACAGGCAGGCAGAGAGACAGCAGGGGAAAACAAAGAGGATGGCAGGCAGAGGGATAACTCAAGGGTTGCATGAAACAAAACACAAGATAATAACAGAAAGAATTTAGGCAGGCACAGAACAGAACATACTGGAACACAGACTAAAAACTAATCATACAGATAGACTACAAAACGTAACAGGAAAAACAGACTGAACTAAGAACCGAACACGGAGCAGACAAAATAACGAACACCGAAGTACACAGACCAGGAGTAAATACTAAGGCATTAACACAGACTAAATAATATATACCAAACCAATGACCAATAAATAAACTCACAGAGAACTAAACTCAACAGAACAGAGGACAGGACTAATCTGCATACAAAACCAACCAAACAGAGCACACAGAGAAACTCCGGACAGGATTGTGACACTTTCATGCTCCCTCTGGTCCTCGTCCACGCCAGGTGGAGCGAAGGCCAAAGCAGTCAATATCCGCTCAAGGACACGGTCAGAACAGTACTCTCGTCATTGGTAAATCCCTGCCTATCGATAAACGACCAGTCTGTTGACAGTAAATTATTCTAAGTTTAATTAGTGTATCAGGGCCATGGTGAACCGCAGTGATTCAGCTCAATTCATGTAGGCCTATGTCTGTTTCTTTGAGCTGCTAAAGATGTTTTCACTGAAGTTAATGATTAAGCATTATTTTATTTTATTTTATGTCTCTCAAATCCACAACTCAGAATATATTTTGAATCCTGTTACAGCTCCAATTCTCACTACACCTTAATGTGGGGCCAGGATAATCCATTATCCATACCCGCTTATCAGTGCAGGGTTGCAGGGGTTGGAGCCAATCCCAGCTGACATTTTGCGAGAGGCAGGATACACCCTGGACAGCTCACCAGTCCATCACAGGGCAGACAGATAGAGACAAACCCACGCAGACACCAGGGACGACCATGGTTCGAACCTTCTTGCTGTGAGGTGACAATTCTAAGTGCTGCACCACTGTGCTGCCCGGGGCCAGGATAAACAAATACAAGAAGGCTCCAAAGAGGCAATGCAGACAAGCGGAAGAAATATGGAAAGAGTAACTAATCTGTACTGAAAGAACAAGGTAGGATTTTACCACTCTCAGTATAATGCCCCTGAAAAAACATGTCTATGTTCAACTTTTTTAAAAAAAGAGAGAAAGAAATAAATCAATAGATGTACAAAGTTTCTTACAAGCCGGTGTTTAAAAGATAAATACTGTTTCCTCATTCCTCCTGTTCATACTGGCGCAAAGAGATCCTTTCCTTAATGGACTTCAGTAAAAGTGTTCCACAGTCTCGTCCTAAAGTCATTATGAGGTTTCGGCAGTCTGAGACTTCACACCGCTCCCTCTGAGACACTTGACAACTGCCACCTATTTCCTGGGAAAACGCCCAAAATAACATACCCAAATTAAACCAGTAATAACTCCTCAACCATTAGGCCTAGATGCATAATTCTGGTCTCCTTTGAAAGGTCAGAAGCTAAGGAATATAGATCAAATGAATCTATTTATTTTTCTATTAAAGAGTAAATGGAAATGCAATAAAGGAAAATATGATATATTCATCCTTGCCTGGTAAAAAAAAAGCTATATTTTTTTATGCAATAAACCATCAAAACCATCATTCAACTCATTATAATGCAACTGAATATCTTCTAATTTACCTGTAACTGTAAATTTGATGAAAAGAAACTAATATGCACCAGTTATTACACAATTTTTCAAAAATACACCAGGCGAATGTCCATGTTTTGGCCATATTCATTCAAACCTTTATTTAACCAAATGTGTCCTGGCAAGTGGCAGCAGCGCGGTTACAAATACATACAGAGACACTTACAGGTAAATACATAGACACGCTTTCACTCATCATATTCAAACAACAATGTCATCATAAAAAACCTGGGTCCTAAATCAATTTAAAAACAGTGATCGACAGACTGCCTTTCTGCAAGGGCCTTTAAAAAGCCTTTAAAAGAATGAAGTGAGACCAACTCCTTCAACTGTAGTTCATTTTGAAGCTGATTCCATGCAGATGGTGCTGCAAAATTAAAAGCATTTTTGCCAAAGTCAGTGCAGGCTTTAGGGACAATCAATAAAAACGAGAAAGATCCTGTGAGCGCAGGTGATATGTCCCTGCAGGCCTCGGGAGGTGTTCAGATAAGGAGGAAGAAGTCCTACACTGCCTTATAAATAAAAAGATGCCAGTGCATCCAATGCCGAATGGAGAGGGAGAACCACCCGACCTGAGAATACAGCACAGTGATGAGTGAGAGATTTTAAGTTTGTGATGAATCTCAAGGCTCCATGAAACACGGTGTCCAAAGCATGAAGGCACTGGGAGGTTGAATGCATGTATAAAATACCACCATAGTCCAAGACAGACAAGAATGTTGCATTTACAAGTTGTTTTTTTGCTTCAAAACCTAACTTCAATTTCATTTTTTTAACCAAATCTTGGACATGCAATGTAAAAGACAGTGATTGGTCAATGGTAATGCCCAAGTATTTGTAATGTGACACTTCTTCGGTTTCTGTACCAGAAAGTGTACAAATGGTTTGGACATTGTTTTTAGTTGATTTTCCCGGAGTGAAATACATGACTGTATTTTTTTTAGAGTTTAGAACCAATTTTAAAGTAGCCGGATTATGTTGCAAGATGTTAAAAGAGGACTGTAAATTTGTGATTGCTTGACCTAATGTGGACCCAGAACAGTAGAGAACAGTATCATCAGCATAGAAATAATAGTTTTTATTTTTTATTTTATTATTGCAGAAGTTGTTTGTATAAATGATAAAAAGAAGAGGCCCAAGGATTGAGGATTGAGGCACCCCTTTTGAAATATTTAGGGAGGCAGAAGTGAGGCCTTTTGAAACAGCTGTTATTGTACTATGTTTCCTGAAACCGGATTGAAATTCATTCAGAATATTGTTATTAATTAGACAGTCTTTTAACTGCATGACAACCTCTTGATTCGTGGCTAAAGAAAGGTTAATTAAATATGTAACTGGATTGGCTATCAAATCTGCAGCTAATTTTAGAAAATATGGTTCCAATTTGTCTAGACCTGATGATTTTTTTTGGATCTAGATCTTTCAAGGCCTTCGGTTACTGTCTTGAAATGAAATGATTGAGCTGACAGTGACTGATCAATAGGACATACAGTGGAAGAGCTGGAAATTGGATTATGTAGTGTTTCATAAAGGGAGCTAGCAGCAATGAAATGATCATATATATATATATATATATATATATATATATATATATATATATATATATATATATATATATATATATATATATATATATATATCTTTGTCTTCGTTTTGAGCAGATGAATCGTTTGTGTGGCTCTATGGGTCGGCCAGTAGAGAGCTTTATCAGCTCACTGACCTCACCAAGATGGCAGCCCACGACGAAGGGCTCTATTGACAAAGAATTCAGCTGTTTTTGGACTGAAAGCAGCGAAAACAACAAAAGTAGGTCAGTGGTTGTAACTCTAAATGTATTTTGCTGCGTTTCTTGTTATTATTAGTCGGCTAATTACTGAGTTTTGTGAGTTGAGTGATTTGAGTTACGCAGCTGATCAGAGCTGAAGCTCAGCTTTCTTTAGAGTGGTTGGACTGCGGTGTAGGATGAGAGAAAAGATATGTGGAAGACAACTTGTGCAGCCATGTACAGTGATTATAGAGCGATTTATGTTGTGATATAAGTTTATTTGGATGCTTGGTGTTTGAAGTGTGTTTGGTGTGGATAAAAATTGTTGTTTTGAGATGCTAGCTGAGCCTCCTAGCTTCACAGAGGTGTGTGGCATGCATAGGGTGACAAAATTATCTGATCGTCCATGATTTACCATTTGCATTTTTTGAGGCGCAAATCGATCATCCTGCCTGGGTCCGGGCTTTAAAGCCGTCATACTACCTTTCTATATATGCTGTAGTACTCCCCAACACCTGGAAACACATGCTGATGTTGATGAAGCGCTGTTAGCCTAAACATAACCAAAAAAGAATAAATTAGAATATTATTCATTGCACAAACTGTACTTACTCAAATGCTGAACAAATGTTTCCTTAATATAGTGATAGAAAACTGCATTACATTCCTTACTGTACTCATTTTCTGCACCAAATTGGAAAATAAAAACGCCATTTTGGGACAAGATTGCTGCGCTCCCTCCCTCCCTCTCTCTCATACAATACAAAAGCTATGAGGTGGCTTTCTGCTGAGTGATTGACAGCTGGTTGATAAGCTGTAATGACGGGAGGTTGGCAGGCGGCAACACACACACACACCATTTAATGAGACATAATGATGGATCAATCAACAGAGCTGTCTCTCTCTCTTTTTTCTTTTATTCAATTTGGCTGTTCCTCGTCTTTCTGTCTTCATTAGGACTCTTGTTAGCTGAAGTCTCGTTAGCCGCTGGACATCCTGGGGTCCAATAAGAACTCCATAACAAGCTTTTATGACACAATACAGACCTCCTCTGACAGACAGTGCAACATAATAAAAAATAAATAGACACAGATAGGGCAGTTTGGTTTGGTCTTAGGGGTACATTATAGGTGTGTGTGTGTGTGTGTGCCCAGCTCTTATGGCTGTTTTACCCTTGTCATTATGCAGAGTTAAGCGAGGACTTTTACAAACTGCCAGACTTCACTGTGACAAACCAGCCATTATCCTTTAAATGTGATGGATTCAAGTTACTTATTTCCAAATATTTAATTATTTCACTTTTATTGGAATCTTTAGAATATCCTAATGTTTCTGGCATAATGACATTATCTGATGAGGGAAAAGCGCACAGTCGACTTTTTATGGAGCAAAACTCATTATGATGCAAGATAAGTGCTGACAGATATTAAACTTGTAAATGATATCAGGTCTTTATTGAGGAGAATTATTATCTGTAGCACTGCAGAGACTTGTCATTTGCAGCCGCAAAACCCATTTGTTTCGATAAACAGAAGATGAACTGAGTCACAACATGTAACTCCTGTATTCAGCCTTATTAGCACCTGCTGATCCACTGAAACACCAACTGAATAGTGTGAACTCCTGTTAACACTTTGCAAAGCTTGTTCTCACACTAAGGCGTCCTCCTGAAGCTTTTTGATCAGTTAGCAGCAGAGCTCAGAAATAGGAGTGCTGGTCAACCCGTTCTCTCTCCAGTATGGTAGCTTGGACAGTGGCCGAACGCTTCAAACTGTCTGTGGACACCCCCATTTAGTGTAATGTTTTGATGTGTCGTTGAATTCAGGTGAAGTAGTTTAGGTAATGAATATAATCTTTCTTTATAGAGCACTTTTCAAAACAATGTTGCAAAGTGATTTAATTAATAATTAATTAAAATACAGTTAAAAGCAAAATAGATACTTAAAATCAACTAAAATCAGGAAAGGCTTTTCTATAAAAGTGTTTTAAAAAGGGACTTGTGTTCACTGACTCTGCTGCCATGATTTCCGCGCTTGAATAAGTGTGAGAAAAGTTGCAGTAGGGAGGAGGTCGGTTGGTCAAACACAGGACTCTTTCTTGAGTCCTGCTGTTCGCATCCCGTGTGAAACCAATAGTCACATTGGCTTCTTTTTAACTGATGTATGTAGCATAAGTTTCCGTTGTTGCCCTATAATCTTCATCGTTTTGCACTCTTATTTCAACTTGCACTGTTTGTATTATGCACTTCTTTTAAGTTCACCTTTGCAGGACCCTTGAGTGTTTTGAAAAGTTTCCCCCAAATAAAATGTGTTGTTGTTGTTGTTGTTATTGTTGTTGTTATTAAGTTATGCAATATAAGTACTTATTTTAACCCAAACCATGATCTTGTCCTTACCCTAATTAAGTTGTTTTGGTGCCTTGACGTAACCAAACTGCAGCTGTTTCACAATGTTAACCAGGTCTTTTATTTTGAAAGTGTAACTGGACGTTGAATATTTATGATCGCTAACATGACCGCTAGAGGAGTAAATATGATGTTTACCCATTACTGGTACCAGCTCAACCCGTCTTGACTCGCCTTCACTTAATTCGCTTTTGGTGCCCGATCCTCCGTTCTCCATTGCAGATATAATACCCCCCTTAATGTAGCTGATCATCATAGCGACGCCCCGATTAACTGTTGTGACGTAATGTTCAGTGCAACACACACCTGCAACCCAGACACTTTAATATTAACAGTACAGAGAGCATCGTTACAGTTACTATCTCTATCAATATCTGGCTAAACTGTTTTTGAGGAAAATGGCGGGTTTGTGCAATTATGATGCAGTGAATAGTAACGATTCTCTCTGACCAATCAGCAGCTTGCAGTGTTTTCACGTTTCACCTTTTGGTATCACCTCAGCTCGCTTGGAAAGTAGATGATACCAGAAAACTACCAGGTACCAGATTTGCCCAATGAAAATCTAAAAACAGGTGAGTAGATGTTTTAAAACGTACATTCAGGCTGAAAATTCAACCGTGGTGTTGTGGCGGGAGATGTAGTGACTTTACCAGCGGTGAGTAAGACACAGTATAGCCTAATACGTGTTATTTGTTAAGCTATGAGGACAGGAAAAGTCCGCTAGCTGCTAGGCTAATCTATGCTGTGTAAAAAGCCATAGGCTGAGCTAATAACTGTTACTGTAAAAAAAAAAATCTCAATAGTTATCATTAAGCTGATTTTTATGCTTATGTTAAATGCGAATGTAAGTAAGCCATGTTTTATGTGTGGTAGTGGAGTCAATTTAAAGTTAACTTTACTGTACTTAATATTTAAGCACAGACCTGCAGATCGATTTTTGCCTCAAAATGCAAACGAGTAATCCATGGATGATCAGATTATTTTGTCACCCTATCCATGCTACACACCACCGTGAAGCTAGGAGGCTCAGCTAGCATCCCAAACTGACCATTTTTATCCACATCAAACATCTAAATAAACTTATATCACACAAGAGGAGTTGCTTTGGGGAGACGGTTTTTATCGGCCTCTATTGGCCGACCCGTAGGAGCTACACAGACATCCACTATAACAATCGATTCGTCTCTTCAACACGTCTCTGATTTCGATCATTGAACTGGTCGTCTTAGCCATCATCGCAACAATCGCCCCCCCTTTGAGATTTTGGCAGGAGCCGCCACTGGTACAGTGCAAAACGTTTTGACATCTGCTGGACTGAGAGATAGAAGCTTTGTCTCGGATTAAAATGGCCACCTCCAGTGAACGAGGCTGTTGTTCTGTCTGTAAATTGAAGGGTCTGCTGTGGTGTTCCATTATTTCAGTGTTTTGCAGCTTTAGTAATCGAATGAAGATTTAAAAAATACGCTTTTTTTCCTCCAAAGAGTTTGCCTCCCTTCCCTAACAAACTAATCTGATTATGCCTGCGGTGCTCTGCAGACTGACCATCTCTGCCTCACCAGCGGTGGTAATATAAGTGTGTGAGGTGGATAATGAGAGCTGCATCTCTGGGTCTGAAAGGAGAAAATCCAGCCCGCACGGGGAGAGAGAACAGTCACTCCCGGCCTGCAACACTGTGTGCATAATAATGAAATACATTGGCGTGCCCAGAATCTGCCTTTACAGCAGCATTGAGACTCATTTTCTCATGGTCACAACAACCAGATGAATAAATCATTTTTCATCATATAGTACAGAATATGTTTACTGCAATCCATTATGCTGGAAATACTATAAGCTGGTTAAAGTTTAAAAATCTTAATAAAATATACATAAAATACACACTCCCGTTGACATAATTGTTATGAAACCAACTCTTCTGTGATGATCTATTGTTGAGGATTCTTAATTATGATATTTAAATCTTTTCACATGATCCCTGTCATTTATATGTTAAATGAATGAGGAAAAAAAGCTAGAATATTTATATATATATTTTGACGAGCCACACAATATGTGACATTTGTGCTGTATCCAAAATGTGTTCAAACAGTGTCTTTTCGTTTTACAAGCGCAAAGGGTTCAAGGTTGAGGACTAACTGGTTGGTTTGGCAAAAGTACGTGTGTTGTGTTTGTTAATTTCACCACTTTCGATAAAGAGCAAGCACCTAAATTTTTCTATTGGAAACATCCGAGACAAACTCAAACAGCGTTAACATATCCTTTTTCTGCAAGTCTACAGCCAAGCAGCTCTGTGAGGCTGTACTTAGGCACAGTGGTGCATTGAGCCAAAGCTAACATGCTGGTGTTTAGCAGGTATTATATTTACAATGTTCATCATCCTTTGTGTTGCCATGCTAACATTAGCTTTTCAGGAATTGCAAGTATTGAACATGACCTGATGATGGCGCTGAATGGAAAGTCAGAGGATCACCAAAGTTATTACAGTTCATCCTGAGGGGGAGATGAAGTTCTGAACCACATTTCATGAAAATGTGTGAAACTGTTTGAGGCATTTCACTCAAAACCACTAATGTCAACCTACTGGTGGAGCCAGAGAAAGTCAGTCACTATGTTTCATCATAAATGTCTGTAGAAAGTTTTATGGAAATTTTAAACAATCTATAAATCCTGCTACTCTACAATGGCCAAATCAGTTTGTTTTGTCCAGCTCGATGCTGAATGATGAGCGTGAGGAAGCAGCTCATCCATCTAACCACAATATATGTTTCTGCTCTGCAACATTTATCACATCCTGACTCAGTGAATGAAATGAGAATAAATCAGCTCGGTGTCCCGGCAGAAGAGCGAGCAGAATCTATTTTCATAATTTGAACAAAAAGTGCTTCGGCTTAACAAACACTTTGAGGGTCAAACTCCCCATAAGTGCTGTCAAAAAAGCTAACATGCTGAAGTTTAGCTCAAGGCTATTAACAAGACGGGACCACTGAGAGTTGGGAGGAAATAAAATGAAACACACCTCCCCTAATTCATGTCTCCTGCCTGCTAACCCCCATCCTCCTCCCTCTCCCCTCCTTTTCCCCTCCAACTCGTACAAATTAAAAGCCCTGAGCCATGGTTTGATCCATCATTACCATAGATTAACCGACTCTAACATTAACGGATGCTGTCTCTGCAGGCTGCGTGCAACATGACGCGCGTGTCTTTTATCTCAGAGCGGCAGACACAGGAGGGCAAGCGAAAACGAAGCTAAATAAAGCTCAGCACGTTGATTATACCACTTAATGTATGCACAGGGAACATTAGTGGGGAAATTGATGCTGAAAATGAACACTAAGGCACTTCAGAGGTTACATAAGTAGTGATTTGTAACTAATTTAAATGTTATTCCCCCCGAGAATTAATTAGTTTAAATGAAATTAAAATTAGTGCAGTTGGTTGTGTAAATCCATTCTGACCTACATAGTCAAAGTGGGAGGCTCAGTTCTAATATGCTACTAACAACAGGCAAAAAAGTATTCACAATGAATTTACAACCTAACAGAACACGTGTTAACAACCAGAGGGAAACAGTCTAAAAGTAACTTCTGGATGTTTAAAAAAATGTCCCACTGATCAACAAGCCTGCAGATCAGATGGGGAAATGATTTATACATTACCACTTATCAAAATCTGACTTCATCATTTCCAAAACCCTTTATTCACCTTAGTCTGAGTTGATCAGCAGAAGAAGATGCATCGAAGTCAAAGTGAAAACAGATCTCTGCAAAGTGATACTTGCGTCTCGTGCATTAGCATGCAAAGGACCTGTGGGACAAATATATCTGCTGTTTGCATGTGAACCTGCTCCCATTTGTGATCTGCATATGAGCAGTTCTTGTGAAATGGGCCGCAGGAAGTCCAGTCTGAGGAACAGATTAATGTGTTTGAAGTCTTATCACACACCAAACATGTAGAACAGTAGAAATACAAGAGAGAATGTCTTGCTAGGTGACCTCGCGTGGCATCTCTACATAAAGTGCTCTAAACACTTTGAACCACCAATTAACTAACAAAGACCACGGCAATGTGAGGTATGAAAAGGAAGTTTATTCGCATAACGAGGAGTATTTATGATGGATCGAGGGGAGCGGGATGAAGGAGGTTGTTAAGGGTTCTGTGGCCACCGAGGCTAGGAACCCGGCGGTCGAGACTCAGTGTGGGGGCTCGTCTCGTTAAGTGGCTTGCTTATCAACCCCCCCCCCCCGTGGTTCCTGTTGCAGAAAAAGATAAAAGATTACTTTAGCAGAATTGTTGATTTTAGCATGCATGTCTTTGATGGGAAACCCACACAAACACGGGGAGAACATGCAAACTCCACACACAAAGGCTCAGAGCCGGCACCAGACCGAGCTCAGCAGGAGGGGCAATTATTTTCAATGGGTGGGCACTAATGATGGGGAAATCAGATATCCAATAGGCTAGTTATTATCTCTACTGCCGTTTCTGTAAGTGATTAACCTGAAGTGATGTAAACCAACTCCTCCTAAACAGACTATTATAAACAGCACGTGTAGTTTAACTGCTATCTCACTGACAGGAGAGACAGATCTTAATTCTAGTTTGCTCTACCATTAGCGTTTACAACGGGCGACTACTAAAACCATGTACCATTTTCAAAACAAGCACACTCACAACATACACAGAGATTATTCTACAATCTCCATTATCAAAAAGAAATAAAACAGCTGTTTCCCCCAGGGCGGGAGGGACATTTCAGGACTATAGACTATAGATAAAAAAGGAATTAAATACTTAATTTATAGCCTTGACAATAGACAACAACACAAATAGTGCACTTTGACAGTAGGCTACATAATACCAGTTAACCTAGATAAATACACTAGCAAGCCGCCTGCATGAAACTTTAAATTAAACTCACAGTTAGAAGTGCAGAAGATGCCGCTTGTGAGCTGATTGGAACTTCTTGAAAAGTGTTTAACTGTAGTCTGGAGAACGAATTTTCGCAGGTCGCGGTAGAAGCATGATATGCATGCACCTTGCAGCTGGTAACGCTCATGTATGAGGAGAAAAGAGGTGGATGCAAATCGCGGCAGGTAGAAAACAACATCTGTTCTGCCGAATTATGCATTCACCTAAGGTGCTTTTCTGGCACTTAGCTGTGCTCATTGATCAAACGCAGTTATCACCACATCTTTTAGCTGAATCTCGTTCAAAAAATACACTTCGAATCATTTATCACCATTGATGAACCCCACAAAGGATATTATAGCGTTTAAAAGCAGTACTTGGAGGTGCATGCAATTCTAGGCAGGCATGCAAAACTCGGCATGACAACGTCAACACATGGACCTATTTGCGTCCGCGGACTAGTCGGGCTGTCTTGATCTTGCTGTCAGCAGATGTGTGGAACTTACAGTGAATTGAGATTCAGAGTTAGGGTTTATAGGCGTGGATGAAGCAGCTGGGGTTTCGAACCATTTTCTAATGTCCATTTAGGAACATTTTGAGCTGCCTGCTTTATTTTGATATGTGCACTGCCGCCAGGAATCTCCCGCTAACTTTAAGTCATTACATGCACGTACAACCGTGCAAGTGCATTGGGAGGGGGGAAGCAGGAGGGTTTCCTCGCAGACCCACACTGTAAATTTTATATTTTCAACTAAAACTTGTTGGTATGTATATTTTTATTATTCTTCACTGAAATATTAATTAAATTATACTTAGCCTATATCATTTTATAAATTACATCATATTCTGTTACATTCTAATTTCTATTCAATACCGCCGACGCCGCCTGGGCTAAGCAAGGTCTGAACCCAGGACCTTCTCGCCGTGAGGCCGCTGTGCTGTCCACTGGGCCACCGTGCTGCCTGTTCAAAGAGGTGAGAAAACAGGGTTTGTGGGGGTGGGGATGTGAGAACTGAGAAACAGGAGAGAAAGGGGTTAGACAGGCTTATATACGTATGTGCATGTGATTGGATTATAGAGTCACAGGTGGAAGAAATAGATGTATGACTCCAATTATCAAACTTGACTAGCTCGCCCATTGTCATATTTTGGTCTTCCAGGTTTTCCAGGTCAATCTCAATCTTCGGGCTGAGATCTGCCTCGATTGTAAGCACACGCACCTCTGCCTTATTTCACTAATGATGATCTTATTTCTGCATGTTATGTTCTTGTTAGTCCACCATAATGAAAACACATCGCCGCAGTTCTCCTCCAGCACACCGTTCTTTATTCAGCCACAGTTGTGGTGGAGCTGAGAAAACGCAACTTGGGCGTAGTGAAGAGAAAAGTTTGTTAGGGTCTGGTGTTGCACAAGATTTAATCAAAGTAACAAAGTGGATCTTTTCTGTGTAATTGCGCATTGACAGTGCGCACCAATCAAATTAAGAGAGAGCAGATGGAACGTGTGCCTGTTGTAAAGTGAGGTGATCAAGTTAAAGTGAAGGCCTTGATATGTGGACGAGAGATAACATTAAGAATGAGACATTAATCTTTATTCTCTTTATCACTGCCATAATTTTAATGAGATTATACATTTTTTTCAGTGAAACTTGATTGCCTGCTAGTAGAAGAATGTAATTCAAATGCAGGTAAAAAGTCTACCAATTAAAATTGATTGAAATACCACTAAGCATGGGTGCACCGTGACTTATTGACCTGCTCCAAGCTCATGGTTGATTGAGAGTGGTTGAATGACACTTTGCTTTGCAGAGACACTTCCATCAATGTAGTGCGGTTATACCACAAAAACGCTTTGGTGTAGTTTAAGTCTCATGTCGTCATTGAATTTTTCAGTACTTAAATGGCAATATTTCTATAACCTCGAGTTTCCCCAAACAAAACCTGAGAAAGAAAACCTCTGTCATGCTTGGTTGTCACAGTTGCCTCAAGCAGATAGAAAAACACATGAAATATGTCGTGACTGAATGTTTTGCTGATGCCCTTGGTGTGACCATTTTTGGATCCTTCTTATGTAAATAAAAAATGCAGTCTGGGCTGCATTACATGTATGGAGCATGAGGTCGTTCAGGCAGGCAAGGAAGTAATTTAATAGTCACATGTTCCCTATCACGCATGTCTGCGACTTATCTCTTAAAACAGGTGGTCCACATAAACACGTTTATTAAAGGAGACCTATTATACTGCTATTCCAGTCCTATATTGTAGTTCTGTGACGGCTGTATGGCAGCTTCGCATAATTCAAAGTTTAAAAAAAAAATATTTTTTTTTATACAGTCTCTTCTTGTAGGCCTTCATTTCAGCCTCTGTCTGAAACAAGCTGTAGATGCTCCTGTCTCTTTAAGCCCCCCCCTCTCAAAGCCCCTTGTCTTCTGATTGGCCAACACCTGAAGCATGTTACCAGGCTGTTGTTGCTGGGCAGAACCGGCAGACTGAGCGTTGCCATGCCGTTAGTGTGGGAGCACATGACCATATATGGAACAGCGGCTCCATGTGGCTCCGTATTGTGTAGAACGGAGCCCATGGTAGAAAAAGCAGTTCAAAACAGAGCGAACAGGAGGAAATCTGAGTTTTTTGTTCACAGGGATTTCTTATAAATACTTTAACCTCATTTTTTGAAGCTTTGGCCGTGTTTAACATGAACTTCCAACATTATAACATTGTAGATAAGTTATAAAATGTGGAAAAGCACAATAGGTCTCCTTTAAATGTTGTGTATTCTCAGGCTCTACCAGGTGGGTTTGTGAGCTCAGGGACAGTCTATGCCAAGCTTCATTGTTCTGACTGAACTTTGTATTTGCTGTTGCAAATTAGTAGTATAAAAACATTGTTGAATGAAGAGTTTTGCAGAAACACAATAGGTTATCAACACTGCAGGCATTTCAATGTAATTGTTCAGTTGAGCGTTTTCCAATTTTCACGATTCAGTTTTAATCAAAACAGCTGCAAACACAGGACACACAACGGCTTGCTTTTTCAAGTATTTATTTTCTTAGGACTTACTGGAATGACTGGCGTACACTTATCTGCCAAAACGGTGTTGACATGCTGCTGTTGCTACGTGTAAACAAGAGGTAAGAATTGCCTTTGCATTTACAACAAAAATGTTTCTCATACAAGAAATTGTATGTAGAAGATCGGTCTTTACGAGGTGAAGCAAACTGCTACTCCCTCTGGGATCACTGTATCAAACTGCATGTCTACTATAGAAGAAAAAGGACCGACTAGAAAAGCCCTCAGGCCTTTATGTTTGACTGTAAAACTTGTACTTCTGCTTTTATTTCTGACAGGTCAAAAGACCACTGCTTTTCAAAAGAGGACTGCAGCTATAGTTGACCTACGCTATGTCTAGATCTGCATCTACAGCTCCAGTTTTAACTGGTTTTACCACGTTATTTACCACACACCTTGGGGGACAAAACACAGTTCAGCTGAATTTCTTGTTTTGATGAGATATTATTCGCATTGTAATGCAAAGATAACACATGTAGATACCCTACTGTACAGGCAGAAACAAATTAGAGTCATCAGCAGCAGGTCAAATGTGTCAAGTCATGAAAAACAGATTCAACTTAAACTTTGGTTACGGTTACTTTCTTCCATGCCCTGAACTATCTATTAATTAATAAAAAATACTGGAGAAACGTCCTCATTCTGGTCAGGTTCCCTCCACTCGATCCTTTCATGATTTGGAAATTGATTCTTTTTATACAGGTTTTACAGTTTTTACATTGTAAGAAATCATATTCACTGAAATGAAATATGAGACCAGGCCAAACAAAGGGAAGGGAAACACACTGGCAGATGGATGAATCTTCATCTTGTCCTCCTTCCAGAGATGTCACAACTTTCAAAACAGGTCTTTGTTGTCTTCTAACACAGTGTATATGTTTTTACCAACCCATTCTCATCTCAGGCGTCATATATACACGCTTTGACAAAACAGTGGCTATTGTACACAAAACGTTGATTTTGCGTGTGTATGATACGCAGTTTGCTATTGTGTTGCAACACAAAGGAGGCTAACCTGCTAGCACATTGGCCGTGAGGCTTCACACGACAGCTGCGGCTGTGTTTGCAACCTGACCTTTCTTTATCCCGTGAGAGGGAAGAATTCGGAAGTTGCATGGCACTGCGGAGAGCACCCAGCTGCAGTAGTGCACGGATCATCATGCATAATATTCATCCAGCCAGATCCAACGATTACAAAACTTTCAATTCAATTTTATTTATATAGCGCCAAATCACAACAACAGTTATCTCACAGCGCTTTTCATAAAAGAGCAGGTCTAGACCGTACTCTGTGATGCTATTTACAGAAGCCCAACAGTTCCCACCAAGAGCAAGCACCACAAACGATCACAAAACGTTCACAACACGTCGGTGGTATTAGCGGCACAACCCGTACCGGAGAGGGAGTCGGGCGATGGAGCCTACAGGGCCAGGAGATCGGAGCAACCGGCCCTCTGCGGACTGTCAGTGATCTTTCCCTCTGGCTGGATGAAGTCTGACACTCCTGATTTTACGCATGGATCCATGATGATAGAGAAATTGATAAAGAAAATTTTGATATAAAAATTTGTGGCAATATAGCATGCAGTCAATATTTTAAAGACCCCCCAAAATATCACAAATCATGCCTTGTCAAGGGGAGTCAAGCTCCCCCGTAGTTCGCACCCTGTATTTACTGACTTAGGTTTAGGCACACGGTTAAGGTTAGGGTAAGTTGATGGTTAGGGTAAGTTGACAGTTAAGATAAGTTGACGGTTATGGTTAGGGTAAGTTGACGGTTAAGGTAAGTTGACGGTTAAGGTTAGGGTAAGTTGACGGTTAAGATTAGGGTAAGTTGACGGTTAGGGTAAGTTGACGGTTAAGGTTAGGGTAAGTTGACGGTTAGGGTAAGTTGACGGTTAAAGTTAGGGTAAGTTGCTTCGGGGGGCTGTCAACGTCTTAACACAAACTTCGCTAGCTAGCTAGCTAGTTAGTGACCGGAAGCACTACTAGCATTTCCGATCACCCCGGGTGTCATATACACATGCAGCCTGGATGCGTCACATCCACACGCGTCTGCTATACACGCAGGTGTTTTGCGGAAAATAGCCACGGTTTTCTCAAAGCATGTTTATATTACGCCTGAGGATGACTACAGGCTGGTTTTTACCAGTATCAGCTTAAATGGTTTTGTGATGCCGATTAACAGCACAGCATCGTGGAGATTACATCCATATTTGGCGACCTCACAATTTCCATTCCTTGCCAGAGTTAACGCAACATGGCTATTCATCCAATATCAACATTGTTGTCTAGTGAAAAGGGTGGAAACCACCAAACAAACTGTGCTCAAAGGACAAAGTATCAAAAACATAATTAAAGTTGGCAATAAAATGTTTCTTAATCCTGTTGGAAAAAGTAACCGTCAGGTATGGTTTTGGCGCTGAAAGCACGGGTCCTGAGCAAAGACAGATTTGGCTCGTTTGGCAACACTAAGAGTCTCCCTGCAGTCAACAGGAGAGGAGACTGTCAGCTCACAACAGATGAACTGCAGGCTGTCGTTAGTGTTACAGAGAAACTCAAGCATCTTTCAGCACTTTGGCTTTCACAATTAAAAAAGCACCAAACTGAGGACGACTCCAATCAAAAAGGTCTCGCTAAAACAATCAAACATGGATCTCCTAAGTGCCTCCAGCTGGTGGAACAGAAGGCAGAAGGATCAGCTGGATGTCACACAGCTGATTGAGAATAAACATAGGAAACACTTCAGGCCTGTTGTGTCATAATGAAGCAGCTCGGAAACATTTAAGACTTCACCACCAAATAAACACACTTCTCTTTGGAAATCTTACACACACACGGATAGATGGACAGATAGATGTGTGTGTATACACACTGCATGGATGGATGCTCTCCTAAACACCAATAAACCATGACCTGTCAGTTCGAGTTCGACTCGTCTCATTTATCTGCTGATTTAGCCTCAGAGGGACGTGAAACGATGAACTGACTCATAACTATAGATATTTAAATCTGTAATGTTGCTATAGAACCTTAGAATAAATGTGCGTTCAAGAGCCATACGTCCAAATATGTCCTACACCAAAATTGGATGGAATTAGTAGAATTAGTGGTGAGAATAAACAAACCAACAGGACCAAAGATCAACCCTGTCTACCAAAGATTATGTTTATATTTTCTACTAATTTGCTTTGCAAGATAATTGTTGCCAGGACTAAAGCTTTCAGGAGGGGGCTGCACAAACCTCAGGAGAGTTGTGGTTCACATCCTGATTGCTGCGTGTGGTTTGGTTTGGACAACAAAAGCATGTTAGGAAAATATCGTGGTCGTTGTTGTTTATTTAAGTATTTAGTGAATGCCTAAATAACCTATGGGAGGATCAGTCATGTGTTCCCCAGATTTATGTGGCACATACTGGAAACACGGGTTACGCTTCCATGACCTGGTGGGTTTCTGTTGCTTCTAGCCACTTTTGTCTTTCAGTGATATAAGAAGACGTAGCAGAAGTAATCTTTTCCAAACCTGCTGTGCGTGCCTAAACATAAAACTTAAATCATGCTTTAGTTGCTATGAACGGATCTTGTTTTGTATAAGTTGATTCTGTAGAAAAAACAAATGAAATTTAGCGGCTACTGAGTGAGCGTTTTGCAGACTGGTTCAGTATCAACATTTTGCGTTGCGGTTTCCTCCATTGAAAATGTTTCCTCCGTTTGTTTTCCAGCAGAAAGGGTATTGAGATGGTTCTATAGAGGCAACTGGTTCAAGCATTTTGCAGCAGGACGCACCAACATTTCTGTTTAAAAACAACCACAAAATGTTTAAAACTGCATGTGAGACAGAACAGACAGGAAACGAGGCAACACATCCCGTCTCATCTGCTTCCCAATAAAGACTTCTATCGATTCAGCGACAACATGTTGCTCTAAATCAAAGGTGGGCGTAAATAAAAAAGACACGCATGCTGGCCGGCTAGTGTAGAGCTTATCTGATTGCAGCCACACCTCTCCCTTGAAATACATCTGTGTTGTGGCTACTGAGAGTGTAGAAACTGGCAACAGGCTCTTCATGGATCCCTCTCTGTGTGATTATTGAACGTTAGTGCGACCAGGCAGCTCTTGCTCTTTGTTTCTGAGGTACTGACACTCAAACCAGACATTTAATGTTCATACTTTTGCTGTCTTTTTTGTGTTTTTATGCGAAGAACAAGGGTGGATTTTCATTTAATCTCTGTGTGGCCTTGTCATGAACACTGTAGCAGAGAAAAGTGCTTTTCTGGTGTCTGGTTTGTAGCTATTTGTACCCTTGGTGTGTTTCTATTTCTGCTGGTGGTTGGTTTGCTGCAGACCGGGCGGGTTGGCAGCCTGGAGCGTTTGGACCGAAAGTTATACAAACTCCTTCAGGCCACTATGTCACTGCCTGAGTGGGAGTCATTAAACCACTGCACACATTATCGGCTTCCATTCTTCCCCCTGTTCTCGTCCATGTTGTTCTCTTCGACCACTCCATCCATTTCTTACCACTGCAGTAATCACCACCTTTCTCTTCAGCCCTCATCTCAGACAGAGATGCTGATTGTACCCGCTGTTGTGAATCTTGAAATGGTTTGCATTGGTCGAATCACGACGATTTTAGCTTTCAAACTGTTACCTGCCAGTTACTTACCAGGAATGTTAAGAGGTTTTCACATAAAGTTACAACAGCACTAAAATGCAGCCAAACAACTGGGTGCAGCTTAAACTTAACACTAGCTTTCTATGCGTTCCTATAATGCATCCTATAATTTAGCTAAAAATCCGAAGTCACGTAACGTACCTTTCTTTATAGGTTCTGTAGAGACGGATGAAGTTGGTTGTTGTGGTGGTCGTGTCACTGATTTGAGCTGCAGACCATGCACACCGCTGTTCTTTTCTACCTACCGTCATGGACAACATAATCCTTGAATGTCTGTGTTGTACTGCACGTAACGGTCTTTTTCTACGCCGTTGGTTACGGAGAGGATTATGCGCAAATGTTGGAATGAGCGAATGCAAATATTTAATTTAAAATATAATGTAATTTTCAAGTCATCTGTCTTAAGTCTAAGCCAAGTCTCAAGTCATGAACACCAAGTCAAAGTCAAGTCTTTTATCTGTTTTAGTCTCAAATCTTCAAATTTGCGACTCCAGTCAAGACATGTGACTCAAGTCCCCCGCCTCTGCTGGTTTCTATAATAATTTGTCGAAGTAGAAATATACAACTGCTGTATCACCTCAGATCGTGTCATTCGACACCCACAGACAACACGGCGTTTTGCGTAAATTAATAAATTACGCCTGAGATGAGAACGAGTTGTGTCCAGCTCACCACGAACTTCCATCCCTTTCCTTTTTTTTCTTGTTTAAATTAGAGTCAAAATGCTTCAGGGTGATTGCAGATCTTTCACTTAATGTGAAATATTGTCAGCTCACTCGGCTTCATAGTGTACCACTGCGGGTGAATTCATTACTGTTTGCCTCCATCTTTGACTTTATTTAATCACGTAGCCTTGCAGCCTGGCCAGCTAAACCTTGTTCATGTCACTGGAGCTTTATTTTAAATTCTAGTGGAGATCCCAAAGGTTACAAAGAAACTAAATTTCAGACAATTGTGGGAATGATGCACAGGACATCTAGATTATTTCTATCTCATGGAATATGCAGCCATAAACACAGAGTTCTGGGTTTGAATATTTCCCTCAGTGTAAACACAACTTCAGTGAAGAGTTGGAACAGAAGATGATACAGAATATTTCTGTGACACTGCAGCATTGAAAAATCTGATTTCAACCACCTTAAAAGATACAGTAATAATGTTGTACGGGCCTCCTGGATGATGAAAGTGTCTGGACGAAATGACGACGACGACTCGATGTCCTTGGACTACAGTCAAGTTGATGACGTATTCAAACAGAGTTAAACTTTAACTGTTTTTCTTCATTTTTACTCTGCATGTTTTTTCAAGGGCAGAGGAAGAATTATTCCAAGAGTTTGTTTTTGTTTGTTTTTCTGTAACATTATGTAAGGCTGGGTTGGGACCTCTGTGAAGAGAATAAGGTATGAGACAACACACTTTCATATTTCCACAGTCCTTGAACATCTTTAAAAAGTTTCTGAACTTGAGACTGGATCCAGGGATTGTTTTGATGAAGACGTAGCTCTCAAATTCATCAACATGTACCGTCACTCTGCAGCTCTCTGCTGCCCTGGCATGCTGATGGAGATTAGTGTTGATGCAGCAGCAGTTTAAAAATCACTCTGTTGACTTCAAAACATCAGAGGTAAACAGACATGATGCTCAGTGGGGGAGATCAGGGGTGTAACAGAGAGTTAGCGAACTATCTGAGTCCAGCGTTGAGACGAGACTCTGACGCCTCCAAATGGCCGGTAGGGGGCAGAAATGCCAAGTTAGCTAGTTTCTAGGCTGTGACCACAAATGTGTTGTGTTGACAAAAAAACACATTAGTGACAAAATCCTAAAAGAAGCAAGAACAGAATATTAAAACTATCGTCCAGAGGCCTGTTTCAGAAAGCGGTTTTAGTGAAAACTCTTAAGTAAGTTAAGCCTGAGATGAGGGAAACTCTGGGTTTCAGTTTCAGAAAGCGAGATCAGATAAACTCTAGATCTATAAGCACGGAAACTTACGCTGTGAACCTGACCTCATCGAGAGGAGGTTTACTTCAACAAACACTGAGTTTCTCTCTGACTCCTCCCTCCTGCGGAGCCAGAAGCGGCTGTCTGACATTTCCACATTCAGACAGTGGATATCAAAGCACAGATTGGAACACAATTACATCTTTAGAAACAACGAAATCAGGGTGGTTAAATAGGCTGTTAGTTTATTTTTACCCAAACATCATCTTCAACATGACGCTTTTACGATCAATCTGTCATCGATGTAAGGACAGAGAGTTATCTCTGGACATCGTAAATTTATCCTCAGCACAGAAAAAAAATCTAAGCTACACTGTCCTTCTTTATAACACTCTGTAGACATTAAGGCAAAAAACTTACTGTGCGCTGCAGTTTAAAGTAGGCTAATCTGTACAAAACTGATCAATGAACAGTAATCTTTCATGTTGAGGTCGCACAGACTGAACTTTCCTATCATAGTTATCAGCTGGAGTGAGGATAACGGTGGTGCAGCTGAAACAAATAAATGTAGTTTAAAAGTCAGTTTTTCATTATCTGCTGATTGTCTGTCTGAATTTGTTTTGACAGCATTTCATAAAATACAAAGCGAGCAAGATTTTATTAATGGAACATAGACGTCTAAAACTTCAGTCAGTTTGAACCTAGACACATTTTCCACTGCAAATAAATCATTCATAGGCCCACTGAGTCGGACTGTCACTTTACCACCACAGGTCCATGAGGAGCCTAAACTGTGTCTAATTCAAATAATATATTCATCTTCAGTTACTGCCACCGGTATTTAGTCCCGTCAGGTTCCAGCTGAATAAACAGGCCTGTAGCTTTTTAAAATGAATAACAGGCTGTAGGGGAATTCCAGCACTTTATCATTCTTTAAGGAAATTCCAGTCTGGTAAATGATGAATGAGCAACGCTGTATAAAATGTAATATTGTTAACGTATCGATCCTCCACTCCTGCGTTTTAGAGCCAATCACGGTCCGCTATGGCAGCATTCATATTTCTAGCTCCACCAGATTAAAATGGAGGCTCTGCCTTTATTTACCCGTTGCCATGGTGAATCGTAGTATCGGAGCTCCATTGATGAGGCTTTTTTTCATTCCCACGTGCTTCCATCAGGATCAACATACTCAAGTTGACTGAAACACCTGTTTTGAAACCGGAAACTCTGAGTTTGACTGCTCAGTTTGTCAACCCAGAGTTCAGGTTTACACTCAACCTGCTTTCTGAGACGGGGCCCACGAGTGTGTCAACACTTGAGAGAGGTAAACATTTTGGCTCTGACTGTCTAAAGCTAAAAGGAGTATTTCAGTTGGAGCCTGATTAGCAGATAATCAGCAGCTGGGTTGATGAACCAGGTGTCCAGAAGAAGACACACGCCCTCCTACCTCGCCACACTGCTCCACCACCACCCCGCTGTCCATGTTCAGGTCATTAATCAAAACTCACCTTTTTAATTTTTGATTATTGTTGTGTTGTTATTGTGTGGTTTTCCAATACCACTTTAACTTTTGTATATTATCTTTGAGTGCCCTGAAAGGTGCTCTATAAATATCTTATCATCGTTGTGTTTTAACTGTGTCGGCTGCACCAGCAGACATGCACTTATAGAGACAGAGAGAGTTAGACAGAAACAGTTGGAGAGCTGGAAGATTTTACAAAGTTGGAAGAAAGTAGGACAGGATGGAGAAGTATTTGAGGGCAGAGTGACAGAAAAGTGAGACAATCACTGACACAATATGAAACCATTCGACCCAAAGTTACTGACAGGTGGAGCAAACCAGACTACATTCATTTAGCTTGGACAGAATCTCATTTCTTTTTTTAAATGTAAAACACAGGAGTGACTGTAAATTCAAAATAAGGTAGAGAAAATGCATCGTTGGGTTTTTGTGTTCTTTATGTTTTGTGTTGCAATATCCTTTTCCCCTCAATTTACCACCCTCAAATAAATAACTAAATACAAAAGTAAAAGTAAAAGTATCAACTGAAATGAAAAGTATAAGTTCAACCAGGAAGCCTGTCTTTGTGTCATTTACCACTCTCTGCCCTCTAACAGCTGAACCACGGGCGTTCTCCCTTAGTTTTCAGGCTTTACCAAGAGCAGCACAGCCAATCATAAAGTCATTATCAAACTTTAAATCGGTTCTCTCGTCTGCTGCCAGCTGTCACTTCAGTACAAATCGCAGCGGCCCTCCTCCTCGTCACATCCAGATCCTCAGCGTCTTCATCACCTCCCCAGTGGGGGGATTTCTATGCCTCTGCAGCTGCCACTTTTATCAACATGGGATCTAATCGCCAAATTACTTTTCACATTTCTCTATATGTATCACATCATCACATATCATAAATTATTTTTTGCTCACTCAGTCAGGTCTCTCCTGATAGACACAGGCAAACATTGTTTGCACTGATGAAGAAGTAAAACTATGCGAGAAAATATCCGTGCAGGGGCTGGAGCCCAGCAGGCATTTGGCGAGACGCAGGAACGAACAACCACTTACATTCACACCTAATTAACCTGCCTATGTTTGGACGGTGGGAGGAAGCTAGAGCACACACGGAGAGAATATGCAAACTCCACACAGAAGAGCCTGGGACGACCGGGGGTCGAGCCTCAGATCTTCTTGCTGTGAGGCGACAGTGCTAACCACTGCACCACCGTGCCGCCCAACTGTGGAGCAACTCAACAGAAATGTTAAAAACAGATTAGGAAGCAAGAGGAAAAACAACAATGAAGTACAAGTGTCATGTGAAGAGGATGTCTGATTAAATATTTACTACCTGTGTGAGATGGAGTGTAACAGCAGCCTGCAGAGATCCAGCTGAGGCAGCTCATGAACTCTGCGCTGTGTGTTTACACGTAATGATGACAACATTTCTCAGGGTGGCAGATGTGGTGCTTGTGTGCACAGTATACTGTATATGTTTTTGTATTGTCGAAATGCACCGTCTCCCTTCACATTTTGTGGACTCATTGCACTTTTGATAGCAATCTATTCAAGCTTCTTTTTTTTGTGATGGAACCAGCAACGAAAGATGAGATTTCCCCTGTCTGGGAACATTTTGAGCTGATCTCACCTAATAAAAGGTATTTACATAGTAATAATAACAACAACTAGTGTTATATATAATAAATGTGAAAACACAGTGTATCCCTTGAAGTGTCTTTCTTCTAATTTCTGGTATTTTAAAAAGGTGTCTTGTGTTCAAACGAACTTGGATAAAACAATAACACCTCATCTATGCTGAGGTATTAGAGCCCTGCATGAAAACAAGGAGATCAACCTAATTAATGACATCTGTAATTTAATGCAGCATTATTTTGTCATCAGGAGAGAAGAAGGGTGTGGATGAGGAGGACAAAAAGGTTGAAAAGTTTTGAACCCTACCTGTGTTCTCCCACAAGGCAGGTGGGTGTCACAGCCACACGGGTAAACAAAATAAAGTGATTTATTAATAAGAAAATAAGCTAAACCAATGAGTGGGAAGAATCTGTAAAGTCAGTAGTGTAGGGAGGGGATGGGACACATGGATGTTGTGCTGTAAAAACAAACACAACAAAGCAAGCCGTGAGATGAGGAGGTCCGACCAAGACTGACCGCCGCTCTGGCTTATATGCATGGGGCACACCGGGCCCAGGTGTGTTGATGGCTGCTTGTGTCAAGGAACTTTTTTTAACTTTAAATTTACTCGAAAAAAATGCTCTTGACCATAAACACTGTTGTCTGTCATCTTGGCAAACTCTAGGAAGAGAGCGGGCAATTACAAGAGCAGCACCACCGCAAAGGTGAATTCCTTTATTTCATTGCAATATTCTCAGTGACGCTGTTTTGTGTAAGTTGCTGCTGCAGTGACACTTGACTTAATCACTTTTTGTTGGCTGACTTTAAAAGGAGAGGCTGACACAGGTGCAGGAGCAAACGGGCCGGCCGCCACTAAAGCTAATTCAAGAGGTGGATACACGCTGGAACAGCACATACCATCTGCCCCAACGCCTTTCTGACCTCAGGGAACCTGTAGGAGCGGCTTTGGCAGGCCTACGCCCCGACGTTGCCCCACTCTCATCAGAACAGCATAAAACTATCGCAGAATGTCTAAAAGTGCTGTCCGCATTTAATGATGCCACAGCGGAGCTGTCAGAGCTGTCCGGATCAAAAGTCATTCCCCTTTAATCAATGCTGCAACACGCACTGGAGGAGGAAATGGGAATTGTCCAAACCCTAGAGAGCAAAGCAATGCAAGAGTCTGAGGAGACAGTTAAGGGAGAAGCTATACACATTCAGTCAATGAGCATTATGTCAGCGGAGACACGCAATAAAGCAGCAAATACTGATTAGAGGCTCACTTCTGAATGTGCTGCTGTTATACAGAACCGCACGCCCTCCACCTCCTCCTCACAACCGCACACATCAGAAGCTTCTCAGCCTTTGACTCAAGGTAATGGATACATTCTAATTGGATTATTGTATTTAGTCACTTAAAGCCCGTTTGTCTGTCCGAGGTAGCAAACCGTGGCTTCGTTTGGACACCACAGCCCTGCACACAAGGATCCAAAATGTCACTGCAGACGCAACAGGTCCAAACGTACCTGGGTGAACCAAACATCGGAAGATTGGAGAACCCCCCAGAGCATTGGCAAGGACAGAGAAATGTCAACTTGCTGTTGCTTTTCTCTTCATTCCAGCTTCATGTGTGCCCTGTGAAAGGGTATTTTCTAAAGCAGGCGAAAGCATCTCCAAAAACAGAAACCGCCGTCATTTATAAATAAAAATAAATTGTTGGATCTATTTTACGAGTCGCATCACAACACTCTCCCTTGTTTCCATTTTCAAGACAGACACCACATTAATAAGTTCATAATTTATGTAATGGCCTCACAAACATTCATTTATTCAGTTCAAAGCTTCACACACTAAAGCCACGGTGTCATTTCAACCACTGCCTGTTTTACATTTGTTGTCCACTTGATGGCACAGCAGAGTAAATGAAGCTCCATGAAGCTTCGGCCAGTGAGTGAACCAACTGGATGGAAAGCTTTGATGGTCCATGGACCAATATCTCGCAATCACTAGAAACAGGTGAGAAGTCCATAACTGACATAAAACATCCAGAGGAACACAACACACAGGGTTGACCAGTGATCGATACGGTCAGAGACACTGCTGAAACAATGAGCGTGGAACGAATGACAGAAAACCACTTATATACACAGGTGGGGTGAAGACAACGAGGCACAGGTGATACACATCAGACAATCAGTGCACAAAGAAACAGGAAGTTAAAAGACAACATTTAGGTCAGCAAACTGAGCAATAGTGTCAATTTCAGAGATGAGTTAAAAACTAAAAAAGTTATTCTGCAGGAAATGAAGCCTTGAAAGTTAATGCAAAGACACATTTTTACATTAACACCTTGGAGAACAGCCTGTTAACACACCCTCAGAAGCTTTATTTGTACAATATTATATATATTATATAATATTATTAACGAAAGACAGAGCAGCTGGTCATCCGTTGATCATACAGTGAAATAATGAACAAAACTCCGTCATTTGATTGATAATTTTACATCTGAAAATCTCTGTTTTGGTGACCTAAATGTTGTTTTTAAACTTTGGCAGTTTGCTGCTTACTTTTATACCTCTTAAGGTTTTTCACTGGACTTGAACTACTTAGTGAAAACGTTTGACCTGTAGTGTATAAGCAAAAAATGACCTAAAAACTTTTATAATGCAGTTTTGTTTTTACTGTACTCAAACATTCAAGGATAAAACATTTAAAGAAAGAGAACCATTTGTCAAGAAACCAACATTTCATACAATAAAAGCAAAATAAAAACTAACAATAATGAATGAAACAAACATACACAAATGCTGACATGAGAGCTGTGTTTCAACCCAAAACCACTAATGAATCTTCAAATCTCGTTCATTAAAATGAACTAATCTTTTTTTGAGTCATTTCGTTCATTTGAACTAGACTGCTTATTTCGGCGCTGCAGCCCTCTAGTGGCTGATGTAAAAAAACAGCGCAGTTCTCAAACACGGAAGGCTGCCTGGTTTGCTTTAATTGACAAAGTTTAATGCACAAATTCACCTCTTGATCTTTCTCTGTCATGGTTCTATAAAGCCCCAAAAGCCCCCACAACCAAATTCAAACCATGTAAAAACCACAGAAATATGTTGATATGTCAATATGCAATCACCACTACTCCGGCTAAACAATCCCTGCGATGCTTACGTTGATTTCAGCTCTTGGTGTTTATGTGGGTGTTTTAATGGGAATGTGGATCTTTCATATCACTTTGAGAAGTACCTCCGACCACATTTTATTGCGTGCCATGCAATGAATTTATCCATCTGTACATTGGAGCATTGTTCAGTGGCACATTTTTGTGGTAAATGTTCTAAATTTAGAAACTTTTAACAGCGTCAGGTTTGTGCCTAATCTGATTTCTCACTTCCAGCCAGAACGACACAGTTCGTACCATATTATCTGGAAAAACAAATGTTTAGGAATAGAAGTCCAGCAGTATTTCACCGCGAAAGCCCAGGAATGACATGAAAAGCGAACTCAAATACTTTTCACTATAGCAGAATAAGCACAACACTCATATTTCTGTTAATGCCTCTAGGAGCTGCTGCCAGAGCTTTCACGCTCATGTTTCATCTTTTATTTCTTAAAGGTAGTGTGTGAATGTGTGTTGATGTCTCTGAGGTTAGTGGAGATGCTCAGGGATTCACCCCCACCTCTCCATCCGTCTACTGGAGTGCTGCACTAATATTAAAACCTGTCTCTTCTGATCCCAAATGACAGAAGGCCGTCACAATGATGGCAAACTTTTAATGGCTTAACACATTCACTGCACTGACAGGAGAGAGAGAGAGAGAGAACAATGAGGAGGACGTTTGTCAGACCTGAATGACTGGATGTGATTGTGTTTAATTAAAAAGCTGCATCTGCCTGTCAGGCCGTCTGCTCTTTTTGGCTTGTTGTTCTATTGTTTTTGCCAAATCTGAAAACCTCTACACAATGGATTATACGGCGAGCACTCATACTTTTTAATTAACCCCCAATCTGCACCTGCAGTGCAACAACTAAAATGTCCCCTCATCTGGGGGCTTTTTTCCCACCCTGATGAGTTGATGAGTGTTGATTTCATCAAGTGAGACAATAGGCAGAATAGAGATGACTGATGTACCACCTTTTATCAAAGAGTAGCTTTACCTGCCCACACACACACATTCAAAAACATGCTTTTCTTCTTGTTACTTCTGATGTTTGACCTTCACTGCTGTAGAGTTTCACTCTAGAAGGCTGTTTTCACATCATTCCTTCAAATCTCACCTGGCCGCACCTGCAGGATTGTGTGACATCACAACTAGTTTGAAACCAGTCATGATCCAGTATGAAACTGACACAGGTGTGATGTGGAGCTGTGAAGCCTCCTGAGCTCATGTACTATGGACTGTTCATCTTGTGGCCTGGATTTTTCAGAGCAGGAGAAGGAGTCAATGTCATTTTAAGACTTTTTGATGACACAATTTAACTTTTTTTGCAGAAATAAAAACCACACAAGACCCAATTTAACACTCCGAGCAGATTACTGTTATCAGTCAACACTGTTAAAGCTGCATTATTCAGGTTTAAACAGCACAATGCAACATTATCGTGTCGACCTAATGTGGTCTTCTAGCAAAGACAGCGGTGAAGCATGCAATTTTGTGGAGTTAAACAGCCCAAACTGGGTTAAAAGCAATCGAGATGCCTCAGATCACACTTTGTAGTATTTGGCCACGCAATGATGTTTAATACTTTTTTGTTTATGCATTACAGCTGGCACTCACACTGAAGGACCCAGGGCCGTCCACTGGGTGGCTCTTGCCTCACACTACTGTGAAATTTAGGCTTTAAATTCAAATATAAGCATCAGTGTCATCTGCTTCCACACACAGTGCTTTAAGTCATTTATAACAATAAATCTGTAAATCTCCCACCGGTGTTCAGGCTGACAGTCAGCTGAGACCCAGTGATCGCAGGTATGTTTCATTTTTATACTCTGATGCGGAGTTACTGCTGATAACACACAGTGTGAGCTACTCACGGTAGCATCTGCACAGCCTGTGACCTCTCCTCACCAACACAAAGGTGCCTCTTGTGTTTCTCCACTCATACCTTTCTGTGCATCGTTGTGTGACTCTGCCACAATTGTTGTCCACCTCTCTTTCTGTCCCCACAGCGCACAGTAGATTCACTGAACAAAGAAAAAGACAGCATTTTTCACTTTATTTAAACAGCCCAAAGTTACCTCTTGTGGTTACACCGTCGTGTGCATCCTTGTGAGTCTCTTCTTCTCAGCCACAGATCAAGATCTGCAAAATAACTGTAAGAAAGAATCGTTTGCCTGTCTGTAAAACACATCATCTCAACATGCATCAGTTTATTTGACTATATTACTGTCTATAAATGTTGTGTTTATGTTTTAATGTGAGATGGACTGGCCCAGTTCAACATAAGTAATTCTCTGTGGAGTTTCATGACTCTCTCACATGCACATCAGACTCACAACACACAGCTTGACGCATTCTGTTCTGAATTTGTCATATTACAGGAGCCACATCTTCTGTTTTACAGCCTCCTACCGCTGACACAGGTGAGGTCAAAGTAACTCTGCAATACAACATGTTTCTACAACTCAGTGCAGATGTATGTAGCACGTGTGTTCATGTAGATAAGTGAAACAAACTTTACCTGTAACTGAAAGGAGTACATGCACTAAATTGTTGGCATTGGTGTTTAACATTGTAAATGTAAATGCTCTGTACTTGTATAGCGCGTTTCTAGTCTTTTCGACCACTCAAAGCGCTTTTTACACTACATCTGCATTCAGCCGCCACAAAATGCACAACATAAAGACACATGTACTTAAGTTAGCATATTGCACATGCCTGCATCACACACACAGCCGCCAGTCAGCTCAGGGAATATCTTTGATGTTTCAAACCAAACTCACTAGTGGAAGAGACCTAGTCCATCCTCGCCAGCAGCACTGGGAGGTACGGGGTGTCGGAGAATCACTAAGCTGGTCTATTAGTCACTTGGTTTTAATTTTAGTTGGCAAACTTTTGTACTGAAAGCAGTTTCACAGTTTGCTTGCTGGGACCCAGAAGAGGTTTAGTGGAGATTTGAACTGAGATAAGAACTCATTCATTGAGCACTGATTGTATAATAGACTGTGGTGAACTCTTGTACCTGATGATGACCTGAGCATGATTGATATACCTGTAAGGTGAAGTAATTGTCATGTACTAAAATACATGGGACATTTTTACATGCATGTAATGTTTGTGTGTATATTTACAATGAATGACATTAGTTTCATTATATGATGCCTAAATGAGCTTAATGTTATTCCCTCATTTAGTGCATACATTTCATTAGTGGCTGATAAGTGAGACAACAAAAAAACTGAGACGAGTACACGTGGAGACTCTCTGAAATGAATGAGAGGAGCCACTCACTTTTTCCAGATGTGATTTGCAGTTTTATTTGCTTTGATACATCCAAAAAAAAAAAAAAAAAAAAAAAAAAAGTAGTAATTGATTGGAATTGATTGTTTTGATATGTAAAAAAGGTATTTACAAATTAAAGATTCACAAACAGAGGGCTTTTTACTGTCTGCAAATGTCAGTGACGAGCAGGCTGCTGGTGGAATAAAATCCTGCGCCAATTGAGGTCCAAGCCCTTTCCTCTGAAAGATGACTTCTGCGCTCCGTAATTAAAGAGCAGCTCTCCGTTGACCTGAATGTTCTTTTTTGCCAGGAAAAGAATGACGTCTTTTTCCTCCCCGTCTATGTCCACAGTGTACAGCCTGGGCCTCAGGTTGTCTTTCCTTTTGGAGTGGTTAATGAGTCTGCCAACAGTCTGCTGCTCAGGGTGGCACTCGCAGGAAGATGAATGTGCGTCGATGCACATGGGCTGCCCTTTATTGTCCGTGTAGAAGAACATGTTTCTGGTCTCCTCCTCACTGGGGCTGCCCTGTATGTCCTTGCCCTCTTGCTCTGTGATCACCCGCCCATGGTAGTCACAGACAACCTCCCCGGTCTGAAACACGCGGGTGGCAATGACACCCGTGCCCTTGTCAGTCTCAGTGACTTGAAGTCCTCTCCACTTCTGTGACTGAGTGAACTTCTGGATCTGCCTCGAGTCCATGATCGTGTCCACAGATCCAGAGGGCTTCCAGTCTTTGACGATCTGGGCAGCGTTGGGGATGTTGCTCTTCCATCCCTGCTTTGCTATCCAGGAGCGGACCCGGTGTTCTGTCGGGAGGCGTCGGCAAAAGTATGCTGCCAAGGAAAAATTAAAAAGGTGGAGTTAGTCAAGACTTTGATCGTCATGTGCGATGTACAGAACAAATGTTGGAAAACACTGTAAGAAATAAATACTCACAGAGAACGTGCTGCACACGCAGTTTCATTTGAGCCTTCAGCCAACGCTCGTACAGCTTTCTGTGAAACTGGCGGGATGACTGACAGCGCAGAGACATATCTGGCACGTCCCCATCCAGAGTCACCGGGTGCGTTCCCAGAAAGTGGTCATATGCCGCAACGACATCGGTGTGCACATTTGTTCTGTAGACAGGCTTGTGGGGAGTATTGCCGGCAGAGCCCCGGGTAGGATGACTGGATCCCTCATCTGCCGGCTCAGCACTAAATAAAATAAATAAGAAGAGCATAACATTAGATTTCAGTGTGCCTAAATTTTGGGTTTGAAAGTTTATTCGGTTGACAAATGGAAAATATGCTTACCTCGAGTCACCAGCCTGCTCAGCCACCAGAGACTTGGAGGCCGCCTCGAAGACCCTGCATGCCAACTGGCTGCTCACTGGCTTGACTCTGTATCTAAAACAAGTTTCAACAGTATGTTAATATTGATTAACTCACCCCGGCTGAGACAGCAGTGTCAGAAATGGAGGGGAGGTGAATCGTGATGGGTAGCTTACTTTGTTTGCAGCCGGTGCAGGTCATTGGAGGCATTGTAGATGGGCCTCCCCGTGGTGGAGATGAAGAATCGATCTTCTCCTTCTGTGTCATTCCTCTTAACCCTCTTGGACTCCAGGAGTAGTGGCCTCACCTGTGTGAAGTAAATCTCAAACCACTGTTGGCACAGGGAAAATAGGAATAAAGAGTATTTACAGCTTTTTAACAGGTTCTCACGTGAAGGAAAATTTTACTTTACTATTTTTTTGTTTCACTTTATTTTGAAACAGAAAGACAGGAAATGTGGGAGAGAGAGAGGTGATGACATGCAGCATGGGGTCGCTGCAGCAAGGCGAGTTAACCTGCGCACCAGGAAATTTGACTCACCAACTCCTCCTCCTGTGAAAGGGCAAACATGGCAAACTGTTGAGCTGCTGTCTTGTGCTCCTTTACGCCAACGATTCTGTTGCCAGAGGAGTCTGGCTTTCGGGCAGCCCACTCCTGTACCTGCATAAAAACAAGGATAGCACATTGGTTAGTACGGGCAATGGCATGAATGTCAGCTGAAATTTACAATATAGACAAAAAATGAGCACAATAATACTCACAGTCATGTGCTCCACCACGCCTGGTAGTTGGTGGTGTTTCAGGAGCACCACTGCCTCGAGGTAGTACACCACAAGGCCGCACTCAGTCTTCTCCAGGGAGGAGCTGTCGTCTGGGTAGACTTTGTTGATCACGGACAAGAAGTCCCTCTTGGCAGCCCTCAACACAGCCAAGCAGTCATGAGGAGTCAGCTGGCAATTCTCTGTCAGCTTGGCATGCCTACAAGAAGAAACACATTAACAAACCAGAACTTTACTTTGCTCAGATAATGTGTTCTGTTATCCAGTTAAATGGACGGGCAAACAATTAAACTTGCCTCGCTTGGGTGATCTCTTTGCTCACTTTCTCTGAGCAGCTTTTCAGCAGAGACACAGTGTACTCAATAAATTGTCGGCAGTCCTCGTGGAGTTTCTCATCCTCATTCCTCAGGTTGGTGTAGACTGTGTGGTATGTTAGGAATCTGCCGGAGAAAGTACAAGTAATAAGTAACCACGTGTATTCAAGCTCATTTAAGTGTATTGTCTACACATGTGTTGACATTATATGGAAATAAAACACCAAATGCTACCAACCGTTTCAAGCTATTGAGGTAATTAAGTTGTGTTTGTGTTTTCAGTTTTGCCTCGGAGAGCTCATGGAGGTACTCCTTTGTCTTTTCCCTGTTCCTGACGAAGTCCAGGGATGGACACTGCGGGTCCATGTAGTACAGGAACCGAGCAACATTTTCAACCTGAAGAGAAAAAAAAAAAAAACATGCTCAACTACCTTGTTATGACTATTTGGCAAATATTCAAACATTGTTTTACTTTTGTATTTCATAGTTGTCCTCACCTCCTGTTTAAAATTCTCATTGTAGAGGTCTTTCTCCAGGTACGTGGCAAACCCCTTCAGCAACGGATGCTCCAGAGAGTGCTTGTTGTAAAGGCCCCTCTCCGCCATGAGCTGCCTGGTCAACTTCATGTCTGGGTTCCTGCAATGTGGAAAGAGTTCTCTTACAGCAGTGTTTTCCTTCCATTTGTGATTCACATGACTCAACGTCAACAACAAACATCAGTGAAGTTGTAAAACTGAGATTCTCACCGTTGAAAGGTTTCGTCACTGCAGACAGAGTCGTTCTTGGACTGCTCGTCCTCGTCAGTCTCCGGAGCTGCGCTCCCGGGCGGTGGCCGTGTGGTCGGCCTTGCCCGGACATTGGGCAGTGATGGAGGAACATCAATCACCACCATATGGCGACGGTGCAGCTCCTCAACTAGCCTGTCATTTAAATAAAAAACCATAATTTAGACACTTGTATCCAACAGAGGTTTCAGACATGGAGAATTGGACTGAAAAGCTCCTCCACCAACCTGCTGAGTGGATCAGCACTGTCCATAATCTGACAAAGGAGGGCGTATTCAAACACCCTGCCAGTTGCCAGAAGTTCACAAACGTCCCTCTTTGCCTTCTCCATCTCTGCCTCGATGGCTTCTTGCGAGCCGTTCTTCATGCAGACCCTGCGTAGATGCGTTGACATGGTTCTCTGGGTCTTCCGGCAGAAAGGACACAGCATATGGAGTCTCTTGGATACACTGGGAACAGAAAAGGACATTCTTCACTTAATTAAAAACTTAACAAGTGTTACTGCACACGACAGCTTTCCTACAAGAGTTTCTGCAGATAATACTGATCTTAAACTTACCCATTGGAAGCCATTCTTCAGCAGTCAAAAAGTAGATCCACTGGAACAAAAGCAGGAGATATCTTCAGCGAAGACAGGAACACTTTTCAAACCAGGAGATGTGTAATTGAAGCTTCTGGTGGTCCTTGCTTATATGCCTCATCCTATCTGACAGCCCCGCCCACAGTTAGGCTCAGATGGGGTGTTAATAAGTGTGACCTGCCCTGAGAAAAGCCCTGTGTTTTTACTGTAAACTTAAGTTAGTTTTAAAATTTTAAGTGACCTCTTTGGTGAAATCATCTTTGCAAGTGTTTTTCTCCACAGCACTGTCATCTTTATCAATGCAACCAATTTCTTTTGTGCCTAAATAAAAACCCTTACCATATCCTGGCATGAGTGGGAATCAGAAATCTGAAATGAAGTAAGTTAAATGTAAGAAAATGCTTTTCTTTTGATTGATCTTGTAGTTTTGGGGAACAAGTCGCTTAAACTGAGATTTTAAGTTAGTTATAAACAAGTTGCTACTGAGACGGCTTCTTTTGTACTAAATTAACTTAACATTGGTAAAATCATCTTCTCCACAGCACTATATCCATTGAAACATGTTTACTTTATAAGAAGTAAAAACCCTTCCGTGCTGTACATATCCTGGCACAACTGGTGAGTTAAATGTAAAAAAACAAACATTTTTTTTTGTTTGATCTTGCAGTTTTGGGGAAAAGTCACTTACAAGCTTAGTTGTAAACAGGTTATTTCTAATCCAGTTTAAATACAATCACATTAGAGATATTATCATTACGTCTTGTCAGGATTTGTGGAGGAGCGCAAAGGAGGTGAGCTCAAACGCAAGACACCAAGGCAGAGACAAGGTTCAGGGATTTTAATCCACAACAGCAACAGGCAAAACAAGCTTACAGGCAGTTGACTGGAAGATCGACACAGGCAGACAGAACACTCTACCAGCCGCACATGACTGAATGAACACACTACAAAACACCACAATGACCAGAAACACCAAACATTTAAACACAGGGACTAACGAGCAGGGCGGGAGCAACACAGGTGACCGGCATCAGGGCTAACGAGGCAGAGAGAGACACTCACAGATGCAAAACACAAGACCATACATTAACTGGAACTCAAAGTATTTAGTGGACAAGCAAGCAGAGGAATTACTGGGGAACAGACACCAGCAAACAGATCACAAATAAACACCAACAAGGAACACAGACTGAAGCTAAGATAAAACAGGACTCAGAAGTAAAACACTGAGCTGGGACACCAAGAAGACAGACATGAGTGAAACCCAAAACACAACAGACTATATAAGAGATACTGGCCACAGGACAGAACCCAAAACACTATAAGACAGATACTGAACTGATCAAAATATCAAAAACCCACAGAGAGCTAAACTAAACATAGCCGACAGGCAGAATGTGACGCGTCTGCATTTTATGTGTCCATGTTTCTGCAGCTGGTCTATTATTTAAACAAAGTGATGTTTTGTTTACCAACAACAAATCTGACAAAATACAACTTACAACACTCAGTCAGTGGACTCATATTTTCTATGCATGTGTTTTATATTTGAATATCTCCAAGGATTTCTTTAAACCAAACTAAAACATCAAACAGGGCTGGAATTACATGCAATACTGTAATGCACCAAATTAAAGCTCACGATTTACACTTTGTAGTGAGCCTAAACACGTCCCATAGCCAAGAAAAACACATTGAAGATTGTGCTTGTGTCTGCGTTTTTACTTGTCCATTTTCTGTGGCTGGAAAATTACTTAAACAAAGTGATGTTACTTATACCAACACCAAAAGTGCTTAAAATGTTCAGATAGTGGCTTCTTATTTCTGCGCACGTGTTTTAGATTTTAAAATCTGCAAGGATTTCTTTAAACTAAACTAAAACATCAAACATGAGCTGGGCTCAGGGTTTATACATGAGCTACGTTTGTCTGACCTATACAAGCAACACAGTTACACACCAAAGTGAAGCCCATGATGTGCACTTTCTAGTGAGCCTAAACACGTCCCACGGCTAAGAAAAACATTGCGTAAGAAGTGTAACATTCGACTATGTTCTTTTGTCATTGATTAGCCTCCGATGTGACACACTCCCAAGCAGATGGACGCCCAATTCAGGTTTAAATTTCTATTGAGCCACATTCCAACCTGTGAACGAGCGCTAATGAAACATACCCAGACATCAGAAACTCATTTACATGTGAGTGAGGAGAGTTAACTGGGCAAGTGGCTTAAAGGACAGAAAGAAAAAGTCTCTTACTGAAGCTGAGATTTAAAGCATGTACGCAGAAAGATTCTCTGCTGAGGAAGAGTGTGGCAGAATATAATGTAAACAAGTTATTTCTATCCATCCATCTTCACCCGCTTATTAAAACAACCGCGGGTCGCGGGAGCAGCAGCTCCAGCAGGGGACCCCAAACTTCCCAAGCCACATTAATCAGCTCGGCGTTCCCAGACCACTGTAATCTCTCCATCTAGTCCCGGGTCTTCCCCGAGGCCTCCACCCAGCTGGACGTGCCGTGTTTAAATAAAATAATCCCATTTCTGGACACGACCCATAGAGATATTTTGTCTGCATTTTTATTTGGCCATGTTTCTGCAGCTGGCCTATTATTTAAACAAGTATTTAACCTGGTTGGCAGCAGAATGTCACAATGTCAGAACAAATATGGGTTAGTTTGCAGTGCGGATTATTTCTACAGCACTGTAACCCTAAATATGGTGAACATAATGACTCAGCAGTCATTATTATTATTATTATGAATCAGAATTTACTAAAAATAAAAATCTGCATAAAACATTACAAACAAAATAGAGTGAAAACTTGGTCAAAGAACCAGCGTCCACTTGTAACGGTATTCCCAAAAGCAGAGACGAACACTGCACTTCCTGCCGAGAGTATTGGAATATCCTTTTTTTTTTAATCCCATTTTCAGGTACATGCCAATCACCTCTTCAATTCCCTTGGCGTTTGTGTTAATAGTTGTTCCAGCCTTTTGAAAGCTGTACAGATTAGTGTTTTCAGTCAGTGCCTGAATCAGCCAGTGATACTGGTCCTGGGGCAAAGTCGGTTTAGTTGGTTGGCTCGGTCTGGTTTGCTTGATGTCCTCATCATCATCAGTTGGACAATCAGTGGGTGTCCGATACCTTTGTCCACTTCATCAACATTTCTAACCACCTCCTCATCACTTGAATCACTGGTGTCCAATTCCATCTCAACGTCACGCCTCCATTTTGGACGGCATCAATGACGTCATGCTCACCTAAGTCGACACCTCTCCTTGGCTGGTGTCACTGAAATGGAAATATCAGTTGTGAGCCATAGAGTATGTTCAAGTATAAATAATTTAAATGCAAATGAATTCTATTTATGCGACACACACAATACTGTGTGGCTAGCCTAAAGTGATCTCTACTTAATAATCTGAACAGACTATACAAACCCCCAGACCTCTTACATCCCCACAGCGCAGAGCATTCACACCTGTCCCTGAACAATGTACCCGACACGCAACCCCCGCATTTCTAAACATTTGCGCCTGTCTTTGCACAACCATACTCCAAAGCGAGCCACAAACAGTCGCGATATAAATGATCTCTGGGAGGGAAGTTTAAGGGCACCGGTTGAATGTTAGTCAAATATTCACTCTCCTTATACATGTCAAAATATAAATAGATGGGGTTTTTTTTTTAGCTATCAAGCTAATTTAGGAAGCACTGCAACTTCAAATGTCTAATCGATACCAAGCTTAAGTAAATCTAACCCAATGAACTGGGTTTAATGTGTCACTGTGGGGGCTCGAGCCAGCACAGGCTGGTTTACTGCAGAGCAGCAGTCCCAGGATGGCTAACATCTGTCAGGAGACGACAGCTCCTAATTTATTTAACACTTAGTGGAGAAAATAAAGTCACTGTGATGGACTGGGACAAAGGGCCTCAGAGGCAGAGAAGAAGAATGAGAGAATTCATCCCCTTCTTGAACACACACACTGCCCTGCAGCCACTCTACATTGAAAGGTGTGAGACAGAAGTGAAGAAAAAAAGAGGGGAAGGAAGAAACTGATCTAGCAGGGCGACAGGGGGGAAAAAACACTTTATTTTTTGGGATTCTTTCCTCTTTCTAACTCATTCTGCTTCTCTGCGGTCAGTATGAGCCTCAAGAAAATGTATTTCAAATAGTTTCCTTTTTCAAACAAAAGGAAAAATAGAGGGCGAGTCCTGACTGTGTCACCTTATACACCTTATCTGTATTTCCCTTCCACTGACCTGAGACGGTTTCCATCCTTGGGAACATTACAGTCCAATTATCATGTGCTTCAGGTCGTGATCGGTTTACATATAAATAAGTACTCAAGGGCTACTTCCAGTTCAGCAAAGACAGAGTAGTCGTTTACATGTGCATACAGATGAATCCTTCACCTCCATCTAACTGATCAAAAGGTTCAGTTAGCCAGCAGAAAACTAGTACTGCATCTGAGTACTCCAAAATGTTCCTAAACAATTAGTTGATCGGCAGACGGAGATTTTAATGCCGGACCTGTGTGGGCTCAGCAGCCAATCATGATCACAGCGGTGTGTCATGTCACACACACCGTTTTTAGTATCTTCCTGTTTGTTTTGGCACATTTCTCCAAACATTAACATCAGAAAACAGTTTATCCAATGAACAAGGTCATTTATTTATTATACAGCACAAGGGTGTACAATGAAAAGAACGTTTGTAGTTCCTTCATGCAGTACACACAGACCTTAACAGATAATTAAATGTATATCAAAATATGGTAACCTAAAATAAAACAGTGTATAGTTATTTATATAGAGTGGGGCCAAAAAGTATTTAGTCAGCCACTGATTGTGCAAGTTCTACTAGTTAGAGGAGAGGTCTGTTTCATCACTTCAACTATGAGAGACAAAATGAGAAAAACTAAATCCAGGAAATCACATTGTAGGATTTTTACAGAATTTATAAATTATGGCAGAAAATAAGTATTTGGTCAATAACAAAAGCTCAAACGTTTCCTGTAAGTCTTCAGCAGGTTTGCACACTGTAGCTGGTATTTTGGCCCATTCCTCCCTGCAGATCTCCTCTAGAGCAGTGATGTTTTGGGGCTGTCGCTGGGCAACACGGACTTTCAACTCCCTCCACAGCTTTTCTATGGGGTTGAGGTCTGGAGACTGGCTAGGCCACTCCAGGACCTTGAAATGCTTTTTAACGGAGCCCGAGCGGCGTGTTTGGGATCATTGTCATGCTGGAAGACCCGCCACGTTCCATCTTCAACGCTCTCACTGATGGGAGGAGGTTTTGGTTTAAAAATCTCACGATACATGGCCCCGTTCATTCTTCCCTTAACACGGATCAGTTTTCCTGTCCCCTTTGCAGAAAAACAGCCCCAAAGCATGAGGTTTCCTCCCCCATGCTTCACAGTAGGTATGGTGATGCAACTCTGCATTCTTCTTCCTCCAAACACAACGAGTTGAGTTTTTACCAAAAAGTTCTATTTTGGTTTCATCTGACCACATGATATTCTCCCATCCTCTTCTGGATCATCCATATGCTCTCTGGCAAACTTCAACAGGCCTGGACATGTACAGGGGGGGACACGCCTGGCGTCCCTCTCGGCGTAGTGTGTTACTGATGGTAGCCTTTGTTACTTTGGTCCCAGCTCTCTGCAGGTCATTCATCAGGTCCCTCCGTGTAGTTCTGGGATTTTTGCTCACCGTTCTCATGATCATTTTGACCCCACGGGATGAGATCTTGCGTGGAGCCCCAGATCGAGGGAGATTATCAATGGTCTTGTACGTCTTCCATTTTTTACAATTGCACCCACAGTTGATTTCTTCACACCAACCTGCTTGCCTCTTGTAGATTCACTCTTCCCAGCCTGGTGCAGGTCTACAATTTTCTTCCTGGTGTCCTTCGACAGCTCTTTGGTCTTGGCCATGGTTGAGTTTGGAGTCTGACTGTTTGAGGCTGTGGACACGTGTCTTTTATACAGATAACGAGTTCAAACAGGTGCCATTAATAAAGGTAATGAGTGGAGGACAGAAGAGCTTCTTAAAGAAGAAGTTACAGGTCTGTGGGAGCCAGAAATCTAGCTTGTTTGTGGTGACCAAAAACTTATTTTCCGCCATAATTTACAAATAAATTCATTAAAAATCCTACAATGTAATTTCCTGGATTTTGTTTTTGTCATTTTGTCTCTCATAGTTGAAGTGATGAAACAGACCTCTCTCATCTTTCTAAGTAGTACTTGCACAACTTGCACAATCAGTGGCTGACTAAATACTTTTTGGCCCCACTGTACATACATTTATATACATGCAGTGCATTTATTTTATTTGCATCTGGGTGCATGTAAACATCTTTCATCTTTACATTCCAAAGTCTGACATTTGGGAAACAGAGTCCTGCTGAGTGCTTGATCCGGGATGTTGATGCGGCAGGTCTCTGTGAAGATGTGGGAAACAGTCTCTGATTTCCATTTGCTCGGCCAACCTGAATCCCTCTTGTCCAGACCGGACCTTCAGAAGCAGACTTAATTCCAGGCTGGGCCAACATGGCTCCTATTCCGGCTCTCTTTCCTCTGCTCTGAGCGATTACTGCACCCGCCGTGGCACCTGGTCTGGTCTGGCTAAGGTCCGCTGCGCTTTATTCTAAAACCCAGACTTCCTTTTTCAATAACTCTCTCAGAGGTGATGTGTTTTTCGGAAAATAAAGCACAACACAATGGATTACCTGCAAAGGCCTGTAACCTGCTTATAATCCATAGTTTATCTCTAAATCTTTGTCAGTGAACACGTCACCCGAATGACAAGTCCTTCTGTCATTGTCTACAAACAAGATAGTCAAAATACTTGGCCATGTCATTATATAACAGTGTACTTTGGAAGTATTTTCTGATGTAAACTGTGGCTAAAGGTTTGGATGACAATGATTGAAATGATGCACAAGGCTGCACTTTTTTAGAGCGGTTCATTAACAGCAACAATACAAAGTCACACATTTCTGTATTTGTGAGCTTTATTGCAAGAGACTGGATGCGGTTCACAGTTCAAATCATTTCTTGACAGAGCACATTATTGTGATTCAGAAAAGAAATATGAAAAACTAGAAACAGACCTTAGTCTGATGTTCCTGTCTGTCATGCCACTGTTCGTCAATCCAGGATGCATGTACAAAAAAAATCTAATAGACATGTGTAGAAAATATGCTGACAGATTATGACAAGGTGTTCAACCATTTTGGATGTTGTGACTTTTGAAATGTCATTGCGTGTTTTAGGGGAAAGACTATTCAACAGAGAACCAGTAGATTCAGAATCAGCTTTATTGCCAGGTATGTGTTCACATCCGAGGAATTTAACTCTGGATTGTACATTTCTCACCATGCGCCCCTCATCCAATAATACAGTAATAAAATCACACACAGGCTGCGTATAGAGAACACATATATACACTATAAACAAAAACAATATAGACAGATTGAGACAATAGTGCAAAGGATACAGGGGTAAATTATTATTATTATGGTCATGTCGGAGGTGGATGTGATATACATGTGCACATACATGCATTAATGTACACAGTGTGATGGAACATGGTGCAAAGAATGCTGGAATAAATAAGTATTATGTGCACGTGTAATGTACATGAGGTAGGTGGATTTGGTATACCGTACACAGGTGAAACTCGAAAAGTTAGCATATCGTGCAAAAGTTCATTTATTTCAGTAATTCAACTTAAAAGGTGAAACTAATATATTTTATAGACTCCTTACATGCAAAGTGAGATATTTAAAGCCTTTATTTGATATAATTTTGATGATTATTGCGTACAGCTTATGAAAAGCCCAAATTCAAAATCTCAGAATAGAATATTGTGAAAAGGTTCAGTATTGTAGGCTCAAAGTGTCCCACTCTAATCAGCTAATTAATCCAAAACACCTGCAAAGGGTTCCTGAGCCTTTCATTGGTCTCTCAGTCTGGTTCAGTGGAAGAAGACTGCTGACCTGACAGCTGTGCAGAAAACCATCACTGACACCCTCTACAAGTCATTGCAGAAGAAGTTGGATGTTCTCAAAGTGCTGCATCAAGGCACATTAATAGAAAGTTAAGTGGAGGAAAAAGGTGCACAAGCAGCAGGGATGAGCGTAGCCTGGAGAGGATTGTCAGGAAAAGGCCGTTCAAATGTGCAGGGGAGCTTCACAAGGACTGAGGCTGGAGTTACTGCATCAAGAGCCGCCACACACAGACGGGTCCTGGACACGGGCTTCAAATCAAGCCGCTCCTGAACAACAAACACCGTCAGAATAAAAAAAGAACTGGTCTGTTTCTCAGTGCTCCAAAGTCCTCTTTTCTGATTCTCATTTGGAAACCAAGGTCCCAGAGTCTGGAGGAAGAACGGAGAGGCACACAATCCAAGATGCTTGAAGTCCAGCGTGAAGTTTCCACAGTCTGTGTTGGTTTGGGGAGCCACGTCATCTGCTGGTGTTGGTCCACTGTGCTTTATTAAGTCCAGAGTCAGCGCAGCCGTCTACCAGGACATTTTAGAGCACTTTATGCTTCCTTCAGCAGACAGCTTTATGGAGATGCTGACTTCATTTTCCAGCAGGACTTGGCACCTGCCACACTGCCAAAAGTACCAAAACCTGGTTCAATGACCATGGGATTACTGTGCTTGAGTTTCACCTGTATACAATATGAACAGCTCTGAATTCGAGAACGTGAGATTGAAGGGGACATTTGCTCTCTGTATTTAACCCATCCTATTCAGGAGCAGCCTTGCTCAGGGAGCACCTTCGGCATTGGTCGTGCTGGACTTGATCCAGCAACCCACCGGTGTCCAAGTGAAGTCCAAACAGACTGAGCTAATGCCGCCCCCACCCCTATAATACATTGTGATGCAACTGATGTGCACAAGTGACGAGATGATGTGAAGGTCAAACAAGTTGTTTGGAGAATTTCACTTCTGGTCTGAGAAATGTACAAATGTACATGCGTCGGGAAAATCCCAGGCAGCAGTTTGTTGCCTGGGGTTATCTTTGTCTCTGCCAGATAATTGTAAGTCCAATATTTGTTCCCCCTTTAGCTCTGCTTTCACTGCAAACAGCTGCCGGCTGCTGGTAGAAACAAGGTTTCAAGATGAGAATGCTGAGACTGAAGAAAAACTGGTTGTGAAACAAACAAAAAAAAACATAGCTGAAAGAGTCATTTGTTTCTGGAAATGGCTGCTGATAAAAGTGTCGACCAATGGCCAATGTTAAAATAATCCATTACTGAAGTGAGTTAGGAGAGCTAACATTCACACGGTTGCTTTTCTTTGATTGCTTCTGCAGATGGCTCCTTAATCATACTGCTGAATGAGGAAAATGGTGTTCCTGCTGATTAGATGGCCCCGGCTCGGCCAGCATGTCCTCGATCCCTCCCGTCATTCATTTTCTCTCAGTTTGTCTGCCCTTGTCTTTCTCATGTCCTTCTTCCATCTCTAACAAGTTCACTTCAGTTTCTCACTTAATTCTCTTTCATCCGCGCTCCGTCCCTCTCCATGTCTCTTTACATTGCCTTCTTTCAACCTTCTTTCTCTCGTCATCTTTTATTTGTAAATCCCCCAAACTGAAATTCAGTTAAGTTTCTATCATCCAAAGCCAACAGATTTAACGGATTTAACGAATGGCCGTCGGATTCACTACATGCACATTCGCCATGTCGACCTCTACATATTAAGGCATCCGGGTGCTTTAAATTAAGTGCTTGTGGGATCGTCAAACAGCGCGTTCGTCTTTAGACCAGCTGCAGATGAGTTTCCACTGAGGAACTGTGTGGCAAAGAATTAAACTAATGTTGTTTAAGCCTCTGAACACCGGAGACCAAAACAGTGTTTTGTCCACAAATGGGAGAGGATTTGTTTGGTAAACCTGCATCCTTGGCTACTCTGAAGTGAACCGCTCAGCAATGAGACAAAAAGATTAGGGTCAGCGGAGATACGCAGGGTCTGAGGATGTAGTCTGCCTTTTCAGTGTAATGTTGTCATTACATGTTGTTGAGATGTGTTTTCTTCTCATCTCACTTTCTTCACTGTCTCTGACTGTTTCTCTCTCTCAGTATCAGCTCTGATGCTATTTCATAATCCACTGCGCTGCAGTATGTGTCATAATAAAATATCTGCACAGCTTTACTTGTGCAAACCAACCCATTCAGATGCCACACATGTACACAGGACACACACACAAATGAGCTGTGGATGGATGGATGGCTGGATGGATGGATGGATGGATAAGTGGATAGACAGATCGAGCCACGAATGCTTATTAGTCTCTGAGAGAATGAGATAGACGAATAGGAAAAAGGGGAGTCTGAGAGAGACAGGAATAGAATGTCTTTAAGGATGTTGAGTCAGAGAATAAAAGATTGAAAGTGAACATGTGATAAAAATGCAGAGATAGTGATAGAAAAAAAGGGAAACTTATGCTCATTGCAAATCAGAGAAGAAAACCGTTAAATGGGTTCAAACTGACGGCAATTTTGCTTTTCTTAGATCCTTACTTCTAACTAGGGAGCCAAAATAGTTAAGTGTTCTACCTGTAGGTGGCACGAGAGGACAGATCATGTCCACAGACCAAGTTCTGTCACAGTTAAAAGTCGCGAATGCTACAAATGAATGGAAATGTGCAGATGCAGCTCGTCACATATGGATGCTTTTTAACTCTGTGGTCAACTTAACAATATTAACAAACTTGCAACGTCCAGTTAGAATTTCAAAATAAAACACTTTACCTTCTGAAACATCACATTTAGACACAGAAACTACTTGGTTATGTTTTGGAGAAGATCATAGTTTGGGTTAAAATAAGTATGTAAGTTAAGTTAGGTCTCGTGGGTGAAAGTCGTGTGTGGCCATCTTATCTAATCATGTGTACAAGGAAACCCCCCCAAACAGTCCAAGGCCGACAGAAACACGTTATCACCTCAGCAGCTTGAAAAAATAAGATTACCCCTCCAGCTACAGAAGAAAAATACAAAGAAATCAGTGTTATCGAAGAGACTCTACTTTCCATTATTCCAGTTGGATGCTAGAGAGAGGATAAAGAGAGCGAGACAGTTTGTGACACATGGCAAATAAGAGAGATGTATAGAGAGAGCAGGTACAGAAAGAATAGAAAGATAAAAAAAGTAGGAAGGAGGGAAGGAAGAGAGGGAGAGAAAAAGAGGAAGGAAGTAAAAGTGGAAAAGCATAGAGGTAGGAAGGAAGGAAGACAGAGGAAGGGCATTAAGGATAGAGGAAAAAGGAAGACAGAAAACAGTAAATAAGGAAGAGGGTGAGATGTAGGAAGAGAGTAGGAAAGAAGGACAGAAGGAAGACAGAGAGGAAGAGGAAGAAAGGAAGAGTTGAAGGGATCGATGGATGGATGGATGGAAGGAAGAAAGACAGGAACAGAGGAAACCAAGGAAGCAAGAAATAGAGAAGGAAGAAAATAGGAAAGAGAAAGGAAGGACATTAGATGGAGAGAAGGAAGGATGGAAAGTAGAAAGGAAGGAAAACAGTAAATAAGGAAGAGGGTGAGATGTAGGAAGACAGAGAGGAAGAGGAAGAAAGGAAGACAGAGGAAGCGAGGCAGGAACAAAACAAGACTGAGGAAGAAAGGAAGAAGAAGTGAAAAGAAGAGTAACTGTAAAAGTGATGAAGAGGTTCAGAGATTGTGAGACAGAAGTAACGAGAAAAAAGCTGAGAGTAAACCCGCGTGAGTGAGAAACTAAAAGAAGAGACAGATTATATAAAGAAGAATGAAAGAAAGAAGTTGGACTAAGAAATGGACAGAAAACAGGAGTGACTCAAAGACTTAAATGATGAAAATGAAAAAGACGATGGAGACAGAAAGGCCTCTACTTTAGAAAGAGCATCAGAAAGCCATTTAACCGCCGCTTTCTCCCGGGGACTTTTATTTTGAGGGCTTTGATAGTGAGCTGCAGAGGGACGTTCACCGTGAGACAAGATCAGCGCGCTCTCGCTCGGAAAGTTGCGGTCCTGATTGGGTTAATCCTACTAGTCGATCTCTGACCCGAGCAGCAAACAAAAACAGCTGTTTTCTTTCCACGTTTCACTGTAAAAGCTTGAAATATTTGACTCCTTTGGTCTGACTCGTGGAGAATCCCTCGTGGCAGTTTCCCCGTCTCTTCTTCTGTCGTCTCCCAGTCTCCTACAAATGACAGTCATAATGAAACCTACGTCACATGCAGCGTTTAGTGCCAATACAGGAAGGCATGAAATATTCACGTCATCAAGCAAAAAGTCCAAAACACAGCAGTGCATCAAATGACCACACTTCATTTGACAACAGGAGCTCACAGCGCAGTATGAAGCAAAATACAGACTAAACTCATCACCTGGACGTCTGCAAGAGTTTATCTGTTATTTCATTGCACAAAATGACTCGTTTATTTACACAAGCTGCAGACTCACACTGTTATTTCAAAGAGGATCCAAGAATATCAGACAGGCCTTTACCGTGTTATAAATATATTTTATCATATTTAGATTTTCTGATCTGCCCCCGAGGCTGTTTGCTGTCCTCCGCGTTCACCTGCTTAGCAAGCTAATATCTGCACCGAACAGAAAGTACTGCTGTAGTTTTACAGGTATTTAATCAAGCAAAGAAACTAATTTAAATTATACACAGGACGATGAAGCTAGAGATTAAAAGTTTCATCCAATAACTGATGAGATATTTGAGTCTGCTGCCAGTGTTGCAAAAATGCAGCTTCAGTCCCTCATGAAAATACTTATGCGAACATTTTGTTGTTTATAACGATTACTGTATGTGTCAGAAAAGAGGCTTTTAGATGCAGCCATCTGAGGAACCAAGTAGGTTCTCTGTGGAACGTCTTCATGTAAGTAAAAACCCATGAAATACTGAGGTTCTTCCACGAACCTTTCCTGGAAGTCTTTGTCTTTTTGAGGAGGAACCTATGAGCCTTTTATTAATAAAGATTCAGTATTCAGATCTCTCACCACAGCGTATAAAAACTCTCAGGCCACGTCCACACTGCTGCCTTTTGGTTTTCAAACTGACACCTTTTGCTACGTTTGCTCCTCCCGTCCAGGCAATAACGGCAAAAACGAAGACCGGAAACGGAGAAGTTTGAAAACGCTGCCGATCCCGTTTTTTCATTTTAAAATTCCGGGTAGCGTTTTAGTGCAGACGGGAAAAAATGGAGGACTTTAGGAACGATGACGCGGACACTGATTGGCTCTCATAAGTCATGCAAAGCAGAAACACAGACAGACAGAGTTTTTGATTTGGTATTTTTAGTAAAATATTCTGCATATTGTACTGTGCATGTCGCCGTGTTTACTTTGCAGCGACTCCTAGTATGTTTTCCGCCGCCACAGCCTCTTTTAACTCCCGTGTTACATTCAGTAACAGTCCCAGCTCGTTATTGGTCCAGGCAAAATAAAATCTGGTGCGGTTCTTCGTCTGCAGTACTTTATTCTTTCACCAAATCTTCTGTAACTACGGAACACGTTTACACCGGCACGCTCACACCCAGTGTACGTGAACGGCCACTAGATGTGTTTTCAGTCGTTTTAATGTAGACGAAGATTAACTGTGATACGCAGCTAAAACGCTGATGTGGACGGAGATCGGATTCTTTTAAAACTGTGTCACATTGAAATACAGTGTGTCTGACCAAGGTGGAGTGTGTGTGTGTGTGTGTGTGTGTGTGTGTGAGGTGAGACAGGACAAGTGTGGGCGTATGACAGAGAGAAAAAGAAATGATTGATTGACAAACAGCAAAGCTGAGTGACGGAGAGCTAAAATGTGTGTGTGCAGGGCTGGAATTTAAATCAGACAGTGAAGCGAGCTGATGACGGCTTACTGCTGCCACCAACTGGTCACCAACAGAACACACTTCACTGAGAGTAACCCTTGTGCCGTTGTGGTGGTCTTTCTACTACTCATGCTACTACAAACTAATACTTTCAGTCATTTGAATTAGTTCTTCCTCTATAATGACTATTTCAATGACTTTGCTTCAGCTACACACGTCTGCATCTCATTTTGCATGACTGTCCTTGACTTTCTTTATGAATACATCAAGAATTAAAGGACTTGTGTCTCAGCAGGATTTAAAGAAGATGTCCATGTTTTTATCTGAAACACTGTCTTTACAGGTCTCAGATCAGACAGCTGGGCCCAGGGGAGTGGATCACAGATACTCAGATCTCTACACCGGCTTCCTGCGTGTCAAAGATCTGATTTGCTGCTCCGTTATGAGCCGTCCAGACCTCTCAGACGGTCCGGGATCAGGTCTGCTTTGTGTCCCCCGACTCCAAACTAAACCTGGAGAAGCAGCGTTCATTATTATTATTATTATTCTCTTCGATTTGTCTTATTCTATTGTAGCCTATTTTCTTTACTTTCACTCTTTAAGAACCTCTTTTTGTAGTATTTCTTTTATATCTGCTCCGTTATTTTTTTAAATGTGCGTTTAGGGGACATGACAGTGACTCTTACTCTATTGTTTTTTTGTTACAACTTTACAAGCTGCAGGTCAACTGAAGTTTTACAACAAGGTTTGCAAAATCCTGCGCAGTTTCTAATGAATAAATCAGGAGTGAATGAATAATTTGAGAACAGCTGACATGATGCCTGATGCTACAACAACACACCCTGCACTCCTTACTTCAACGTCCTACTCCTTTTTATCATCTGTAATAAAATAGTTATGTGGTCCTGTGTTAGTTATCCCTGTGCCTCCCGTCATGCCATCAGCGCTGTCACATGTCATCATAGTGTATGTACATAGGGGGGCGCTGTTGCTTCATCTGTCCTCTAAGTCCTGCTGATTTACCTCCTTCCTCAAACCTGAATCAGCTGCTTCCAACTCCTCACACTTTCTCCTATTAAATTATATCCTCCAGTTTTATATCAATTAAATATTGAACAAGTCTGGTCATCATTTATCTCTTAATTAAGTGAAGTTTCCAGCTTCTGGTACAGGCCATGGTTACCTCTCACATCGACTACTGCAGTGCCCTCCTAGCAGGTCTCCCAGCTTGTGCAGTGAAACCCTTACAAATGGTTCAGAACGCAGCAGCGTGTCTGGTTTTTGATCAGCCCAAAAGGACTCATGTCCCTGCTGAGTGACCTCCACTGGCTCCCCGTGGCCTCCTGAATAAAATTCAAGTCCCTAATGCTGCAGTCAGTGACTACTGGGTCTGCACCATCTACCTAAACTCCATAATACAAGTTAACGTTCCTTCTGGGCTGCTGCGCTCCTCCAACGAACGCCGCCTGGCTCTGCCACCCCCACTCCCTGTTCTCATCTGTGGTGGAATGGTGGAACGAGCTACCTCACGCCATCAGAGCAGCGGCGTCCCTCTCTTTAACTTCAAGAAGCTCCTGAAAACTCTTCAGAGAACACTTCCTCTGATAACACCTCTAACATGCACTTTTCTCTTCTTCTTCTGTCTCCTTACAATTTTCTTGTATTGATTGCACTTTTTGTTACCTGAAACTTCTCTCCCCGAGTTATTTACCCCATTGATCCGATATGTGCTGTTAGTATTGTCAGATGTAGATCTTGGGCTGTTGATGCTTGTTCCTCAAGTCGCTCGGTTAAGATCACAAATCACCTTGATTGTCTCAAACCTGTTGTCTCTGATCTCAAAACCACCGTGTTTGTCTTTGTTCATAATGTTGGGAATGCACACTATTTCTCACAAGAAATAAGTTAATGTAATAAAGACATGTGAACAGGCTGATGTCTAATTATACTGTACAGCTGAGAAATGTGACCTTTACAGCACTAATGGGGAGATTTACATATTTAGAGTTATCACACATCCTTCTTCATTTAAAACGTGGCCTTCTGAGGCGTCTTGCTTCAAAGAGTGATGATATTCACGTTATTCACTGCTAACTGTGTCGCGTAACTGTGAAGAGTGTCTGTAATCAGATCAGCGTCAGCTCATAAATCTCTGTAAAGTGATTCTCTTCAGCCTGCACTGTGTCAAACTGTTCTGTTAGGAAAGAAGAAAGCGTGTTTAATCGTTGAAGCAGTGCGATGAGAGAGACACTGAGTGGATAAGTGGGAGCTTTGTTAATATACAGGCAGTGCAGACACAATTGCAGACACTTTCCAACATTGAGAACATGCACCTTTGACTGTGTTCTAAGTTGCCCTGCTTCAGGTGCATCCTTAATGTATTGTGGGGTCAGTAGATGAGCAGTACAGCCGTCTATAACTCTGTTCTTCTTACTTTCCTATGCAATGTTTGAAGTAAAAGGTTTGGACTAAAGGATGACTGAAAAACACATGTTGGATGAGAGCTTTGGCAGTATTTTAGGTTTGATTCCTGCTCCATGTGGACACGACATCTTCCCGTAAGGAAGGTGTGGTGTTTAATAAATATAAAAAGCAGCACACAGCCGCTTCTCTAAACTGTTCAATGGGAAGCATCCGGTCCGTCTCCCACACAGTGACGAGACAGACGGACCCAAATGGTTACTACGAGCAGTGAATTTAACTTTTTTTAATTGTTCAAATAAATATTCAAGTTTAAAAGTTGTTACTTCTGCGAGTCGACTTACGACAGCTGCAAACACTTTCGTGGATGTAGCTGGGTAACAAGCAATGCAGAAAAATAACAACTTCATTCTTAATCCAACCTACAAGGCTCTGATTGGTTCACTGTCTGTCTCCAACCATAAAATGCCAAGATGCCAATGAACATGGCAACAAATTAAAAGAGGGCTCAAACCAACCAAACAACTCTCATCCTGAAGGAAATTAAATAAAAACGAAGCGAACCCCTGTAAGGGCAGGTTCACACCAGCCCTGTTTAGTCCAGTTGAACTGAACCCTGGAGCGGTTTGTTCAGGTTTTTGTGAACTCTGGTGTCGACCAAACAACCCCTCTCTGGTCCACCTCAAAGAAGTGGTTTTGGACCGGTGTCAAGTGAATTCGGGAGCCGTTCTTTTCTGGTGTGAACACCATTCCCATTCCTGGTGTCTTATAAGTTTAAATTTAAGTTTGCTCATCCTGTTTTGGTGATTGGTGAACTAGTAGTTTGCTACCAAAATGTCAACTATCAGGGAACAAACCTGGAGTCACGCTGGAGTGAGATGCCTCCAGAATATCTGGGCTGAAGAGAACGTTTCTCGGTTACTACAGAAGCTGCAGAAAAACTCTGAGGTGTATAAATATTCAACGATACTATGAAGGAGAATGGATTCCAGCAATCTGTTGAGCAGTAAGTATTTGGAAGTTTGTTTACCCGCCAACTAAATGACCAATAATCACAAAACATTTCCACTTCACTGGACCATTTGAGTTTTGCCTTGGTGAACACAAACCGGACCAGTTGGAAGATTTAAAATGCAATGCATCATCCTCTCGTTGGTTCGATTCAGGAACTGGACCTTTAGGTGTGTACCTGCCCTAAAACTCACACCAAAAAAACATCGACAATCCAAAAGTTGTTAGTTGCAGTGAGAACATGTCGTCCTTTCCCCTGCAGAGACGAGAGGAGGGTGGCTGTTTTTTGTGTTTACTGATGCTGTCAGCGCTCGCCAATGAGCGCTGACAAATTAGCATACTGATTGACTCGAAAATTGGAAAACACTAAAACCTCGTAGTGGGAGAATTAAATAACCTGAACGCTGTCACAGTCATTTCATCCTTGAAATCTCATTAAACACAGGAGAAAGTTGGAACCATGGAAGTAACAGCTGACTATTAAAAATGTGTTCAGGGATCAGAAGCCTCAGAGACAGTTAAACATACAGGAAGCTCCAGATTACAGTTTACTGAGTTCCTGCAATGGAAACAGGGTTGATGTGGAACTCCTTACACACAGGGAATCAAGCAAATAACCCTGAAGCTACATTCATTGAGCTGGATGTCAACATTTTCATTGCACTGTATTATTTAAAAAAAAGGCTTTAAATTACTTTGGACTATGAATTCAATGTTATTTCTATTCAGGGAATAGTATAGGCTTGTGTATCTGTCTCTTAAAGAAGTCATGTGATGCTTTTTGGCTTTTCCCCTCTCCTTTATTGAGTTATAAACCTTTTTTGTGCATGTAACAGGTTTGCAAAGTGAAAAAGCCCAAAGTCCAGCCCAAAGGGAGTTCCCATCTGCCACAGAAAACTCTGCTGTGAACCGCGTGAAAACAGCTCGTTTGTAGTCCAGCCTTTTCTTCAGCTTTCTGATGACGTCACAACGAAACATGTGTCATAACGCTCGCCAAGCGGCTAATCGGACATGCCCTCAAAAACAGCGGAGGAAAATAACTGAGCTGCAGCACACAGCTCTCCAATCCCTTCCAAACACCAGCTCCCCTCCAGGCAGTCAGTGGACATAAAGTTGTTCCTGTGATGTAGAGACAGAGGTCAGTTAAAACTTTATGGATACAGATTAATAACTCACCGCTCTGAAACTCTCGCCCCAGTCCATGTTGCCGAGCTGGTCGGCAACACATACGGCTGAACCCGAGCTGTTTACCGTCTTCTCGCTGACCCGCCCTTCTCTGCTTCTGATTGGCTAGTAGTCCTTAACTAGGAACTGAGCATGTGCAACTCCCAACAAAGATCATTTAGAGACAAGATGACTCCATAGCTAAAACGAAGCCTTCAACACAGGGTGAAAAGAGGAGCTGCAGCAATGTGCAGTATGGCAAAAATATGGTGTTTTTTGAAAATGAAACCATGTAAACCTGTTCTGGTACAACCTGTAAAAAGGATTTTGAACCTGAAAATGAGCAGAATACCACCTCTTTAAACATTTTTACTTATGAGGCACTCTGTAAAGAGTTTCTAGAGAAAGGTATCAGTTAGGGAAACACACAACTTGATTCTTATTTTTAGCATCATTTCTGTTGGTAATCTCAACGCACAGATTAAAGTGACAATGTGAAAGAAGTCGCTTGTATTGAAGAACTGAAAATACAGATTCCCTTGATTTTACTGAGCGTTGTAGTGAGTGAGTATCAGCTCATTGTTTATCTGTCCCGCCTACAACTTTACTGTTCTGGTTCACTCTGCACGCTCGCTCTCATGGTTATGAGATAAAGCTGTGAAAGAAAAAACACCCAACACAACCTGCTCAGCAGCAAACAGCAGGCAGACACAGTTAGCGACGAGCTGCAGGAGCATTTAAAATCTAAAGAGCCAGATAATTCACCCGAGAGCTGGTGGAGACCAAAGACAGAGCTAAAAGAGAGAAGATTGGACTCACGTTCATCCGGTGAAGCAAATACCACTCCAAATAAATAACAGATGTTGCTCTGTAACCGCTGGATGTGAAAACAGTTTGCTAACAGGTTCAACATATCAACATGAACGTACAATTTGTCAGAACTGAGACTTCTCCTCCGCCTGTCGAATTCATACTCCATAAAAATGGGAGGCAGCACATCACATATCAGGTCATAACTGCTGTTAACTTTCGCTAGTTCAGTTAGCTGTGCAGCTAACAGGCAACAAAAGCAGGCTGAGCAGCCTCCCAGTGGACTGGGACCGAGCACAGCCAAGAGATCCATCCAATCTTTGTTGACATATTTCAGTGTTCAGGCTTTCATTACAGCTACAGCTGAACATATCCGTATTTCCATAATATTTCCATAATATGAAGACGTTGTACACTGATTCGTTGCAGTCCGGAGGTGTTTGAAGTCTGCATTTGTTGCACAGCTTCGTGCTCAGATCTCAGCTTGTGAGTCAGACCTGATCTTCCTGCTGCTTTCTGGCCTTATTAGAGCTTTCGATTGCAGCTGACAGGACTAATTACTGGAGGGAGGAATTACTAATGCTTCTTGATGCAGACGTAACCTCTGGTGGCCTTTACCGCACACACATACTCCAGCTGCATAAATTAGTGGACTAGCAGAGCCTGTATCCAAACCATCTGCACGGTAATCAAACTTCACAGCTGTTTTGAGTCTTGAGTCTGGAGCCTTGCCAAAATGACACACTACTATTTGATCTGTGTGGGGGCTTGTCAGTGAGAAAGACAAATGACTATATGCACCTCTCAGCTTTCATTAATCTGATTAAATGTATTGTTCAGATGTTACAGTTTGATGCTCCCCTGCTGACTGGCACATTTGAATTCCTTTCACAATATTTTCCAAACCGTCAGGATCCGATCCACCTCTCTGGTGTGTAAATCAGAAACTCTACCTGTACTTTAGCTCTGAATCGCAAACTGAACTGTCGGTCTGTTTGTCCAACATGTTCAGAGTTAGATATCACTACAGGCATTGGATGGATTGCAGATTTGAATGGTTGGACCCTAGATGATGGTGAGCAAAGCAAATGCCAAATGTGCTGTGGATTTTCAGGCCTTGAGACTAGATGTCCTCAAATAGTCACCTGACCCTCTGCGCACTCACCCCTCATTACACTTTTAATTTAATTACCCTTAACCAAGTTGTTTGAGTGCCTACACGTACAGCAACCATAATAAACCTTCAGATATTGTAAGAGAACTAATTAAAATGTTGTAATAGAATATTTTACAGATGTGTTCAGTGTGAATGTTCTGTGACTTGCCAAATATGCTCATTAACAACACATCCTCATTATGTTGATAAAAACACAAATAAACAGATAGAGTAGTCAGGATATGGCAAAAGAAAACAGACTACAGTGTCACAAGATTTAGATTACAGCTGAAAACACATCTGCAAGAACATTTTACAGAATGCAAGTTTTTAGAAGTAGAGTAGTGCCTCATACATCATTTAAAATTTATGAACAAAATGCACCACCAGGCAATTTTAGTGCAGTACAGAGAGAAAGAAGGGCGGCTGGCCAAAACACACACACACACATGCCAGCTGACCAACTGGGTGGCGGTAGACCCAATGAATCAAACATTTGTCTTCATCACTGTTACCATCGCGACGTGGGGAAATGAGGCGTGGAGGGTAATGGAAGAGGGCGCAAGCACAGAAAGTGAAAGGGAGGGAGGGAGGAGAGGTGGTTTTGCAATTTTCACATTTTACGCTGCTTAACACGTCAATTAAACCAGTAAATGGATCTAATTACTAAACACAGCAAAAGCAAAAATAGAGACCTACTTTTACCCAGAACTGCAGAGTTCACATACGAGATATTATATTAGCTATTATATACTGTGTCACTATGCTTTTCCATGACCAAACATGTCTCTGTCTACTCATAACTTTACCACATGATAATTTCACCCCTCAAGATAAATTGGTTTAATTTATGTTTAGTTTTTTCTTTGCTTTGAAATTGAAACGCACATAGTTTATCGGTGTACAATTGCATTAATCCATAAATTGAGCTAGTGTTTTCATTTACTTCACAAATAGATGTAGAACTTCTAGGTTCTCACATTTCCCTTTTTTAACCTCACTTCTAGTGGAAATAAAAAATACTATCCCATTTCTACTACTGCCTGTGTCCGTTTGGTTAAAATGATGAACTGGAATTTCACTTTGTGATTAACCAACCAAACTGAAATATATACATATATATGTGTTCATTTAGAACAAGCTGTAAAATAATCCCCCTAAAATAATCAGCACCGTATTGCGGATGAGGGATTTGTGAGTCCCTGTGATCATGGCAGCTGTGTTGCTCCTTTTCAGGAGGGAGATCTAGGAGAGGATGCCGGCGAGCGTCTGGTGACCGAGGCTTGACCCACGGGGCTCAGCAACATGATGGATCTCCTGGGCGCCTTCCTTAGGAGGTATTCTGCTTAGGCCTAATTGGGAGGAGACCCAAAAGGTAGACCCAGAACTCACTGAAGGGCCATATCTCCTATGGCCTGGGAACACCTTTGGATCCCCCAGGAGGAACTGGAAAGTTAATACCCTGCTTAGCTTGCTGCCACTGTGACCCGACCCCAGATAAGTGGACGAAAATGGATGGATGGACAAGCTGAAACCAAAAAACGGGGAAACCTTATTTTTCAACTTTTCAAAACAACGTATAAATATAATTACCATTAAAATACCAATCTAACGTTTAAATTTAAACGTCTTCTGCTGGCTGGGAACACGGAAATGCTCACTGTGTAAAATAAAGAAGCCTTGAAATCTTATCAAAAAGCCACTACGGCTCGTGTCAAAACTAAATTATATAAAATGTTTTATCAGCGGCGTTATTGTTAGCGGGGTTTCAGGCTGGTTGTTGAGACTCTGCGATGAAAAAGATATATAAAATAGTTTTATATCAATGTACCAACTCTATAGAAGGAAAATGAGTGTGTAAATGTGTGAGTCGCAGCAGCCTAGTCTCATCATACAGTCTCTTCCTGTTTGGATGTTTTATCTCTTAATCATCAGACCGAAAAATAAACCAAAACGGCAACCTGGGATTCATGAGATTTAAATCACTGAAGCATTTTTCGGTGTTTTTCATTTTAGAGCAGTTTGTGTCTGTCCTTGTGGAAATGCCAAGAGACACACCAGGGGAGTAAGCTGAGGAGAGAGAGAAGAGAATAGTGGAGTAAGGAAGGAAGAATGAAAGTAGTGGAGGAGGGTGGCAGTGATTTGTAGAGGAAAAGTGGGAATGTTTGCAGGCTATTCTCTGATCTGGAGATAAGAGCTCAGAGAGGAAGAGATGAAGTTTTGAAGCCTCATCCATGTGTGCAGGACGGTCCCAAATCTGGGATCTGTAACAAAATACATGACTTTAAGAGTCACTTTCTGTCTCCATCAAAGAGAAATAATCCAAAAAAGCAACTTGTGAAGTGATCCAGGTGATCCTGCTCCCATCCTGTCTTGCTGTTTAATCACATCAGAATACATCATGTCGCCTCCGGTGCGTATCTCGCCCTCCCTTCCTCTCTCAGCTTGGCTGGATGACATCAGAGCATCACATCACTTTTTTTTTTATGTGATCAATACGCATGCGTGATATCGAACAGATGCTTTGGGGGGGTGGAAGCGGGCTGATCGCGTCGAGTTTCACAACACTCAGAGGACTGAAGTGACAAGTGCGAAGGAGCGAATTTGGAGAAGACGTCAGTGTTTCCAATGCAGTGCGACTTTTGGAGGACATGTAGGCAACTTTGTTTTTGGACGGTGGGTGTCAGTTTCATATAGGATTAAGGAAGTCTATTTTTGAAATTTGATAAATTGTCTGTCTGGTCATCACGCAGCCCATTGAAAGCACGCATGTGTATTTCATGTCAAATTAGTTAAACATGTATCATGTCTACAAATAAGTTACAGCGTGGTGATTTCATTTCAGATGTTGCATTATGTGGTTCTAATAGGTAATATTATCTATCCATTCTGGAGAGAAAGCTACTTACTCCTGCAGCAGTGAGGGGCACTTTATGAAGAGGGGGGCTGCTGGTGATCAGAGTGAGACAAATTCTCTTCCCTTTCTCCCATATGGCAGTGAACGTCACTTCAGGTCTGTTCTCACGGATCTTTTAACAGCTGACGGAGCCTGTGAATATCATGATGACCATGCTGGTGAACTCGCCGCCCTGCCCCGCACCGCCTACCGCGACCCAGCGCACACACAGCTGGGTAAAGGACAGTCCTCGACCTCACTTCACCTGCAGCGGCCGCTGCAGCTCGAATATGACGGACTCACGATGGGGCACCTCGGAGTGACCGATGTTGCGCATTCAGTCGGGAGCGCGCATGTGAACATGGGGAACAGTAACGTAGTCTGTCACGGAGTGCGCATCTATTCCCACTTTCCAGGCCCCGGCTGCGCAGCGGCGTCACAACTGTCGGCCAGCAGACACCTGCAGAAACTGAACACGCAGTATCGGAATCACGGGCAACCGGCATTCCGTCACCAGGATCACATGAACGAGCCACAGACTGTTAACTACCCCGAGCGGTTTGGAGACGGCAGCGACTCGGCGCACTCCGGTGCGTCTGAACGGTCTCCGGCGGCACTCCAGGAACACGTCCCCGGAATAGACTCTGACCTGGTGGACGAGGAGGTTCTGATGGGTCTGGTGATAGAGTTCGGTCTGGACCGTGTGAAGGAGCTACCGGAGCTGTGGCTCGGACGCAACGAGTTCGAGTTGGTGGCGGACTTTGTGTGCAAACAGCAAACCAGAGTGAGCTGAGTCAAGAGAGAAGTTCGTTTCAGGACCTGTGGCTGAAGCTACGGCAGAGCGCAGTCTGTGGGGTTCCTGCTCTACTGCCGGAGCGAGGACTTCTGATTACAGTGATGATATCCAAATCCACTGATCATCCATCTCTTGAACCCTGCCTTTATTTCTTATGTCACATAGCTACTTCATGCCTCAGCCAGGCATGCCAAAATATTTTCAGCAGAGGTTAAGTTTCTTGAAATATCATGACTAGGTGGCACTACACATGGTCTAGGTACCTTTTAACAAGAAAAACTATTTTAATGCAGTTTGAAGAGAGATTCCCTGAAAAGGGAATTTGAATTTTCAGTATTTGCTTAAATACTCTGATTAAATCATTTTTTCTTGATGTTTTAATGTGGAGACATTTTATTGTTGAAGATACATAAATAGGGTATTTATTGTATGGATCAGAGTAGTTGAATGTTGCACCTGGACTCCTGCATAAATGCTGTTGTTATCGACCATACTGGAAATAAATAATGAACTTTTATTGTGTCATCCTTGACATTGTGTGGATGTGTTGACCTGGGGTCCTCCCTCTCACTGTGTCAAATAGACTCAACTATATAGAAATCCTAAGAGGTAAATGGCAGTTAAATAGATACTAGACACCCGTGGCCAGCAGAGGGCCCCCTACAGTCACAGCTTGCTAGTGGTGAAAACAAATTCACTGAAAAAGGAAAAATAAAATAAAATAAGACACCCGCCGCCATGTTTTTTAGCATAAAATTGAGAACTCTTTTTTTTTTTAAGTGCCAAAAAAAAGGATGTTTTATTAAAGAAACTATAAACAAATATTTACAAAATAGCTCAGTGGTGAGTGAGAAATGGAAAGGGATGAAGAGGGCAACGGAGGGTCGCAATCAAACCCGGGGATGTGGAGCCTCATTGTTGGGGTTCAGAAGGATCAGTGCAGGCAGCCAAGCAGCCAGAGGCTCCCAGAGTTTTAGGCTGTTTTCTTGTATGCTGGGAGGGGCTGGGCGGCAGGTGAGATCTCTTAACCTCCAGGATCTTTTTGAATTTGAGGAGCACTGCATCTTGTGCCATTTTAACTTCCAGCAGTAGCCTATGCTGTGGTCCCACTGTAGCTGTCTGCCTCCAAATCTCCCCATCCTTCTTCTGCTTCTGAATGAGTGCCCGAATAGTTGCCGAATAGTTTGGTTCTTTGAAATGGTCAAGCTAACAGGTTAACACATCGTTTAAAAAATACCCTTCATATCATGCTCAAGTGTCACGAATTAGTCTAGACGAGCGCAAAGCAGGAGAGAGCCTAAACGCGAGACACGGGGGAGCAGAGCTACAGTTCAGGGATTTTAATCCTCAAAAAGGAAAACAAGGCTTAGGCTACTGGTTGTGGTGACTAGCAAAATCCAAAACAGGTATTTCTAATTCCAAAGCAGGGACAGAGACTGAATTTTAAAAAGCACAGAAAGGCCATATACAAGGATTAACGAGCAGGGCGGGAGTAACACAGGTGACAGAGATGGACATGCAGGCAGAGTGATCAACAGGGGGAACAGGGCCCTGTTTCAGAAAGCAGGCTTAACAAACTCTGAGCTTATCCCTGAGCTCTGGTTTGATTGAGCCTGAGGTGGGAAACTCTGAGTTTGTGTTTCCAGAACAGCTGATCAGAATTAGTTCAGAAATATGAATGCTGCCGAAGCGGACCATGATTGGCTCTAAAACGCAGGAGTGGAGGAAGGATGTTCCTCACATCCTCACGTAGTGGAGGAAAGATCAATATGTTAACAATATTAAGTAGACTACATTTTATACCGCATTGCACATTAATTTACCACAGTTTACCACACTGGGATTTCCTTAATGAATGATAAAGTGCTGGAATTCTCCTATTGCCCATTAAGCCTACATTCATTTTAAATAGACTACAGGCCTGTTTATTCAGCTGGAACCTGACGGGACTAAATACCGGTGGCAATAACTGAAGATGAATATATTAATTGAACAGATTAGACACAGTTTAGGCTCCTCATGTGGTTGTAAAGTCACAGTCCGACACAGTAGGTTGGTCTATTAATGATTTGTTTGCAGTGGAAAATGTGTCTAGGTTCAAACAGACTGTAAAGCTTTAGACGTTTATTTTACATTAATAAAAGCTCATTTAGTATTTTAACTACATAGCTTACATAACTTACACGTAGCTTATAGATTTTATTCTGTGCTGAGGATACATTTACGATGTCCAAAGATAACGCTCTGTCCTTACATCGATGACCGATTGATTGTTTCTAAAGACATACTTGCGTTCCGATATGTGCTTTGATATCGACAACACGAATGAGGAAATGTCATACAGCCGCTTCTGGCTCCGCAGGAGGAGTCAGAGAGAAACTCAGTGTTTGTTGAACCTAACCTCCTCTCGAGGAACCTAACCTCCTCGAGAGGAGGTTAGGTTCACAGCGTAAGTTGCCGGGGTTACAGATCTAGAATTTATCTGATCTCGCTCTCTAAAACCGAAAACCCAAAGTTTTCACTAAACCCGCTTTCTGAAACAGGGCCGAGATCAGAACAACTACACAGAAAAAGTAGAAGACAAAACAACATAAACAAACTCCTCAAGACACAAACAGACCAAAATGCAAAAACACACCTGAGTAGACTGGACACAAGACAACAGACAGACAGGACTGAGCCCCCAAAACACAGACTAAAAGACAGATACCGAACTGACCAATAAACAAGCTCACAGAGAACTTAACTAGACTAGGGGTGGAGGTGGCGCATAGATAAGATGCTTTGGTGTGGGAGATCTGGGTTCAATTTCTACTGTAAGACATCCACCATTGTGTCCCTGAGCAAGACACTTAACCCCTAGTTGCTCCAGAGTCGTGCGACCTCTGACATGCATAGCAATTGTAAGTCGCTTTGGATAATAGTGTCAGCTAAATGAATAAATGTAAACATAAAATAGACAGAGCAGACAGGCAGACAGAAGTGACAGATAGAAGATGAATACTTGGTTTCAGGATGGACACTGGACACTTCTTTAAAAATCTATGCTAAAAACATATTTATTTGACCAGGCTTTTAACTCAGTTTAACATAATTTAACATAATGGGTCATGAGCATCACCATGCATGCTAGTTTTCTGTGTGGAAACAGTAGACAGAGAGAGTTGTACAGCTTATACACCCTCAACAGTGCCAGAAACTATAATTAAGCTAGGGGTGGGAATCACCCCACGATTCGATTTTATCATGATACATAGGCTATGTCACAATACAATATTATCACGATACTTATGTCACGATACGATATTATTGAGATTTTAAATAATATTGTGATATATTGCAATTTATTACCTTTTTTCCAACTTCAAATTGTGACTGAAAAAGCAACAGATTTTATTTTTAGTACCAAAAAGTAAAATTCCATCCATCGTCAACCGCTTCTGCTGGAGCTAATCCCAACTGACATCGGGCAAAAGGCGGGGTACACCCTTGACAGGTCGCCAGTCCATCGCAGGGCCACACATAGGCAAACAACCACTCACGCCTAAGGACAATTTAGGGTCACCAATTAACCTGGTCCGCATGTCTTTGGACGGTGGGAGGAAGCCGCGATAGTCGTGATACTATGCTGTATCGATCTTTTCTCCCAGCCCCAAATGAAGCCAATGAAAAGGGCACAGAATTGTGAACATTTGTCATGAATAGGGAGAATTGTGACCCAGGGAGGAAACTGGGAAAGGGCGATGACAAACAGGAGTCTCCCGGGAGGGTTGGCAAGTATACTTGTGAAGGGAAGACTAGATAGACAGAAGACTTTGGAACAACTAAAAATAGACCTAACTATAGATAAGATGTGATCTGTTTTGTTGCTCAGGCTCATTAAAACTCTGTCAGGAAGCTTTCCTCAAGCGAAGCCCGTCCCCCTTTTATTCCCCGTCAGAACACACTCCTGTTTAAGCACAAACACACAGAAACGCTCGTGTGACCCAGCCTCAGAGTGTGAGCTGAGCCGCTCGGGTTATTTTGGGTGTCAGCTGCCGTTCCGCCCGTCAGCAGGATCCTCCTCCTCCACCTCCTCTCCTTCCTCTGCCTCTCTCTGTCTCTTCTTCAACTCCTCTCCTTCACTTCACTGATCCTGGTAAGACACTTTTCATTCTCTGTCCCCTTTAGAAATCTCTCCTTTCAGTAAAGTGTCTCTCCATGTTTGCATTACTGTTGCGTTTTAGTTGAAAGTGTGATTGGTTGTTACTTTTGTGCTTCTTCCTTCCGTAGACTTGTTTGGAAAAATGTGTTTTTATTCTTTAGAGGTATTAAAATGGTCTGCTAGTTGATTTAAATACATTCATATGCTACTAATCGGGTTTACTGTGTAATATAATGTATAATGAACATGGGAAAAACACATGGAGGGCTTCCATAATGGCTGCCATGGCACGATAAGTTGCTTTGTCACTGTCTTAAAGTCTGTAAATATTTTGTAAAGTCACTAGAACAATGTGTCCTCACGTCAGCATGTCAGAGCATTCAGCCACAGTTTGATAATATTTGCGTTTAAGACCTGTATTTATTTATTTTTTTATTTGATGATAATGTATGTAGTAGATTTTGGCAGCATGACACAAAAAGTGTTACAGTTTTGAGATATTGAGAAAATTTAAACATTTACGTGACTTTTTATTGCTTTTTTGAGCTTCAGGCTTTGTCATGTAAAGATTTTAGGACTTTTTGGCCTTTTTTTATGCTGTTAGTCGTTAGAAACTCCTTAATTTCCAGGATTTAAAAACGTTAACAGTCAGTCAACCATTTCTCATGATTCCAAGTGATTAATTTCTGCTCTCTTTGTTCAGCTATTTCAGCTACTTTTGCTCATCTTGACTTTAATTTATTTTCTTTTTTTATTACAAACAAATCAATGATGCTTTGGAAGCAGAAGCATTGGCAAAATGGATATAAAATCTTTACATAAAAACCTAATTTGAAGATATGATATTTATGTCTGAAAAAAAAGATCCAGCTCTTGGGTTTCTTTTCAATAAAAGTTAAATATACTCAGAAATTCACAACAGTTGGGTCAACAAAGCAACAACAAGAAAACAAGGTAGCTCTTCTAAGATTGTCTATTGTAGAAAACAACATAACACACTTCAGCTCAGCTTAATATGACTCACTTTGTTATTACGGGTTTGAGCACACATTTGGACTCTACTATCATCAAGTAAAAATATTGTGTCAAGTTTATTTTCATGTGGTTGACAGCTGAATTCAGGGGGAGGGTCGGGATTAGTTGGGCAATTTAATGGGTGGAGCCGGAGGGTCATTAAATCAGGAGGTTGGGGGGGGGGGGGGGGTATGACGTAAACAAACATCCTAATTCCCACATTTCTTATAGTATGTGTGTGTATACAGTGTGTGTGTGTTGACCATATTTGGACGCTCTCAGAATAGATGAGACTATAACAGGTGTGGTCTGGAGTGTGTGTGTTCATGAGACAAAGTGGGGGCAGGGGTCTAATTTTAACTTACCAGATACAATGACGGGGGGAGCAGTCGTATTGCGACAGAGACGGGAGGATAAACAGCCACTGGACACACAGCATACTGTATAGTAACACGGATACACACAAGTGAATAACAAGATTCAATGTCAGGAGTCCCGAATGGTAACGGTAACTAAACTCCATAATATGAAAGTTATCACATGGGTGAGAGCGATGGAGAAAGAAATTGGACCCACATGCAGACAGGAACAGTTTAGGCATTTAATGCAAAGGTGATCGTTCATGGGCAGGTAGGTCATATAGGGTCCAGAGGAAAGCAGGAAGGGGGCAGATAGAAGGGCAGGCAGCCAGGCAGGAGCAGATTAATGTTCAGGGTAAGGAACCAGGGTGCAGGTAGCCTATCAGTGGCTTGAAAGCAACGACACAAAGACAACCTGGAAACTGACTGTGGGGAAGAGGCTGGTATCTGTAGAGACAGGCCTGATGAAGTCAGGTGACCTTGGAAAAAGTGGTGGAGAACGTCTGAAGTCATCTGGTGGACAGGTAGGGATTGGCATTGAAGGGGCCCAGGGAGGTGGAAATGTGACTGGAGTTTCTTCCCCTACAGATGGCGCTAGAGCAACGATCACTGGACTACTAAAATTATAAACGGTTATCTTCTTGGGAGATTAAATTTGATATTGAAATTTGTAGTGTTCAACATCTTGGCCATAAAGCGCGGCTAGACAAAAGATCAGGGGAAACCAAAATCACCGGGATTCGTCCTCTGTATGTCAGAGAAATCTAACAGAGGTGGTAATAGATGAAACATTGAGGCATCACCAAAATGATTCGCATTTATGGAATGGGGACCAGGATCTGACATGGAGATGTTTAGCTGTAAACGTTGGCACCTGAAGATCCACTGACTCACTTCATTATCCATGTGTAAAAGAAAGTTACATTCATCCTGTTGGTACTGTTGTAAAAGTCATTCAATCTGTCTCTGATGGGGAATGGCTTCATAGGTAAGGAAGGTTTATTTGTTTTGTACATTTCATTCACAAAAGTGTTTTACACAATGTATTAAACATTTAAAAAAGTAGTGAAATGCAGATGATAAAAACTAGAAACATTTTTGAAATATAAATACAGGACGGGAGTGGAAGATGGTTTATGGGGAGTATTTAAGGTCCAGTCAAAGGCAGTGCAGAACATTAATGTTTTCAACCTAAGTCATGTCTAATATCCTGTGGAGGCTTCAGCTCTGTGGTGCACAGTATCTTTTCCATGTTTAGTTTGCACACCTGATGCGAGGGTCCGGATGCTAAAAGGTGAATTTTGGGTCCTAAGCCATTGGGAGATTAATAGAAGAGCAGCAGAACTTTAAACTCTGTTCCCTGGGACCTGGTGTGATTGTTCAGTTTTCTTGGTCTTTGTTTATCTTTTGAATGAACTGAAGTTGTTTTAGACTGACTTTGTGGAGACCTGAGGAAAGGTCACTACAGCAATCTAACCTGCTGGAAATGGAAGCATGGATTATGTCTGTGAGTATTCTCATAAATCCAGGTCACGGTTATCTAGAGGAGGTTAAAATCAAAGGCAGCTGGACTTGTTTGAAGATACCTGAAGATTTGTCGTCTCTCACCCAAGAGGCTTCTTCAGTTCTGATTGACTGGCAGGGAGTCCCAGCTATTGAAGAGTATAGTCGGTTGTTGGAGACACCCGGGACCGAGTCTGAACGACCGTCGTTGGCATCTTCACCTGAGGCCAAAAGTGAATGTTTGTTTAGTGTTTAGTGTTGAGTCTTGACCTGAGGAGTTGGCCCTTCTGTATTGAGCCATTTGTTGGACAGCATACTCTATGGACAGTGTATGCTGTCCCTCATCCTCATCACTTTGGATGAGGGACGAAGCGTCCAGTTGCCCTTGATTTTAACCTTCCTTGGATAAATTTCAGCCTTCCTTCTTTTGTACCAAAGAGAGTATCTCAGTTTTGTCTGCATCACCTGGAGAAAGTTCAGGCACACTCAATCATGTATTTGTCCAATGCACTTGCAGAGAGAATCTGTGGGACTGAAGTCGCTTGGTGTCAGAGTATGATACATGTGGGTGTCATCTGCATACTAGTTGATGTTACAGGTTATACGCTGTATAATGTGGCCTAATGGAAGCATGTAAATGTTATATAGAAGAGGAACAAGAATTCAGCCTGGGTTATAAGCTTAAACTTAACAGTAGCTGTTAAATACTGAAATCTGACACCATTTTACCGGCCAATCAGCTTACTTTGCCCCACAGAAGCCGTGTACACGAAATCTGGGAGGCGAGAGGAGCCCCAGGAGATTAGAGGCTTATTATCTTCCTACATTTGAATCCATTTGCCATTAATCACATGACAGGCACGCTGCGATCTGTCACGGTCAAACCCACAATTTTACTAGGCTGAATTAAAAGATTAAAACGAAAAGTGGATTTAGCTGACAGATATTTTTACACAAGATAACGCAGAATTAGTTTGACTGGTTGAATACAGATGTTGACCCTGTTTCATGTCGCTGAATGTGATCACATGAGTGTTGAAAATGTGGGATGTGGTTGGGATTTAACAACTTTGTATCTAATCTGAGTCAGTATGCATTGTTCCAATCAATACAACCAAAATAGTTTTATGGAAAGATATTCAAAAGCTATATTTTAAAACTAACAAAAGCAAAAACTTCCCTCAAGGATTGAGATGTGAAGAAATAAAATGGTCGCTCTTCAAGTTAAATCAATACCTGGTTGTTTTTGTTACATTTGTCTTTCAAAAAAAAAAGATAAGAGAGAGTAGAGAAAAGATTCATTACGATATTTGTTAGACTCAGATCCATACAAATCAAAACAACTTAGCCTGGACTAGTGGCGGCGGTGTAGTTACATAAGCAAAAGTGTCAAAACAAAGTCCGTTATATTTTATCTTGCTGAAGCTTGAAACACTTTTTTTTCTTGCAGCTGTAAATGACTCTTAAATAAATAAAAGTTCTCTCTCGGTCCGTCAGTCCCAAAACATTCAGGATGGAGACGTCGGTGAAAGCAGCTGAGGTGATGGTGCCCCAGCCTGATGTGGCGGACGCCGTGAACGCTGAAGGTAATGCGGCGGCGGCGGCTCCAGCTGCAGCCTGTGGCTCCTCCTCCGACTTTTTCGACCCCATGGAGGAGTTCAGCAGACGGCTGGAGGACATCATCAGCACCCACGGCTCCGCAGCCAGCCTCCCGGACAAACAGGTGGGTAAACACAACCTGTCATTTCATTTCTAACTGGTGTTGACGTGAGGGAATGTAAACAAAGCTTTGTGTCATTTTGAACATGTCAGAGAGTCGTGGAGGCCGAGACGGAGAAGGAGGAAGATGACATCACAGTTACCATGGAGACAGGTGAGGCAGCAAGATGCTGTAAGAGGGATGCTATCAGCAGGACGGTATTGTTTGTCAGTGCCTTCCGAAGCCACTACAGAAACTATTCATATGGCTGTTTAAACTGCTACTACTATGGTTAAAGCAGTGGCTCTCAAAATTGGGGGCTTAGAGCCTCTTCAGGGGGGTCGTGGTGAGAGGACATAAAGTTGCCGGAATATGATTCATGCAGTGACATAAACAAACAAAAGTGCTTTGATGCTAACAAGGAAGGGGGAGCATGAACTTTTTGTTGGCTTCTGAATGGGGACATGACAGAAAAAGTTTGAGAACCACTGGGTTAAAGGGACTATTCTTTGAGTATTGCACATCTGGTCATTTTAGGCATTTGATTTTGAACAACCAACAACACTTTTTAATGAAAATAGTCTCAGAAAAGTAATAATACTCAGTACATGGAGTGAAACAACTAGTCTCAAATACAGGGAGACATTCTCAGTGATTCAGATACTGAGCTGAAAGAACGAAAAAACGGTCTATCACTGCTGCACAGACAGTTTGAATAAGCTCTCATGAACTGAAAAGAATTTAGGGAAAGCAATTTGTTTTTTGCATATTGTTCAGTTTCATAGAAAGAATGGAATAGAAAATAATACACTTTATTGTCCCCGAGGGGAAATTTGTCTTTGGCACAATGCTACAATCTGTTGCTTCATAACACAAACATGTACTAAAAAAACATCATAAAATCAACTTAAAACATCTTGAGACACTAGAGACAAGTTTTACTGTACAGACTATACAGCATCCTTAAAAGTGCCTGTAAGAATTAAAGTGCTAGATGCTAAAGTGCTGGTGTATTTATTGCTCCATTGTGCTAAGATTTTGTATTAGAGTTCAGGAGCTTGAAAGCAAAGCAAAATTGGTGTGTGAATTATCAATTCTGAGTTTTAACTTCTGGGTGTACTTTTTGTTTGTCATCTTCTCTGTACAGAGGTCTCTCTCATCATGCAGAGTCTGAACAAGATCTCTTCTCCAGAGAAGAAACTGGAAGATTTGGTCAAGAAACATGCTGAGCTGGTGAGATTAGCTTTTCGTTTCAGATATGGAGACTCTTCACAGCTGAGACATGTGCTATGGGAACAGTGTTTTCACACAACAAAGACAAGCTTCTCACCTTCCACCTGTGTGTGTGTGTGTGTGCGTAGGCAGCCTTGCGGCGCTGTGATGAGAAGAAGCTGTGTGATCTGCAGCAGAGGTTGTCCTCCGTGCTGGATGAGCGGCAGCAGCTGCAGGCTGAGAGCCGCAGCAGCATCGCAGCTCGCAGCAAACTGGAGAGTCTGTGCAGAGAGCTGCAGGGACACTACAACATACTGAGGGTGTGTAGGTGCAGCTGGGAGTCTGGGTAGATACTGTATAAACAGCAGTCACTAAAGTTTAATACACATGTGAGATCTGCGTCTTATACTGATACTGATCATTAACTTGATATTTTCCATATTTTCGTTCTGTAGATAAATCTGACTAAAGTCAAAGCCACTACTGAACTGCTTTTCTTTTACCGTTCATCCATCCCTCCAGGAGGAGACCATTCAGCGCTGCAGGGAGGATGAGGAGAAGAGGAAGGAGATGACCAGCCACTTCCAGATGATGCTGACAGAAATCCAGGCCCAGATCGAGCAGCACAGCGCCCGAAACGACAAGCTGTGCCACGAAAACAGCAACCTGACCGACAAACTGGAGAGTCTCATGAACCAGTGCGAGATGCGGGAGGAGGTAAGGGGAGGAGGGGGGGGATGTATTCTTTACAGATGTAACAAGCCATTATTTACAGCCATAGCTTTATAAATAAATCATTTAGAGGAAGAAGAGCCCTTAATTACTGACTTTAAAACATTTATAAAACAGCAGACCTGATGGGTTTAACACTTTTTAATGAGCCATCAAGATTAAAATAAAACGACAAAGCAAGTTATGCAGTGTTACCTTTTGTTAAGTCTTTTATTTACAGCTGATTACAGAACTATTAACACATGATTTAGTCTAACAATTATAAAGCCATGTGTTACAACTTATACAAGTATGCCTTATTAGTACATTGTACCAAAAAAAGGAATATAGTGAAATTATGTGTACAACAATATAAATATTGTTGTATACACACCAGTACAATTACATATAAGCTAAATTTTAAAGCTCCAAAGTAAATTAATTTAATAGCACCTCAGCGTCACATACATCAGAAAAACTTACAATAAGCATATAATAAAAAAAAGGGTGACATGTGAAATTTGCTGGCAGTATTGTGTCGTGTATGGCAATAAACTGAATATCTTTAGGTTTCACATTGATGGCTGAACAAAACAAGTGATTTGAACTTTTTAACTTGGGCTTTAGGGGACTGAGTTGAAAATAACTGTTCCAGATTTAGATACTTTCTGTTGAAGACTCTCTTCCTCGCTCTGCAGAGTTTGGAGAAGATCAACCAGCGGCGCGACCTGCAGCACAAACTGACTGAAGCCAAACTGCAGCAGGCCAACGCTCTGCTGAACGAAGCCGAGGAGAAGCACAAGAGAGAGAAAGAATATGTGAGTTTAAACAATCATTAATCATTATATTATATCCTCCACATTTTATAACCAGTACATACAGTAAAATGGATAATTTTAACATCCTTACATGAGGACTGAGTAAAACATGTTTGCCTCAACATTTCGGTGTTTTAATTATATTTATATTACATACTTTTATAGTGATTCTTGACTCTTGCAACCCAGAAATACAGTGAGCCAATACTGCAGCAGCTATTTAATATCATTCACAGAGATTATTATCATGAAGCAACAGTTCAATTTCTGTTATTAGATTTTAGATTTCCCTTTTTATTGATATTTTCTTTTTCTGATGCCACTGCTTTGTAATGTCATTTGATATTAATTTAAAATGTATTACTTTATACATGTGCTTTCAACTTGAGTGTGAACCTTTGATTCATTGTTTTTTCCTCACCTTTATCCTTTTACTATACTATTCATCTTATTTCATCATCAATAACTCGCTAGTTATCCTTAATGTTTGAAGGCCACCCAGATTGACTGTGTATTGTCTTTGTCGCCGTAGTTGCTTAGGGAGGCTATTGACAAAACAAAGAAATGCTTCGCTATGAAGGAGCAGGAGCTGGCCATGAAGAAGAAGGTAAAGAAACGTCTGTAATGTGTCTCCGTCTGTTCTCTTCTAACCAGTTACTGGTTCAGGCTGCAGAGTGGAAACTGCAGGCTCAGACACTCAGAGAGCAGGGGACTGTCATGCAAGCGCAGGTGAATATTCACTGACAAAACTAACATGCTGACAAGCGAGGACAGCTAGCACACACCTGGTGGCAGCGGCAGGGCGGATCTTTGTCCTAGAAAACTGAGATGGATGTTATCACGCTAACCGAGCACACGCTAAACACAGTTTCAAAGTCTGGAGAATGATGCTGGGGAAATACTGAATCATCAATCTGAAGATTTACATCGAATAAACCTTTCAAAAAACCCCATGTATGAATGTTCAATTGCAAAACTCAGCAAATTGGTAAAGTTGATATGATACTGCAGTATGTTCATTTGCAAACTCTCCAGCTTTGATCAGAAAACAATTACAGTAAGTTAGTTAAGAGGAACTTAGTTATACCCTCACAGCTATTTCTGGCTTTTAAAATTCACTTTGCCTCCTTAAATCCCCAACTTCAAAGTGTAAAAGGTTAAATCACAGATAACATAATTTTGGTTTTTATTGATTCAGGTTTTGAAATATCTTTTGCATCTATCTCACTACAATGGGGGTGAATTAAATTGCGTTTGTGGTGCTGAAACCATTGAAAAATTCCATCTGAAAAATCCAACAGCACTGTGTTTTTAACTGCTTTTCACCAAAACACAACATGCAACACAGACAGACCCTTTATCCGTCTAAACCCCAGAGTACTCATATATTTCCTGCTGTGATAGAAGACATTAATTAATTCCTTCCTTCCTAAAGCCAACCAAATATTTCACACATCCAAATGATCAAAAGAGAGAAACTAAGCTCTGAATGCTCAAATTCATTTTTTATGTGATCCCAAATATTAATTTACAGATGGTAACCGTTAATAAAAGAATAGGAAACACAGAGTCTGGGGATTAGGACTGGGTCTAGTAAGAGACAAATGAGGGACTGAGACTTGACTACCTGAAGAAGTTTGATGAGAAAAATCATCATCTCACGTTTTGACCTGTTAAAATCTGTAAATTGTCGTGTCATTTTAGCATTCAGAAATCTGAATGACTTGCGTCTGGACTTGCATTTTGCTTGTAAGAGCCTGAGACCTGACTTGGACCTGCCCTCAAGGACTTGAAAGTTAGTTTTGAAAAGTTAGTTTAAGTCCCAGCCAGACAAAGAGGTTTGACGTGACTGACATTCATTCACCTCTGTGAACAGGATGAATTTAATGCACCAGTGTTCCTGCATTTCTTTCTGTAAATGTTTTTAAAGTTTATTTTTGTGACGACTTTGTTCTGTGTTCCTGAGAGTTTGAAGGGAATATTAAGTAATATTAAGTCTCCCTAATTTGCGATGCTGAATGTTAAAATCGAGCAACTGTGAATGATTAATGGCCTCTAGCAGAGTGTATGACTCATAATTAATGACTGATGCAATTTGTAATTTATCACTAAGAGGCCCAGTCATTATCTGATGCCTTACGGTTCCCAAGCTTTAGAGCAAAAGTCAGGCTTTAGACATACAATTATGTGCCTGTCCTGCGCTGTCTTTTAGAAAACATTTTTTGTCTCTTTGATAGATGTGTATGTTTGAACAGTGAGATTAATAGCAAAATGACCACAGTAATGCTCATATAAGTAAATGAAAAGGAGAGGATTGCGGTTTTTAATTTTACAAAAAACATTATAACAAGTCAATGTAGTCCCCAAGACGCTTTTATTTAAGGCAACTTACATTTTGTACTCAGGACTTAACTAAAAGTAATAAAATAACCTGCATTCAAATTGTTACTTCAATAAAAGTTATTATAGTAATGTTATTATTATTATATTTTTATTTATGAAAAATGTATGCTTTAATGTATACTGCTGGATAGCTTTTGAATTTCACCAAGAGATCAATAAATATTTATCTAAATCGATCATAATGTATTTGTTGATTATATTTTGTATCATGAATCTCAATCTGCAAAGTAATTAGTAACTAAGCTTGTCAAACAAATGTAGTGAAGTTAAAAATACTATATTCCCCTCTGAGATGTAGTGAAGTACTTTTATGCTAAACATAAAGTAGCATAAATGGAAGCACTTAAGTAAAGTACCTTAGAATTGAACTTCAGTACTTTCCATCACCTTCTTACAGTGATCACAGTGAACTGTGTTGCTTTTACAGGTTTTGTGGTCAGAATACACTGTAAAACACTTTAAGCTAATTCACATTAAAGTTTGACCTGTTGTGAGTTTAATTAGTAATGAATTATTTTGTTCAAGTTTAACAGAAAACAAGATTAATGAACATTAAGCGGCGAATGTTTAAATAGGATTTTGGTCTGAAATCCAGATATGTGAGTAGTTGTTGTCTCTCCAGAGACCAGTCTGATTTGAATATTGTGCTCATCATGTCTGTCTGTGGATCAGTCTGAATCGCTTTCCTCCTGTCCACAGCTGGCCCTCTACGCTCAGAAGTTTGATGAGTTTCAGGCGACACTGGCCAAGAGCAACGAAATCTACGTCCGCTTCAAAAAGGAGATGGATAATGTGGGTGGTGCCCGCTGTGTTTTATAATTATCTTTAGGGCTGGACGTTATGGCCAAAAATGTTGTCACGCTAAAAAGTTTCATATCTTTCGATAGATAATTATCACGATAAATATCTAATCATTATTTCTTTTGAGTTTAAAGGCTGATAATTTAGCTCCTGAGTGAAAGTTGAAGAAACCTGATGGTTAATTGTAGTTTAAACCCTTCACGATCAACACTTGATGCCAAACAGTGGATTACTTCACAAATCTGAGGCAGAAACAAAACAATTATAAATTTATTGTCAAAAATACGCACTAGTAAAATTAAGTAAAAGTTTTTTTTCCCGTCCTTTTTCCTCAACAAAAAAACATCTCAATAAAAAATAAGTTCTAATTCGTTTATGAATCAAGTGAATAAAATCAAAATTTATAGAATATTTATTGAACATTTGTTATAGTTTCATTGTCCAGCCCTAATTTTCTTGTCTTTATTTTCAGTACTGTCTTTACTTGTCCTCTTTAAAAGGGAGTTTTTAAATCATAATATCTTATGTTTCTATTTCCCAAAGCAACCATTTGTCTGACTCTAAATGTTTTGTTAAAAATAGGGCTGTCACGGTGAAGTAATTTCCCCCTGCGGAAATATGTTGCGGTATTATCACATTTTTCATGAATTAAGTAATTTGGTGCCATATCGTCATATAGCAAGAAGAGGATGGATCTCACCTCACTGCACATCGAGCCGCTAACAGCAGCTTTATGGTCGGCGCAAGCAACAACATACTCGTAACATTTAAGTGTAAGTCAATTTGCGCTGTCGTAACGTTATAACTAAATTTCCACAGAAAGCAACATGAAAAACAGCTGCGGGCGTCCGACACACTACGCTCGTTAGTTTGAGAGCTTCAAATGAGGCTTAGCGTTCAGTTTCTCTCGACTGTCCCTCAGGATCAACGTTACGTTAGTCCGACCTCGCCGAGCCTGATAGCCACATTAGCCGCGCAATATGCTAAAGTTAGCTAACCAGTAAAACACAAAACACGGCAAAACTTACAGCTTCCAAGTTTGAAGTCAGGTCGCGTACAGCCCATGGGACTTTTGAAGCACTAATTTATTAATTTAAAAATTAATGAATTAAGGCTATGAACATTGCGGTGTTGCGTCTTGCTATCCTCCGCGGTATTAATATTTGCGGTTGTCGCGACAGCCCTAGTTTTAAAAAAAAAGGTGTTTTCAGACGTGTAATTTTAAACTCTTCCCTTTGCAGATGTCAGACAAGATGAAGAAAATGGAGAAAGAGTCAAATCTGTGGAAGACGAGGTTTGAGAACTGCAACAAAGCTCTGACTGACATGATTGAAGAGGTTTGTTGAGGACATTGCTGCTGTTTCTTGTAATGCTGAAATTCCCGTTGACTCTTCTGGGGTTTTGTTGAGTGTTGATAGATCCCTGGCATAATCATTATCTGATAACTCTGTTATCTATAGATAGTTGACTGCTGAGCTCTTAACTTTTGAACTGAACGTACAGTCAGACAGTCTGAATCAGTGGCAAATGTCACAGTGGTGTGAGCAGGGATGTGTTCATATACTTTTGGACATAATAAAGTCCATTTGAACTACGATGCAGTCGCTTCAGTAAAAAGTGGAGGAATAACATGGTGACCATGGATCTTTTTGATACAAATCAGCAAAGTCATAATTTTTTCTTCCCCTTTGCAGAATAATTAATCCTAAATTGGACAAAATTTTAAGAATCCAAATTTCATTTTATGGGCAGAAAGTAACTTCTTTCAGGAAAATTAACAGATATTTTAAAATGGAGAGTAAAGATAAAAATACTTACTGTTTTTAAAAGCCCTATACCAAATACTACTCATTAAAACTGGCACAGTATTCAGATCCTTTACTTAAGTGAAGGTACTAATACTACACTGTTACAAGTAAAAGTACTTCATTTGAATTGTTACTTAAGTAAAAGTATGTAAGTATTATAATGAAAATGTACTTTTATTAAAGTATATATATTAAAAGTAAAATTACTCTAAGCAGTAAAATGTCCTGTTTACTATTACATATCATTAGAGATTATTTTACGCATTCATATAAAAGCAGTAATTTACTGCTGTGGTTGTTGAGGTGAAGCTTATGTTAACTATTTTGTGTCTGACCGCAGTTAATAATTAATTTCATCGTGAATTCTTCTGCTGATTATTTTCTCATTAATTGATTGATTGTTTTGTTTGTAAAGATTCTGCCGTCACAGTTACCCAGAGCCCAAAGTGACACCTTCACAACGCTTGTTTTGTCTGAACAACAGTCCAAACCTCAACATTATTAACAAACCTTCAAATTATTAAAACGATTGAGAGGAAAAGCAACAAATCTTCACGTGTGAGAAGCTGGAAACATGAAATGTTTTTGCATGAAAAATTACTTAAACGATCAAATTAGATTTCTGTGAATCGTTTCAGCTGTAGTTTAATATATAACAAAACATAATTTACTATACATCATGCTATCACTTCCGTTGCTCCTCATCTTCTACATCCCTCCTCCTTCTGTTCCAGAGAGGTGAGAAAGCCAAAGAGTACGACCTGTTCGTCCTGAAGATCCAGAAGCTGGAGAAGCTGTGTCGTGCCCTACAGGAAGAGAGGGCAGTCCTCTATGACAAGATCAAGGAAGTCCGCCAAGCAAACTCCAACCTCCCATCAAAGTACTTCGGCAGCTCTACACCCGACGCCATCCCTGACAGTGAGGGTGCTGACAAAACTGCCCTGCTCACCACTGTGGAGATCCAGGAGATCCAGGAGGAAGACCCAGTATTAACGGAGGGGATGACCCGCCTGAAGGAGGAGCAGGCCAAGCTGCAGGAGTTTGCCGCCTCCCTGTTGGCCACACCCAGCGACGACGATCAAGAGGACAACGGTGATTTAGACCCTGAAGAAGACCTGGTGGCTTCTGCGTTTGACCAGTTTAAAACCCAAACTCAGGTCAGAAAGGAGGTGGTTTCAGTCCCTGAGCAGACGGTAGATGTAAAATCAGAGGCAGCAGAATCAGTTCTCCCACAGCCAGCAGTGTCCACGCCTGAAGCCCCAACACCTGTGCAGAACACTTCTGAAGCTGATGGAAAACCAGAAGCAGAAAAGGTTCAAACCCCGGTCAAGGAGAAAGAGGTGCAACCTGTTAAACTAGAGGATGAGATCCAGCACCAACCAGAAGCTCCAACACCTGTGCAGAACACTTCTGAAACAGAAGCAAAAGTTCAAACCCAGGTCAAAGAGGTGCAACCCGTTAAACTAGAGGATGAGATCCAGCAGGAACCAGAAGCTCCAACACCTGTGCAGAACACTTCTGCAACAGAAGCAAAAGTTCAAACCCAGGTCAAAGAGGTGCAACCTGTTAAACTAGAGGAGGAGATCCAGCAGGAACCAGAAGCTCCAACACCTGTGCAGAACACTTCTGCAACAGAAGCAAAAGTTCAAACCCAGGTCAAAGAGGTGCAACCTGTTAAACTAGAGGAGGAGATCCAGCAGGAACCTGCTGAACCAGTTCCAACAACAGAGCCTGAGAAAGTCCAGATTAATCCACCAACAGACCCGAAACCAGAGGCTGGTGAGGTCAAACCAGTGGTGCCAGTGGGAGACGAGGAGGTCCAGGCTGAATCAGCGCAAGTTCCAGAAGAGAAACCAAAGACAGCTTCACCCACTGAAAACTCTGATGCCGACTCTCCAAGAAGCAAACGCTGAAGAAAAAGAAGAAGAGGAACGGCAAGAATGCTAGCTAAGGTTTCGGACGTGCGGAAGGTGTGTGTGGTGTTATTTGGGAATAGTGTGCGTGTGTGTGTAGCTGAAATCACACTGTGCCTTTGTTCCTTTCGTAAAGGTTAAAATCTTTAGTTTGTCCCAACTGGTGCAGCTGAGGTGTTTTATCAAGACTGAGGACGGACGATTAAAACCAACTGTATTTTACACTTTGAACGTCTAAATGAGCAACGTTTGACCTGGTAGAAGGAATGAAAGGATGAAGACGAAGTCTAAATCACTGAGAGATAAAACAAGGTTTTTCTGCCAACACAAAACAAGTGGTTGGTATCCATGCCAGTAAAATAGCAGTGTCTCCTTTAAACTCCAATAAATGGATTTTTTTGTGACAATTTTAAAATGTTTTGTGTCTTCTATAATTATATTTGGTTTGACTAGTTGTCTGAAACTTTAATTAGCCATATGATCCAAGATATTGGTAGCTTGAGTTGTACACATCTTTGCTGGACTTCATCAGTGGCACTCCACACACTGTTATGTGTTTGAGATTTGGCCTGCCTGCTACCCCTGAGCCCTACAAGCCTTCACTGGACCAGATGAGGAGCTACCCTGATGTCCACTTGTCATTTTTTAAAATGACTCACCCTGCCTTATTCAGCACAATAAAGATGGACAGAATAACATCTAACAGCTGTATTTAACTCGTATGTTGATCAACTTTGTTTGGCCAAGAAGGCAGAGAGAGTTCACGTCACTGTGGATTCTTTATCTTTTTATTTATTAAAGATATCTGCTCCAGCCATGAGGATGATGATTCCTTGAATTACAATAGGGACTTCACACTTTCAGTTATTGGGCCCTTTATTATTATTATTAGTAAGTAGTCCTTAGAAATATATTTCTGATGCTACAGTACAACAAACCTCCACTAGGGAGAGCTGTTTTCCTCCCCAGGTGAAGGCTTTTACACCTGTCTGTTAATATATTCAAGATGCAGTACACTCTTACAGCCACTAGATGGAGACAATGTTCTTCACATCGCAGCTGTTTTCCATCATAAAGGTTTCCCAATGATTTACAAGGCAGATTTGGACAATGTCACCGTTTTGGACACACATTTTGCAGTCACTTTAAATGCTGATTGGAACTGAACTGTCCACTATATAAAGTGTAACTTGGCCGGCACATATTTATTTATTTAACTCTTGACCCTGGGTCACATGATCATCAGCAGACGGCGTCTACGCAGTTGTTGTGTCACTGTAGATGCTCAAATTTCTATTTCCAACTGCTGACAAAGGTTATATGATACCATCAATAAATATTTCCGGTCTCTGATGACGACCATGTGATGTGATATAAATGAAAGAACCTTTGGGGAAGATAATAATAATAATAATCATCTTTATTTGTAGAGCCCTTTTCAAAAACAAGTTACAAAGTGCTTTAACAAGTGTAAAGACAATAATACCCAAAAGACAGTAATACAAAAACAATACAAGATAAAAGCAAGAAAACATTGAAAAGACTAAAATACACGTTTAAGATAAATATAAAATTGCAAACCAATGTCAGAATGTAGTTAGCTGAGAACAAAACATATGTGTCCAATAAAGGCTGAAATATTTTTCTGTGGGTCACGGGTGAGGGTAGGACGGAAAACTTGCAGTTCTAATATGAATGAACACTATTATCTTTTTTTAATGGGACATGATTTTTTTTTTTACTGTGTAATGGGAGTGAAAATCCACTCCCATGTTGCCATCTAGTACCCAAATGCCTTAAATTTTGATAAGATTTCAAATAATATTGCTTGTTAACTCCTATTTGTATTATTCTGACATTAAGTGGAGAGTTTTATTAGCAAGAAGTGCTATTTTCCAGTGATCAAAGCAAACCTTTGGGCTAAACATGATGAATCGGTTCATGTAGCATGATTTAGCTTTCCAAGCATTTACTAATTATTGCATTTCTAAAATAGATAAAATGTTCAGAGCCTTGATATCTTTACAGTCAGTCAGTGAAGGGGTCAGAGGTGATTGTACGAAAATATACCAGACAGACCAGAATAACTTTTAATAAGAGGGAAGAGAAATCAGCTGAGGAGATTTTCTTTCTCATGCACAGGAGACTTTTAAAAATGAAGAGGAGTTTCTCATTTTGACAAAGAAAGAGAGAGGAGTATTACAGTGTTCAGGGAAAAAAAAGAAGAGGAAACAGTTGAGAAGAGGTACAAAGGATTTTTTTGAATTTAAGATAAGAGCAGAAGAGAAGAGGAGGAGAAGGAGACAGAGATATCGGAGAGAGGGATTTGATTCGAGGCAGAAGTGAAGATGTTTTTGAAGTGTTTCGACCTTGTGACAGAAGATAAGAGTTGCCTTAATGAGTCTGTGTGGATCTATGAGGGATCTGAGCAGAGACATTGTGATTACTTTGTTAGAGCTTAGTTAACTTATAATCTCATCTTTAAATTAAGTTTTTCATGTTGAGATTCATCCAACCAGGGCGAGAATTAAATATCTGTAGCTGGGGGCAAACACTGATCAATTTCAGCTGATTAATGGATCTTCTTAAGTGGCATTTTGGCACAAAACATATTCAATTATAAAAAGGTACTTTTTCCATTGGTTCAAGATGAATTAATTAGTCTAGGCCACATTTATTATTTTCAACCAAGTGTGCAAAATATTTGATAAAGAGCTTTTCCGCTCTGTCCAAATGTAAATTGTAATGTAAAAATCATCTCATCTTTTTTATTGCACACTTTCTTCTACCTTGTCAAAACCTGACGCCTACATAACCCACAATGCAACTCAACTTTAATAAGAGCTGCAACCCTGATGATTGATTATTAATTTCTTGTAACTGGACGCCACATCCTCATAAATGTGCCCTATTTAACATGAACTGGCAAACATCTCGATCTCATTCAGGTAAGCTAAAGGTCAACGTTTGCAGCAGTTGCAGCTGCAGCTCATTTGAAGACATGTCGAGTGGTTTTAGCTTCAAAAACCTGATAATGCAAGTACTCAATGAGAAACTGCCCTGAGTTACACACTCCTGCTGCCTATCTGCAGGAAACATGCAAGACGCCTGCCTCCACGCAGGAGGTAAGATTAAACTAAGCTGAGCTGCATTTTTGCCGTCACGAGGCCGAAACATGAGGATGTGGGAAATTACACTGACAGACAGAACGAGAAGAGAGAGACGTTAATGTTCTACCTGCTGCACTTTCTTTAATCCTCTCAGGCGTCAAAGTTTTTACCACACACACACACTGCTGGAGGCCTTCATTGACAAACCATCCTCTAGCCCTGGAAATAATCTGCTTTACTTTCACCACACAACCTGGAGAATGCTATGTATCTGGACGCTTGAACATGTGATTGTCCGTTAATGTGCTGCTCTAACAGCCTCCACTCTTCTACTTTTCCTCTCTTCTACTTTAAGCCTTTACACCAGACGTTGAACCTGCTGCAGGGATTTGTCCCATTCAAACACCAGAGCATCCTGCAAGGTCTCACAGTTCATCCCAAAATGGTTTGAATGGGGTTGATGTCATTGGTAAAACCGGGTCTGAATGGACCTGAAAGCAGTGTCGATGTTGAAACAGGAAGACAAAAGTCAAAAACACTGTACACCTATGATTTCTAAGCTCATTTGTTTGCTTTCATTCCCAATGGAAACCAGAGATCACGACATCTTTGCCATTAAGTTTATCTTAAAAAATCATGTCTGTGTGTTCAGAGTTAGAGAAATGGTCTTTTAAGGTTGTTTGTCTACATTTTATGTCTTTATATTATTCACTTGTTTAAGTTGGGCCCCATACTTTAACTTTTGTAGTAATGACTATGTGAATATTGATAATAACTATTGTATTTTATAATAATTACTTAACATGTGTGGGACTATACTCTAAAAAGGTTAAACTGTTGTCAAAAATATATACAGTATATGTATTCTATAGCAGCAAACATCACACAGAACAGAAAGGAGTCACAATTCCTGCTGCAACGAGAGGTCTTTTTTGTTTTGAACATAAAGAAAAGAGATTTTGGGACATTTTGTGAAACGACTGATGCTGTTGTTCTTCTTCTTGGGAGGACAGCCTCGAAAGAAAAATCTATAGGTCTGAATACTAAACTAACCAGTTTCATCAGTAAACGTTGTTAAAGGTATTGTTTTTTCCATTTATTTATTTAGCTGACACTTTTATCCAAAGCAACTTACAATTGCTGTACATGTCAGAGGTCGCACGCCTCTGGAGCAACGAGGGGTTAAGTGTCTTGCTCAGGGACACAATGGTGGACGGGTCACAGTGGGTACTGAACCTGAGTCTCTCACACCAAAGGCATGCGTCTTATCCACTGCTCCATCACCAGCCCCATTTTCATGCATTAAGACAACATTTTCATCATCAAGACATTAACATGAATGTTGCAGACTTCAAATCCAAAAAGTCCCCAAAGTAGAATGTGAATCCGTCATTTGGTTTGGATCGCCTGGTCAACAGAGGGAAATAATAAAAAACTAGATGTCACTTTGAGCTCAGGCGGGAAGTATCCTTGAGTAAATCATTTTTTGGCAAATGTTTGTTGTTGTTTTGTTTTTCCAAAGGCCACCATTTGATTGTTCTAACGTGTGTGCGTGGGATTTAGTTTCAGAGAACTAAGACGAGTGGTGAATATTTTGCTGCAGGGCGTTCCTCGTCAGCAGTTTGGGTTCACAACACTAAGTTGACTGTTTAATTGTTTTATTTTGGAATTCATTTATAAATTTTTTTAAATAAACCCAAGATATTATCCCCCAAATAACTGCCCTGAAGGACTGACCTTAATTTCATCTTTATTGCAAAAGAAAATTATTTTGCTTTTATGTAGAGACTTGCATTTTTTCACCTTTCGTAATGCGCAACAAGACATTAACACATAATTACAACACTCCAGTTGAACTTTTTAAAAGATTTCTTTGGACGGATGCGACGACAATATGATCCTTCTTTTGAACTTTGAAGTCAGACAGTGTCCTTCAGTAACTCTTTGTTTAGTTACCCTTTTAGGAATAACTGCTGTGTGAGCTCCAAGACTAAAAAGTGAGCAACACCAACAAGAAAACCGCAGATCTCTCATTATTTACCCTTCAAACGTGTTTGTAGGGCTCTGGATTTTAAATCTACAAGGAAGCCCTGAATGATGTTACAGAAGGGAATCACGAGCTTGTGCATGACTCGGTCTCACCCTCTATTCCCAAAGTTTAGCCACATTCAGACGTAAACTGACTCCGGGGTGGTTCTCTCTCTGACTGCTCCTTTTGTTTATTAGAATCATTCTGCATGTGCAGCTGCCAGAGAAAATCTACTCCAGGCCCTCAAACAACCTTTTGAAAAGCTGGAAATGTCCCCAAACATCCTCACCTTACGAAACTGTCCTCAATATCAAGGTCAGAAACATTAAATAACAGCAGCTGTTTGTGCTTGAGTTCATGTTTTTGTGATGCATCTGCTTCGGGAAAGAAGCAGTTTGTGTGCTGTACATTAATCTGTCTTACATCCTGCATGTTACTGTGCAGCAGCGTGATCCATGGACGAGAGCAGGGCTGCGTTTGATGTGTGCTGAACAGAAAGATAAGCTCACGTAGCACACACACATTGACCTCTGTCAGATTCCTGTTTCTGTCTGACAGCTACTGTACTTCGCAGGAAATCCCTCACACCGGGGGAGCTGGTGTGAGGGATTTCTTGTTTTTCCATCTTTGTGAGGACCAGAATAAATGTTACACTGAAAGTGAGGACGTGTTAGGAAACTGTGTCTCTTAGAAATTACCATTATATACACACACACACACACACACACACACACACACACACACGACTAATTTATTTTGCCAATTACATCTTTAAAGAAACATAATTGGTGCTAGGATAAAGTTCAGTGGCAAAGGTTTTTCCATCTGTGGTCCACATACTGGCTCTGTTCTGAATCCGGGTCTACGTTGTGTTCCTGTGTTAGTGAATCGCCCTCTCTGGGGTTCCTGTCATTACTGATGCAGTGTGTGATGGTGTTGGCTCTATTGAGCTCCTTACGGCTCAGTGCACAGCCAATGATGTGTGTGTCAGGACTGATGGAGACAATGTCTGCCGGATGCTGCCGCCTTTAATGAACAAACACACAGAACTGTGCAAGAGTTTTGGGTGCGTTCGAAATAAATTCTGTAAGGCGTGACCACCCTTTGCTTTCAAAACTGCATCAATTCTTCTAGGAACACAGGTTTTTTAAGTAATTGGCCCAAACATCTTGCAGAGAACTACCCACAGTCCTTCTGGGGATTTAGGCAGCCTCAGTTGCTTCTTTTTATGTAATCCCAGACAGACCGGATGATGTCAAGATCAGGGCTCTGTGGGGGCCACACCATCACTTCCAGGACTCCTTGTTCTTCTTTAGGCTGAAGATAGTTCTTAATGATTTTCACTGTGTGTTTGGGCCTGTTGTCATGGTGCAGAATAAATATGGGGCCAGTCAGATGCCTCCCTGATGGTACTGCACAATGGCTAAATATATGTCTTTACTTCTCAGCATTTACGAGACCATTATTTCTGAGCAAATCCCCAACTCCGTTTGCAGAAATGCTGCCCAAAACTAGGACTGCAGACGCTCATTATTGTTCCGCTCTCCAGCTCTTCGGGAAACAACCTGCTTTTTGCCACAGCCAAATATTTCCAAGTATGACTCATCAGTCCAGAGCACCTGCTGCCATTTTCTGTTCCTGTGTTTCTATGCATAGTTGAGTTATTTGGCCTTTTTGGTCCGCAAGTCTTCCATGGAGGGCCACTTCTGACCAGACTTCTCCGGACAGTAGATGGGTGTCCCAGGATCCTGCTGTTTTCTGCACCTCTGAGCTGATGGCCCTGCTGGAAATATTATAATTGCGAAGTGGAAGGTCTTGCACAGAAAAACGACCATATAGGACGTTTTAGCCACCCAAAATTACGAGTCATGTTTACGTTTTTTGTGGCAGCGACCTCTAGTGGCCGTCCAATGCCAACACATGACGACAACGGTCCCATTGGCCCCTAAACCTAACCTTCACAAGGGTGTGAGCCTAAACCTAAGTCAGAGTTTTTATGCAAGCCGACCGATCTGCTAGCAGTAGGGTTCACCTTCTTTGTGTCACGGCTATCTCCACCTGTTTGTGTCATGTGACGTAGGTCACGGGATTTCCAAAACGCAGGTCCGGTCGGGAAACGAAGTTTGAAATTGTCGTTTTGGGAGGCATGAACAAACAGTAGGGGCGCCATTGTAGGATACTCTCATATGAGTGGTATTTGGTGGTTGGTTACAAAGACCTATGTTGTCGTTTAGGTTGGAGGATTGGAAGTTTCTTTGGCCGACCACTGCGTCTACTGTCCTCAACGCTGCCCGTTTCTTTGTGCTTCTTCAAAAGAGCTTGGACAGCACATCTGGCAACAGTCTGCCTGGGAGAGACTGATGTAGTATGTCTACCTTGTGTCTTGTTGCTGTGCTCAGTCTTGCAACAGTTTATGACTTTTGACAGTAAACTCTGTTCAGCACCCTCAGTTTCCAAACCTATTCAACATGTAGGTTTAAACACAGTCATCCTCCTGTTTAAATCATCCTCCTAGGAGGGTGGTTGTGTTTCATCATACCCCTGACGATAAGCCTACAAATCCTTGACTTTGTGTAAGTGTACCTAGAAGAATGATGCTGTTTAGAAGACAAAGGCTGGTCACACCACATATTCATATGATTTAGATTTTTCTTCTGTTCACTCACTTTGCATTTTGTTATTTTATAAATATAATCTATTAAAATCTAGTAAAGCATTCTTACTTTACCACATCTGCTTAAAACTTTTGCTCAGTACTGTGCATACATATGTGTGGAGCTTTTTGCTACACACTACACAAGCAAATATATAAGCAGTGTGAGGGGGATGTAGCACAGAAACAGTGTTTTTTTGTTTGAAATGATAATGATTTGATCGGACGGCTGACTGTGGTTGTAATTTCTGCCTGTCAGAACTTCAGTACAGTACAATCTGACACGCTGCTCAGTCACGATCGCTCCCACTGTATTATTTTTCCGCTTCAGTGAAAGACACTTTAACTGTGTCCTGTTTTAGTAACCGCCTCCTTCAAATTCCACATTTACAGACTGAATATGTCATTAAGAGTTGATGAGGCTGACATCAAGCGAGGAACAAGGAAAGCAGAACTAGAACCCTGTTTTTATTAACAATAAAACAGAAGGTGAATAAGCTGATGGTGATTAGAGGCATGCAATGGTCAAATACAGATGAGCAGTCCAAAAACAAAAAGGCAAACAAATCCAGAGAGCACACAGACACAAACACGAGAGGGGCGACGACAGTGTGCATCCGTTTTATTTTTTTCTTAAGACACATTTGATCACGTAAGTTTTCTGAGATCACAGGGCTCAAGAACCACCACTCTGTTTGATAAACGCCAAGCGTGTGGTCCTGCGTCTGGACTGAATTTAATTAAAATATTAAAAATATCTGTCAACAACATATTTCCCATTTTCACACCTAGAAGAATCTTGTAATGTGATTTCAGATACTCCCCTTAACCTTTGCCCTCTGCATGAAACCGCTCTAAACCATCAGAGTATAAAATACATCCATTTTATCCCATGAATCACTTTCTGCTTTAACCAGTCTTTGAATTTTACATCCAAGCTAAAGTGAAGATTGCTCAAATGATTGTGTATGAACACTATTTTCTGTGTGTCCTTCAGACTCAGAGGCTCCAGATGTCTGACTTCTCTCTGCCTCGCTCACTGGAACTAACTGTGGGGGAGAGTCGAGTCAGCTTAACGACTCCGTCTTCATGTTGGAGCTGCTAACTGTGTGAAATCACTCAGTGTGAATAGTGCTGCTGCAGCTCGCCGGCTGGGAAACATTACCGCTGATGCACCTTGACTTTGACTTTAAATGCTCTCCCCCCAAAATCAATACTTTTCTTCCCTGCACCTGCTGGAGGTTTGAGGGGAGAAGCTCTCACACTTTATTACACACACCTGTAGACATCAATGCACCTGAACGATTCATTATTATTATTTGCACCAGGACCTTTTGCTTCATCTTTTTCTTTTGACTTATTCCGTGTGTTTTGGTCTTTAATAAAAAGGGCTGTCATACATTGTTTACTGTATATTTGACATGTCTTTATATGCTGTTTCAAGCTTCTGTTGACGTGTTTGTCCTGTTTCACAGTTTGGGTTTCCAGCTTTCTCTTTATTCTGTCGTTATTCAAAAGTATTTTTTCCTTTACGACAGACGTGCAACCCTACAAGCTACTTCACATTAATTTCACCATTATTCTTCTTTTTTAAGCATCTGAAGCAAACAGTGCTCAAGGTCCTTTTTCTGTTGCAGTGTGAAGACTGAAATCATGTTTGAAGTGAGACATTTCTCTGCTTTATGTTGAGAAATTTTAAGCTTCGAGCACTTTGTTCCCTTAAAACCAACATTGCATTGTTTGCTTTCAAAAGTTACAAGAAGCACCAAAATAAAAAAAAACTGAATCATTTTGGCATACTAACAATCTCATACAAAAGAGGTTTCTGTACTCATTTCCTGAAAGTAAATGTGTGCTTCAAACAGGTTTGCATATACAGCATTATAAAGAAGAAGAGAAGAAGGAAAGCCTCAGTTTTTATAAACTGGTTTACATGACAGGAAGCCAAAAAACTAATCCTGAAACGAGTTTAAAAGCCTCTTCAGAAATGAAATCACTGCCTGTTCTGCTGATGTCCCACATTACACAGACGCTGCTTCTGTCTGAATCTGAGCCAAATTCAATTCAATTTCACTGAAAAGATAAAAGCAGGGTGTCAAATGTGTCCTCCCGCTCTCTTTTTTTTTACTTCACTACACCTGGTTCTCGCTCTTTCTCTTCTCTATTTTTTCATGTCATTCTCTCATTCAAACTCTTCCTCCTCTTCACCCCAACAAATGCGTTTCAGACACGTCTTTCTCTTTAAATGGCTCGTTATCAGCACTCAGACAACCTGCAAATTGTGCCATTATGTGCAGGTGTGTGTGTGTGTGTGCTGCAGCCCGACTGAAGCATCTGAAGGACAGTTTTTGGATGGATTTTCCAGCAGCAAAGTGCTGAGGGTGCCTCTTAGCGGGACAATTTTCTTCTTATTCCTCACTTGTCTTTCACCCTCCCTCCCCCTCTTCCTCCAGCAGCACTAGACCTCCTTTAAACTTTTAGGTGAGAGTTAAGAGATGCAGTTGTGCCCCTCAGGAAGGCATTAACCCCCCGCTGACCCAACAGAGATGCTGCAGGTTGTATTATATGTAGAAAAAACTAGAAGCTGCGGGATTTCAAACAGAGGCGAAAGAAAATCAGTGATGTACTCTACATTATGTCCCTATTTGTTCATTCACAGCAACACATCAAATAAAACTACACAATATCAACAACACTATGACGTATGGATGTTAGTTGTGTGATTGCTGCATTTAAAATGGCCTGTCTGGCAGTGTGCATATATTCATCAAAATCTCTACCCTATACTTGCTAAAGTCATATATGCCACACATTTGCATGCATTCAATAGCGCCACCATGTGGTTGGTTATTAAGAATTTTACGTTTTGGCTAATCACTCATGAAGCATGAGGAGTAGCAAAACAATATTTTCAGTGGCCCTTGGATGATTCCCAGTTGGGTCTATAAAATTCTGTCGCCATTTTTGATTTTGTCCAAATCACGTTTTTGTCTACTCCTACAGATTTTGAGCAATTTTACGTAACATATTTGGACCAATTCAAAAAGAAGTCAGATTTTTGAGATTCCATACATTTTTAAACTTGTGTCTTCAAGTAAAATTTTACATAAACACTTATATATGTAAATTGGCTTAAGGTCCGAGCTTTGCTGAGAAGTCCTGGGATATTCTGCCTCTAAGGGGCACCACAGATGCTAAAAGTTTATATCTCATGTTTGGCTTCATGGATTCATCCAAAATCTGGTTTGCACGATCCAGGGTCACTGTTCAGTTAGTGCATAAAATTTGGTAATGATTTATTAAAGTGGATGTGGCTCATTACAAAAAATGTAAATATCTAGACATCTCATAATCCAACTTTAAAAAAAGTAGGAGAATAACATAATAAAAATAACATCCTAGAGAGATGATTTTTTTTCAGCACATCCACTGATGTGACCAAGGATTGCCTCACTGTAGCTAATAGTCAATTCAGAAGTCTTTATAATTTTCAAAATATGCTGGATCAATTAACATCTATAGCTCCACAAGTCTTCATCTTAATGCTACCAAAACTCATCACTCTACATGGCAGAGATATCAAGTATTTTGAAGGCTGTTCAAATGCTGAGTCTGCAGTCACATTCAACTTCTTACTGCAATTTATACTGTATGCAACATTTTCTTTTTTGCTCAGTGTGGATCAAATGTCACCTAAAATATTTGACAGTACACCCAAAACCAGCAGATTGATGTCTAATGGTTTTCAGAATTTAATCACAGACATTTTGATTTTTGTTAGCATTTTAACTTTTAACATTTTGATAATCACCAACACTTCTTGCTGGGACTCTTGATGAGCATCAGTAAAAAGTTATGTCTGATAACATTTCTGATGGTTGTGGTAATAAGGGTAGGGGGCTTCAGACGCACGAACGTAGCTAGCTAGCTACCTAGCACTGGCTAGCTAGTACTTCCGGTCTGTATGAGACCCTCCAGAGCGTCTGATGGAGACGCTGAAGGGTATCTTTGGCGTCAAACAACTACTTTTTGTCACTTTTTCTGAAAGCGTTTGTATTGGACGCCCTGAGATCATTTCACACAATTTTATCAGCAGTTGGAGTTTGCCTGGTTGGCAAAGATATTTAAATGTTCACACTTCCAATTTTCAGAGCATTTTAGGGACTTCTTGAACATGTTTGCTTTAAAGTAGAGATTAAAAGTTAAGTCTTCACATCAATGGCTCAACTTTTGACCTAATATGGACAAAAAGTCCTTACAGGATCACTTAATTGTTTTGGGAAATATCCTTATTTGATTTCTTCCATAGAGTGATATGAGAAGATTCCTGTCAAACCAATGTCCGTGTTTAATGTTAGGGGGTTAGACCTAGCTTACTTGGTTAGCCTAGCTTAGCATAAAGGCTGGAATAGGGGGAAACAGCTAGCCTGGCTCTTCCCAATCTTAAAAGTACACCTGTTTGTTAAAGGGCAGCATTAGCTTAGTCTCTGGGGACTTGGCTTGGAAACCACAGGGTCGCCGGTCCGGTACGGGTCCAGCACGGACCGTTTCCAAAAGTGCCCCGGAGCAATGCCCTGAACCCCTAACTGCTCCACAGTGGCTGCCCACTGCTCTGAATTAGGATGGGATAAATGCAGGGAACAATGAATTTCCCCTTGAGGATCAACACTGTGTAGAATAATAATATTCATTTGTGGTTTTATGTTATGTGCTGGAACTATTTCTTGGCTGGGTGACATCCTGGAGTCTCTGCTGCAATCTGTCCATGTGTTTTTATGAATGATAATCAGGTTTGACTTCCTAAAAATTGTAAGTGTAATCTTTATTTTGAGCCGAGAAGACGAGTTTTTGTCTCATTTCAAACAAAGATCCTAGAAAACAAGAATATTCCCCCCCCTGGAGGATGATAACGATCTGTGCCATGATGATGAAACATTCAGCCTCATAGAGCAAAAAACACCTCCTGTTTATACCTCTACACACACACACCTCACACACACACCACACACACACACACACACACCTAAGAACACAAAAAAATGCTTGTGCCTTCACACACATGTGCTTATAAATACAAACACAATGACCCATATCATAAATATAATCGAATCATCCAGAGTGAATCTTTATGTCTGTGTTATGTGCAGTGAACCTCATCCTGATAGAAACGCCATCATCGACATGGAAACACCTCCATAAACATACCCCCCCCCCCCCCCACACACACACACACACACACACACACACACACACACACACTAACAAACACACAACAATAAATATCGCACTGAGAGATTTCTTTATACATATATATATATATATATAAAGATTTTCAATTTACTTTGCATTGAACATGCAAATTGAAGAGCAGATGGTCCTTTCACTTCACCAGATAGACTTTGTTTTTGCTTATCAGGAACAATACAGACTTAGAACACACTGGCAATGACTTCACATGCAAATAAATAAACAAAAAAAAAATAAGTGTACAAATAGAAAATGACCTGGGAATGCTTGTTTCTTAGCTTGTGCAAGTTTATAATTTTTACAATTTAATATCCTTTACCTGTGTGTGGGGACCAATATTTAGAAATTAAAACAGAGGACATTTTGTACATTCTCACTTCTTCTAAATGCAGTTTGGCATAAGAAGCTATCTTTATTTAATTGGGGATGTGGAAGGAAAATTATTTTGGACATTTATTTTCAGGTTCATATTTGAAAAGCAGATGAAGCACATGCCGACTTATTTAATAAAACATATATAATTTCTTAAATGGATATTATAAATGAGGCTCTCTAGTGATGCCACAGTACTTCAGTGGCAGAGTGGAAATTAATGCATTTTCAGTAAAGCAGATATTTGTGTCAGCAGTCACCGCCTCCAACAGCTGCAGGAGAGCTGTATAAATGTTGAGATTATTTTCAGCCTGTCCTCACCAGAAAAACATATACGTTTTTTGTTCAAGCAGCTTATTATGACACACATTTACATTTATTGTATATCCGGACGACGGTAGCAAAGGAGGAAGTTTGGTGACATTGTATAAAAAGTGAAAAGTCTGCATAAGGAAGAGGATGGATGGCTCAAACCCAGGACTTTCTCACAGGACGCTGATGTTTGATTCCTGTGTGAAACCAAGTAAATGTTTAGTTATTTAGAGCTTTAAGCTAAATAGCATGAGGGATTTACATCATGAGTTTCTTTAACCCAAACCACAGTGTTTTCCTAAACCTAACCAAGTAGTTTTATTACCTAAACCTGACTAAAGTGCAGTATTTCACACCATTGACTTATGTCACAGGACTTCCATAGTTAGGGTCTGGTACGGGAAAGGTTCATATGTGTCGTTTTGGGAGGAATTGACAAACGACCTATTTGGTCTTATAGGTTGGAGGACTGCTGAATCATTCAGTCCCAAAAAACTCGACTATCAAACAGACCTCGGAAAAAAAACAACCTAAACATACTGCTTCTGTGTGTGAAAGAGAACAGATTTTATGAAGCAGAGGCCTATTGCTTCTTTTTTAAATGTTTATTTTCTCCATTTATGATGAATTAACAGACTATTATTTAGGGTTTACAGACATTAGATTGTAGCGCAGTCCACTGCCTCTGCCTGTTATAAATCTGACTTAGAATAAGGATTGGGGTTTGGCATGCAGTTTTGATGGTTATGATTAGAGACTGCTTTATGTCAATGGTCCTCACAAATACAGCGGGAACATGTGAGCGGGCCTTGTCTCACTGACAATCACGGTGTCAATAACAAGCTGCCAATATAACTGACTGTACAATAGAAAACCTTTGTCTTGTAAACATGTGCATATTACTATCCCTGCAGGTTTCACTGTCACTCCAAAGAGGCTTTAGATGTGTTGATTTTGACAAGCCGTTCCAATCACAGCAACAGTTAAAGTCCAAAACAGCCATTAGTTTTTCCATAACGCAGCTTTAGTGAACTAATAGCTCACACGTAATCTAACTGCTCTTAGACATGCATCAGCTGTTAGGAAAAACAACCTCATCAGTGTAGCTAACCGCGATAGAAACATGCACACATTGTGAAAGGCGTCATGTTATTTAGCCTAGTTTTCTTTTTTCTTTATTTTGCCAAATTGCCACAAGATTTAAATCTAAAAAAGGCCAAATCCCTTTACATGCAGAAGCGTACAGTTGATGTTACCAGTGACCTAGCTTCAGCATTATCTCTGAGCTCAGGATAAATATAAAATTTGGAGGAAAAAAAAGGGCTGTTTTGAAACTTTAACAAAGACACGATTGAACAGCCAGGGTGAAAGTTTGTGTGAACATAAGCGACTCACAAAATACATGTGCTGCTGATGTATTTGAGTTCTTTTGGGGGGCAGGTGTCACTGGATAAATCAAAGCCACACTGGAGCTTGTCTGAACATGTTTAGTGATAAACATGTTCAGACAAACATGATTTTCCATCATGTTGGAAAAGTGATCACATAAATTAACACTGCAATATTATTGCTATTGTGCAAAAACTCAGAAATCATTGTTTTTTCTATTTTTTCTAAGTTACAAATAACCATATGAGTGACAAAGTACCTTTCTGCTTTAAGATTGGCTTTAAAACAAGGAGACATCTTGTAGAAAGACGCGTGACACGTGTCATCTCTTCTGCAAAGACACCAGGCTGTTTATTTACTCCTTCCTCTTCCAACATGCTGTTGTGTCCATCCTGAAAACTGATAATTGCTTTCCAAAAACACGTCTTTGTCACTGTGTTCCTGACTGAAATGACTTGACGTGACAGTTCGTACAGTACATTCACTGCAGCTCAAATTATTTTTACAGATAGAGAAACCAATGTACAGACTGAAAATGTACAGACAGAAAGACAAACATGCACCAGTTGTACAAGCTCAGCATTGTACTGCAATGAACTTCTTCTGCACACATATTTCACAGTAATTCATATTTTCTAGGAAGATTCCTGGAAACAGCTGTGAAATTAGACATTTTTGTACATGTTAGGCTGACCTGCTGTGCACAGATTAAAAGACTCAGAAGGAAAGAGAGTATGGCAGCAATTTAATAGAATTAATTAATTGGGTGAGTACCAATTAAACACATAATTGGTAGCTAATTGCATGGTTCTTTCCTGGAAACGTTGTAGGAAATGATTAGGAAGTTGTGGAGGCACTGTGGCCGATGTGACCTACAGTAAACTAATCTGGCTCTTATGCACTTTTATTATTCAAGAAAGTAAGACATAAGTATAATGATTTTTTTTATTATCATAAAATAATATTGAGAAAGTGTCTCAATAATGCATTGTACTGCATTCATTCTGCATAAAGGGTGAAAACTAAAGAATGATTTATTGTCAGCTGCCTCGTAAGAAATTGATAATAATTGATAATGTGTTAATTTTGTTGTCTATTTTTCAGCATCCAGGTGTTTTCATCAGCTTGCAGTGATTCTTTGGATGTAAAAAGGAAAAAAATATACATTTCAAATACATTCTTACACATTTGGCATCTTGAATCACATCACATATACACAAAGTCAAAAGGCAGAAATGAAAGTAATTCAGTTTCACAAGTCGATAATTATTCATGTTTTCCCTTCAATGAGTCTTCATCTCAGTCACAGTGTCCAAACCCTCGATGATTGCGGTGAAACATACACATCAGTTTACCATGGTGGTGCCCACTGACTCATATTCACCCACAAACAAACCTGAAACACCAAACAAGTCACATGTCATGCTTTAACAACTGTACATATCTTTTTAGCATATCGTCAAAATAACATCTAAACCAGGCTGCTACAAACAGCCCACACCCTGTTTGCTACAGCTTGAGGGGACACTAGATCTTTTGTACCGTTAAATGAAGTTTGGGGACTGTGAGAAGAAAAAATCAATATCAATCAATATCACTGGTTGACAGCTTTTTCTCTCCACACAATTCAAGACGCCTGTAGCCTTTGTGGAAAGAGACACAATTTGAAGGAGAGGAGATAAACGTTTCCCGTTTGGAGATTAATACAGAAATCTGGAGGAGGAAGACAAATTCAGCTCAGATACTAAATGACTGAAGAAACAAGTTACATGCTGATCGGGTTACAACATGCAGCCAGTTTACCAACCGAACCACTTTAAGTGTACCCTCACTGGATGTTAAGGGAAAGCAGAGAATCAGGGCTACGCATCAAACCTCAATAATTGTGCCTCTCAACAAGGGATATTTTATCAAAACCTGTCAAGAACATAAGAACGCTTGATGAATGTCCTTTGTTTTTTCTGATTTCAAATATTTTTTTCTTTCAGGAACCTTTAATTAGCTCAATTTGTGAATAATTGTTGCAACATGAAAAGCAACATTTAACAGCAGGATATAGCTTAAGTGAAAATACTCAGAAACCACACTGCAAAAACTGAGCTCCCAAAAACAGCGGGAAAAAAGCATTAAAATGGGGGGAAATATTACTTAAAATAAGCAAAATTATCTGCCAACAGAACAAGAATATTTCACTTGCTACTTAAGGCCCAAAAAACTTGAAACAAGTGAAATTCTCTAACAGAAAAGCTGCCTGGTAAGAAGAAATATCTTGTCAGACAAAAAACAAGTATATTTTGCCTTCAATTAAGATAATCTTACTAAGATTTTAGTTTTTGCAGGGCATTATCCTATTTCCCAATGTCGACCCGTTTCGACTCTCCAGAAAAGCAACAATTTCATCAAATTCTTCTTCCTGGACTGGCCCTTCCAGGCCATTGTACCCTGACAACTTCTCCTGTCTGTCTGACACAGTCATTGGCTCAATCCCATTTTATCCCTTGCACCTACCACTTGTTTTCGAGTGTCCCCCTTGGCCCTTGTAACTCTGTTTTAAGGGCCAAAAAATAAAATATTCCCACTAAGAAATGGAACAACCCTTCAGGAACCCAATACGTCATCAGTAGTCGACAATGGCTCCAACGATAACAGAAGCCACAAGTTTTTACAGGATTTCTCCATGACAACGATTGAAAACAACTCCAATACGCCGTCCTCCGCATGGGGGCCAATACAGACGCTTTCAGAAAAATTGACAGAGCGTAGTTATTTGACTCTAAAGGTACCCTTTAGCGTCTGTGGGAGACGCTCCTGGATGAGACGCACTGGGGAGTCTCGTACAGACCAGACGTGCTAGTGCTAGCTACGTTTGTGTTAAAGGTGTTGACAGCGCCCCGAAGCCCCCTACCCTTACCATAACCATCAGAAATATCAGTACCTAAACCTAAGTCACTGACTTTATGCATGTCGACCAGCCGATGTGCTAGCAGGTAGGGTTAGCCTTCTTTGTGTTGCGTACAAGCGGGAAGCTTCTGGTCTACAATATGAAGCGAATGCTTAAGTCCTGAAACCTGCATTCTATTGAAAATCAGACTCTTGTGGATGCAAAAAGAAGTCTGGCTCCTTTAGAAATAATGGGAAAATGACCCTACTTCTCAGCTGAATAATTACCCCGGTAAACACTTTCCTGATGAGTTTGTGGTCTCAGTCGCTAGTTTCAAGTCTTCTTCAACACAAAATGATGTTCATTTAGTAAATTATGGTCCCATTTATTTTAAAATAGACCACAAAGCAGAGGATGTTTCAGGGCGGGGTTATCTATGATTGACAAGTTGTTACCATGGCGACCTGTCCATAAGGCTAGAGCCGACTCGTACCCACGGCGCTGTGTAAAGTTAACCAGCGCTGCTGGAAAAGCGTATTAGGAGTCGGTTGTTCACTTTCTCTGATGAGTACATTTAGTTTTAAGACTGTTGTTCGCTAGACAAAGTTATCAGCCTGTTAAAACGACAGTTAACGTGAGTTACAGTTGCACCTAGTAAGCAAGCTAGCTAGCTCCGCACACAGCCGTTTGCTCCACCGTATCGTCACTTCCAAATTCCAAACTCGACATGGCGGCGCCCTATCGGCCAAACTCGAGGCTTCAAAACAGCAGTCCACAAACCAACGGGTGACATCACCATGACTACGTCCATTTCTTATATACAGTCTATGGTTGCGTAGAAAACGGTGGCGTTTCATACAGAAGCTGAAGGGTACATTTAGATAAAAATAATTACGCTTTGTCACGGTGTCTGAAAGCGTGGACAATGACGCACAGAAATGAGAACGCGTGGGGTAATCTCTCTCGTAACGGTAACATTATATCACACGTCAAGCAATCTAACAAGTCACCTAGTAAAAATAAAAAACACAGCTTCATTACCAGGTAACTAACTTTACTAGCAAAGCTAGCAAACGTAACAACATGCTAGCAGCTGAACTAGCGATTTTGTAAATTAATGTTTTGAAGAAAATCACCATATTACGATCAAATGAATATTTGGCTCCACTTGAGCCTATAGTGCAAAGATGCTGCTTATTTTTAAATGTCTGTCAAAGGTGTTAGAATTGAAATGTAGCAGCGTCTTTACTAAAATTTAGCATCAAAAGTCTAAGCTTCCGTCTCCTACTCACATGTCTTACAGGTTTAGATTATAAACAGATTATAAAGATCCAGATTGATACAAAAAGTCAAACTTTGATGTATCTCAAGCGATTTAATTAATCGTTCAAATCATTTCTCAAGAACAAAATTAATTCTTGAAAACTGAAAACAAATGAATTTGTTGGTTCCAGCTTCTTAATTGAGAGGATTTGCTGCTTTTCTCTGCTTCTATGTGATAGGAAACTTAACATTTCAGGCTTTTTGTCACACAAAACATAACAACACCCTGAGCTTAAGAAAAGTGTTTTGGACACTTCCAAACAATGAATTGGAAAAACAATCTGAAGATGAATCGATAATGTTGTTAAATTGGTACACAAGCCAAGACATGAAAAACAAGATGTCATGGTTTTATGGGTTACATGCCAGAAATATTTCTTGGCAGTCACTGTTAGCCAGTAACCCCCTTTAAATGCAAAGGTACAGCATGTTAGTGAGCTTTAGCGGTGTTCGGAGGTGTATTTCTGGACTTTAATTGGACAGAGCCAGGCTAGCTGTTTCCACTCTTTATGCTAAGCTAAGCTAAGCACATCTATAGAGTCATGAGTGTGGTATCCATTTGAACATCTCACTCTAAAGGTACATATTGCATCAACTCACACTGCTCTCTCTTTAACTGATGTCCCATTGGTTAATATTACAATGATGCTTCATTTCTGCTGTTTTCCTGCCCCAGCTTCCCCTCAGCTGCAACACATTTAGGAAGTAAAGCTAATATTTCACTACCTCCACATTAACAGGCATAATTTCTTTTGAACAACTGATTTATCACCAATTGATGATTCCACCTAAATAAAAATTAATAAAAGTTAAAGAGCAAATCGCATACAACACTTTCCAACATTAACAGGACTGTCTCCAAATCTAACCAAAGCTGTAAACTGGTTAAAAACATTTAAACCCAGCCACCTTTCCTTTCCCCACCTATCCGTACCTTTTCTCAACCTTTCTGTAATAAATTAAAGAGAGGAATAAGAAAGCGATTATCCAGGACATGGTGTGCATTGGAGGATTTAAAACACAAGGAGGCAACCACTTTCTGCTTTGTGTTGGATGCCTCTGCACAGACCTCACTGTCGGCTGGAATTATCTATTTTGTACTGGAGGTAAACCATAATTTATAATAACACATGAGCAGAACATGACATTGAAGCCCGACATGACGGCACATTATTTTTCTTTCTCCATTTCCTCTGCATACATCAAAAGAAGCGCTGACATAGTTTTGTTGTCTATGACGGTAATGCTGCATTCCAGACTGATCGGAACTGGGAAATGTCCGACTTTCAACCTCAAAGCGTTCCAGGTGCACGGTGCTGCCTGACGCCGAAAGTGAACAAAAAACATGGCTGACCATCACAAACTCTTTTTTAAGTGTACACCCAGTTGCACCCTCAGCACTGTCCATGGTGTTAATTAAAATCTTTGCCATTTTAATGAAAACAAGTGACTGAAGTGGTAATCCTCAAAAGTCAGTAAATGCTTACTAATGCTGTCAAATGTTTTTTACTGAATAACTTGTGAATAACTTCTCTTTAGTGTAACCAGCTACCTAGCAACATATTTCTACATCCATTTACAAGCACAACATGTTTTGCTGTGAGGTCGGAAATGTCAGAGTTCCCAGTTGCTTGGAATGCAGCATAAGCAAGCACATAAATGGTAAACCAAAAGTAAACAAGTGTGACAGTGGACCTGCAGGTTAGAGGGAGACAAACAATAAAACTCATTGTCAGACTTAAACAAACCCAATGTGACCATAGATTTAGATATGTTATCATTTAATGGCCACTGCGTGCTTTCACAAATGAATAAACTTCATCTGAGTGCATTAGAGGTTTTAATTCACAGCCTCCAGCCAATCAGAAACAAGAATTCATCCAGGTTTTCATATAACAAAAACTGTAGGTTTTCTGCTGTTTGCTGTTCCCTGATTGGATGTGACATTTGAGTTTGCACAAGTTGCACTCTTTTTCTACACGACCTGCTTTTGCTTGGCTAGCTGGCTAATCCGCGGGGACGCAAACGAAATCATGCTACACCGTGGCCAGCCTGGTCCCCTGCAGATGCCAAAGAGCTGAAGGAGACAAGAGGCAGAATTTATCACCGACAGGCAGCTTCTTCCAAAACCCTTCATCCAGTTTTCTCCACCAGGAACCTCTTTTTTGTTAATCCTTGTCATAAACAAACTACATGGCTGTCATTTTCCTGCTTTTAACAAAACTGAGAGCCTGTTCTCTCCGCTAAAAATCTTGTGTGATGAAATTGAACTTTTAGCACAAAAGCGTGGGCAGCAAACATTACCAGTGTTTCCAACACACATTTGTTCAGCACTGCTAACGGTAATAAAAGATGTTCCCGGTGGACAGCTTTAGTCTCCTCTTCTTCCTTCTTCAGCATGTTCAAGACTTTTTTTTTTATCCTCTAATTCATTCCCAGTTTTCTTTTCTAGAGTCTGTCCAGGTCTCTGTCCTGTCCTTATGGACTCTGCTGCTCCATGTTATCAATCAAAGGTTCTTTCTTCATAAACTGCAGATGTCTGATGGACCTCCACACTCCAACATAGCTGTCACTAGCCGACTGACTGGAACTGGTGTTCTCCCTTTGGAGGTGCTCCCTCTGCATCTCCAGCATCTCCTTTTCCGTCATGATGTGGGAATTCACACCTGCTTCTCCGTCTCCTTTTCCACCATTCCCTGTCCACAACTCTCCGTTAGCTAAGTCAGCTGGAGCTGCCTCCTCCATCCTGTCACTGCTCAATACTCCCTCTATCTCCGGATTTCCTGGATCAGACCCGGTGCCAGCAGCGGGCCCGTCGCCGTTCAGGGATGGTTTCTCTTGGTAAGGCTCGCCAGGTAACGCACCATCCTTCCCAGCCTCCTCCAGGTCCTCGTACAAGCTCTTTTTCTTCGCCTCAAAGTATTTGACCACACAGTAGGTGATGGAGCCGACTGTGTTGACCACCACACCTCCGATGAACAGATTCGTCGGCGCAACATCGCTGAATGCCAACATGCCGACAGTGATGGTGGCGATGCTCTTGACCACGCCAACGAAGCTGGTGGTGACAGCGGAGTTGATGTAGGTGCAGTGCAGCGTGGTGAAGTTCATGGCACAGCCGATAAAGACACAGAAGACGAAGATGACCGTGATGTGTGGGTCCTTCCAGCCCTCGTATGACCACATGTTGATGGTGTCCAAGGAGATAAAGGAGCATACCAGAAGCACCTGAAAGAGCGAAGACACAAAGAGTCACACAGAGAAAAAAGTTAGTAAGAAAAGGAGAGACAAAACAAATGGACAAGGAGAGAGGAGGTAGAGAAAGAAAGGAAAACGAGGAGAAACAAAACCCTTGCAGTGTGCCTTAATCGTCAGTTCTTACCGGGGAGGCCATCACAGCAATGGCGTACTGCGCTGTGAGTGGTCCATACTCGCTGTCCAGACTGGTTTTCTGGATCAGGACCAGGTAGGAGGCGTGGATGATGACCGCCAACACACCAGTGATGTATCCAAATGGATCGCCGGTGAGATCACCAGCGCCTGGGGTGAAAAGCAAGTCGAGATAAAAATCGTGATGATGCAAAAAAAAAAGAAAAAGGCCTGACTGGTTTCTCTGTGTGATTTGTTGTAGCTGTGGAGTCTCTCATGATTTGGAACTTGGGAACAAGTTGGCTAACTTGGCTAAGCCCAGAACCCCTTGTTTATTAATTAATAAATTACTGTTGCTATTAGCTTTGCTATCAATCTTCCCATTAACCATTCTTTGGTCGACCACGGCGAGGCCTGTTCTGAGTGGAACCTGTCCTGTTGAGCCGCTGTCTGGTCTTTGCCACCGTGCAGCAGCTCAGTTTCAGGGTCTTGGCGGTCTTTTATAGCCTCGGCCATCTTTATGTAGAGCAACCATTATTTTTTTCAGATCCTCAGAGAGTTCTTTTCCATGAGGTGCCATGTTGAACTTCCAGTGAGCAGTATGAGGGAGTGTGAGAGCAATAACACCAAATTTAACACACCTGCTCCCCATTCACACCTGAGACCTTGTAACACTAACGAGTCACATGACACCGGGGAGGGAAAATGGCTAATTGGGCCCAATGTTGACATTTTCACTTAGGGGTGTACTCACTTTTGTTGCCAGCAGTTTAGACATTAACGGCTGTGTGATGTGTTATTTTGAGGGGACAGCAAATTTACACTGTTATACAAGCTGAACACTCACTACTTTACATTGGAGCAAAGTCACATGAAAAGATATAATCAAATATTTACAAAAATGTGAGGGGTGTACTCACTTTTGTGAAATATTATAGCAATGATAATGACGGATGAGCTATCATTTTGGAATCTGGACTCTCTGAGCTGATTTGTTTGAAAACAAGAACTAAACATAATAAAAAATATGCAGTTGATGGCTATATTCATGCTAAAAGACTGAAGCTAAATGAACGTGTCCCTGGAAAAAAGTCAGCATCTTCATGAGCTGATGATCCAAGTGGATGACAATAAAGACAATGTAAATAAAATGTAATTCGTTCTTAAATAAGATTTGAAAGGAATGTACAAAAACATACATGGACAAGAAACAGATATTAGATTTATGCTTTAATGGTAATGTATTTTCAAAAACAGTAAATAAAATAAGAGGAAACGCAGACAGGAAGGCTGTGGGAGTTTTTAGGTGGGAAAGACGAGGAATCAGGAGAGATGATGAATTCGGTCAGAAAATGGAGCAGGAGAGAAAGATAGTGAACGAATTATGTGCTGGGATTATGTCTAAGCTAGAAACTTACATTTAAATTGAGAGTGACAAAAAACAGTTCACACGCCTCTACTCCCATCAAAAACACACAACACTCAAGCCCAAATCTGTCTCTGAGAATCCTGGATCAGTTCTGCGCTCATATATAGATTAAACCTATCAATATGAAACATTCTGAATGTAGGCCTATCATAAAACGTGTTATGGCTTATAAAATAAAATGCATATTATAGCATTATTTTCTGGGTAGAAAAGCCTCTGAATCTACATTTAGTTAGTTGAGGCACCACAACTTTCCAGAGGCAGTAAAAATAAAACATGTTCAGTCATGTCTGATCAAAATGCTGCATAGAATCAATCAGAATCAGTCATTTAAATAACTTCCTACACATGAACGACGCAGACCAGATCAGTCATACGATAAATATCATCAAATGAGTACAGGCATATGACTGGCTCATGCTTTCAATAAAAGAGCAGTGTCAGTCAGTATTTACTACTATGATAATTCCCACAAAGAAACATTTGTCATTATGCAGCAACCAGACAAAGAGACAATTTCTTTCCAAAGTAAGAAAAAACTTCTGTTAGAAATGGAAAATTCCCACATTCCTTCCTTCCTGCTGCTCCAAATACTCACTACAGCACCACATGTGGATTCATTGGCCGCTGAAATGCACTATTTCCTCCTGTTTGTTTGATAGAAACTACAGCGAGCAGCTGTTTCAAGAATTTGTTTAGCTATTTAAAACATAAAACTATACATATATATTTTTAAAGGCTCGCGTCCTCAGCAGGAACCAATGGTATTGGGGTTGAGGGCCACAGACACAGTAGGGAAGTATTGGAAGATGATGATGATGATCTGCACATGGGATTTGTTGACAGAAAGAAACAAGAGTGAAGAAAACAAGAAACTAGAAAAACAAGAGTGAGTAATTACACCACACTGTGCCACATATGCTTATGACGTAAGGCTCTGCCAAACTGAGTTGCTGCTGTCACTACGGTTGCTCCCCCCTTCAGCTCTGGCAAAAAACCCATTACTGGTTGGTATAAAACACATCACTCAACAGCGTGGGAATGTCGCCACAGACACTCCGGTATCCTGCGAATACAGAGAGATTTACCTGGTGGTAAGAGGCTTAATCAGCATTGTCTTAACTTCTCTGGCTTGAATGTAACAGACACAAAAACTGCAGCATTTATTACAAACCTGTCTGTACTTGAACATCATCTATTTAAATCCGCTATTCACGATCTCAGTCTCCAAGAAATCGTTTATTTCCCCAGTGCCTTAAAACAATATTTACTTATGATCCACTTTTTCAGCAACATGCATCTAAAATGTTGACAAAATTACATTATTTCACTTGATTAATCCATGAAAGACATCTGGAAGATGCAAATATTGAGTATTTCAGAGAAAAGGCGATTATCACCAAGATTAATCCCAGAATGATGAATCAGCCCATTAGATTTCACATTTCATGTTTCGACCCCCCTCCTGCCTGAGAAACACTGAGAGCAGCAGCAGCAGTGGAGATTGATCCAGGAAATTAATTATATTTAGGTTTTTTGTTTATGAGTTCAGGAACATTAACAGTAATGGACAATTTACTGCCGGGAAAGACGATTAAAGGATCTTTACAGGACTTCACTTATGAGGAAAAGTTGTTTGGCTGGGACTTTTAAAGAAAAAACAAAATGCTGTTATAGGTTAAAAATTAAGGAATTATTATCAGGAGAGGAAGAGTGGGAGGAGAAGTAGTAACCACAGAAGAAAAAGTTCAGCCTGTCGATGACTGTGAGAGCTCTTAAAACTATAGTAGACCGCTGAACTTCTTTACCACTGACAGATGGAGAGTTGTGTCCAATTTAGTTTGAGAAACAGACAGGGAGTAAGTAAAGTAAGAGTAAATTCAAATTAAGAAAGTAAACACTGTACCCAGATTTTAAATGGCTTCCCTCAAAAGGCGCTTTAGACGGCAATGAGCCACCAGAAATGTCTACAAGAAATAATTTGTAGGGATGGAGCCAGTCCCTTACCCCATCCCTCCCTTAATTTACACATTTGTCTTATGTTTGCAGAATTTGCCCTTTATGTAATAGCAGGAAATAACTTTTAGAAACCAAACTTTTCACTGCCTGCAGCACCAAACAGCAGTTAACCAACAAAGTTAGCGACTGGCATAGTGATGGCAGCTACAGAACCAGATATATTTCTCAGTTGGAGGCCAAACCAGAGCTAAAAGGAAAATGGATATGGGACTTTTATAACATGGACACAAACGCGACTCCAAATCAATGCTAGTGTTGCTTCACGTCTGCTGGGGGTGTAAACAGGCAGCTCTTTATTAACGAGTTTATCATTTCAATGTATGTGTTCACAGCTGATTTCTGCTGTGGTTATTGCTAGTGTAATTTCCTCGCTAGCTAACTGCATTCATGACATCCTAAACTTACCTTTACTCAAAGATTTTACACGTTTTAGAGGTGTTTCCAGGTGTCATCATGCATCATGGCACCTCTACCCAGAGGGAGAAGTATATTAAATAAGTAATGTCACTTGAGTCAGCTTCAGTTGGGGCTGAAGACTACAAGTTTGAAAATGAAACAAATCTGAGTAGAGAGTTAAAAAGGAGTGAGCTCACCAGACCTCTCCTCTAGGCTACATTTGCTGCTACTAACAAAACACATCCAAATCTTAGACATAAATATCCTAGCAAAGTTGCATTGTGGGTAATGGAGGCAGCAGGTTTGGATAAGGAAGAAATGTGAATGGAAGAAATGTGACAAATCTCTGTTTCTCCTGCAATGATTTTGATTATCTTCTTAAAAACTGAACTGGTGCAGCACAAAAAATGGTCACAAATTTTAATGCAAATTTGGGGAAAGCCATACATTGTTTTTGGGGGGATGCAGAACATTGGGAAGAAAAGAATAATGTGTGTTTACCAGCCAGTGCAGCTCCAGCAGTGGTGATGATCACGGCAATCACCACGCCGATGGAAGGCACGCCGTTCCTCAGCACACACACGCCGATGCTAAGCGTGAAGAGCGGCAGGCAGCGTTTGAACACGACATACATGGGCAGGCTGAGGCCACGTAGAGACCACAGAGTGAGAGTGGACTGCAGCGTGGAGAGGATACAAACCGGGCCAAACTCCTGCACAGAGAGGGAGGGAGGCACACATTGAATTAGTTTACATTCACTCCCTGGAGGCTGACCTTAACCACAACTACTCCTGCCAGCGCAACCCATATCATAACCCCAACCTTCCCCTAACCTAAAGCACAAACCGAGCCACTTTTCTTTGTTTCATGGCAATAGTTGTTTAGACATTTCAATCAAAGGTCAACCTCATGGTGTCGCTAAAGGAAATGTCAGGGAATCACCAGTCTTTAGGATTCATCGTTTGTGCCAATCCATCCTGTTCATGTTGAGATATTTCCTTGGATAAGTGAAAAATGGTGCTTGATAAAAATAAAAACAAAGTCAGGAGATCACCAAAGTGGGATAGGATTTGTCTTCCAGGAAAGGCTATATTATATATTTTTGGTAACTGGGCCCCAAAAGCCAGAGGTCACTGTGTGGCAGGTGCTTTAATTACTAACAAATTTGTTTGGGAGCTTGCAACACTGAAGTACATTATAAACTGGGTCCTGCGTTACTACCTAATCCTGTGGCCTTGTGTCAAAATGTAGTTGTAACACATTGATTATTGTAGTTATAATATTAGTTAGTACACATTTTACTACATAAACAGGTGTCCAACAGTTTTAGTCCCTGGGTCCCCAAACAAATTAATTCAGCTGAAGACGTTCTATGTGAGGTTGATCTGCCTCTTTCACCTCATCAGTCCTGGTCCTGTTTTTTTATTTGCTTTTATCCAAAGCGACTTATAATTGCTATATACATTAGAGGTCGCACGCCTCTGGAGCAACTAGGGGTTAAGGGTCTTGCTCAGAGACACATTGGTGTCTCACAGTGGATTTGAACCCGGGTCTCTCACATCAAAGGCATGTGTCTTATCCACTACATCGGTCCTGGTCCTACATCAGTCCTGGTCCTACATCAGTCATGGTCCTACATCAATACTGTCCTACATCGGTCCTGTCCTACATCAGTCCTGGTCCTACATCAGTCCTGGTCCTAGATCAATCCTGGTCCTACATCAAACCTGTCCTACATCCCTCCTGGTGCTACATTGGTCCTGGTCCTACATCAGGCCTGGTCCTACATCAGGCCTGGTCCTACATCGATCCTGTCCTACATCAGGCCTGGTCCTACATCCCTCCTGGTCCTACATCAGTCCTGTTCCTACATCAGTCCTGGTCCTACATCAGTCCTGTTCCTGTTGTTGACCATATTTAGGATGCAGCAGTAATAGTAGCCATCGTTTTAACGGTTGGGGTTTAATTGTTAGCCATGGCAGCAGCTCCTATCCTGGATGGAAACATCGTTCTGTCAGTTTACCTTTCTGGTCCAGAGGGAAACATCTCAACAAATGCCGCCATGGAATTTTGTTCAGAGAACCGGGGTCCCCTGAAGATGAATCCTGGTGACTTTGGCGATCACCTGATTTTTCATCTGGCACCACCAGCAGGTCAAACTTTCTGCTTATCCATCACTTCAGTTCATGACAGGATACTGCGGCTCTAAAACTAATAACTGAATTCCTGTGTGCCTCAGATGAACTTAATGCCAACCTAGCATGCTGGTCAGGTCAAGAAAATGCTGTTGGGGTGCCTGCGGATGAGGTTCACATCACATACATATGTGAATTTTACTATTATGTGCCAACACTAAACCTACAGATATATAGATTACAGAATAATACATCTTTAGTTGGTTTATTCTTCGAGTAACTTTTAATAGTTTAAGATGAATCTTTTTCTTCCAGTCTTTGAGTGTGATATGGAGAGCAGCCATGATGTTACGTTACACTGCATGTTTCATTGTTTGGAGTAAAAGTACCACCATCCTTTCTTCAAAACTCCTGACTGAAATGAAAGGTTCCATGATATTGGTATCCAGACATAACACGTGTGTGCGTAACTACACTAACATGTATTTGTACTCATATTATAAGTTGAAGAGTAATTATCTTGGCAGTAATAAAAGTCCTTTTTGGATCCGTTGATCAGCAGAATGGCATGAAGCCAACGACAGAAATATATATTGCTGAACCAGAGTGCATGATTCAAACAAAATGGGGATCCACTCTAAAAACATTGCTCAATAGCGCTACTAGTGGTCAGAAACTCAACAGGGTGACTTTAAGAGCCGGCGTTGCGACAGAGGACGCGCTGTCAGCTTTCGTGGTGCTCTAGAGAATGTTACACCGTATAACCTACAGACATTGATATGGGACTGTTTTATCTTTTTTTAACTTGTCCACATAGCAATGATTTAAGCTGTTTCTTTACGATATTCAACATTTCATTTGTGAGGACCCTTCGAGCTGGAAGCTAGTTAACCTAGCTTGCTAATGTTAGAACTGATTCCCAGCCTTTATTTCGGCAGCTCTCAAACACTCGTCCAGACTGTGAAAACTCACAGGAACAAGTAGTTCTGTGACCTCAGCACTCCAGACTTAACCCCGTGCCCTCATTCAGATCATGAAGTAGCAGATGAGACTTAGAAATGGCTAAAAACTTTGGTCCCCCAGTTGGTTAACACAGATATTTCACCATCCAAACATCCCCCCACCCTGGAAAACACTAATGCAAGGCACTTCCTTTTCCTCCATTCCTTGCTGCATACACATGGCAGCCTTCTACAGCTTCTAATATGTGTGTTTTGGCTGCAGTGATTTTGATAAACAGTCCTGCCCAAAAAGTTAATGAATCGTATCCTGTCAATCAGCTACTCAGCCAATCTGTCAGCCTGTCAGTTATCTGGTCAGTCAGTCAATCAGCCAATCATCAACTGGAAAATACAAACAGTCATAGCTTGTTTAGGCATTTAAACCAAATGTAAGTTTATGATCATAATATTAAACTACATTATATTGATAGTAAGAGTAAGAGACTTGTAATAATTGTGCTTTAAATGTTTTCAGCCTTGTTAGTCGGGCTTGTACATTTTACAAAGTAAAAACATCCCCTGGGTTTGAACAGGCTACACTGCATCTAAAATGCACCCCGGGAAGTCTCGGGATCTCTGTTTGGGAATCACAGACTGCTTTTGTCACTTTTTACCTTGGATAGTTCGATGCTGAACGGCGGGATCTTGACCTTCCCCAGCCGCCTGAGGATCTCGAGAGTGATCGCCGCGGTGCTGCTGGTCAGGAGCTGGATGAGCGTCAGGAAGTTGAAGTGATAAGTACTGATGAGGAACTTCAGCAAGATGTTCAGAGAGCCGGAGAAAACGCCGTGCGCAACGGCCACGGAAATCCCCAACAACCGACTTTTAAACACATCCATGGTGGTTTGCTGTTCGCCTTGAAAAAAAGTCAAACGGGGTACAAAGTACTGTTAGTGCCGGGGGTCCCTTTTTACAGCCCGGTGTCGGGAGGTTTAGTCTCGGAGATCAGGGGCTGAGTTTGGGTTTTACGCACAGCGGCGACGCACTGCTGCAGGACGGAGAAACGGGGGGAAAGGAAGGGCGTGAGGCTGTAAAAAGCCCACGTTTGTACCGTCACTGAAGGGAAACGAATCAGCATTCAGGAGCTTTTAGTAAAAAAAACTAAAAGTGAGCTCTGAGAGAGAAAAAAGAGGGAATGCGGACCGGGAGGAGATCCTCTGTTCGGCTCTGCTGAATGCCTCTTCGGTCTTTTCTTCCTAGTTAAGGTGACAGTTCAGTTCAGCGCTCTTTATCAGCTGCATATAGTAAAAATATTCAAAAGTCACGTCGTGAATAAGTTTCCACTCACTCATTATTAACAGCAGAAGTCTTCATCAGGGACTTTTTCTTTGTGCTTCTGGTCCAAAAAAGAAACAAAAACGACCTCCGGTGATTAAGAGAGACGCAAAGGAAGAGAAAAAAGGAAGAGATTATTTGGGAATAGAAGCTGCAGTAGAGTACAGTAGAAGCGCAGCAGATGTACAGGAGGCATACAGTAGAGGGGAGGTCGTCCTCTGAGAGCGCTGCCAGTGAAATATGACATTTTGCCGCAGAGCCTCTTGGCTGTGTACCCGAGAGAGAGAGAGGGAGACAGAGAGAGAGGGGGCGGGGGGTATTTGATTATATCAATCAACCTCATGCTCATACCAGTCATCACCATCAATGTATTTTCCAAAGAAATCGCAAGAATATCTTTTCTAGGAACCTTTTCAGGAACATAGGAACCGAACCAGGATCTTAAATTTGTTCCTGGCCCCAACTTTTACAAGTTAGTGTAGGAAAGACTCCTCAAACACAGCATCAATAAGGACGTTTACACTCTGCATAGTGAATGTTATTGGTGAGTTATGGATGCTGTGTTAATCACATAAAAAATTGTAATTTGATGCATGTCAATCTACAGTAAATACAAAGAAGAAGAGAGTTTACAGTCACTCTATGAAATGCTCATTGTAAACAAAAATTTAAAAAAATAGATCAACCAAAGCATCTGATACATTGAAATGTTGACCTGCTCTATAGAAAAGTTAAGGGATCACCAAAGTTCATAAAGACCATAAATATCTGTCAGGACATTTTACTCAAAACTACAAATGTCAGCCTCTTGCTGGTGCTACTGGTAAAATCAGAGGATCACCAAAATCTACAGGGTTCATCCTCTGGGGACCACGAATGTCTGGTCCACACCAAAATATCAGACCACCTTGGTCCAGTTGTGGTTTTGCATTAGCAGGGAAATAGGGCTCTTCTTCTGTTAACTAGCTGTCTTTACCTCACTGTACCCCCTCTCTCTTTTCTCACAGTTTAATTCACTTCAGTTCAAATATGCTTTATTGGCGTGACAGATAAAGGATTCACATCTTACCGGAACCTTTCCAGGGATGAAATGAATCAGAAAATGAACAGAAACAAGATTAAATAATCAACAGATTCTGCAAAAGCATATTAGCACGTAGAATCAGCTCAGAACACTCGTGAAATCGGTGCTCGTCGACATGGAACATGAGGAGGAAGTTTTTTTGTTTAGCCTCTTTAACCATAGCCTTACCTACAGGGAGGAAAATTAAATAACCTACTCAAAATGTATAACTCCTGAGAATCAGCTGTGCTGTGACCCCGCCGACAGTGCAGCGACCCGGCAATTGTCAGAATCCAAGCTGTTAAGGACTCTGCAGGATTAACTAAATGAATTGATGCATTTTGTAGCAGTACCACGTTGCTGGGCTGTTGTGTTATTCCTAAAACTGTGTGTGAAGCCAAAAACGGCACTTTATCTTGACCAAAATCCAGTAACGCGGCCACCGAATGCAAGTTCACTGCTGGTTCCTGTGTGATAAAGTCGTAATTATTGTGTTTGTTTCTGCTGCTGTGTGCAGAGTCAAAAGCTATACTTTATCCAGACCAAAATCCAGTACCACGGCTACATCGTATCTAGCTGCGGAACCAGGACCTTAAAATATCTTGCTCTGTATGCTTTTTCTCGTACCAACACACCTGCACACGTACACTTCAGAAACCCACAGCGTGTAGCCTAGACTGTGGCTGTGCTCCACGCCATCTTGGGGAGGACAGGTAGAGTGTATCAACCATTTTGGTTCTTAACCCCTTTGCTTAAGCTTCACAGGCCTGTCAGCATTTTGGATCATTCCGATAAGTTGTGCTGGTGCATTTTACAAAGTAAAAAGATTGCCTGGGGATTTAACAGGCAACACCGCAACTATAAACACCCCGGGATGTCTCTGGATCACTGTTTGGGCATCACAGCATGAACATTTAAGACTATTTTGGTCACTTTTTACCTGAATGGGGGTATCATGACCTTCCCCAGTTGTCTGAGGATCTTGAGAATGAGCGCCGTGGTGCTGCTGGTCGGGAGCATCAGGAATTTGAAGTGATAATTTACTGATAAGGAGATGTTCAGAGAGCTGGAAAACGCTGTGCTCAATTGCCACAGAAATCCCCAACAACTGGCTATTAAACACATCCATGGTTGTTTGCTGGTTACTTTCAAGACTGGACTGAAATTATTGTTAATACCAGTGGATTGGGGAGGTTTGGGTGGTTTTTAGCTACAGGAAAGGAAGGACTCTCTCTGTCTTTTTCTCACCTTGGTGCAAACCATTTTGTACAAAGCCAGGAAGTGACTAAACAGACACAAATGCAAATAGACTCCAGGATGAGACTAGTTGTCTTTACCTCACTGTACCAATCTCTCTCTTCTCATAGTTCAATGTAGTTCAATTCAAATGGGTTTTATTGGCGTGACAGATGAAGGATTCATATCTTACCAAAATATTTTCAAGGATGAATTAAATCAGAAAATGAACAGAAGCAAGATTATATGATCAACAGATTCTGCAAAAGCACATCAGCATATAGAAGCAGCTCAGAACACACAGTGCAAGTGCTCATCAAGACAGAACATGATGAGGAAGATTCTTTGTTCCCTACAGGAAATAAAAAAGCCTAATAACCTAACCAAAATGAACACGGCTTATGTGCATATTTCTGGTCTCCTTTGATAGGTCACCTAAGAAATATTAATCCATTGTAAGTAAACATATTTCTGTTACCCTTCAAGAATGATGCAATAAAGAAAAAGATACAGATTTTCATCCTCACCTAGTAAAAAATCTAAATTTCAAAGCTAATATCACCAATATAACTATGATCCTGTAGATAATAATGAGACTGAATTTCTTCTCCTAGTCCTTGTTTACAACTGCTGTGCGAGGACTACACACCGCATCTGTACTCAGTCTTAATGATGAGTAGGAGGCTATTAATACATAAGCTACCACTTGATAAAATATTTTAAGATTTCATCCTGACTTGTTCCACTGAGGTTGTAGCTGAAATGAAGTTGTTCTTAACACAATAACATTATGTTCAGACAGCGAGCCCTGCAGCCTTGGTGATTTTAGGTAGGAGATCTCTATTAATAAACGGGACATTTTCTCAGATGTAGCCCATCTGTATGTGCTAACTGAATTATCTTAAATGTTTTCACATATTTAGATTGGCTATTTTACATACGGAGCCAGGCTGGGGGTTAATAGGCCTAGCCTAAACCGAGATAAAAAGTCCAAGATGAAAGTGGCAAATTTAGACAACAAGAACAAAAACAGAAAATTCCCTGAAATGAAAGTCACAAAAAATCCAAATCACTCTGGTGTTTTCTTCTGAAAGACTGACACCCAATTCACGGCAAAATCTCTAAAGTGTATGACAGTACAGTGATTATGGGCTAAACTCACCCATTTCTTCACTGCTAAATCCGATTGTGAAGTATGGGCCTGTAATTATTCACTGCATGCATAATACACGGCAGACATGTGTGCGATGTTGCAGCCTTGCAAAGCGATGTGTTTCCTTGTAAAAAAAACCCCACAGACTTTCTCTCATAAATTTATAAATGCAATATCACGGAATATATTCCAGTCTTTAACTTGTAGATTTGTGGTTATTAGTTTCTCGTAAATCTACCACATTAATCTTGAAAATTCTTTCCCCCTCAGCCCTGGCTCCAATTTTTTTATTACAATGAACATAATGTGCAGTTGCACCTTTACATCATATTGGGCTATACATAAAAGAAGAATAAAATGCTTAATAGAGAATTAGCCTACAATAAGAACACTGTGAAGACAATTACAAATTTACTCAATGCGATGCCAACAAGCCTCCCTGGCTTTGTTGGCCGCCACAGTATTAGATTTAGCCATTAACATGTTTTTAAAGGCCTCATATCCTGACACAATCAGTATGCATTCTTCTGGGGGAAATACGGAGCATGCGTCCTTGTGAGAAATACTCAAACAAGTCCCTTTTATCCACTTTATCAATCGTCATAGTACCGTTTAACCATTCAACCCTGAGTTTGCTGATAACCCTGAGTTAACTCCCTTCGTAGTCCACAGGTCACACAGGACAGTGGATATCCCTGCTGAGATCTGAAAGAGGACACACACAGGATGCAAAGCAGGAATGAAGCGGCGAGAGAAGAGAGAGGGGTCCAGACAACAGAGACTTAAGAAAAGGAGATTTAAGCCGTGTCTCCCCTCTCTCATCATGGGAGTAGTATGTAGCTACAGTACCGGAGGGTTGCAGTTTCAGGACCGCAACCCTAGGACCGGAACTGCATTTCTAGGACCCTTGTTTACTTTGATACTGCCAGCTAGCTGGCTATGTTACTCTTGCCAGCCCCCCGAAGCCAATTACCCTTACCACAACCATCACCGAGTGTGTGCCTAAACTTAAGTTATTGATTATATGCATGTCGACCGGTTAATCCTACAGCTGCGCACATCGGCCTCAAACAGGGTTAACCTCCTTCGTGTTGCTATGCATTACCACCACCACTCCACTAGATGGTGCTGTTGCAAAAGAACTACGGTCCCAGGATTGCGGGGGGGTTGAAACTGCAGCCTCGGGTACTGCAGCTACATAATATTGCATAATGGGCAATGCGAGGTTACTGCTAAATGACTAACAGCGTTAGCCTGGAGTCGGAGGGAGTTCCCGGAGTGTAGTTTAATGTGCTTCACTTGGCTACACCAGGATATACCTGACCGAACTTCCATCGATGGCTTTCAGACTGTTCGTGCCGACAGGGATTGCGCCACGAGTGGGAAGCAGCAAAGGCGGGGGTCTTGCCATTCTAGTTAACAACAGATGGTGTAGTCCTGGTCACATTAAGGTAAGCAACGTATCTGTTGCCTAGACATCGAACTGCTCGCTGTTGGACTCTTTCACATGCTGTTGTTGTACAGTAGGAAAATATAAGTAACAGAATGTTTCCTCTTCATACTGCATACTAAAGTAATAAAAGTAAAAGTCTAGTTTAATTATTTTAATCATTCTCCAATCATGTCACATTGCAACTCATATGAAATGTCACATAAATATAATAATATAAATAATTTAAAAAATATCAATCATTAAGTTTAAAACCACGAGCCCACAGTGGCTCTCGTACTAAACTACACCAAAAACGTACATTTGTGATTGTGTGTCACGGTTCTGTTGGTGTTTTATCTTTTTCCTGTTTTACTTTACTGTAATTGGTCCTGTCCTTGTGTTTCAGGGTTGCTTGTTTGCACCTGCCTGAATGTGTTTCACCTGTGTCTCGTTATTTCCATCCCCTTTAAGTATTTAAGTCTCTGTCTCACTAGTGTCTATTTATGTGTTCATTGTTCACCTCTGTGTCTCTCTTCTCCCGTTCGTTGCTACCTGTGTCGTGTCATACCAGTGTTTAATGTCTCAAGCTTTTTGTTTTGGCTGTGTGGATTATTACTGTTCGTTTCTGGATTTATCTTGCTTTGCTTTTGGACTTATGGACTTATCTTTTTTGGATAACAGTATTCTGATTTTGACCGGCCCACCTCACCTCTCCTCATCTGTAAGTTTCACCTTTTATTTAAAAAATCTCAATAATTATACCACCTCCTCTTATGTGTCTGTGGTAGGCAGATGAACACTGTCAGACAAAATATTTTTGCACAATACATCCATATTTAATGCAGCACTTTGAACAAAACTATCCAGGTTTAGTAATAATATTATAACACAAATGAGACCATAACTATTAATATCAGAAATAAATTACAAGCCAAGTCTAATATTCAGTACAGAGTATTGAAGACCACATTTACATGGCACTGTTGTTATTAGAGCAGCCCAGATTATTATGGCATGTTTTCAAATGCAGCAGATTTGTCAACTAACAGTTATTTTGAGAACTCTACTCCAGTGTGTTACGACCCCCTGTTGGTCTAGGGGAGTGGGGGGCCATAAACATATAGGCACAACTTACAGATCTTAACAAGGTAACTTTTATTGGTAACAGAGATGTAGACAGGTAACAATAAACAAAAGCAGGGTGGACGAGGGTGCTGCGAAAATAACAAACCAAGTTAAAATAAAAAGAGGCCTGTACCTATCTATCGATTTAAGCAGAGTTGATTCTTGCTACAAAAGAACACAAAGAGCACAGCACCCAAAACTAACACAATAGTAAACAAAACAATAAGGAATTTCTCCACTGCACCCAAAGTGGAGCTAACATACAAAGGTATGCAAATGTTTCCCTAAACACAATGTACAGCTAATAAGCAAGGAAGGTGGATAGTTCCACTAAACACAAAGTACAACTATCAGGCAGGCTATGCAGTCAATACCAGCGGCACACAAGTCAACAGGCGGTGACAAGCTGCCTGGAGCAACAGGTGGACGGAGGTAATTAATGTGGTGACGAGCCATTGGTTGAGTGGAAACAGAGGGAACCAATGGGCGGGACTGATGTCAGCACCCCAGAAACCAGGAAGTAGGCGGGTCTTCATTCCCCAGGGACGTTTTTTCCAAGTGATGTACAGATTTTTAGGCATTCTATTATCTCAAATAGCATGAGAAACAGTGCATTTTGCTGCCGTAAATGGAAATATCCCTGTGGCATGCCCCTGTCGCTCCTAGTTTGGGCTATGTGCCACTCTCTATTTCAAGATAACTTTATTTGTGGTACCACTGCAGTGTTTTGAAGGATACAAGAACGACAATATACCGCTCTGATGTATGCAGAAGACAACCAACTGTGAACAAGTGGACCTGTAGGGTTAGAGAAAATCAATCAATCAAACTAATTATCAGACTCAAATAAACAAACCCAGTGAGACCATATATGTAGATTGGTTATCATTTGGTGGCCAGTACGTGGATAGACTTTATCTGATCCACTTCCACTGCATTAAAGGTTTTAATTTACAGCTTCTGAATCAAAGATTCATTCTTCATTAATTGCAGATGTCTGATGGACCTCCACACCCCAACATAGCTGTCAATAACCGACTGACTGGATGTGGTGTTCAGGCTTTGGAGGTGCTCTCTCTGCATCTCATGCATCTCCTTTTCCATCATGACGCAGGAATTCACACCTGCTTCTCCGTCTCCTTTTCCACCATTCCCTGTCCACAACTTTCCTTCAGCCAAGCCAGCTGATGCTGCATCCACCATCCTGTCACTGCTCAGTGCTCCTTTTAACTTCGGATTTCCTGGACAAGACCTGATGCCAGCAGCAGGCCCGATGCCATTTAGTGGTCGTTTCTCTTGGTAAGGCTCGCAAGGAAACGCACCATCCTTCCCAGCCTCCTCCAGGTCCTTATGCATTCTCTTCTTCTTCGTCTCAAAGTATTTGATGATGCAATAGATAATAGAGCCAACAGTGTTGACCACTACGCCTCCGATGAACAGCCCTGTCGGTGCAACTTCACTGAATGCCACCATGCCGATAGTAATGGTGGCGATGCTCTTGAGCATGCTCACGAAGCTGGTGGTGACAGCGGAGTTGATGTAAGTGCACTGCAGCGTGGTGAAGTTCATGGTGATGGTGAATAAAATGCATAAGACAAAAAAGGCTGGTACGTGGGGGTCCTTCCAGCCCTCGTAAGACCACATGCTGATGATGTCCTTGGAGATGACAGAGCATACCAGAAGCGCCTGAAAGAGTGGCAAAGAGAGAGAGTCACACAGAGAAAAGGTTAGTAAGAAAATTAGAGACAAAATAAATGGACAAGGAGAGAGGAGGTAAAGAAAAGGAGGAGAAACAAAAACCCATGCATTGTTCTTTGAACATCAGTCCTTACAGGTGAGGCTATGACAGCAATGGCATATTGTGCTGTGAGCGGTCCATACTCGCCGTCCAGACTGCTTTTCTGGATCAGGACCAGGTAGGAGGCGTGGATGATGACCACCAACACACCAGTGATGTAACCAAAGGTATCGCCAGTGACATCACCAGCACCTGGGGTGAAAAGCAAGTTAAGATTAAAAATGTGAGGATGCATAAAAAAGAAGGCCTGACTGGTTTCCTTAATTTTGTGATTTGTTGTAACTGTGGAGTCTCTTGTGTATTTGGACGTTGGGAACAACAGTTCGCTAAGCGCCATCTACACATCAATTATTCAGGCTGTTCGCTGAACGTCCATCACTCTCTGGTTTGGATCAGCCGCCAAACAAGACAAGAACAGACTACAACAGACAGCCAGGAGTGTAGAAAAGATAATTGGTGCCAAACGTGGCCCCCATGACTGCAAATCCATCACACCCTGGAAACAACCTGTTCTAACTTCTCCTCTCTGGTAGATTGTACAGAGCGCTGCACAGGAACAGTTTTTACCCACAGGCCATCACTCTGATGAGCAATTATCTCCAGATACACAGTGTCAGGAACAATACCTGAGCAACAAACAGGTGACACTAACATCTACTTTACCTGTATACTATTTATTCAATATTGGTGTATTCGTTGTTTACACTGATTACATCATATCCATCTACCTCATGTACATATAACCTGCAGGAAAAATATTCATTCTGGCTGTGGCTCAGGAGGTAGAGCGGGTTAGCCGTTAGCCACTGAACCTCGAATTGCCCCTGGCGGCTGTTCCACCAGTGTATGAATGTTAGTTTCCGTTTGAGCACTTAGGCTCAGTGTATGAATGTGTATGACTGGTGAATGAGGATGTAGCGTAAAAGCACGTGGTTGAAAAGACTATACAAACACAGAGCATTTACATATCCTTTGCGTTCTGCTCCATTGCACTAAAGTGTTTGTGTCCACACACACACACATTGTTTGTTTATGTGTTTGTATGTATCTGAACACAGTTGCAAGTGTCTGTATTTGCTGAGCTTGTTGTCCTGTTTGTTTATGCTCGTCCTGTGTAAATACATTGAGAGAAATGTAAGACCGGTCAGTCATACTCATACGTGCACACATACCTGGCCATTAAAAGTGATTCTTATTCTGAAAGCTCTGTGCATGCTGTGGGGCATTTGGAGAAATGACATGCATCTACCAATGTGTCCCTGAGCAAGACACTTAACCCAGCTCCAGAGACATAATTAGCAATTGTAAGTCGCTTTGGATAAAAGCATCAGCTAAAAATGAATAAATGTAAAAGCAATGATTAGATTGGATTCTGTCTGATTAGAGTTGTCATTGGGAGGAGTAACAACTAGGAAGAAGAGTTTAGCCTACTGATGAAGACTGCGGGTGCTTCTCAATTCTTTCACGTTTCCCCCACTAGGGGAATATGTTTTTAGAGAAATGAGACATCCTTTCCTCCAAAGTGTCACATGACGCGAGTTCCGTTTCTTATGACGGCGGCAGCTGATCGCGGCTGGATCAGCTGATCGCTGCTGTCAGCTGTCAGTCGGCTTTAACAGCAGGACAGACTTGTGATGAAGTTTGTCTGCACACATGTGCGCTGTGCTGATACAAATAAAGACTCACAGTCATCACTGCAGGGCTGTAACCTGTTTAACAAACACCTGCACATGAAGAACAACCTGCATTCTATTATTGAGTGTTGGTATTCTGTGTCCTGTTCAGATGCACAGGATCATTTATACTGGCAGAATGTGTTTATATTATTTATTGATTATCTGCATCAGTGTTTATTGATATTATGATTGTGTTTTGCCTATTATTCAGGCCTATTAAATAACCCTGAATATGATCATGGTGTCTTGGTTTAGGCTAAATGTTTCAGAGGAAATTGAAATGATCTAAGACTTAAACTCAATTTTCAGTTTTCTCTTTATTTCATTATTTACCTCTGATATCCTTTAACATTACATATATTTTTTATTTGCAAATCACATCGTCACATCAGTTTTTTTTTTTAGCTCATCAGCTTTTATCAGCTGATTTTAGTGATCAAGCGGCCGCTACTTTCATCAGGTGTAGTCGGTGCCATCGGCAAGATGAGCAGGCTTTATTTTCCTTTGCCTGGGTCTGTAGTGCAGTTTAGTGAGTTGATTAGTTAGACTCCTTACTCGTTCACGAAGTTTTATTGTTGTGTATTTGGATTAAACACTCAGGGATGATCAGCTTCATGTGACTGAATGGAAATTATATTAAATGAAAGTGTTTCTTGCACTCACACACACACACACACACACACACACACACACACACACTCTAAATCTCTGACTTTATTGTCTCCATAATAAAAGTTAATGGGAGAAAAAACAGATAAGGGAAATCTGTTGTTAATGAATTCATACAGTTGTTTTGGTCCTTTTGATGTGCCAATCTACAGTGAACACAGTGAATCATAAAACAAATCAAATGTAAAAACTGGCATTGATACACTTGAGTTTAATTCGTTATCTCTCTTCACTCCTGTATGAAACTCTGTTGATGTTTTGGGGCGTGTCGGCACTTCTGTGTATTTATCTCATAGAAATGTTCGTACACAAAGTGCTGTCCAGCTGCTGTCTGTGGACGTGTTGCTACAGTGTTTAGTCTGACTAAATACTGCGCAATGCTGGCTTACTGGTGTAACAGTGGCTAACCTGACTAGTTGAAAACAACGGCTGGCTGAGCGCGGTTTTCCGTTTTGTTAACTGGAACGCCGTCAGCTTGGGTGTGACATCATTCCCAGCTCCGACCTCTGACATCTGAGGTAAATGGAACGGAACATAAGAGCTTTGGGGTGGTCTGCGAGATGGCGGAGCGGAACAACTTCCAGTTCAAGCAAGGATCGTGAGGAGTGAGGAAACGACAAATAAGGGAATTGAGAAGGACCTTGTGAGAGCTCTAAAAAACTAAAGATAGATGGAAAGTTTAGTCATCGGATTCTTGACAATTTAGTTTGAGAAGGAGAGAGGAATAAGTAATAATAACATTACATTCAAACTAAAAAAGTGAAATGGGATATCTAAAGGTAAAAACAAGAGAAAGACATTGCCTCCAGGAATTTACTGGCCCTAACCACAAGAATGAATGCAAATTCAGTCACATGCAAGGTAAAACTTGTGCAAGTTTTCTACAAAAGTCCATCCACTGTACCCACAATTTTAACTTTTTTTAATAGCATTCTTCAGAAAGGCAGTTCAGACTGCCACGAGCCAGCAAAAATGTTTACAAGAAATAATTTGTCCCAGTTAAACTATTAAATAGATGAATAAATACAGTCAACCGTACAGGGCCACTCCCTTACTCACTGGAAAAAGACTGATGTATTATTGTGTGTACTATATGTAGATGATGATGTGTGTTTACCAGCCAGTGCAGCTCCAGCGGTGGTGATGATCACGGAGATTACCACGCCGCTGGACGGCATGCCATTCCTCAGCACGCACATGCCGATGACAAGTGTGAGGAGCGGAAGGCAGCGTTTGAACACAACAAACATGGGCAGGCTGAGGCCGCGCATAGACCACAGAGTGAGAGTGGACTGCAGCGTGGAGATGATACACACCGGGCCAAACTCCTGCACAGAGAGGGAGAGAGGCACACATTGAATTGGCTTTTAGTCACTGTTCAGAAGTTACCACACACAGTTAACACACACACACACACACACACATACACATAAACATATACTCATACTAGATTTCATTCTACAATAAACCATTTGCAAGAAAAGGAGTGTGAGAGTGTCATTGGAGTGGGGGGAAGATTACCAACATCATCTTAGTTGTTCTAACCGGACAAACTGTGGAGGTGTACAGCCAAGATCAAATACTTCATTCATTTATAGAGGTCTCAAGTTTGGGGATCAGAAGCCAACACCTCTTTTATAGTCACTGTGGAGGCTGACCTTAAACACACCAAGTACTGCCAGCGCAACCCATATCATAACTCTAGGCAGGAGACTAGTGACAAGACTGGAGATCAGTACCAGAGTCTGCGAGATGGCTAGAGCCACGTCTCCTTCTGGAGGGTGTCTCTGAAGGTGGCTCCTGGGCTGGAAAAGGCGGGAAACTGGCTGGAACCAAGCTAGCCGACTGGAGTCTAAGCAGGTTGCTAGCAGGCTGGGGTGAAGGCTGGTGCCTAGAGACCTGGGTGCTGGCAGTCTGGGTGCTATCTGCAGCCAAAGCGACAAAAAGGACACCAGAGAGCTGGACAACCAGCTCTATCTTTTTGAGGGCTCTACGTTAAGGGGAACTGACTCAGAAACTGGAGCTGGAGGTAAGCAGGCCAGGATGAACACTGGTAGCTAGCAGCCTGGATGCTTGCTCAACGAGATTCAGGCTGGCAACTAGCGGGTTGGTTACCAGCTGACTGAAAAGCTGATTGGTACAGGGGAATCAAAGAAAGTCTATGACCCACTCTGATATCGAATCCCTTAGCCAAGGCAGCATTCCTTCACATGTCTTTGTGCACCAGCAAGTCACAGTCAATCTAAATATGAGTCCAGTGGACAATTGTTCTTATTGGTATAATTGTTCTGTCATGTTTTGCTGAGCCTGGCATGGTAAAAAAAAATGGATTTGGACCCAAAGAACACCAGACAGAGCAGATAAATGTGTTGATTGTTGGGGAATTTAATAATGACAACAAGGTAACAGGCTTACGTGGTGTAGAGGCAGGCAAAGTCAAAAAACGTGTAAGCGGTCCAAATGGAAGCGAACAGAATCCTACCCAGTACAGGCGTGATCCAAATACCATGAATCCAAACAGCATACTCAATAGACGAGTCGCCTCTAAACCAGGTGAAAACAACAACTTAAATAAACAAGAGCGGTGGACATAAGAAGGAACATGTCACAAACCCCCGGTCGTGACCCTGGCCTGCCTGTTGCCCTGAGGCTGCTGGTGGGCGTGGTAGTCTCAGCTCCAGGCTTTCCCACCTGAAGCACATCCACAATCAGCACACCAGGGCCTCTGCCTGCAATCAACACGCCTTTAAGAGATCTGCCAACCTTCCAGTCCCCGCCGGATCGTTGTACTTAACCGTGTGGACTCGCAAGCCAGTTTGTCTGTCTTAGTTTCAGTATTTTGTCTGAACCTTCGTACCAGTGTTAACTGCTCTCTCTTTGTCTCGACCTCAGGAAACCTGCACATGCACCACGCAGATTCCCTCCTGTGCCCCAGAATCATCTAAGCTCTGGGACCAGAACCGCAGACCCTCAGAACGACCACCTCACCCCAACCTCTCCCAGGACACCCCTTGTGCTCAATAAACCACTTCTGTGCATTTCTCTAGTCTGCGTTTGAGTTGCTGGCCCCCGGTCCTGACAGGACGGGTGAAACGAACACACGATAGGACAACACCAAGAATGAAAAACACTGGGCTCTTCTCATGTCTCTATTTGATGCCATCCTTGGTGTAAGTCTTTCCGGCAGCCATGACATTTAAAGAGGTGTTACACACAGTTAGAATATAGTATATAATAAGTCCACTAACGACAGTTGTAATTGGGCTGTAGGCTATATTTGAGATAAATGTTACAGCGTCATTTCTCACAGGGACTGATGATGAACCGTTCACTCTCATAAGCTGAGAGCTGAAATTATCTCCTGTTTACAGGCAAAAGGCACACTGACAAAAATAAGTTTCTGGATATATGTAGTGCATGATAGCTACTATAGTCTGTGACTGTTGCTCCTTTCAACATATGCTGTAATGTTTATTGCAACCCCAAGATGTTTCTACATGTCATAACGTTGAGAGACATGTTTCTGGATTGTGAACATATCTGTAGCATTTATGTGTTGGTGCTGACAGCTGGTCTGCTCATCTGACAGAGATCACAGTAGCAGGCTGCAACAGAACAATGGGCAGATGATGCAGCTGTGCTACACATCATATTTAATGACGTCGCTTTAAAATAACGTTTTGTTAATGCCCTTTGCATCGACTTCTCTCCCCTCGCATTTCTTCCTTGAGTCGAGGGGGCAAGGAGGCGATGAGAAATGAGAAAGGCCTACTGAGACGGGAAGTCAATAAACATAGACACAATAAGAAAGATAACAAGATGTTGGGGACCTCACTTTATGGAAACAAACGCAGCCTACACGTAGAGCCTGATAAGGCAGCCTGCCTGGATGACTCCAGGGTTGGGAGTATCCACAATGTTGGTTCCCAACCCCTTTGCTTAAGCTTCGTGTGAATGCCCACCATTTTGGATCATTGCGTGACAAGTGCCAGATCAGAATACATTTATTTTTATTATGTTTCAGCGTTGTGTTGTTATAAGCTGGGCTGGTAACATTTTTACAAAAAAAGATTGCCTGGGGATTTAACAGGCTAAACTGCAACTACAAACAAATAAACAATTCAGACTATTTTGGTCACTCTTTACCTTGGCTAACTGGATGCTGAATGGGGGGATCTTGACTTTCCCCAGTCGCCTGAGGATCTCGAGAATGAGCGCCGTGGTGCTGCTGGTCAGGAGCTGGAGGAGCATCAGGAAGTCAAAGTGATAATTACTGACGAGGAGCTTCATCACGATGTTCAGACAGCCGGTGGAAACACCATACGCAACAGCCACAGAAATACCCAAGAACCTCCTCTTAAACATATCCATGGTGGTTTGCTGGTTGCTTAAAGAATGTCTTTCGGGATAGAAAGTATTTTAGTAGCGGTGGTACCTCTGCAGCCCAGTTTGGAGAGGTGTAGTCTCGGGAATGACAAGGAGGGTTTGGTTGTTACGAACAAGACAGGTAGGATTCTCTCTCTCTCACCTTGGTGTAAACCAGTTCCTACAAAGCCAGGAACTAACTAAACAGGCACAAACAAATAGACTGAAGGATGAGAAAAAAGCAAAATGCTCCAGGCGACAACAACAACAAATAAAACTGTTGGGAGTTTTACTAAAATAATAATGCTCTGAAATAATGGACACACAAAAAAGTACAAAGTTCATTATGTGGGGGGAAATGTTGCTGTTTAAAGTTACGCCCTGACTGTTGAAACGGCTACTAAATGGACCTCGTGGGGAGGCTATTATCTCAAATTAATTAAATTATTAGTATCTGGATACCTGCAAATTCAATGTACAATTTCAGTGTTACACAGATGACAGCTCTATATCCCAATCAGAAACGGTGACCAGTCTGACATCAAATGCCTTGTCGAAATAAAATTCTGGATGTCACTCAACTTTCTACAATTAAACCTTACAAAATCTGATTCAGTGTATTTGTATCTCATTGAAATGATCTGATCATTGTATTCGTACCATCTGCTAACAGAACTCAAAGCATGGTAAACCTAGTTAAGCTAGTAACTTATGCTAAGCCCTTAGCCAGAAATCTTGGGGTAGTTTTTTGACCAGGATGTGTTTTGAACCCCACATTAAGAAAGTTGTTCAGCCATGTTTGTATCATTTGAGAAATATATCCACGGTTAAGTCCTTTATTTCTAGCACAGATCTGGAGAAACTCATCCATGCTTTCATCCTCATCCATCATAGCTGTCTATCCATCAACCGCTTATCCTGCGTACAGAGTCCCACATGGAAAGAACCTATATAAACATGTTAATATAGGTTTTTAATATGTGACATATATAAAATTGGCCGTTTTCCTAGATTATATGTACATATGTTACGGGGTGTGGTGTGTGGACAGAGAGGACCCAAATGCTGCACTCAGAGGGAAGGAGGTTTATTGAGGGACGTACAGGCACGGGGAACCAAGGAGACAGGGGGCCAGGGAGCCGGGAAACACAGGGGCCGAGGAAGCGAGGAGAGGTGGGGGGAACAGGGAGGACGCCGTGAGGGAAGTCCGGAGAGGAGTGGGCCAGTGGACGAGCCCAGCCGAACGGAGGACGAGGGTGAGTGTACCTGGGAGGGAAACAGACAGAGAGGCAAGGTTAGGGAAGACAAAGACAAGGCACAGGGTAAGTGTGAAAAAACAAGAAACATGGAAGCTTGAACACGGAAGTGGCACCAGGTATGAAGCAGTGACGATCAAGCAAGGATGGTGTGGAGAACCGGGGTTGAAATACAGGCTGGGATGAGGTTGATTACTGGCAGGTGTGGCAGGCTGACGAGGTGGATGATGGGTTGCAGGTGCAGGTAGTTGGCTGGGCTCAGGAGCAGAGGGAGAGAGAGCACACAGGGGAGAAAACACAGAGGTGGGCAGAGAACCGGAAACCAAGGGAAAAAGCAGAAAAACTGATAAAAAGTAGAAAAAAACAGGACACTCACCGTCAGCCGGGCTGCCACCACAACAACATATATGCATATATGTGTACCTATATCCATGCATACATGTACCTACATGTGTACCTATATCAGTGCATACATGTATCTATATCAGTGCACATATATGCACCTATGTTTACCTATATTTAGCAAAATTATAAAAATCCATAGCTATTAGGCAACATAAATAATAGCCCAAAATGTAGAAATTTACATTATTTATTAACTTAAGAACAATCAAATAGTACAAGAACAAAAATAAGACAAAAAACTGAACAGAAATGTTGACATTGTCTTCAAATTCATTAACCACAGTGAAATGCTCAGATAGATGTGGGATGATGATGATTACTTGAATGTATGTTCTATGTACTTTTGTTTTTTTTGCTACATTTAGACTAATGACCTTTCAGCCAAATTTATCTAGAAACTGCATTAAGACAATACAGAAAAAAAAATGCATTTTGCATTGCATTTGGTGGATGTAACGGTGAATGTGTGGATGTGTATGAGCTGTAATGTGAATCTGGAAGTGACTTGAAATTGGGGGGAAAAAAGGCTTGATTGACAAAATAAAAAAACAACAAACCATTTTGTTATACATTTCCTTCTTTTCCACTATCTTTATACAAGAAAGAATTGACCTTGTAAATGTTTCAGGAAAACATGTAGACATCATAGCTTTCCATCTCCTCTCACTTAATTGTTAAATTCCATAACATGCCAATTACATGTGATACCAATTTCACGTGTTCGCACATACATAAGTCCTTGCATAATTTTCTTTTAGTTCTTAGTTATTGCCTTGATAACAGAAAATATGAGCTAGGCATCATGTATGACAGTTGCCAAAGTGAGATGTGAGCTACAAAATGACCAGATCCTGTCATGAGCTATATAGGAGACATATCTTGCATCCACATATAGGGCTTATATGTGGATATAAAGAAGCAATACCGGAGACCTATATGGCCTGTATATGCACCTCAATTTTGCCTATATGCTGCATATATGTAGCATATATATTATTATATGAGCATATATGCTGTATATATGCAGCATATATGTGCATATATGCTGTATATATGCAGCATATATGTGCATATATGCTGTATATATATAGCATATATATTATCAGATATGTGCATATATGCTGTATATATGCAGAATATATGAGCATATAAACTGCATATAGGTTTCATATATGCGCATATATCCTCATATAGGTTCTTTCCATGTAGGGTCACGGGGGGCTGGAGCCAATCCCAGCTGACATCGGGCAAAAGGCGAGGTACACCCTGGACAGGTCGCCAGTCCTATGTAGCTGTCTCTGTCAGAAATCAATTCATTGCCTAAAATTAGTCCAAAATGCCGCTTCTGAGCTTTAAAGTCGTTGTACAAAGTGTAACCATTAGCACCCTAGTGTTAGCAATCATGCACTGGCTGCCTGTTTCTTTTAGGGTTGATTCTTCATACTGTTGTTGTCAGTGATCAGATCTGGTTCATGCTGGATGAGGTCTGTGCAGGCCAGTCAAGTTCTTCCTCACCAAACAGGGAAAACCATTTCTGTATGGAGCTGCTTTTATTGTATGCTCCAGCATTAAGATTTCCCTTCACTGTAACTAAGCCAGAAATGTAAAACAATAAAGGAATTGATAAAAACACCTGCAGCTTCTCTCCCGGTAAGTAAAGTTTGGTCGTTTGCCAACTTGGTGGGAAACTGGAATTCTTTAATCCCTTTTTTTATGTAAGTCTCTTTGTTCCTCCTTAGGACTTCACCCCCTTCTTATCAGATACATCATAACTCATAGCAGCCGTGGAAATGGCTGGGACAATATATAGGAGAGGAGAGTTAAAGGATAGGACAGGAATTATAAAGAAAGGAACGGAAGGAAGGGGAGGAAATGATGTGAAGGAAAGAAAATAAATCGTAGAAAGGCTGGGAAGGGAAGAAAATGAAATGAAAGTGTCTAAAAGGAGGGAAATGAAGAAATGAAAGGACAGAAAAGGAAAGAGGGGAAAGGGAAGGAAGGAAAAGAGAAGATGAAAAGAGGGAAAACATAAAGATAAAAGAAAAGAATGAAGGAGAGGAAAAAAGAAGTGACAGCCACTACAGGAGGGAAAGTGAAGACAGATGAGAAGACATGAAGTAGACGAATGAAGATCGTAACAGAGAGAAGACGTTAGGAGATAACAAAAAATTTAGGAAAGGAATGAGTGGAGAAGGAGGAGGAAGAGGAGGAGGAGGCGGCGGAGCGGTGTTTTTTTCCCAGTGAAAGAGAGGCTGGGTTTTCCCTGCAGAGAGATTGGCTGCAGGGCAGAGAGGAACCCCTCACGCATCATCACCAGGAGAGCTGTGATTGGCTGCAGCCAGGACACGCGTCATTGTCGACATCATCATCATCATCATCATCATCATCAGGGATATTTTCCGCCGGGCACATTCTAGAGGATCCTCATGTCACCCCTGGACAAAATAATCTCACAAGGCTTGGTTCATATTTTAAGCTGTTAAAGCTCCACTAATCAATATTATTTTTACTGATCAAATATGTAATGTGAAAGGAGTCACAAAGACAAATTATCAGCGTCTTTTCACCTCTACGAAGGTTTTTTTCTCTTCTCTTTTTCTCTCCTGGTTTTGATTTTATGGCTCATTTACTTCATGGTTCAGCAGCAGTGGAAGTCCTGCACTTAGCACAATTAGGATGTGCTTGCAAATTGACTATTTTTAACATTTTTATTTGAAATATCTTAACTCAAGGTCCTCTTACGTGATTTTTCTGGAGCTTTCAGCTACATCTCGACTGCATCATTAGTATGGAACTTCAGTCATGCAGTTGAAAAAACAAGTCCTCCAATCTAAACAACAACAAAGGTTGTTTATCCATGTCTCCCAAAAAGACACATTTGAGCTTTAAAACTTTGGTTAGTTTAGGCAACAAAAACTACTTGGTTAGGTTTGAAAAATGTCATGGGTTGTAACGCTTTTTAACTTTTAACCTAAAGGTTAAGTGTGCCATCTAGCAGTGAGGTTGCAAATTGCAACCATCTAGTCTACCAGTTTAACAATGTAATGGTCACCATCCATCCATCCATTGTCAACCGCTCATCCTGCGTACAGGGTCGCGGGGGGGCTGGAGCCAATCCCAGCTGACATCGGGCACAAGGCGGGGTACACCCTGGACAGGTCACCAGTCCATCGCAGGGCCGTAATGGTCACATATTGACATATTATTATAATGACATATTATTAATTATGTGAAACACTGTCACTGTTTCTGCACCACAGTCCATTATAAACCACAAATTAGATAAAGTTTATACAAACATTGACAAGGGAAACACATTAATTCTCTCTGTGATTATGGACCCTCGCCAAAACTGTCTGCCAACAATAATATCTGGCCCGCGGTCAGATTATGGTGCTTTGATAGCGGCAAAAAATATAAATAAATAAATGCTTTGATAGCGGTGCTGAAATAGATCTCAGTCATGACAGCAACAGTTACTCACATAATCACTTCCTCTTTAGTGGTTTTGCCTACAAAATAAAAGCATGAGAATGTTTTTTGTAGCAATGCTTTAATGAAATTTGAATTGAGAGCTTTTACTTTCGAAATATTCTGAAGGACATTAAAAAGAGTCCGTAGCCTGCTTGACACAACTCCTAAAGAGCGGTCAGAAAACGTGATTCCCCTAAATGTCCTCAGCCTGGAGATACTAGGGAAATGAAAAAGTGTCCGTTGGTTGATGGATGCGGAACGCACAAACTGCAGCACGTTTTATTGTGAGCATGTGAAACATTTGCTACATAATCAATTTGTTGAAGAGGGAAAAAGAAGTTTTCCCAACATTTTAGGTAAGAGTCCTGTCCATTACCAACTGAGCTAACCGAACACTGTAACCTTATGTCTTTTATTCTAGCCCACCATCTAATGGATAAAAGAAATTGCTCCGATGCAAAACTTATTTGCCGTCCCCTGCTGTATATTATTACTTCTTCTTCGAACAAACATACATATTAAACATAGTTATGAGTGTCTACAGAATTCTACAAGAAGAATAACTTAGTGACGAAACGTGATCTGTAGAGCTGTTTGTCCATTTTGGGCTACTGTAGAAAACTGGCGGCGCAACATAGCGACGTCCATGTAAAGAGGACACGCGGTTATATAGATCGAAATGGCTCATTCTAGAAATTTTACTCACTGGACCTTAAATGTAGCACTTCTGAAAAAAAGTAAAAAGTATCTATTTTTAATAAAAACACACACTTTTACGTTACATTTCTTAGATCCTTTTTATTTAACTTAAGTTTTTAACTTAAGTTAAATAAAGTACTGACCCCAAATTATTTTACGACCCCCACCAAAGCTCGTTACAAGAGGGGGTCGAACATAACCAAAGAGTCCAGGAGTAATGCAAAAACATATGTTTATTGAAATAAACATGAAAGAAGTTAAAAATTTTACTCAAACAAAACAACAAATTTGATGGGCTGGCCAAAACAAACAAAAGAAAGGGAAGCCCTCCAGACCAGCCCACAAAGGGCCGTAGGATCTGGAGGCTTCCCCTCTACCCTAAACCAATCCCTAACTAAACAAACAGAAATAAAGCCGCAAAAACTAAACTACCAGTCCCATCAGAAATATAAGAAAAGAACAATAATCAAAGAAATACAAATTAGTCGCAGTCTCAGAGGTGTGCTGCTGCCATGGCTGGAAGGTGGACCAGAGAGAGAGCCAAGCGCCCAGCCCCCTCTTATGAGTTTCTCCCCTCATCACCCAGACCTAAAACACCTGAGGGAAAAAACAGACACATGAGTCACACATACTGACCACAACAAAGCTCCAGCGACTAAGCTAGCCGAGATAACTCTGCCCCATGAGGACTGCATACTCCTAAAAAAAGCGAACAAGAAGATTGCTGACCTTATGGAAGACATCCGACGACTTTCAGAGGAACTCAAAGAGAAAGATTCCCTGCTGACTGGCTTTATGGATGTGGCTTCAGTACAAGCCAAACAGATTGTTTCTCTTAGCGCAACCGCTAACATCCAGGACACCGTGTTTTGGGACCCCTCTAGCCTTCCCAGGCTTTCATCCAGTGGTGGTCCGTGGCTGCAAGAGAGGTTCGGATGGGGCTGCCTCTCCTCCGCACATCGGCCTCTCCAACCGCTATGGGGCCCTGTCTAAAGACACTCTGGTCCATGCAGCGAATGCACCTGCGGCTTCGAGTGTCCCTGTCGGCGGACAGTGTTACATCTCCTCCACCGACTGCATCTCCTGCACTGGCAGCTAATGGTGATCGGCTGAGCCGCCGGTCTGCCGCCGGGCCTGATCGGCGGCAGTCATCCCGGTCAAAAACCTCCACTTCCTGACATTGGATCCTGAAGGAGGCTGTGCCGTCTCCACCCTGCACCGTCGGGTAGCCCTTCTCTCAGGTCTGTTACTGCTACTCCAACACAACACTCGGCAGCTCACACACTCCATCCTCAGTCCGCACGCAGTGTTGAAGCAGATTCTGCTCAGTCCTGCTCTGAAACCCCACACTCCTCGTCCTCTTTTCTCCCCAACCACGCTAATAATTGGTGACTCCATAACCAGAAACATCCGACACCATCGCTCCCGTCCTCCATCACAAGAGTGACATGTCGGAACAAATGACACAGCTCTTCAGCAGTCTGAGCTGACGAAATCAGATCTTAACCGTCTTTTTAATTTTTTAAAGCAGTGTGGAAAGTCCGTTTTTATCTCTGGTCCCATTCCCACATTTGGTCGCGGTGCTGGCCGCTTCAGTAGATTCCTTGGCTTCCATGACTGGCTCCAGAACGCCTGCAGGGCTCACGCTGTGTGTTATGTAGATAATTTTAATATTTTCTGGCAAAGAATGTCTCTTTTTAAGACAGACAGACTTCACCCAACCAAACTGGGCTCAGAAATGTTAGCTGCTCACATACAGCATGTGGTGCGGCCCTCCCCTCAGGACTTACGAAGAATGACTAATCATTCATGCAGCACACCTGGACACACCACCAGTCACTGAACAGATCTCTGCCTCACTGCCACAAACAACTGTCTCCACCTGCTGGCATGTAAAGCCGTCTGCTCCCAGCGCTGTTCCACAGACTTCTATTCCTGTCATCATCACACATAGACCAGTAAACCAAAATGTGCACATCCCACACAGAAATAACAGTAATCTCTTAAGGATTAGGACAACTGCACCAACTAAAAATTTTAAATGTCATTAAGTACGTTGTGATGAATTTAACTCCTTTGAAGTTCTCACTCTTAAAGTTGGCCTGCAACTTATCATATTTGTCAGAATTTATCGCCCCCCAAAACCACCTGGAGGATTTTTAGCAGAACTTCCAGAATTTTTATCTACTCTGATTTTAAATTATGACAAAATTGTTCTTTTTGGCGATTTTAATATTCATGTTGGTGACCTCACAAATGTTTATGCAACTGACTTTTTAAAAATAACCACTTCTTTTAACTTAAAACAACATGTCAAAGGGCAAACACAAAACCGTGGTCATACACTGGACTTGGTTTTTACCCTGGGTGTCAACATTTCCTCTGTGGAATTAGTGGACATGACCATATCTGACCACAAATGTATTGTTTTTAACTGTGAATCACCAGTTACTCAATCTGCCTCACCAAGCACTTCCTGTTCTCGCATCCTTAATGAACAAAGCGTTTCAAAGTTTTGCACATTGTTTCAGAGCCAAAGCCATCACCTGACTGATTCCAACACCAACAACTTGACTGATCACTTCAATCATATTTGCTTGTCATCCCTAAATACTATTGCTCCTCTAAAGGTTAGACCTAAACCTACAGCTCATAAGCAACCCTGGATAAATGACAGCATTCACAGCCTAAAAAGAGAATGCAGGAAAGCAAAAAGCGCAGATGGAAAGAATCCAGTCTCCAAGTCCATTACCTCAGTCTGAAGGATTTATTAATTAACTACAATAACATGGTTAAGGATGCGAGAACACACTATTTTTCTGAACTCATTACTACACATAAACACAATCCCAGGTTTCTGTTTAAGACTGTGGATCAGCTGGTAAACCCAACCCCCTCCTTGTGCCTCAGCTGGAAGTAATCATGACTGTGAATAGCTTTTATCTTATTTTACCAATAAGGTGGTGTCAATCAGAGCCTCTATTACCCCCGCGGCCTCTTACTCAGAGGTTCCTCACCAGCAACAAGAGAGTTTTAACCAGTTTTATCCCATCGACTTGTCTGAGCTTTTAAAAACAGTATCACAAATGAGAGTGTCCTCCAGCCCACTTGATGTAATACCTACAAAGTTTTTACTGAAAGTAATAGATTCTGTTGGGCCCCATTTGATCTCTGTTTTCAACAGCTCCCTATCTACTGGTTGTGTCCCTGATTATTTTAAAACAGCTTGCATGAACCCACTTTTAAAGAAACCTGGTTTAGATCCCTCCCTCCCACATAATTTTAGACCAATTTCAAAACTACCTTTTAAAAAAAATTGTGTCCAAACAGCTGCTCACTGTACTGGAAAATAACAAATTATTTGAACAGTTTCAAACTGCCCTGCTTAAAGTCACCAATGACAGAAATGTGTGCTGATGAAGGCATGTGCTCAGTCCTTGTACTCCTGGACCTCAGCGCTGCTTCTGACACCATTGATCACAACATCATGTTAGACAGACTGAGGCACTGTGGATCTCTGGTACTGCCCTAGAATGGTTTTCATCCTACCTGTCAAATAGGAAGTTTTGCGTGTCTGTAAACAACTATGTCTCTTCGTTCTGTCCAGTTACATATGGTGTGCCTCAGGGGTCGATCTTAGGACCCATTTTGTTTTCCTTGTATCTGCTTCCCCTTGGACATATTATCCATAAACATGGTATTTATTTTCATATTTATGCTGATGACACACACATGTACTTGCCCATCAGATCCACAGACCCTGGAATGCTGAGTTCACTTAACAACTGCCTTTGTGAAGTAAAAAAATGGATGTCAAATTATTTCTTCCAGCTGAACTGAACAACAATGAATCCTGGTCATTGGGTCCCAGCAGATTAAGCCTGTGGCAAAGAACCTTGGTGTTTGGTTTGATAGTAATTTAAATTTTGAGCAGCACACCACAAAGCTTGTTCAATCATGTTTTTATCAGCTTAGAAATCTAGCAAATATTCGATCTATGTTAACTTTTAAGGATACTGAGACCATTTTACATGCCTTCATCTCATCATGCCTGGATTATTGGAACAGCCTTTTCACCTGTTTAACCCAAAAATCTATTGATCGACTCCATACTGTCCAGAACTCAGCAGCCAGGCTTTTAACCAGAACAAAGAAATTACTCCACCACATTACTCCTATTTTAGCTTCATTACACTGGCTCCCAGTATGTTTTAGAATTGACTTTAAAATTCTATTGATCACTTTTAAAGCTCTTCATGGCCTCTCGCCTTGTTATATTTCTGACCTTTTAGTCCCATACGCACCAGCACGTACCTTGAGATCCTCGGGCAGAGGTCTGTTGTCTGTTCCAGAGTCTCGACTGAAAACTAAAGGGGACAGAGCGTTTGCTGTCAGGGCCCCGAGGCTCTGGAACAGCCTGCCCGAGGAAATCAGGTCGGCTGAGTCAGTGAACTCTTTTAAGTCCCTTCTTAAAAAATACTTTTATTGTCTTTATACTTGTTAAAGCACTTTGTAACTTGTTTTTGAAAAGTGCTCTACAATATTATAATATTATTATTATTATATTATATATTAATATTAATATTAATATTAAAATGATATATTATTATTATTATTATTATTATTATTATTGGGCAGACTCGATTGTGATGATGAAAAGCAGCTGGAACCTGACTCCCGTGCACCTGGCTCCACTCCTGCAACTAAGGACAGAAACACACACAGAGAGATACACAGGAAGGGGAGAGAGAGAGAGAGAGAGAGAGAAGCATGTTCACAGGGCTACAGAGGCAGCAGACCTGATAGTTCTCCCCCTCTATGGGCACCACTTGGCATCCGTCTGGCTTTGTCAGGATGTAGCCGATGGAACTCCATAATAAGGGATGGATCCACAATGTAACTCGAAGCAGCGTGTGTGCCTGAACGGGGTGGACTGCTAGGACTGGGAGACATACCGGTAGACATGTTGGTAATGGTGTTGTGCGCATATTTGACCCAAGGGAGCTCCAGGATGCTGGATAGGCAGTGGTAATGCAGCATGGCACAGTCCAGATTAGCTCTATCAGTCTGGCCATTGGTTTAGGTATGGTACCCGGAGAAAAGACTTCAAGAGATGCCCAGGGTGGAACAGAAGGCTCTCCAGACTTGGGAGGTGAACTGAAGCCCCTTGTCTAAAACAATGTCAGAAGGCAGACCATGGGGGCGGAACACATGCCCTGCCAGGAGGACTGCTGTCTCCTTAGCTATGGGGAATTTAGTTAGAGCCAAAAAGTGTGCAAACTTGGAAAAGTGATTAATAAAAATGAGGATGACTGAACCCAAGGACAGAGGAAGACCAGTGACGAAGTCCACAGTTATGTGGGACCAGCTGGGTATCGGTGGCAAACATAATAAACCTGCACCAGGCTGGGTTAGGGTCTGGTTCCGAGCGCAGACAGAGCAGGCTGCAAAGAACAAGAGGGTATCTGCCTCCATTGTGGGCCACCAGAACCGCCGGCGACGGAGGTCAAACCTTCGACTGACGCCGGGGTGACAGGTGAGTGGTGATGAGTGAGCCCACTGGAGAACCTGTGATAGAGCAGACTTGGGCACAAAGAAACTGGGTCAGCTGGTTGGAGCTGGGCCTGTTTAACTTGTCAAGAGTTCAGACACTTCACAGATTGGATATAGGCAAGATCAGTCATTGCAAACAAATAATGGCTGTTCAGCTCCCTCTAGCCAGAGCTGCCACTCCTCCAAGGCCAGCTTTACTGCGAGAAGCTCCCGGTTTCCTACGTTGTAATTTCTCTCTGCCAAAGAGAGCTTGGGGGAGAGATAAGCACATGGGTGAAGCTTGTTATCTGCGGCGGACCACAGAGAAAAAACAGCACCTATCCGTGTGTCTGATGCATCCACATCTACGATGACGGCTGGGGTTGGTTGGGACTGGGAAATGTTAATGGGGTCCATCCTCAATTCTCCCTGGGCAATGTTGTAATCAATGAAAGTAGTATTAGACTAGAGGGACCTAGAAAAAATCTATATCATTCATATATACCAATACAAATCTGTTTAGCATGTCCCGTAGGACATCATTCACCATGGCCTGGAACACTGCAGAGGCACTCGAAAAACCAAAAGGCATAACTAGATATTCAAATTGACCCATCAGTGTTGAAGGCAGTCTTCCATTCATGCCCTGTCGTTATGCAAACCAGGTGGTAGGCGTTGCACATGTCTAACTTTGAGAAAACGGTGACTCCATGTAGTGGGGGGAAAGCAGAACTGATTATTCTTAATGGTGATGCTGTTTAACCCTGGTAATCAATACAGGGCCTCAGTGTTTTGTCTTTTTTAGACAAAAAATGAAACCACCCCCCACCGGGTGATGGTAAGCAAGCACATACATGGCAAACCAATTGTGACCATGTGTGACGGTGAAGGGTTAAAGAAAGTCAATCAATCAAATTCATTTTCAGACTCAAATAAACAAACCCAGTGAGACCATAGACAGAGATTGGTTATGATTTAGTGGTCAGCACACGCTTTTACTAGTAACTTGATCTGATCCACTTGTGCATTAAAAGTTTTAATTTATAGCTTCTGAATCAAAGGGTCTTTCTTAAACTGCAGATGTCTGACGGACCTCCACACTCCAACATAGCTGTCAATAACCGACTGACTGGATGTGGTGTTCAGCTTTTGGTGGTGCTCCCTCTGCATCTCCTGCATTTCCTTTTCTGTCATGACGTGGGAATTCACAGCTGCCTCTCCGTCTCCTTTTCCACCATTTCCTGTCCACAATTCTTTATTTTCCAAGGCAGCAGATGCTGACTCCTCCATCCTGTCACTGCTCAGTGCTCCCTTTAACTTCAAATTTCCTGGATGAGACCTGATGCCAGCAGCAGGCCCGATGCCATTTAGTGGTGGTTTCTCTTGGTAAGGCTCGTAAGGAAACGCACCATCCTTCCCAGCCTCCTCCAGGTCCTTATACATTCTCTTCTTCTTCTTCGTCTCAAAGTATTTGACGATGCAGTAGATAATTGATCCAATGGTGTTGACCACTACGCCTCCGATGAACAGCCCTGTTGGCACAACGTTACTAAATGACACCATGCCAACAGTGATGGTGACGATGCTTTTGACCACGCCAACGAAGCTGGTGGTGACTGCGGAATTGATGTAGGTGCACTGCAGCGTGGTGAAGTTCATGATGCAGACGAAAACAATGCAGAAGACAAAGATAACGGCGATGTGGGGGTCCTTCCAGCCCTCATAAGACCACATGTTGATGGTGTCCTTGGAGATGACGGAGCATACAAGAAGCACCTAAAAGTGCAACAAAGAGACAACGAGTCACACAGAGAAAAGGTTAGTAAGAAAATTACAGACAAAATAAATGGACAAGGAGAGAGAGAGAGAGAGAGAGAGAAAGAGAGGAAAAGGAGGAGAAACAAAAACCCATGCATTGTTAATTCCTTGCACGTCAGTCTTACAGGTGAGGCTATGACAGCAATGGCGTACTGCGCTGTGAGTGGTCCGTACTCGCTGTCCAGACTGGTTTTCTGGATCAGGACCAGGTAGGAGGCGTGGATGATGACCACCAACACGCCAGTGATGTAACCAAAGGAATCGCCGTGGACATCACCAGCACCTGGGGTGAAAAGCAAGTGAAAATTAAAATTGAGATTGCAAAAAAAAAACTTGTTTCCCCAGTTTTGTGATTTGTTGTATCTGTGGAGCCTCTTGTGTATTTGGACATTGGAAATAACAGTTTGCTAAACCCGACCCCCCTTAGTTACTGTTACTATGCCTGTTAATCGTTATATATATATATATATATAACAATGATAACAACGTAAAATTTGACATTTAAATTTAAAGTAATTTTGCAAACAATGAATCATGACACAGAAGTAGGCCAAAACAAGTTCTCATTTTTAGCTGGTGCCTGATTTTGTTGCCTGAAATGACGCCGGTCTGCTGTAGGTAGTGTAGGCTGATGCTAACACAAAAAATTTGATGAAAAGTTTTCTCTAGCTAACTTTCCGTGCTGATATGTTTGATAACAGGAACTATGTAAAATGGTCAATAATATGCACTTGATGGCCACATTCATGCAATAGACTTAAGGTAAAATTAATGTATAACATCATTTAATCCATTGCTTCCACTTTTGCACTTATATGTGTTTTATATATGTCGAGTATCTCACTTACTAAAGCTTACTGTGTCAGCCTCCTGATAGATAGGAGGCAGTAGGTGAGACTGGGGGAGATCTGATCCAGCACCTAGACAATTAGAACTGGCAACCCCCAGGGGTGTGTGCTCTCCCCACTGCTCTTCTCCCGCTACAAAAAAGACTGTACCTCAAGAGACCCATCTGTCAAATTCCTGTAGTTTTCAGATGACACAACGGTTATCGGCCTCATCTGGGACGGTGATGAGTCTGCATACAGGTCGGGAGGCTGATTAGCTGGCTCTCTGGTGCAGTCACAACAACCTCGAACTTAACACGTTCAAAACTGTGGAGATGACAGTGGACTTTAGAATGGGCCCCCAAACTCTGACCACCATCACCATCCTCAAAAGCCCTGTGTCTGCTGTTGAAACTCCAGGTATCTGGGATCCACAATCTCTGAGCACCTAAATTGGTAGCCCAACACAGTCACCATCATCAAAAAGGCATAGGATGTACTTCCTGCGCCAGCAGCAATTATTCAGACTGTTCTCTGCACGTCCATCACTCTCTAGATCCAAACAGGACTACAATTAACAGTCAGGACTGCATAAAAATTGGTGCCAACCTGCCCTCTATTCAGGACTTACACATGTTTAGTGTCAGTAAACGAGTGGGAAACATCACTGCAGATCCATCACACCCAGGAAAGAACCTGTTCCAACTTCTCCCCTCTGCTAGGCACTAAAGAGGGGAGAGCTGCCACAGGGGATTCTAATCCTGTATAGAACTGATGGCAGGCTCTTCAACTTCAAAAGGTTAAATATCAAGAGCAAGGTCAGAAACACCGGCATTACGGAGCTTCAGTATGCAGACGACAACGCCATCGCAGTACACTCTGCAGAAGACCTCCAGGACATTTTGAAAACCTTTGCAAAGGCATACAAAGCCCTTGGTCTAGCCTTAAACATCAAAAAGACCCAGGTCCTACATCAATCTCCACACAATCAGTCATCAACTCAACCCATCATAAAAGTGAACAACACCCCTCTTGAATATGTTGACCACTTCCCCTACCTTGATAGCTTCCTCTGCTCTAAAGCTGACATAGACTTTAAGGTCGACCATCGCCTGAGCTGTGCCAGTGGAGCATATACCAGACTCTGCGGTGGTCTTTCTCACCCTGCTGTAAAGAGCAGAGGACCACCTACAGCTGGCACCTAAGAGCCCTGGAATAACATCAACAACGATCCTTGTGAAAGATTCTGGCACAAGATTAACTCAGATGGACTGGCCTTGTCATTCGCAAGTCCAACTCACGTCTGCCCGAACAGATCCTGTACTCCGAGATGATGAAGGAAGGTCAGCGAGCCCCTGGCGGGCAAAAGAAACAATTCAAAGACAACAAAGACCAGTCTGAAGAAATTTCACATTGCATGAAGCGACATGGAGCACATCGTATTGGACAGGCACTGCTCGAGGAAATCCGTGCAGGAAGGAGCTGCACATCATAAAAAGGAACTCCGCCGTGTCACAGAAACAAAGCAACAGCACCCTAAGGAAGGAGAGAAAAAAGCTCCACTACCAAAAACCACCTCCACTTTTCCCTGCCCACACTGCACCAAAATATGTGGATTGCGGATTGATCTCTACAGCCAGCTGAAGACCCAGAAGTAGACAGAGAGGACAGTCATCCTTGATTCGGGTGACTGCCGATAATTTGTACACAGTAGCTTCTGTCTGTTTTTGCTGAGCTTGTCATCCTGTTTGTTTATATTTGTTTATGTATATTGAGAGAAATATGTTTATGTCATATGTTTTCACACACCAGGCCTTTTAAAAGTGATTAAAAGCATGCTGTTTGGGTATGTGGAGAAATCCAGAGACAGGACAGCCACGCCTAGCTTCTGTTATTAAGAAATGATTGGACAATGACCGTTTGCTTAGAGTCGTCACCGGGAGAGAAAGAGCAGGAGAAGTAACAACAGAGAGATAAAGAGGAAGACGAGTTCAGCCTACTGATGAAAATGGTGAGAGGCAAATGAGAGGTCTGACCTTTGAGCCTAGATTCTCTTTACCATAGACAGATGGAGTTATATCATAAAATACCCAGATTCATGCCTAAAGAGTTTGAGAAAAAGAAAGGGAGAAAGGAAGAAGTAAGCAAGAGTAAATTCAAATTAAGAAAGTGCATGAAAAGAAGGTAAAAACAAGAGAAATACATTCCCTCCAGGAATTTACTGGCCATCTACACAAGAATAAATGCAAATTTTGTATGTTATGTATATTGTAGTGTATTATATGTGGATGATGATGTGTGTTTACCAGCCAGTGCAGCTCCAGCAGTGGTGATGATCACAGAGATTACCACGCCGATGGACGGCATGCCGTTCCTCAGCACGCACACGCCGATGCCAAGCGTGAGGAGCGGCAGGCAGCGTTTGAACACTACATACATGGGCAGGCTGAGGCCACGCAGAGACCACAGAGTGAGAGTGGACTGCAGCGTGGAGAGGATACAAACCGGGCCAAACTCCTGCACAGAGAGGGAGACACACATTAAAATGGCTTATGGTCACTCTGGAGGCTGACCTTAACCACAACGACTACTGCCAGCGCAACCCATATCATAACCCTAATCGACCCCTAACCTTAACCACAAACTAAGCCTTAACTTCAGGGCCAAAGAACGGACAGGTCCGGAGTGCGACCACGAGGCAGGAAGGAAGGGCTGAGCATGTTTGGAGGGCAACCAGGTGGAGGCCGGTGGCGATGACTGAACACCTCTAGAGGTGTTCCACTTTCAACGTTTAACTTTATTCTCCTAAGTACAGACCTAATTTGCTGGTGCAGAGCAGACAGTTTATCTTTGTTAATTTTGTTTTGCGTTTTCCTAACACTGTGTGCAGCCAAAATTTTGGTTGTCAGGACCAAAATTCAGCAACACGACCACTGAACAGTGGTGGCTACTTAAGTTAAAGTACTAACACTTCACTATAAAAATATGTTTTTACAAGTAAAAGTACAACATTGAAAATGTTTAAGGTTCAGTGTGTAAGTTTTAGTAGCATCTAGTGGTGAGGGTTGCAGATTGCAATAAATGGCTCACTGAGCACTCACATGCTCCTCAGAAGAAATAAGTACTTTATAATAAATGTATTAATTATAGTGGCAATTCAGCAGTAAAAACACTAACCATGTCCTTTTTCTCCATGAGGTTGTACCTTATATCAAGTTAATTTCAAATATCCAAGAACAAAATGGCTTTGAAAACAGTCAACATGTGGTCGTCTTTTAATAATATCTTATCGCTAATATTGTTCTCTATACTTCTTTATGTCCCATGTACACTTAATTCTTCTTTTTGCAATAAAGATTTAAAGAGGAAAAAAAATCAGATTATTCCAACACCACATGAAAGCACCATCAGTCCCCACTCACTCCTCCCTCTCCAAGATCACAGGAGAAGCTACAGTGGCCGACACGCTCTGTCTGCTCTTGTGCTAAATAATACGTGTGGTCCTCCATTTGTCCAAATTTCTCTTAAACATTTTACATTTATTCTTTTTATCCAAAGCGACTTACAATTGCTATTTATGTCAGAGGTCACACGCCTCTGGAGCAACTAGGGCTTAAGTGTCTTGCTCAGGGACACATTGATGGACGTGCCACAGTGGGGAGTTGAACCCGGGTCTCTCCCACCAAAGGCATGCGTTTTATCCAATGTGCCATCACCACTCCACCACTCTTTTTTTTTGTTCGATGGAAATGGCTCATTCTAAGGTAATAAAAACAAAACTGTGTCACGCCGCCCCAAGCAGGGAGGTGACAGCTGTGTGTTGTGTGCTTGTTTTGAGTTATTTTTTCCCCTTTTGGAGTTTGTGAAAGGTGCTTGGTGGGTTTTGGTTTTGTCTGTCTTCCTGTGGTGTTCCCCCTCTCTCTCTCTCTCCCTCTCCTATAGGGCGGAGTTGTGGGCCAGGTCCCCGAGGGCTGGGCGTCTTCCTTTAGCTGCAGGCAATTACTCCTTACACACCTGTTTCCCATTGTCATCTGAACCGGTTCTTATACCCTGCCATCTTGTTATTTTCATTTTGGATTAATCGGCTGATTATTTTCTCCATTAATCGATTGTAAAAATTCTGAAAATAGTGAGAAATGTTGTCAGAGATCAGAGTGACACCGTCACAATGCTTGTTTTGGAAAAGTAGCAAATCTTCACATTTGTGAACCTGGAACCATGAAAAGCTTTTACATGAAAAATTACTTAAACAATCATCAAAATGAGTTGGCAATAAAATTTCTGTCAATCAAGTCATGTAAATAGCTGGGGAGTTTCATTTATAACAAAACATATATTTTATTCTATACATATGTTTTATGTGGAAAAAAACTTACATTGTAGAGTAACTAGTAACTAAAGGTGTCAGATAAATGTAGTGAAGTAAAAAAAAAAAAAAAAAAGTATCTGACTAAAAATACTTAGTTAATAGAGTCATAACTATTGTGTTTTACCCCAGAAATTAGGATTTCTGCTATTTCCTGTTAGTTCCTGCAACTGTGTCCAAGGCAAGTTCACTGCTGGGCAGTGTGTTAGTTACATTCTATCCAGCTGCGGTAACCAGGACCTTATTTGTCTGGCTCTGTGTGCCTTTTCTCATACTAACACATCCACACACACACACACCCTCACATGCTTTAACATATCCACACACATGCATATCTGGAACCCATGGCGTGTAGCCTAGCTGTGGATATCTATACCGTCTTGGTCAGGGCAGGTAGTGTGTCTGCAATTTTGGTTCCTTACCCCTTTGATGAGCCCCCCTCCATTGTTGACAGAGTTTAGTATTAGGTCCCTCAATCTGTATTTATTAATAACTTTCATAATATTAATTACTGAATTAATATTTCTAAACTGCAGCCCCCCCGAGATCTCTGTTTGGGAATCACCGAATGAAAATTTCCGACAGTTTTGGTCACTTTTTACCTTGGATAGCTGGATGCTGAATGGGGGGATCTTGACCTTCCCCAGTCGCCTGAGGATCTCGAGAGTGAGCGCCGTGGTGCTGTTGGTCAGGAGCTGGAGGAGCATCAGAAAGTTAAAGTGATAATTACTGATGAGGAGCTTAATCAAGATGTTCAGAGAACCGGAGAAAATGCCGTGTGCAACCGCCACAGAAATCCCCACCAACCGCCTCTTGAACGTATCCATGGTGGTTTGCTGGTCGCTTTAAAGAAAGTTGAACTAGGCAGAAAGTACTGATGGTATCAGTGGTCCCTTTTATAGCCCGGTTTGGGGATGTTCAGTCTTGGAGATGAGAAGGAGGGTTTGGTTTTTACGCACAGTGGCAACACATTGCCGCTGGATGGAAAAATGAGAGGAAAGGTTAGGACTCTCTCTCTCTTTTTCTCACCTTGATGCAAACCAGTATGTACAAAGCCACAAACTGACTAAACAGGCACAAACGCAAACACTTTATAGTAGAAGAAAAAATCAGCAGGGAACTAAGGCTCTTTTGTTTCCCACTAGTCGTCTGTACCTCAATGTACCCCTTTCTCTCTTGTCACAGTCCAATTTAGTTCAGTTCAAATGTGCTTTATTGGCATAATAGATAAAGAATTTTATCTTACCAAAACTTTTCAGGGATGAAATAAATCAGAAGATGATAAAATAATCAACAGATTCTGCAAAAACACATCAGCATGTAATAGACTCAGAGACCACACTCAGCACAAGTGAAATCAGTGCCCATCGAGACAGAACTTGAAGAGGAAGTTTGCAGACTCGATTTTTCATTATCGATTCATTTGTCAATTAATTTCCCTCTCAGTTAATGAAATAGTGTATAAAATGTCAGGAAGAAGCTACTAAATGGACCTTGTGGTGAGACAGTTTTTTCAAATCAATAAAAATAATTAAAGTACGTGGATACCTGCAAATTACAAATGTACAATTCCGCTGTTATGCTGATGACACACAGCTCTATATCCCAATCAGAAACGGTGACCAGTCTAACATCGCAACCCTTCACAAATTGTCAAAATACTTTCTACAGAGTCACGTGGGTGCAGCAACCAAGATGGCCGCCACGTAGAGGAGGTCTCGCCCTGCACAAGTTATTTCTGAGTTTACAATGTGAAGATGCACACTTAATAGTAATTTTGTGCTCACTCTGATAACTGTAACCGTCCATGCTTGAAATTGCAGTGGAAGAAAGGCCTGGATAAGATGGCGACGTCGAAATATTTCAGAAACCCAACTCACACAGCTCCCCGGAAAAGCCCGCTGCAAGAGGATGGGCATACCGATGCGCCCACGGCCTCTCCAATGTCGCCAGATAGGCTGGATAAATTTCGAAGATGAATGACACTCTGCAAGGTGTTGCCACAGATGTTTTGTCCATTAAACAAGCAACAGCGGAGTTGAACACAACGGTAACAGCTATGCAGGAGTGGCTGGGAGAGGCCGAGGCACGCATTGCACACCTGGAGGAGAAATCGGACCAGCTACTGAACAATAAGTGGAGTAAAGATGAACTTACAGAGGCTATGTGGAACCGAATGCAGGCTCTTGAAAACCAATGCAGGCGGAATACTTGTGGGACTGAAGGAGACCTTTGGTACCAACGGGACGCTGCATGGCTGTATACAACAGATTCTATCAGAGGGGCTTGGTGTCGAAATGGATGAGGAGTTGGAGATTGAAAGGGTCCACAGGCAGCCTGCACCAATGCTGAATATGGACCAGCCCCCGAGACCTGTTTTGATCTGCTTTCTAAGGCAGTCAGCGAGGGATAAGGTGGTCAGCGCAGCTAAAGAAAAGCGGGGGTTTGATGAAGTTATTGACCCCGTCCTGGATAAGAGTGCATTTAGGTCCCCTCTCATGACCAAGGAGAGAGAGGCAGAGCAGCAGAGATGTAGGACTAACAGATATATGGAGGCTGACCAACCCGACAATGAGCGACTATACTTTCTTTTTCCTACTGTCACAAAACATACTCCAGGATTGATTTTTTTTTCTGATAAGTTCTTCTCTTGCAGACAGTGTCGCCAACTGTGTTATAACACAGATCATGCACCGGTCGAACTCCTCATAAAGGCAAATTTAAATACTGTAAGGAGAGGCAGGTGGAAGTTGAATACCACGTTAATATCAGACCCAACCTTCAGAAAAACTATAGAAGAAGACTTAAAAACTGTCTTTGAAATTAACATTGGCAGTACAGAAAGCATAACAACAGCGTGGGAAGTTTCAAAAGCATACATAAGGGGGAAATTTATAGCCCAAGCCACTAAAAAGAAAAGAGAGAATCTTGACACGACTAAAGAATTAGAAAAAGATATTAAGGGGAAGGTACTAGACTTGTCAAAATAATATTCTCTAATGAGAAATTTCAAGAGCTCTGCAAGCTTAAATATACTTTGCATGAGATATTTAACAAAAAGGCAGAATATGCGCTTTACAGGTTGAAAACAAGCTCTTATGAAGGTGGAGAAAAAACTGGGAAATTGCTCGCTAGACAGCTAAAGGAAAAGATTTCTGCTAATACTATACCAGTTATAATACAGGGGGATAAACAATCTTTTGCAGCTAAAGATATAAATAGGACTTTTCAACAATACTATGAAAGACTATATACATCATCTACATCTCCTAACACTTCATTAGAGGATATAGAACAATTTCTCCTAAACATAGAGGTACCCAAGTTGCAACCTCAGGATGCGGCTGGACTAGAGACCCCTATAACGGAAGCCGAAATAAGGACGGCAATTTCCTCAATGAAAAATGGGAAGTCGTCCGGCTATGACGGACTCCCTGTGGAATATTACAAAGCTTTCATAGATATCCTCTCTCCGGTGTTACGTAAGGTATATCAGGAGATGTTGGACAAAGGTTGTGTAGCCCCAACGTTTAATGAAGCTGTGATTTCACTGATTCCGGATGTAACGGACCCCTCCAATTATATGCCTATAAGTTTGCTCAATCTCGACTGTAAAAGTCTGACTAAAATCTTAGCTACACGTCTACAGCAGGTCTTGCAGAGTATTATTCACCCCAATCAAGTAGGCTTTATGAAAAATAGAACTTCAACTGACAATGTCAGACTTTTGTTACACTTAATGTGGCTGAGCCGATTTCAAAACGCCCCAGTTACCGCCATTTCCCTGGATGCGGAGAAGGCCTTTGACAGGGTGGAGTGGCAGTTCTTGCTTTCCACCCTGTCCCATTTTGGCTATAATTCAAATTTCATTAAATGGATAATGGATATAATGCCGGAGTTTGTCTCCAGGACAATTGTATGTTCCTGTATCTTACATGTTCCTGTATGTTGACGTAAAACATGTCAGCCATGTATCAAGCCTGTGTAAAATTCAATAAAAATTTGTATTCCAAAAAAGAAAATACTTTCTACAATTAAACAAAATCTGACGTCATTGTACTCTGCAGCCCCCCGCTAACGGAAATCAAGGCAAACATAGGCGAGCTAGCAACTTATGTTAAGCCCTCAGCCAGAAATCTTGGGGTAGTTTTTTGACCTGGACTTGTGTTTTGAACCCCACATAAAGAAAGTTGTTCAGCTTTGTTTTTATCATTTGAGAAATATAGCCATGGTTAAGTCCATGTATTAAGTATTTCTATCACAGATCTGGAGAAACTCATCTACGCTCATACCACCTATTATAACTTTCTATAGGCTGTCTCAGTCAGAAATGTATTTATCGCCTACAATTAGTCGAAAATGCTGCTTCTCAGCTTTAAAGTTGTTGCGACCATTATCACCCCTGTGTTAGCAACCATGCACTGGCTGCCGGCTTCTTCCAAAATTCTTAAAAGGGTGGCACCTACATCTCTGAGCTTTTATCCCCCTATGAGCCAGGACGCAGCACTTTGTTACCTGTACTATAAAGTTCTATATAAAGAAGGCTATTATTATTACCTGAACATTGCAACTTGCAGCTGGTTTCAGTATTTCCAGCAGATGTTGAATCAGCTGCTCCCATTCAGACACCAGGCCCAAAACTGTTGTCGGTGGCCAGGTCTGGCTCGTGCTGGATGAGGTTGAGGTCAGGACTCAGGTGCAGGTCAGTCAAATTCTTTCTCACCAAACTGGAAAAAACATTTCTGTATGGAGCTGCTTCGTGCATTGTGGAGTGTGGTCATGTTGAAACAGGAAAGGGACAAAAGCTTTTGACAGAAACACTGTTTTCCAATAAATATCATTGTATCCTGCAGCATTAAGATTTAAGAAAATGTAAAACAATAAAGTAATCGAACACCTGCAGCTTTTCTTCCTGTTAGTAAAATGTTTGGACGTTTGCCAACTTGGTGGAGAGCTGGACATCTTTTTATTTTTATATTTTTCTATGTCTCTTTGTTCCTCGTTACTCCTCCTCCCCCTCCTTATCAGAAACAGAGACATCACCATCACTCATAGCAGGCGTGGAAATGGCTTGGACAATATTTTAATTGAAATATTTCATCAGAAAATCAGTTTCCAGGCCAAGAGGGAGGAAGATCCGCCCTTATCGAGCACAGACCATTAGCTTCCAATTAACACGCGGAGACAGAAGAGGACGGAGACGCTTTCAAACGTGTGGAGATTATGACCAGGCCTGGATTTAGACTGGGACTGTTCTCTGCAGGGAAATAAACCCAAATGCAAGCATCCATTATTCCACAAACTATAGCTAATGTAGATTAAGCTGAGTAATTTCACTTAAAACACAGATTGGAACAGGCCTAAATCCATTTAAATATGGATTTCTAAATTAATATGTAGCATACAATCATGGTGAATAAATTAGAAGACATGTATAGTGCAGTCAGTAAATCGCATATCTGCAAATGTGCCATTAAAATGTGCATACGTGGCATATTTGTACATTTTTCTCTTGGTTTATTAACTGAGTGTGCACATGCATTTGTCAGGTTTCAATTTTCTTATTTTGTCTATTTTTTTCTAGGCAATTTGAGTTTATTTGACAATAACTTATCTTAGAATTCAATATGTGTGTGTGTGTGTGTGTGTGTGTGTGTGTGTGTGTGTGTGTATATATCTACACTTAACAAAATTATAAAGGCAACACTTTTGTTTTTGCTCCCAATCATCATGAGCTGAACTCAAAGATCTAAGACTTTCTCTATGTACACAAAAAGCCTATTTCTCTAAAATATTGTTCACAAATCTGTCAAAGCACGTTATTGAGACCTATATTTACGTTTATTGTGGCTGCGACCTCTAGTAGAGAACAGGAGAACGGTGTTTGTGTCCCGTGTGAGTTTTAAGTTGGTTAGCGTTACTGACTTCCGTCACATAAGTTACGTAATATCCTTACTTTAACCCAAACCATGATGTTTTCCTAAACCTAACCAAGTAGTTTTGTTGCCACTCATGTGCGTCGTTTTGGGAGGCATGGACAAACTACCTTTTTTGTCGTTTAGGTATGAGGACAGGTTGCAGCAAGGCTTTGAAGTTTATTATTATTATTTTAATATCACAATTATTAACCCAAAAACCCTAACCTGCCATCAAACATGTCTGTGTAATGGAAACATGTGAACTGCATTTCCTCATCATGCTGTTTGTCACATAATCCTTCTGTATGTAACCTGTAGAAAACATCATAATGTACTACTATTTGCAGCTAAAAGGAAATCATTTAAATTCCATCAGTCCTGATCATAGTTTTCCCCCCTGGCACACATTCGGACTGAAAGGTTCATCATCTCGTTTAAGGATCTCTGACTGCAGCTGAACGCAGGTCTTCTGAGACGATTACAACAGTCCAATTACATTAATCGATAAAGTACTAAACCTTTTGCAGCGCAGCCGGTTTCTTTGGTGCAGAGTCATTTAAAGTCTGTAGGGAAGTGGAGGAGGAGGAGGAGGAGGAGAGGAAGAGGGGGAGGAAAAAACGGGAGACAGATGGAGTAAAGAGGAAATGAGAGACGGAGGAAAGAAAGGGAATAGGGGATGAAAAATGAAGAAAAGAAAGATAAAGTAAAGAGAGAAATGGACAGGAGAGGAGAGTAAAAGGACGGGACAGGAATGATAAAGAAAGGAGAGGAAAGGACATGAAGGAAAGAAAAGGGAAAGAGGGGGAAAAGAAAGGGAAGGAAAGAAAAGGGATGAAAAGAGGGAAAACAAAAAAAAGAGGAAGATGAGGAAGATAAAATAAAAGTGTGAAGGAGAGGAAAGAATAAGTGAAAGCCACGTCAGGAGAGAAGGTGAAGACAGATGAGAGGACATGAGGTGGACAAAGATCGTGACAGAAAGAAGACGTTGGGAGATAAAAAAAGTAAGGAAAGAAACGAGTGGAGGAGGAGGAGGAGGAGGAGGAGGAGGTGCGGTGTTTTGTTCCCAGTGAGAGAGCGGCTGGGTTTTCCCTGCAGAGGAAGAGATTGGCTGCAGGGCAGAGAGGAACCCCTCATACATCATCACCAGGAGAGCTGTGATTGGCTGCAGGCAGGACAGGCGTCATCATCATCATCATCATCATCATCATCATCATCATCATCAGGGATATTTTCAGCCTGGCCCATTCCAGAGGATCCTCATGGCACAACTGGGCTCTTGGATCAGGGTGGACAAAATAATAGAAACACCTGACGCTCATCAGCTTTGGTTCATCTTTGTGCCTGTTAAAGCTCAACTAATCAATATTTTTTATGTTGATAAAGTAAATTTATCAGCAGCACCATAAGTCTTTTTATAGACGGGTTTTCTTGTATACAAACACTACTGGATGTGTGCAGCCAGGGAGCAAAAGCACTTTGGTAGCCTGTAAGAAGACTGTAGTCAACCACTGTAATCAACGTAGATTGTGCATTGTTTGGAAATTCTTGTTGACTCAATAATAAACTGCCATTTCAGAGTTGTGTTTCATTTCACATATTAATTTAAGATGTGTGATCTCGCTGCAGGTCAGCAACACCGGACGTAATGTTGTTCAAGTCAGCTGGAAGGAAGAACGAGGGAGAGAGGCGTTCTTTCCACAGCTGTAAGTCCTGCCATTAGGCCTAACGTAGCTGTGTCACAGTCAGAGATGCAAAGAACATGGTCTTCCGTAAACGTTGTGAGACCAGCAAAAAGCTTTCAACCACAGACAATTTTGTATTGCGGCATCTGCTAAAGCAGCACAGCAACAGGAAACTTAGCCTGTAGAAAGAAAATCCAGCAGCCGCTGCCAGTGACACTCGGCAGGAGAGAGTGGCGTTAATCAACATTTCCTGTTTTGTAAAAGCCTGAATACTTCTCTTCTAAACGCATGTGCAAAACAGTAACGTTAGTTCTGAAGTCGTTTTGAGTTCTGAGAGGCTGCAGTGTTTTCAGTTTGGCTGCTTGTTGACTCCTCAGGTTAATTATTGTTCCAGTAAAGTGGATCCATATCTAAAATGCGCTGTTGAACAGGTTGTCCATCACTTTTAATGCCGACAACTAACGCAACTAATTACTTTTAATACCCACTAATAAGTAAAGTAATATTGTTACTTTTTAAATGAGTAATAAGTAGCTCATAATTTCTGAGTAATTTGCCCAACACTGCTGCTAGATATGCGAAGACAGAGTGCTGCTCTTTGTAAATATTTGTTCCCACTGTGGTAATTAATATTTTCAAATCAGTAGTTTAATCCCATTCCAAAATGTCTGAATTAAAATGCTCTTTTAGTGACAGGATTGTAGTGATTCTGACTCGATAAAGCTATAATGAATGTACAGAAAGGATTTGTTTTGATATCAACATCTTCATGCGATATTTGCATCTTTATTGAAGGCACTGCACATACAGATCATCACTGACAACATCGTCAACAACCATTAATCTACACCTCAGCAGTGAAATCAGTCACAGTTTACCAGAATATCACTGAGATGAAAGAGAAGCAGAAAATGACAGATATTATGGACCACACTCACTGATTTACATAATTTATTTACATTAAAGTCAACACAAGTTGTTAATCAAGCCCGAAACATAAAGGATGCTTATTAAATAAAATCATGATCAGATACTTTTTTAGGTGGCGCTGTTGTGCCATAATCAAAGTACAGGATTATTGAGATACAAAAGTGGCTTCTGATTAATCAAATAAAATGCAGCTCTAACAGTAACTTATCGTATTCCTTGTTATTCTTCATAAGAATTTAAAAGCAAGATTTATGACAAAATGGAGGAACTTCTTTCTGTTTCACTCTTTATCTCCTTGTTACAAACATGTGTTTGGGTTCTCAGTGTACTAGATTAGATTGGGTGGAACTTTCCCAACTCCTGCTGCTGATAATGTTTATGTATAGGTGTGTGTGTGTGTGTGTGTGTTTGGGTATTTATCCCTTTGTGGGGACCCTATCTGGGGACTTCCACCTGGGGACCAAACCAGGTAAACATTTCAGATTTGGTTTCAAGGTTTAGGTCAGACATGACAGTCAATGCTGGGGTTAGGCAAGTAGCAGTTATGGTTGAGGTTAGAGAAGTGGTTCCCACATTGGGTAGCGGGTAGGGGTTGTACATCAGTGAGGGAGCAGTGAGGGCTGAATATAGATGCATGGAGAAGTGTGTGAAAGGTCTGTCAGGTAAATATTACAAAGTGTGTTGAGGCTGGATGCAGAAATCTATTTTATGATAGGGGGACTGGACTTATCTGTTATGATACGTTGCAGGAAGGGCGGACAGTAACAAAGTTTAAAGTTCACAGTAAGATGTGACTGACTCTTTGAAGACAAAGGGACTCCAGTGAACAAACTTCATTAAAGGTTTGTTCACCCTTTTTTCAGTAAAATGAATAAATTATTTCAGACTGTATTGGAATTTAATAACCAAAGATGTGCGTGTGTGTGGTGATGCGTCTTTGTGTGGGGAGAAATAATTTTAGGGCCTGACAGAAATAGTTTGGGAACCACTGGGTTAAAGTAAGCCTCAAGGCGATGAACAAAACTCAATGTAATGTTCTCAGAACTATAGTAGGACTCATGCGTGAGTTTTACGGTGCTGTGCTGTGTGTTCCTGCAGACAGACAGGCAGGCGTGTAGATCTTCACCGTCTCATCCCAGGAACAGTCCACCACCTGCAGCCAACACAACACAACACACACTGTTAGAGACAATGGAGGGGTTTTGCTCGAGAGCACGTCACCACTAAATGTGGCTTGGTTACTAGACAGCAATCTGGGATTTGATCCTGAAATTACTCTTTTCTTACTGGCTGACAGGCGTCTGCTAAAATCCTACACCAGGACACCTAACACATATTCCCAGACAAACAACAGTTTAACCAGTTGATGTTATATTTGCTTTGTTTTTGCAGCGATAACAGTGAGTTCCTCATCACTTCCTATCACGCCACCAACAACAATGCAGAGATTTGTACCTATAGTCGGTCATCAGCACCGAGGAAACCAGTAGGTCATCATGCTTGGATGGATTATCATGAAATGTTGTAGAGACACCCGTGTTCTCTCTTCTCTCTGCCATTTTCTAACTTCATATAAGGGCTTATTTGTGTGTTGGGAGGAGAAACAGAGGGAGATCATGCCTGAACCAAAAGGTAGATGATCTGTGAACAAGCATGTGAAGCCCACTAATGTGAAACCCCCCGTCTGACTTTATCTTCCAGCACATTGTGTGTGAGTTAGAGAAGGTGACAACACACCAGAACCCAGTGAAAATCTGCTTCTGGACCACATGGACTGATGGTTCTTACTGTAGGAGAATAAAACAGACACAGGGAGGACACACACAGATTCTCTGCAGACCACAGTGTGTCCTTGTTTATCTTGTAGTGCAATAGCACTTGAGCTTCTAGCTGAAATAACCTGAACTCCTCTGTGCTCCCTCTGTGCTTCAGGTGAAGTGTGGACACTTAGGAAGACTGAGAGACGAGACGTTCAACTGTCCATCTCCTCTGGCGCTCGCTGACATCAAAGTGTTCTACTTAAATTACCCTCCATTATCAGGTCTAGGACAAAGGCTTTCAGAGAGAGGGCTGCTGGTAAAATTGTCTTTACTTCTCTTTCTAATTTCTTCCTTTCTAGGAGTGGCCACAAAAGCAAAAGAACATACTCTATATGGCTCTGGTTCTCTACAATGACCAGATCATTTGCATCAGACAAACCCCATTTAGTGTGACTTTTCTGCCTCAAAAGAAAAAGATTGTCTATTACCTTCATTTATGTTTTTGTAAAAAAAATAAAATGTAAAGGCCAGGCTGAGTAATATAACGTGTGGTGGAGGGTATTCAGTTTAGTAAAAATGCACTGTATTAACAAGCACATCGTGTTACTCAAATGCAAGAATTGTTATAAACTCTATTTTGACTATTTAGGTGAATTTAAAAATAAAAACTATAACAAAATTTTGCAATGAGCAGACTGTTGCTTTAAATCACATAATACAAATCTTATTCTAAGTGCACATTTCCCTTCTCGTATTCCTGAACCATATTCTCCAGGACTTTGCACACCTGCAGAACACCACCAATTTTGCTAAAGCCCGGCGCTAGCTGCAGGAGCTCGGTCACCGTGTGACAGGGATCGCAAAAACAGCAAAATATAGTCATGATCAAAGATAGCTTTATTGTCTGGAGAAAAGCCCTGCAGCTACAAAACCACTGGAAGAAGACTACAAACCTGAAATACTAACTACCTACTTTAATTAAAAACCAGCATAAAGTAATCAGGAAACTGCAGCATGAATAGACTGCAACAAATTCAAGTTCTCTCAAAAACAAGCTTTCATTTATTTATTTATTTATATAATTGACCTGCTTGTGAATGTATTCCAGCTTCTGGATTATGAGGATGTGTGGATTTTCTTTGTCATAGCTGATGTTTTAAAAGTGTTGGACGGTTGGTTGGACACATTATTTTCTGATAATTTAGAGACCACTTATCAAATGCAGGTGAATTAATTGTCATTAGCAGCAGTACTCACAAGGCGACACAATTACAAACCCACGCAAATATAAGCGAAAACAAATAAAAGAGTAAAAACAAGATAAGCTCTCAGACAACAGATTGTTTTCACAAGCTTGTTCTGCAGCTTTTCCCTTCACAGTGGAGAATAAAATACAGCTGTGTGTCCACTTCCATCTCCTAACTCTGTAATCAAGCGAGACGTAGCTGAATGAAGAGCGTCTGCGGGGACGTGGCTATCATCTGAATGACACACTGCCTCTCTGTTGTCTCTCCTGGCTGCAGAACACACAGCGGCTGATGAGTCTGGCTTTTGCTCACAGCTTTCAAAGTAAAACCCTGGCTCCACTTCACTTCCACCATGAGGAAACTAAAGCCACTTTATTATTCAGGTCGTCACAGGTGTTAGAAGTCACTTTGTGTTTGGTTAAACAGCAAACGGGGGAGAGGGGGGGGGGGGATTATAAATACATGATGGATGGTTTGAAATCCTGGTCCAATACGGTCATCCTGCTCTCGTTGGTTCTTACTTAGCTGGTCACATTTCAAGTGTGACGATCCTGAAAGCTTGCAGGCAGCACAGCCAATCAGAAATAAGCTCAGTCTAAGGAAATGTATTAACATGTCAGCAGGGTTTGTGCAATAATTAATTAGAATCCATCACCGTGACAGACAGGGGTCGTTTCAAATCTGTCACAGCGTATTTGGCGTATTTGTTTACTGGTTTTATATTGACGTTTGCTGTTGCATTTGTTTCTGTGAGCCACTACGGGCTGTTTCACGATGGTTGCGCTCCACAAAAAGGTTGACAAAAAGTAACAGAAAGATTTAAAAACATTTACTTTATTCATGCTGGAATAACATCTGCGTACCATCTTTGTGAATAAAATAAGGAAACTGACTGCACCAAATTTGATGGCAGGCCATTTAAAGTTTGTGACAATCAGGCGCAGCAGCTGTTACTGATCCCACGCAGTTTTTACCACAGCGCTGAGCAGCTAAAGTTTGAAAAGGTCAAACTGCAGCAGAAACTGTGCTTGTTCATGCGGGTGGTAACCACATCGCCCCCCCCCGCTGCTGCTGCACTAAGGCGTGACAGCAAAGCTACCACTGAACGAACGTCCCTGGTCTGTTAGGTGTGAGCTGACTCACAGACTGAAGCTCTCGAAATCGTTTGTTCTGACCGTTGAAAGGTCACAAACAACATTTAAGCCTTTTCTTTTCTGACATAATGATGATCTGCCATCAGGCTTCCAATCTGCTCGTTTGGTGCTCCTGATCGGATCTTTGGATCAGTGACTCAACAGTCTTTCTGGGCATGAGTAAGCAAAGTAGTCATGCAGTGAGTCAGCCACTGAGAAGAGGAATGCCCTTCTTTAATTAACTTTAACAGCCGGCCGTAATGGGAAGGAACACACACCGGCCAAGACTGCAGCAAAGCACAAAGAGAGAGTGAGGGAAATGACAAGATGCATAATGGGGGAGGAGACGAGCGGCAGGGAGGGGGAGGAACACAAGAAAAAGGCCAGAAGACTAAAGGGAATATAAAAGCAAGACAAAGTTCAAAGTCTGACTAGTATTAAATGTCTTTTTTATTTTCCTGTAATTAGATGATGAAAGAATAATTAAAACTCTAATAAGCTTGTGGCAGATATGAGCTCTTAGGGAAAAGGCACACATACCTCTGCCGAGCTGTCATGGTAACACTGCTCTGAGTGACAATTCCCCAGTAACAACGTGAAAGAGGTGTCGTCATCTGCTCAGGTTAGCAGCAGACCTAAACCAAAGTTTTTCAGTGCTTTTCTTTTGAAAATCCAAACTTGCAACTAGTGTATAGTACCAACGATTATATTTCATTTGCTAATCATTTTCAAATAACTGTTTAGTCTTTAAATTGTCAGAAAGTAGTGCAAACCAGAGCCAAAGATTACCTCTTCAAATTCCCTGTCTGAACGATTTGTTCACAGTAAGAACAATACAGAATAACAGCAGATCATTTCCAACAACAACGCCACCTTTCTACTTGTGTATTGTATATTTGCAATTGTACAATCACTTGTAATGTTTTTGTTACCTGTATAGGGAGTACAGATGTGAATTAGCAATCTTGCTAAACTCCAGCATGTTTACATCTTTTACATGTTTTCATCTTTGTCCCTATCAAATACAGTAATTAGTTAAAGTAAGGATTTAAATACCAATTCAACACACTTCAAATCACACTATGTAAAAGGGGCGTTAATGCTACTGTTTTAGTACCACAACATACTAGACCACAGCATCATGTATGTAAGAAGGAATTTTTACAAAGTGACCAACAGACCTGTGAATGGCTGTCATCCTGCGGTTCTTTATGATGTATCACCTCATCCTTTTTCTCACACACACACACAATACCCACCCACAAAGCAAAGCTATGCCTCATTTGTGTGTAAGTGTGTAAGTGTGTGATTTGGCCTGCAGTGCTGTAAGGAGGGCGATCCATCAGACTCGTGTGGCTTCGCCGTGATAAGACCAGAGATCACACCAGTCAGGTAGAGTGTGCATGAGAGAGAGAGAGAGAGCGCAAGAGAGAGAGGGAAGAAATAGTAAGTGAAGAGAGAGGAGATAAGAGCACGTTAGCACTGATATAGTGAAATAAAGAGTCTAAAGGGGAGAACAGTGGTGGGAGTAGAGACAAAACTAGTAGTGAAGAAGAAGAATAGCTGAGGAGTTTCATATCTCACAGCGGGACGGATAATGTAGTGAAGTTTCCAGCAGATTAGCCTGATGTCAGAATTATTAGACCAGGCAGTCATGTTTATGGAAATGATGAGTTCATTTTGAGTTCTTACAACAAAATGCTAATGCAGCGTGACATTTCCATTAAAATGTTTAACTGCATTTCAGATTAGTGCAGTCAGACAAAAAAAAACTAATACTAACTGTACTGGAAGCTGCCTTTCGCACCACGGAACCTAAAACTGTGCCAGGCTTTTCACGTCCTCGTGGCGGCCACGTTGGAGGACCTGAGAATTTTTAACTTTTAAGAATTAAATTCTCAAATTTTATTAAAGTTTGGCTGATTCAAAAGGACTGAATAATTTATGGTTTCCCCACTGACATATTTCATCATTCTGGGTCTTATTGTTGAAGAAGAAAACACTGTAATAACCAAGTTAATTCCTGATATCTGGGAACAAATTTGTAAAATTATTATTATCACATCTTAGAGACTGACTTCTAGGGATGCACTACTCTTACCAGGTGCAATTCATTCATTTTCAGTCACGTGACATGCGCGGTGACCACGAGTGCAAAACAACAGACCCCGCAGAGACGCAGTAAACGCTGTCAAATTTTATTTGCATCACCTTTCAACTTAAGAAAAAGAAAGATATGAACCCAAACTGTTGGGCACTTCCGATCCATATAACGTTACAGCATCTGCTGCCGCATTTCTACCGTTAAAAACCGCCAGGTCTCTGCCGACTGCGGTAATGTTTGCGTTTACCCTCACCTAACACAGTCCAGGCTTGTCTCCTCCTCGATTAGTGCATCTGAAAGCACAACATCCATCCAGCATTCTGGCAACGCAAAAGAAACACGTTGAACACAGTGCGTTCCTTCAGATGCACGGCGTGTTGAAGTAAACGCTTTGTCATGTTGGAGTTGCTTCCTCCCTCGCACCAAACCTCCTTACTGCAGCTGTTGCATTTTGCTGTGTCATTCTCCTTTTTAGTGAAGGTAAGCCAAAGTTTGGAGCATTTGCTGCAGCCCGCCACGGTCCAGAAACGGAAACAGGAGGATTCTCTTCCTCGTGCTTTGTTGACGTAACAAATGAGGTGACATTAGGTAGGCGTAGCAGCTCCTGGCAGATTTATGGACTGTTGCTCACTGCAGTTCAATCAGGAGCTGAAATATGCAGGAAGTTAGGAACCAATCTCCAAATACACAATACACAGGTCTTAACTAATCCACAGTTCTTGGAAAGTAGGTACAACCATTTCTTGATTCACAACCCTAGCCAATACAAACTCTGCATTTGTGCTATCAGTTCAATTAAGTGGTTTTGATCATCTGGACAAACTGTTGGTTGCTGGTTTGATTGCAATCTGTCTGATCGTCTGACTGCTCGTGTTTCTGTCTTTCTTGACTCGTTGGACTAATTGCACCAGTGATGTCATCGTGGTCTCAGAAATTTACTTAACTTGAGTACCATGTTATTTTTAGTGTCAAATAATGACCAAAGCTTTGATAAAATAAGATTTAAGTTGTAATAAACAGGAAATGCTGTGGTTGGTGACAGAGCTGATATAAATACATATGCAGATGATACTATGGTATATTTCATAAAACTGTGGTTCTCTAACTTGACCTAAATATCTCTGTATAATACTTTTTTGAGCAAATCCAACTGTTACTAATTGCAAACAATCTGGTAGAAACTCTGTTGGATGGGTTTTAATAGCTTCCGATGTTGATGATGGTGAAACATTAAAACAAAATAAGCATTCAAAAGCAAAACTACTTCCAAAAGAAGCAAAACAACTTCATTTTTATTACACTTTTGGTTGTTAATGCTTTATTCGCAAATCTAAATAATAAAATGGCTATCCAAATGCTAATGATTGAAGAGTTTTTAAATTCTTCTAGGCCATTTTATCCAGATGGAAATGAGATGGCTGGGCCCTTTCTAAAAACTCTTCCCCTCTACTGCAGCCAGTGAAGAATTTCTGTTACACACGTCTGCAAGAAACAAAAAGGAGTTTTCCCGCTTTAGGTTTGTCTTGTTTAAGATGACCCACACATGAACACATAACCACCCACATGGGAGAGAGAGACATGGCGGCTCTGTCTAAATGTGGTCTACGTGGAGAACAAAGAGAGCCGACTCAGCGAATCACAGTGATGAGGACGAAACAGATCACAGCTGTCAATGTCTCACACACACACCATGAACTGGAGAGTAACTGCACTGTGACTTTACGCTCATAAATAAGGACCAGCTGTGATCAATAATATTGACAACTGACACAATTTAACACAACTTTCATTTTTATATAAGCCTAGAATACTTTTTGCCAACACATAGGGCTGCAACGATTTGTCCAAGTAATCGACGATGTCGATAATAAAAATTTGTTGACGTGAAATTTCATTATCGACGCTTCGTTACATCTCTGCAAACAATCTTCTTATTAAGAACATTTCTGGCTGCTTATTTATAACTGCAATGCACTACAGGAAGTGCTGGGGGCAGTATCGCTTCCACTGTCTGCCATGACTGCTTGACTGTAAGACTACTCACAAAGAAGAAGCATTCATGTGAGAAGCGGAATGCAACGGAGAAAGAGGCTAACGCCAGCAGTTTTACCAAAGTTGATGGCAAATCGAAAATGTGCTCTAACGTTTTCGGGTTTGAGAAGCTCCACAAGCGCCCGCGATGTTAGTGATGCCGGCCGGCCGGCCAGTCGCGCCCCCGGGGCCCTGTGGTCCCAGTTAGACCACTGCAGCAGCAACAAAGGCCACAACTGTAAGATAGTTTCAATGTGCATACCTGTTATTCTGTCTTTAACATTTTAAAGTAAATCGAGGAACATCTGGCTCCTAATGTAGCTTGGGGAACATTCTCTACTTATAAAACTTATAAGCACTTTTGAAAAATAAACTACAGAAGTAGTACGAAAGAGGACTGTTGCTTTATTACTCCAAATACACATTGTTAATGTACAGTTGTGGTTATAGTACTTGCTTTTAATTTTATTTTATTTTATATAATTCCAAAGCAAAAATCTTTTCTAAAAGTTAAAAGTTTGTATAAACCAGTCAATTATAGAAGTAGCCTACGCTGCCTTGTCTTCCTCCCTGGTTTCCCCCTGGCATTGATACTAGTATTCATTCTGAATAGTAAACCTCGTTCACTTAATGGTCACGTTAGTTAGTTAGGCTGTGTGTTGGAGATCAGTGATTCACTTGAAAGATATTTAATAAGTTAAATGGTTTAATTAGGGTTAGGGGTTGACAAAAATAATTGTGACTAGTCGACTAATCAAATAAATAATTATCAGATTAGTCGACCAAGAAAATAATCATTAGTTGCAGCCCTAATATACATTACACCCAACAAAGAAACAAGCGCACACTTGTACAGTATAGACAAAGTTTTACATTTTCACATTGCACATATATGCACACTGTGCATATACTAGCTGAAGCAAAAGACATACAGTGGGTACGGAAAGTATTCAGACCCCTTTAAATTTTTCACTCTTTGTTTCATTGCAGCCATTTTCCAAAAATCAAAAAAGTTCATTTTATTTCTCAGTAATGTACACTCAGCACCCCATCTTGACAGAAAAAAACAGAAATGTAGAAATTTTTGCAAATTTATTAAAAAAGAAAAACTGAAATATCACATGGTCATAAGTATTCAGACCCTTTGCTCAGTTTAGTAGAAGCACCCTTTTGATCTAATACAGCCATGAGTCGTTTTGGGAAAGATGCAACAAGTTTTTCACATCTGGATTTGGGTATCCTCTGCCATTCCTCCTTGCAGATCCTCTCCAGTTCTGTCAGGTTGGATGGTAAACGTTGGTGGACAGCCATTTTCAGGTCTCTCCAGAGATGCTCAATTGGGTTTAAGTCAGGGCTCTGGCTGGGCCATTCAAGAACAGCCACGGAGTTGTTGTGAAGCCACTCCTTTGTTATTTTAGCGGTGCGCTTAGGGTCATTGTCTTGTTGGAAGGTAAACCTTCGGCCCAGTCTGAGGTCCAGAGCGCTCTGGAAAAGGTTTTGTCCAGGATATCCCTGTACTTGGCCGCATTCATCTTTCCCTCGATTGCAACCAGTTGTCCTGTCCCTGCAGCTGAAAAACACCCCACAGCATGATGCTGCCACCACCATGCTTCACTGTTGAGACTGTATTGGACAGGTGATGAGCAGTGCCTGGTTTTCTCCACACATACCGCTTAGAATTAAGGCCAAAAAGTTCTATCTTGGTCTCATCAGACCAGAGGATCTTATTTATCACCATCTTGGAGTCCTTCAGGTGTTTTTTAGCAAACTCCATGCGGGCTTTCATGTGTCTTGCACTGAGGAGAGGCTTCCGTCGGGCCACTCTGCCATAAAGCCCCGACTGGTGGATTGCTGCAGTGATGGTTGACTTACTACAACTTTCTCCCATCTCCCGACTGCATCTCTGGAGCTCAGCCACAGTGACCTTTGGGTTCTTCTTTACCTCTCTCACCAAGGCTCTTCTCCCCCGATAGCTCAGTTTGGCCGGACGGCCAGCTCTAGGAAGGGTTCTGGTCGTCCCAAAAGTCTTCCATTTGAGGATTATGGAGGCCACTGTGCTCTTGGAACCTTAAGTGCAGCAGAAATTTTTTTGTAACCTTGGCCAGATCTGTGCCTTGCCACAATTCTGTCTCTGAGCTCTTCAGGCAGTTCCTTTGACCTCATGATTCTCATTTGCTCTGACATGCATTGTGAGCTGTAAGGTCTTATATAGACAGGTGTGTGGCTTTCCTAATCAAGTCCAATCAGTATAATCAAACACAGCTGGACTCAAATGAAGGTGTAGAACCATCTCAAGGATGATCAGAAGAAATAGACAGCACCTGAGTTAAATATGAGTGTCACGGCAAAGGGTCTGAATACTTATGACCATGTGATATTTCAGTTTTTCTTTTTTAATAAATTTGCAAAAATTTCTACATTTCTGTTTTTTTCTGTCAAGATGGCATGCTGAGTGTACATTACTGAGAAATAAAATGAACTTTTTTGATTTTTGGAAAATGGCTGCAATGAAACAAAGAGTGAAAAATTTAAAGGGGTCTGAATACTTTCCGTACCCACTGTATATACAAATAAATGAGTGTTGAATCTTTTAGGAACAACAGGCGGTTCCTTTAGATTCAGTAGAGTTCAAGTAATTAATAACAGCCAGGCTTAAAAAAAAGACAGCTGAAAAGGACAATGTGACTGCAGATTTGGCTTTTAGCCTTCGTCTCCACTGCAAAATACTTAAAGAATCACTTAAAGTGTAAAAGTGTTTTAAAATTAGTCTGAGCACACAGAAGCACTCCCAAATCTCCAAATTCAATGTGAATGAATGAATCATAGCCATTGAGAAAACTAGCTATTAAGATATTTAATTATAGAAAAGGACAGTGTAATATAATTTCCAATTATAATAAAGTACATACGCCTTCTCTAAATCGATGCTTCAATTAGGAATAATTCAAGTATTCAAACTTGAATTATTCCTGATAATGACAGTTTACATTATTATTAACCATGAATTATTACATAAAAATAGATGTAACATTCTTGTTAATCATCCCAATACCACTGGGAATTACCTGAGAATGTGTTATATTAGAATCTTTAATTTCACTTTAATTTCACTTCACTAGGACAGATTCTCAGAGAAGATGATTTGTAGACCTAAAAATTATATAGTTGGGAAAAAAATAAACTGGAGAGAAACAAAGATGGAGAAGGTGGGCTGAGATCTGGTCTGCTTGGTGTTCACATAATTGTCCTTAACCCTGTCACAGCTATTTGTGTAAGTGTGTTATTTTACAGCCTGCTGACAAGTCTGATAACAACATACACCAACAATACAGCTCATTACTGCTGTTGCCTCCTCCCACACTCACACACACTCAAACATCGACAGCAGGGACAATACATCTCATTACTGTATCTCTGTCACAGACACAAACACGTACGTACAGCTCGAACACGGTCAGAAAGAAAAAGGGGGGAACTCGGAGTCAGGACAGCTTGCCCTCTGTGATTGGTTGCTGTGGGAAACTGACTGTTTACCGTGACGTTGTGGGCTCACGCTCCGGCTTGAGAGGCGTTATCACGTACGCACATCCACTTTGTCATTGTCTGTGTCCTGGAAAAGTGCTCACTCTGATTTTCCAGCAGGCTATTTTTGGTTCCGAGTGAAAACTCTTGATAAAAAGGTGCATGTTAAGGAAATCAACTTGTGTAGTGAAAGTGTAAAGCAAAGGCAGAAAGCTTCATGGAAAAGTAATTCGGCAGCAAAAAGCCTGTTTGGTTCAATTACATAGTTTTGTCATTGTCCACAAACCCCACTGGTTCCTACTGAAGATGTCCATTTAAAAAAAAAAAAAAAAACCTCACAAAAGTAGTTTAATTCTTAAAAATAGCTTGGTAATTTCAGCTGGTTTTTAACAAACAAACAAACAAACAGGAAATAGTGCATTTGTTGGGGACTATTTTCAGCGGCGGATGAATCCACATGTGGTGCAGGACCGTGTATGTGAAACCAAGTCAGAATAAACTATACTATGTTTCTGTGTTCGTGTAGATGAAGGAACATGTCACCCAGTGCAGCAGGTGAGGCTCACTGATGGGTTTTAACAGTTTCTGGACAACAATGGAGCTCTAAGGCTCAACTTCGAGAACCTGTGGGATTAATAAAGGATTTTTTAAATTTGAACCAAATATAATTATTCTAACTGTGAATCCTCGTGTTAAATTCCAAATGGTGGGAAAATGCATTATCTACTCACCCTTTCTTCAGTCCATAGTTCAGTTCAATTCAGTTTTATTAAAATAGAGCCAATTCATAACAGGTTATCTCATTGCTCTTTTCATATAAAGCCGACGTAGACCTTATTCTTTGTAATATTACTAAGTCCAGCTTGGAGGAGCCGGGGATTTAACTGCCGACCTTCCGATTAACGGGCAACCCCTCTACCTCACTCCAACTCCTGAGCCACAGCCGCCACAGCTGCCGAAGCACAATTTTCAAAGCAATAAAGAATTTCCAATCCGCTTATTTCTCTGTGGTCAATGCAACATATCAGGCCTGCTGTTTTCAAACGCCAAATTAGTCCAAATATCACAACGATGATCTGAAAACAAAAGAAATTGTCTATTAATTGCAGCGCTTTTTCACAGCAGTGCGGTCACGGACACTTTTTTCCCCAGGTTTTCATTAATAAAGTAGTTTGACTTTAGGGCAAAGTGATGTCTACTCTATGAGTGGTGAGCACTTTAACTAAAGACTGATCTTTTCTTAGATTGTTTAAATGGTTTAAGGCTCGAAGGGGTAAAGTTAGGAAAATAAAGACTGTGTGTAGCATTCCTTCTTTTCTCCACTATCTGGTCAATCATCTCACAACCTCTCAGATTTACCTTGCAGACACTTGCAGAGGGTTCCTGTCTACAGTTTTGAACCACAAAACTATAAAGTCTACCACAAGTGTTTAGATTAGATCAGATTAATATTTAGATTCCTGGTTTTCTCAGTGTGCCATGAAAATCAACCTGCAGAGACTTGATTGCTTAGTTTTTGCTTCCACTCAAGTAGAACCAACAGATGGTTATTTTGTCTCACATGCTTGGGTCCAGAGACAAATATCTTCGTGAAAAAATAAGTCAAATTGACATTAAATGTTAATATTCACAGTACCCAGAAGCTGATTTCACATTTTTCTTTAATGACCCTTCACTAAGCCACGCTCCTAATGCGTAGATAGCCAATCACAGCGCAGTATAGGCCTCGCTCTAACACGACACCTTCATGGCTTCATTGACTCGTATTTAAAGGAGTCATTTTCTAGATTTTTTGCTGTATTTTTCCAAGATCTGGTCAAACGCTGTTCCTGGGGCTCTTAATGTAATAATTACAGTCACTACCTAGAGAGGCTGAAAGGAGAGGTACGATTTATTCTCTTTCCAATAGTGTTGTAGTACTCGAGACCGGTCTTGAGACCAATTTTTGACGGTCTCGTCTCGGACTCGACCGCATTTGTACTCGGTCTTGTCTCGGACATTGAGGATTTTACCTCAAGACCAGTCAAGACCATAACTTTGGGATTATCAATAAACTGCTTTTGCGTCGCCTGATTTATTGTTAACATCCTAACTTTGATTGGATGTAAAACGATTGCTTCAAATGCAACCAATAACATTGATTAAAATGTGTTGTTACTGTTATTGGCTGTCCCATGTGGAAAAGGAGTGTTGAATAAACTTGCTTATGTTGATTTCAGCTCTTAGTGTTTGATTGTGGGTGTTTTAATGGGAATGTGGATCTTTCAGATCGGTTTGAGAAGCACCTGTGATGTCGTTCCACATTTTATTGTGTGTCATGTAATGTGGGGAACTGGTCTCGGTCTTGACTCGGTCTCGCTCTCCCACGGTCTTGGCCTCGACTTGATCTCAGCCTCTAAAGTCTTTGTCTTGTCTCAGTCTCGTTAAACTCTTGACTTGGTCTCGGTTTGGGCGGTCTTGACTACAACACTACTTTCCAAAACCTAAAACAGAAATATGTCAGCAGTGGCTTGTTCCTAATGTAATGTTAGTTAGCTAACGCTAGCAAACTTACTACTGAAAGTAAGTAAGTAGCCCTAAGTTCTGCTTTTTAACCTACTCAGCTGTACAGGAACACTGTTAATATTGTTGTCCTTTGTCAATTGTCAGGTGATGCGTTGGTTCACTTTTACTCGGTAGGCTTTAGCTTCTATCTTTATTTTTCAGTTTGTCAGTTTGACAGCCCAAATCAACCTGCAAATGCACAATGCAACTGCAAAACTGTCTGCTTCTTTTTCCAGAAATATTTCTCCAGAGAGTGCAGTTATAGACAGGGGCAGCGCTGTGCTAAAAGTACGACCAGTCTGACAGATTGTCGGACTTGGCAACAGTAAATAAGGGGGTGTGGCTTAGCGAAGGGTCAATTGGTTGCTAAATTTGCCCAGGATATTCCTTTATATAATCCTAATGTTTTTAATGCTGACGTCCTGATAAATAAGACAAAGGTGGGAAGTTATGTACAATGTGTAAAGAATAATATGAATGATTGTTTTCCCATTTAAAAGGTTTGGCAGTCCAGTTTTCACACATGGTTCTGCAAGTTGATATTCAAAGCGTTACTGAAATGAACTGGATCTGATGGCTACCCTGAAGGAAGGAAATCCATCTCAAAACAATGGTACACTTTGGAAATGGTCAGAAGTGATGGACGCACCATTTACAGCTAATGGCTAAAACACGTGAAGAAACTTTCCTTGAACCACTTTTGAGTACATGAGCTTAAAAATGACGCAGTAACGTACGAGTGATAACCTCAGGCTTTGGTGTTTCCTTCTGCATCAAACAACTGGAGCTGATTTCAACACTCATTCCCAAACATTGATCCCGTGGTTGTTTTGTTGGTCACTTTTTCCCACGCATAATTCCAGTGACATTAAGCTAAACTTTGCTGTGTGAGTCCAAATTAGCCGAAAACTGGATGAGACACGAGTGGCCTTTTCATTCACTGCTTCTTTACCCCCGACACATTCGAACACACAGCTCCCTGACAGCCCTGTGTTACTGTGTGAGTTAACCTCGGCCTGCTCATGTGCACACAGAGTGACGGATAGCCCCATTTCAAGAACCAGAGCAAACACTCACACAGATAGAAAACCGGATGTGGACACGGTGATTCGAAGGTTACCCTCATACTCCACA